>NC_141687.1:1848797650-1849493013 GCF_964263255.1 Lissotriton vulgaris
TCAGAACTCTCATCAAAAGCTCTATAGGCTAGTGCCCAATACAAATATGCTGCCTCATCAATCTTCATCCCTGCCCCAACTTACCTGACATCAAAGCGCAGAAGGAGGGCAATGAAGATCCCTGTTAAGAAAAAGCTTTTAAAAAACAGCATAACAACAGTAGGCAGGACAGAGTGCATGAACATAAAACTAAGACAGCTGCCTCCCAAGCCTCTGATCAGGTGAAGTTTGGAAAGAACCTTCATGACAAATAAAGTTAAAGCACTTGTTCCCAAGCAAAAGGCCTACCAGTTCAAGTATATGCTGCAATGGCTGAAACATACGTTTCTAGCATGTATTCATGGAGTAAACATGACTTGCATCCAACTAGCGTGGTGTTTAGAAGTGAAACAGAATTCTGCTTCTAATAGGAGAATCCCAGCAGTATTTGCCTATTAGCACAAAATCATTAAATTCAGTATTCCATTAATGTGAATCAAATTTAAAAAAAATATAGCTCAGACATTTGGAGGTCATAAGTTGAATAAATTGCTATCTGTTATTTGTGGTTAAATATTTAATTATATAAATTGTGCTGGGAGGAAAGAAGAATAGGAGATATGCGATCAAAAATTATACAGGAGTGCTTCTCACCTTAGGTATGAAGAGACATCTTTTGGTACTGTTCATCTAGTCAGCAACCAGAAGTCTACTACCAAACACGACTTGACTACTACGAGATGCTTTTTGGTACAACTATGGTTCTCATTACAATAAGAATTGAAGAGCAAGACGCAGTTTCCACCACAAAAATGTATATGTGCATGTGAACAATGTAAAAATGAAGAGTGGAACACAATACGATTAAAGTTCTACTACAAAACACGCACACATCAGTAAGGGACATATTTTATTGTGCAATGAAATGTTCGCCATCGGCCCACAGAACAGTCCATCGTACAGTAAGTTTTACTATGCCTTGGAGGCGTGCACTTAGGGGCCGATTCTGATCCTGGATTTTTATTTTCCATATAAATAGGATTTGGTTTTTTTTCCATACAAATTGTACAAGTCCCTTCCAACCCGTGTAGTACGATTCCTACGGGAAAAATACATACAGATCGGCCCGATCCTTACAAATCGGATCGGGAAAAGCTGTACGACACGGACTTGTAAAAAAGACCATACAATTTGTAAAAAGGCTGTCCAACCCATCAAGTACAATTCGCACCGGGTTGTCAGCATACGATATGTATGGAAAATGGCCTGTATACGGGGAATGACTCGTATCGGGCAACAAAGCGAACCCCTATACACCTCGTACCCTGGTATGACTCGTTCTGGGGGTATGACTCGTAACGGGGTACGGGTTGTATAGGGATATGAGGTGTACAGGGGTCCCCCCACATGCAAGGCGTGTGTTTGGTGCGTACCCCAACCTCGCGCATGTACGCACTGTACATACGCGATTTTGGGGTACAGTGCGTGCACAGGCGATTTCGGGGTACGGTGCATACATACGTGATTTTGGGGTACGTTGCGTACACAGGAGATTTTGGGGTACGGTGCGTCCATATGCAATTTTGGGTTACGGTGCGTGCACAGTTGATTTCGGGGTTTGGTGCGTACATATACGCGATTTTGGCGTACGGTGCGTACACAGGCAATTTCGGGGTACGGTGCATACATACGCAATTTTGGGGTACGGTGCTTGTACGGTGCGTACATGACCAGTACCCCTTCATCGCGTATGTACGCACGTACCCCACTTTCCATGTCATCCGTACGCACCGTATATACGCACCGTACCCCTGTATTCATGGGGTGTACGTCGCGTACATGAGGGGTTCAGTCTCGTACTGTTTTCGGGGCATACAAGGTTTCCCCAGCACTTTTGGGCTCTTGTAAAAAAAGAGCCGTACGGAGTGCCGGGTTGTAAACTGCTGCCGGGAATACATGGGAACGTCGCGTACAGAGCAATCCGAATCGGAATCGCTTGTATATATGATTTGTATGGTCTTTTTTACAATTTGTATGGAGTGCGTCTATTTGTACGGATCGTACTTCCTAGGTTGTAGGGGACTCCTTACAAGTACGAGTTGTATGGGGAAAACGCTCCATACCACGATTTGTACAGCATTTTTCCAGGATCGGAATCGGCCCCCAAATGTTTTAAGGAAGGCAGTAAGAGGCCCGGGTGCAGGCAGAAATAGGTGCTGAGGGTTTACATTACCAACATGAACTTGCTGTTGAACTGCATTTGAATGAGCCAATGCTTGAGGGTCATGGCAGGAAGCAGTCATAATGCAAGGCAACAAGTATGCGAGAATCAGACGGGCAAGTGAAGGTGAAGGTGAGGAGTGTGGAACTAAAACGGCCTCTAGGTAACAGACTTCCTGCTCAATGCTATCACAATCTGAACACCTCGAACAGGCACAACCGCTGACGTACTGATTCGGAGTAAGTAAAGTGCTCAGTTTGGATCTCTGTACAAACAAGCATTGGCGCAGGATTTGAAAATCTGAGTCACGTGATACTAACCCCTCACTGTCTACATGCCATCGCCAACCCAGGTGCAACCTGCCAAAATGTATTGGAGAAAAGGGACCATGAATAGGGAACCGTGCTGAATTCGAAATTATAAATACCGATTTCAGACATTATGCCACATTTCAAGCCAAATACTTGAAATAGGTGAGATATAAACACCCCTGAAAACACCTGTCTCCGGGCAAATTGTATTTAGTGAGTGCGGCAAATACTTCACTTTTTATGTGACCAGGGGATGGCAGCACAAGTACTTCATGCAAAACGAGGGATACAAATCTTGCTGTACTCCGAGATGTGTAGTTAACTGGCAACTTTGAAGATTACCGTGTAATGAGCATCATTACAGTGCGATTCAGGCTAAGTCTCAAGGGCTGATGGCCCTTGGTCCACTGTCTACAATGGGCACCTGCTTTATTTTTTTCAGTGGAGTACTTTTACCGCCTGTTTGGTACAGTATCACTCTCATTGTACAGGGTGATTATAAGCAGACGCGTGTGAGCTCTCAAACATGTTTACTTGAATACACACAATATATATATATTTTTTAAAACAGGGCGCTCGTGTGGGTAAATTCTGTTACATTGTACCACCTTATAGCTGCAGACTTGCGAGACAGATTCTCGGCTGTCCTGCAGTTCCCCCAGGGCACAAGCAGACATCCACTACTGTCATTACAGCTGATCGCAGCAAAAAGACAGAAGTAGATGCCTACTTGTGCCCCGGGTGGACTGACATAAAAAAAACAAGCACAATGCGCCTCGCTCTGGCAGCAGGGGGGAGGGAAAGAGGAGGGGGCCTGCGCCTGCTTCCCTTACGGGAACGAGCGCTAACAACATAGGTTTGCAATTTAATTACAAACATATGGGGTCAGCGCTTGAGCCCGCAAGGGAATAGCCACACGTGCATGCGTTGCCATTGAATGCAATGGAACGCGTGCACTGTTGTGGCTTAAAAAGGGGACCGATGGCTAAAGGTCTCCTCCTATGCAGCGCATCATAGGCGAGATCTAAAAAGCAGCAACTATGGCTTCATTGTATATAATATTAAAAATGCTTCAACTCTGAAATGATGAGGCTGTGTAAGAACTATATAACCTTTTTTTTTAACCTCTTTCGCCAGCTTCTTTTCATGAACTGACACAAAGCAGCATGGGCGTTTTTGTACATTTGTTTTGTACCTTTCTTCTATCTAACCATAACAAAATGCCCTGCCTAGACATAGACAGGAGGAGGCTCACCACATGCTGTGACAGCCCCAACTGGCCCATTGTCATTCTGTATGTGGCAAACAGCCACATACAGAATGACAATGGACGGGGTGCGGCTGCTCTTGTTCTCAGAGGATGAGTGCGAGGGGGCCCCATCTGGGAGCTGAGGCATCTCACAGGGGAAAACCTCTGCTCCCTGCAAGGCCCAAAATTACGGACAAAAGGCGTCAGTAAAAGATATTGTCACAGGCAACGGATGTGAGGTCTAAATTACGGCTGGTCCGTGAAATTTACAGACAGTTGGTCACCCTAACTTTATTCATGATGCGGTAATTTCGCACTGATAATTACAGGTGTTTGTGTCTGTTCTGCTAGGATGTACATTTATTTTAATATTACAATTAGACCCACATTGACCCCTACGCCCCCACCTCTCCCATGTCATAAGAAAAATATCAACCTAAATTGATGTTACCCCATTTGTTTCCATGTAGTGCTGTAGCCCTACCCTCCGTATAGGGCGAGAAGTGAATGTGAAGTGACCGGTTCTTATCTCTAACCCCACCTGCCTCAGCTAAATTTGCCCCCAGGCCACTCGAGCCGTTGCCATTTTAATAAATGTATCATGAATTAAATAGTCAACTTCCTTCATAAATAAATAACTTTTTTTGCTCAAACAAGAACACCATGGACAAGAGTCCCCACAATATTAGGAGTAGCAGAAGTGACCTACCACGCCCTTCGATCTTAATGACATTCCAGTAAGTGACACAATATGACATTTGATCTTGAAACGTGCCAGGAAGTTGTTCCATGACCTTAAACCTGATGACATCACAATAGTTGACATTGCTGAAGCTACATAAAAACTGCATAATTAATATAACAATAATAATAATATATCCAAGAAACTGGGATAAAAGGGATTAAGGTAGTGTTAGTCAGGTTTTAATAGACCACCATTTATTTCTGATGTTTCTGATAGGCCTTAAAAGTATGTGGATTGGGTCTAGGCCAGACGATCTTTGTCTAAGGGGCTGCCGGCAGTCAGCCACATTTTACCATATGATATGGGAATGCCCGATGGTGCAGAGCTGTTGGGACAGAATTACAACACATATGCATGTCGCGTTGGGAAAGCCGCTTACTTTGACGGCACAACTGGGCCTGCTAAACATATGGGAGGGGACTGATCATACGGAGATAGAACAGCAGTTTGTAACATTAGGTTTCACATTATTTAAGCGGGAAACTGCTAGGGGATGGGGTGGAGTACGACCACCTGCAGTGACGGTTTGGCAGAAGGAGCTAGATAGGTGCATGTTAGCTGAAAAAGAAGTGTTTATTGCAAGGGGGTGCCCGAAGAAGTGGGACAGGAAATGGTCCAAATGGAACTTGTGTAGGGGGGGACATCTGTGTATCGCCTGTGGTGGAATTGGAGGTGGAAGGAACAGAAATGGGGAGCAAAACGTGTAATATGTGGGTCTAACTAAACTTGATTCCTAATGTGATGCTAAATGTAACTTGCATTGTGTATTGTATGAGTAACGGTGAATTTGTCTGTCATCTTTCAAATAAAAATATTTATAAAAAAATATATTTAAAAAAGTATCTGGAAATCATATGGTATCAGTACTGCCCTGCAGTCCTCAAGGATGTACTTAAGATGGGGTTCGCTCAAGCAACGTGGACGACTCAAGGTCACTGGGTATACACGCCCCAGGAATATAAAGTTTGAAAACTTGCCTTCTTCTAGGTCATGCTATGTAACAAATGAAGATGGCTGATTTACCATTAAAAAGTAGACTTTCTTTCGCTGTCGGCTTTAGACGTGAATGACTGCCTTGAAAGAGGGAATACTGCCGGAGCCACCTGTGTATCAGCCTGTGCCAACCAGGCGTACCCATGCTCCAAACTCCAAACCTGTGCTTGGCTTCAATCCATTAAGTTTCAGGAGGAGGGAGTGATCCACTCCTGCACATTTTGTACTGTTGGGCACTTAATGAAGCATCACTAGCAGGAGAACTCCTAAAAGAGAGCAGGATGTTATTATCATTTTGATGGTAAAAGGTCTTCGGCTAGACTCTGAGGCAATCTATGTAAAGGCTGAAGGGAGCTGCGGCGAATATTGTGCTTTGTGGAGAAATGCAAATGTTCCTCCTCATTATGCCTCAATGGGGAAGGCGTAGCATTTTGACGCATTCCCAGATTTACTAGTTTTAGTAAATATGTAAATGCACCAAAGGGTGGATGCAGAGGAACGCCCATACTCCAGCCATTGAAATGTAGTGTAACACAGACTAAGCCACTGTGTTGTCTTACATGTTTTACAAAGCACAAAAGTTGTAGCAAATCAGTCCTTGTGTGGATTTGTAAATATTACTGAAGCCTTTGCGGTGTCTTTCATCGCCTTGCGTGACACAACGACAGAGCAAAGGCTTGAAAAATCTAGGACTTGATGCTGCATGGTTCTCTTGCAGTACGGCATTCCTTCTGTGGTTGAGCAGCAACACCTCCGGCCGGTTGATAGCCAGATGTGCTTCCTACCTGGGTTATTTGCTTAAGGAGTATAGCAACACTCAACTCCTACACTGTCTGGTATCACAATGTGATTTGAGGCACCACTTAGCCACATTTCGCACAACTATCAGGCATTCTTGATGACAGACTGATCAGTTAGTGAATGGGGACCCAGATTGAGCTTTTTTGAAAAAAAGTGTGATTTTAATGGACAGCTGCATAATGGGCAGAGACACATACTGGAAAACCTTGGGCTACAATCATTCACTGATATCCAAGCGCCTGTACTGACAAGGACATGGACGGAAACACAGGGAAGATTTCTTTTGAATTTTCTGTTTACTTTTGACCTGTTCAGGGTATTGCCTATGTGTCCGTATAATCTATCAGGACACGATGTGCTCTTTTGCTTGTTTAAAAATCTACCCTCTCTTTTAGTGTAGTGAGTAGAAAATATAGTTAGCTTAATGCTCTAAGTCGATATTTCGAGCTCACCCACTTTTCTTCTACATAAAAATTCAGCTTCAAGTTATGCACTGGTTTAGGAGTTATTGAATAATTACTAACGGTTCCATTGGTCTGAAATGGACCCAGTACATGGCCGCACTCTAACGCGGTTCCGCAGCCCTCGCCGTTTATGCTGCACAAACCCGGCTAAAATCCTGAATCTACCCCCTTGCGGAAGGGGTGTCCCTGCCCCAGCATACAAACACGGGCGCTGGCTTTGCGCGAATTCTGTACGGAAGGATTCAACGGAGCGCCTCCTCTGCGGCCGGAGCTCTGTGCGAGAAAATGGTGGCACCCCCTTACTCCACTGTCTAGTGTGGTAAGGGCGTCAAGGAGCCAGCAGCACTGAGACCTTCAGCGGAGCCGACCACCACAAAAAGCAGCATACCATCCAGGTGGGGAGCGGATGGGATCTTTCCCCAAATTGCACCGTTCTGCAAATCCCGACGAGTGCCTGAGGAGGGTGGGATCCAGACGCAGCACCAGCAGGTCGGCCTTGCATCTAACTGAGGCTCCGGCTTCATGGGCCTTGTGGGCCTCGCTACTGTGCGACTGTGAGTGACAGCAACGGCCGCTCTCAACTAGCAGAGAGTGCAGTGAATTTGGCCCCTCATTCTGACCGAACCCTGGCTGTGGAACTGTGGCCAATGGTGGCTGTAGGCTGTTTCTTTGTGTGGGGGTGCAGACTAGCTTGAGTGCTAACCAGCGTGCTTCATTATAGCCCTGGGACCCGGAGGCCTGGTAAACACAACGAACGGCGGTGGAGAGGACTGCCTGATTGCGCTGGGGGGGTCTTTGGAGGTGGAGCGCCGTATCTACTGCCCGGCCGGAGTCTTCCGGCCCAACATCCCATGCTGGCCGAAACAGGGGGCATGAAAGTGCAGTAATTTTTTACGGCAACAGTATCTGCTCCTACAGACGGGCTCATCGCCTCTCGGCTTTCACCCAGAGTACCACGGCTCTGCTCTGGGCTTCAGCCCATTCCCTCCCCCGAACTGCAGAGCAGTCAGTAGACCAGGAAACCTGACAGGCTGGCGGGGTACAGTACCTTCCCCGGCACAGGCGGCGGCAATACTTGGTCTGCTCTACGGACGCTCTGGCATACAGGAAGCATCACAGTTTAACCATGGCAAGCGGGAAGGGAACTAAGACACCTGCACAGAGCAAGCTTGCGAAATTTGCCTGTTCAAAGGCAAGTGAAGATGATAACGCTGCAGCTCGGGGGAATCGGAGAGCCAGCAAAACCAGCAAAACCAGACGCCCCAGCAAGACTTGACACTTCAAGATATTATGGTGGTCATTACAGAAGTGCGAACCTCCCTAGAGACTCGTATTGACTCTGTGAATATCGAGGTCTCCCTCATAAGAGCCGACTTTAGGAAAATGGATTCCAAAGTGAAGGAGATAGTGGACGTCAGCACAGTATTGAACTCAGACACTACCCGGCTAAAGCAGCAAGTGTGTCAGCTTCAGGATCAATAGACTAAAGAGGTGGTGCTGCTTGATGAATACGAAGGTAGGGCACATAGAAATAATATACGCATCCTGGGAGTTCTGGAGAGGGTGAAGGGTCCTGCTGTGGACCTATTTGTTGAGGGCCTAATCCTGCAACAACTCCAACCGAAGAGATTGTCAACCTACTTCTCAACTGAACGCGCGCACCGGGTCTCCAGTGGGAGGACTAAACCAGGAGCCCCTCCAAGGCCAATCATAGCACAAGTCTTCCACTTTAGGGACCGCGACCTAATACTTCAGACTGCGTGTACTCACCCACCGATCAAATTGGAAGACAGGATGGTCATCTTTTTCCCAGACTTTACTACAAAGGTCCGAGCTCAACAGCAGAGTTTTCTGGCAGTCAAGAAGGCATTGTGCGATAAGGAGTTAAAGTATGCCATGCTCTTTCCAGCGAAACTCCGTATTGAATCCGAGGGCAAGACATGTTTTTTTTCCTCTCAAGAAGATGCTTGCAATTGGCTGGAGGGCTGGCGCCGGGTGGAGAAACCAAATAAAGACTGGAACGGAGGACCCCAAGTTACCAGACCCGACAGCAATATCAGACAAAAAAGCAAACTTGTTCGGAAAGAGACAGACTCAACATCACGTAGCTACGAAGAGGGCTGTCATGTTCCCTCGCTCACAGTAAAGCTGGCACACGGTGTGTTGCGTGCACGCCAGCTTCCTTGCTGCTGGACCAGGTCGGGTAGCTTGTCAGTCTAGCCTACCTGTGATGGAAGACACTGATCCACCAGCTGACCGGAACTTTCGGGGAGGACCACATATCTGATGCGAAGCTGCCCGAAAACAGCGCTTGGTATTAAGGCCCTGAGATTCGCCGGAGTGCTGGAGCGCTAGCGAATGCTCTAAACAGACACGGGAGAACTTATCCAGACCGCGCAAGAGCGCCCACAGTTCCTTGACTCTGCGACTCGTGCTGGGGCAAGGAGTCACTTTCATTTGTTTTGCATACCAGCGCAAGAGTGCATAATCTCCTCTTCTTCCGAGACTCATGCTGGGGCACGGAGACGATTCCATTTGTTTTGCATATCAGCGCGGGAGCGCATAATCTCCTCTTCTTCCGCGACTCGTGCTGGGGCACGGAGTCGCTTTCATTAGTTTTGCATATCAGCGCAGGAGAGCATAATCTCCTCTTCTTCCGCGACTCGTGCAGCTGCACGGAGTCGCTTCCCTTATACTTTCGGACAGCGCAGAATAGCTTGCTTCTCCCCCCTGCTACAGCAACTCATGCGGATGCACCGGGTTGCATTTCCTTGATTCCTGGACAGCGCAGGAGCACTTACCTTGTTGGTCAGCCCTAGAACCGACAATACTCCGCCCCCTAGGCGCTGCACCCCAGGTGACTACATCATCCTTGTGTCCATTGTCTGTCGTGCATGCTTTCTGTAAATGGCGTGAGTGTTACCCATTTGCTCCATCCCTCAGGCGGTGTGTTCCACGAGACCCTAAGAACACCCGTGGGCAGATCCATCAAGCCTCCTTCTACACTGTCTTCACCTCTGTTTGGCTGCGTCCCCCAGTCCCCTCTTCAGCCTGGTCAGAATTTAGTTCTTTCTGGGAAAAGGAGGGAGTCGGTGGTAGTTGTCCACGTCGTCCATGCGAGATCGCTTCACAAGCAGAAGGTAAGCCTTGTGGGGTCACGACAAGGGCACTTGTGGTGCTGGTAGGAATTAACTTAGCTCTGCATAAGGCCTCTGAGGTGGGACTGTGGCTTCAGTGAGTTGTAACAAGGTATTCCCCACTGATTCATGGCAAACACTGGTAACTTGATTAGAACAAGCCAGGGTTGGGTAGCCTGTTTCGTGTGCAATGCTGAAGGCACAAGAGGGGGTCGGACCTATCCCTGTTATTTAGTATACCATGTAGCCATCCTTAACATATGGCGGGGGGAACAAGGCTGTAAACCAAGTACCACCTGAATGGGAGGGGGGGCGACAGGCACTCTGCCTTGTTGGGAAGTGGGTAGTTTGAAATCCACAGGCACGGGGGCAGGGAGGGGGGAGGAGTGAGTGGGATGTGGAGTTTTCAGGGTAAGTTTATTTGTTTGTTCTCAAATCGCACAATGTCACCTATCAGTCCTTAGTATTGCTGTCCTCCTTTTAAGTGTATGGTATGCAAATGTGTGGTTCCTGGGGCGTCACATGTTCAAAGGTCATTTCATGCCCCTACAACTGGTTGCAGTGCTGTTGGAGGTGGCAGTTGCCCCTCTAGTGGCTCTTGCAGGCTCCCTTTCAATCTCTTTACATAATCCAAGATGGGGTGCACAGTAGAAATGGAATGTAAATGGGCTGGGGGACAAAATAAAGCGAGGAGTGGTACTACAGTATTTTAAGTGACAAGCCCCAGATTTAGTCCTGGTGCAGGAAACACACTTGGTAGGCAACAACTGTAAAGCCCTCAATAGGTGGGGATATAAACTCCTGGTCCATGCAGGGTTTACCTCAGGTTCAAGAGGCACCAGTGTCCTGGTTCGGAGAAGCCTTGCACTTACTCCCACTCGCACATGGGCAGATCCTCAAGGACGATTTGCAGTTGTGTAGGCCAGCTGGGAAGAGAAGCCACTTAATGTAGTCTCAGTATGTCTTCCCCCAGCGCTGGGCAAGGAGGCGCTTAGTGACTTGAGGAGGGTTCTGGTAGATCTCCCCATGGGCACTTTAATCCTGGGAGGGGATTTCTATATGACGATGGACGGCCACATAGATAGGCATTCCCGAAGGCCCCAAATACGCCCTATCACTCAGATGGAGGAATTTACTCGGGCCATTGGATTGACCGACATGTGGCGAGCGCTACGACCGGACATGATGTACTATACTTACTATTCCAACACACACAATAGCATGTCCTGCATAGACTACTTCCTGACACATCTGGCAGACTTAGGCCATTTTGGATATCCACGTGGGCTACCGAGAGGCATTTCAGATCATTCCCCAGTATGGATTGAACGTACCTATCAAAATAAACAGCAACGCAGCCCCATAGTCCTTAATCCATGGCACCTTACAGTTCCAGACATCAGAGAGAATCTGCTTATGCAAACAGACCACTACTTTACTGACAATGTTGGCTCAGTGGACTCGGCGCAGACGATATGGGAGGCATACAAAGCGGTGGTGAAAGGCAGGCACTGGCACTAATGGTGGGGGATATACCACAACAAAACCAGCAGCTGTAACAACTGGAGAGCGAACTCCAGCAGCTGGAGGCACAAAACAACTCCTCACCCAGTGAGACCAACACACACCACCTAACAATTAAGCACCTAGAATATCAAACCTTGGTGAGAGAGCTCAGGCTAGACTATTGCACACACTTCATAAGGTATATGAACTGGGAGACAGCGCAGGGAAAATGCTTGCTTGTTTGGAGAGGAGATAACTAGGGGAACACTGGGTACCCACACTGTCCATTAGAGGGCCGGACAGATTTCAGATCCGGAACACATCGCGGAGGCATTTGCAGACCATCTAGAAGCAGTTTATACCTCCTCAACCACATAAACAGCAGAAGGTTCCCGGCAATTGTTGGCGAGATATACACCTACCTCCCTTGTCGGAGGAAGACAGAAATGTAAATGTAATAGAGGCAGATCTTACTGATGAAGAAATTTGCAAAGCAATCAATAGTATCCAATCAGGAAAGGCAATGGTGCCCAATGGGGTTCCCATTGAATTCCTCAAATACATGTCCATACGAGTCGCGCCCCACCTTAAAAACATGTATAATGAAAGCTTTGAGAAAGGCATCCTGCCCGAAGACCAACGTCTGTCTTCTATAGTAGTTATCTGAAAACCCTGAAAGCCCCTGACAACTGCTGATTTCCCAATTTAATGTTGAGCTAAAGTTCCGGCAAAGCTCTTGGCTTCCCATCTGGTGTTATTAATCCTTTCACTGGTCCATGCTGACCAATCAGGCTTTATGCTGCGGCTCAACACGACATTGAATATTCGCAGCATTCACAATGTCTTGGGGCGTCAACACTATATAAATGAGGATGCGGTGGTCCTTTCCCATGATGCCTCCAAGGCATTCAACTCTATAGAATGGCCTTATCTTTTTTAGGTGTTGGGACGCCTGGGGTTCGGCCAGCGATTCATGGGGTGGATTAGACTACTCTACACGGAGTTACTGGGTCAATTAAAGGTCAATTACCGCACATCCTGAGTATTTACATTTTGCATAGGCACTAGACAAGGCTGCCCCCTATCGCCCCTACTTTTTGCCTTGATGCTGACCATAAGCTTCCTGGGTGAGACGAGATGTAATACTCCAAAGGGCTGAAATGGGAAGAAGGGAATGAGGACAGGATATCATTGTATGCAGATGACATTCTGCTCTATCTAGCGTCCTCCTCTACCTCCATATGTAGACTTTTGAATATATTTATGAATTTCGGCAAATACGCTGGCTATTCCATTAACTGGACTAAATCAGTGCTGTTTGTTCTGCGGGGCCCGGTTCTCAAACTTTCCCTGGATGCAGAATTGAGATTGTCCTTAATGGATTCCCCAATCTAGGGGTTTTTATTACTCCAGACCCCCAACTCTTTTATGACAGAAATGTGGCTGTCCCCTTAGATTGACTCTGAAATGATGTTAAACACTGGAGATCACAGCCGCTTTCGTTGCTAGGCCGAGCTGCCCTGTTTAAGATGCTGGCTCTCCAGCGATTTTTATATATCCTGCAAAATTGCCCCTACCTGATTCCCGACCCGTATTTTAAAAGCATTGAAGGCGAGGTCTGCTCGTTATTGTGGAGTGGTGGTATGCCTCACATCGCATTACACCAATTGACTAAAGGGTGGTACGACAAGGGGATTGCACTCCTAGATATACAACTCTATTATTGGGCCTGGCAATTAGTAGTAATAAATCACTGGCTAAACCATTCTTCGACAGACCCAGCATACATGTTGGACAGATATCAGATGGGACGAGAGGGGTGCTTGGGAGCCTTATGCACGAAGATCCGGAAAGGGAGATATCTGGGCTCTATGGCTCGAACGGTTGAAATTTGGCATCAGGCGACTAAACGTCTGGGCTGAGCCGGGGTGTTGACTCAGGCCACACCCCTGTGGTCCTCTTTGAAACTGAGGTTACTGTGTCATCAATTAGGATTCGATAAGTTGGACACAACTGGACAGTCCACAGTAGGCCATCTGGTCAAGAAGGGCAAAATTCTTGCATTCAGTGAACTACAAATGACATATGAATTGGTGCAAGGGGAGATTTTTCGTTATCTGCAGATCCGCCATGCACTTAGAGCGTCAATTCCAGACGTAAGTAATTTGCCAGAGTCATCCCCCTTGGAAGATTGGTTGCTTTCTGAGCCTATTCCGGACAAAGCCATATCACTAGCGTATCACAAATTGTGCAATAACTTGCCAGACCCCTTTTGCACTCTACGAGGTAGCTGGCAAGCCGACATCGGACGCATTGAAGATGAGGACTGGCAAACTGCACTAATGTCCCCAAGGGAAGCAGCCATAAATCATCGTTTTCGACTGATACGATTAAAAATCCTACATCAAACATACCTTACCGGGGGTCAGCTTAGCCAAAATAGGAACAAGGCAGGCCGCGTTCTGTTTGCGTGGATGTCACCAAGAGGCATGCTTCTATCACATAATGTGGACTAGCCCCAAATACGGCCCCTGTGGGACAGGGCAACAACGCAAATGCAAGACGCACTAGGGAAACAAATAAGCCTAACACCACCAATGGGGCTTCTTAACTTTTGGGAGGCCACCGATCTTACAGAAGAAGTGAAGCAGTAATTAGCCACCCTGGGGTACACTTTAGTTAAAAGAGCAATTGCAATGAAATGGGTGGCAGCGGAAAGACCATCGCTAAAGATTTGAACAGCAGAAATGGACAAATGTATGATAGCAGAAAAAGAAGTATATAAATCTAGGGGCTGTCCTAAGAAATGGGATAAAAAATGGAGTGGGTGAAATACACAGAGGGGAATTCTCTGTCTCCGCGACTGTGGAGATTGAAATGTCGAGAAAAGATGGGCACTCACTGATAACAACTGACTGAGTCATTGTGCACTGTTATGTTATAAGTAATTGTTACTATTCGATTAAAATGCATACATACCATTATATGTGAGTATTTGCTGTCTAAAATCAATAAAAATTATTTTTAAAAAAAGAAGGAAGGGGCGTGGCCAAGATGGCGGGGTGAGCGGACGCTTCCTCCCGTAGCTCCTCCGGCCCAGCTCCGCTTGAGCCCCGATTTCTGCGCTTCTCTCCCCCCGCGGCTGCATCGCGGGTGAGAGGACTGTGCCGGAGTTCGTGGGGCACATTTTGGTGCCACTTTGGCTTCTGTGGCCCCGGGGGAAGTTCCCGAGAAGTTCATTCTGAGATCGCTCCGAGGAGTGGAGCCCGGGTCGCCCCGAGGAGAAGAGCTTGGAGGCGGAGCGTAGTGCGGCGCTGTCCGCGCGCCTCGGCTGGCCCGAGTGCTGAACAGCGGAAACCCTGTGATCCCGAGGGAGCGGACTAGACGGACTCCGCGGAGTGAGGTGGCTCCCTGGCCGGTCCCCTGGCGGCGGGCACCATTGCTGGACGACGGACCTTAGCCCTGCACCGGCGGTTCCCCCCCTACCCAGGGCCTCGAAGGGTGACGACTTGCGAACTCCGCGCCTGGAGGCGCTGGATGGCGGAGTTCGAGCAGTGCCCGAGCCGGACAAATCGACTGGTGGTGGAGGAGGGCATTGGTTTCATGCTCTCCGGACCCGTCACCATTTGAGACTCGCCCATGGACTTGCTGGCCCGGGCTGCCTTCTTGGGTCCCACCCTCCCGCCATCTTGTCTTTGTGTGGCTGAGCCCAGTGATCCCTGCCCGCGTCCTTCTCGCACGGGAGCCTTGGCTGGTTCTGGCACCAACTCATCTGCTGCCCTCCCTGAGAGCACGAAGCAGGAGACCTACACTTCGGACGTTGCTGCCTGTCCTACTGGCCCAGGGGCCGTCTTGTCCAGGCCCAGACCGCCATTTTGTCGCCTGTGACGCACTACCCTTGTCTTCGGCGAAGGCCTCACATCTGGTGCCCACGAGCGGCGGAGCTCGCCTACAGCAACTGACCCTGGGCTTTGCCGAGCCCCAAGATGACTGGAAGACGAGGCGCAGCGCGAGGAGACCGCACTTTGCCGGAAATGCTCGGCAGGTCCCAGCAACTACGCGACAGGACGCAGCCGTCCCCGGGGGCCTCCCGGGCATCAACGGACGCAACTGTGGGCGAGCCGCCGGTCACGCGGTCCTTCATGGAGGACCTATTCAGCTCCCTCAAGGAGGACTTTCAAACTCTTAAGACCGAAGTGGCTGGAGAGGTCCGGGAGGTGCGCAGGGAGGTCGAGGGCCTGGGCGAGCGGGTCGATGCTGTGGAGACGGCGGCTCAACGCCGCGATGAGGAGATAACAAACCTCCAGCAGGATGTCCTCCGCCTCCGGGAGCAATGTGTTGAGCTCCAGGCCCACTCGGAGGATCTCGAGAACAGGTCCAGGCGGAACAACATCCGGGTGCGGGGTGTTTCATCCGCGGATGAAGGTGCGGACCTGGTGGCTTACCTGCAGGACCTGTTCCGCGACATCTTGGGGGAAGGAGCGGACTTCCCAATCCGCATTGACAGGGCACATAGGGTGGGCCGCCAACGCCAGTCATCGGCACCCCCGCCTGATATCCTGGCATTCTTGCCGGATTTCCCCCTAAAGGAGCACATCATGACGGAGGCCCGCAGGAAGCAGCCACTGACCTTCCGAGATAGACCTGTGGCGCTCTATCAGGACCTGTCCGCCATCACACTACAGAAGCGCAGGTCCTTCCGCATCGCTACGGACTTTCTGCGAGAGCACGAGACAGCCTATTCCTGGGGTCACCCCTTCCGTCTTATCTTTCGATGGAATGGGGTGCTGCATCAGCTGCGCTCCTTACAGGATGTCTGCGGAGTGCTGGGTCTTACTGCTACGGAGGAGGAAGGGGCTACACCCGCATGGAGGCGCCCCGAGCGGCGGGGCCGACGGAGGTCGAGAAGGCGCCCATCGTCAGCACCGGCGAGTCGTCCAGACTCGCCCACCATTAGATCTGAAATGGCGGAGGCCCTGAGGACTGCGGCCAGGAACTTGCCTGAATCTACTGGTGTGGCCTTAACGGCCTAATTTTTCTCCGGGGGGAGAGGCTCTTAGCTTTGACGATGCTGGGCTGGGGGGTGGGGGGGCGAGGGGGGTGGTGTGTGGCTGGACGTCCACTTGACTGTTTTCTGCAGACTCGCCCATTTGGGCTGGACTGAGACTATGGGGTGTTGTTTTCTGCTTTTTGTTTTGGCTGGTTGCCATAAGGGGGTTTTGGGGGGGTTTCACTGTTGGTTTGTTGTGGGGGGGGTCCCGTCCGAAATTGTCCGAACGTGTACGATGCCGCTTTTGGCCTTCCCTGCACCCCTGCCCCGCGCGCCCCTTCCGCTGATCCCCCGCCTGCGGCATAGCGCGTTGTTTCCCCGGAGGCGATGCCACCCCTGAAAGTTGTGACCCTTAATGTTAAGGGTCTGAATAACCCCGTGAAACGTAGGGCGATCCTTTCCCTGTTGGAGGGGTCGCAGGCGGATATCTGCCTCCTGCAGGAGACCCATTTACTTTCCAGGGATTGCCATAGGTTGCGCTCTGCTAAGTTCCCCACGCAACTCTTTTCCTCTGCTGCAACTAAGACCGCTGGGGTGGCCATTCTCCTAGCCAGCTCCTTTAGGGGGGAGGTGTTGTATAAACATGCTGAGCAGAAGGGGAGACTTAGTGTATCGCATGCGCTTGGGTGGTGTTGCCTTTACGGTTGGTTCGGTTTACAGCCCAAACGACCACCAGGATCGTTTCCTGGAATCGGTGTTGGTGGACGTTACTGCCTCGCCCGATCGCCATATCATCTTGGGGGGAGACCTGAATATGGTCTTCGACTCCACTTTAGATAGGTCAGCCCAGCGCTTCCCGCAGACAGGGGAGCTTTCTAAGGCGGTACAGGACCAGATTGCGGAGTTGGACCTGCATGACCTCTGGCGCACCATGCACCCCACCGATAGGGACTACTCCTATTTCTCCCACGCACACCGCACTTATTCGCGGTTGGATTACCTTTTGGTGAGCGGCCCGCTTCGCTCGGCCGCCATGGCGGCGGACATCGGGGTCTTGTCCCTGTCCGATCATGCGCCGGTTTCCGGAGTCTTTGCGTGGCCGGCGGCCCCCCCTTCCAGAGGGATGTGGTGGCTCCGAGACACGCTTCTCCATAAGAAATCGGTAGTGAAGCGGGTGGAGGAGGTCATCCAGGACTACTTGACCCACAATAACAACTCTGACACGTCCCTGGCTACGCAGTGGGCTGCTTTGAAAACAGTCGTCAGGGGAGAGTTTATCTCCATTTCCTCGGCGGAAAACAGGGAACGCCAGTGCAAGAGGGAGGAACTGACAGCGCAGGTTAGGGAGCTTGAGCAGGTCCACCGCCGTACGGGGGCTCCTCGTGTTTGGAAGCAACTGAAGGCGGCACGGAAACTCCTCTCTGCGTTGGATCTGGATTGGGCGGAGTACGCAGCGCTGCGCCTGAAACATGCCTTTTACACCGGCGGGGACAGGTGCGGTAAGCTCCTGGCCCATAGGCTCAGGGCCGCGCAGCAACGCAATGTGGTGAAGGAGCTGGTGGGAGTGGGTGGGATCCCGGTTTCCGGTGACGCGGAGGTGGCAGATACCTTTCGTTCCTTTTACGAGGCACTGTACGCTTCAGAGCCTTCCCCACCGGGAGAGGCTGAGGCCTATTTGGATTCCGTGACCCTCCCGGCCTTGGACCCCTCCCAGGCAGACCACCTGGAGAGGGACATTCACGTGGAGGAGGTCGTCTCCGCGATCGCGCGGCTGAAGCATGGTAAAGCCCCGGGCCCGGATGGCTACACGGCCTTGTTCTACAAGACCTTCTGTCCCACTGTTGCTCCTCTCCTGGCCCGCTTGTTCAATTCCTTCTCCGAACCGGGTGCCATTCCACCGGACCTCCTCTCGGCGACTGTGTCGGTTATCCCCAAGCCGGGGAAGGACCGGACCTTGTGCGGCTTGTACCGTCCCATTTCGCTCCTAAATGTGGACCTCAAGCTTTATACCGGAATCTTGGCGGCCAGACTGGGTCTACACCTACCAGGTTTGGCGGAGGCGGATCAGGCCGGTTTTGTACCCGGTAGGCAGACGGTCGACAACACGAAGAGGGTGACGCACGTACTGGAAAAGGCCTCACGCGTCCCGGGGGAGCGGATGCTTCTATCGGTCGACGCGGAGAAGGCCTTTGATAGGGTTCATTGGCCATATCTCGAGCTGGTTCTTGGGAAACTGGGGATCGGCGAGAAGTTCCGCACTATGGTCTTTAACTGCTATAGGCGACCGTCGGCGTCAGTGCGTGTCAATGGACACAGCTCCGGCAGCTTCGCCATTGAGCGAGGCACGAGACAGGGTTGCCCCCTCTCGCCGCTCCTCTTTGCCCTTTATATGGAGCCGTTTGCGCAGAGGATCCGCGACAACCCGGATGCTATTGGGGTGAAGATGGGGCAATACACACACACTGTCAGCTTATATGCGGACGATGTCTTGCTGACCCTAGATGACCCCAGGCGGTCACTCCCTGCCTGCGTACAGGAGCTGAACGCTTTTGGACGCGTCGCGGGCTTTAAAATGAACATGGCCAAGTCGGCTGCGCTGGATGTGTCGCTTTCTGCCGACACCAGGCGGGACCTTCAAAGTCTCTTCCCTATGCAGTGGTCCTCCTCCACGGTGGCTTACCTGGGCATTTTGCTTGCCCCCTCCCTGCCTGCTATGGTCGCGGCTAACTATTCCTCTCTGGGCAAAAAGATCAAGGAGGAACTCGGCCGATGGAACAAGGGCCTACTTTCGTGGCTAGGCCGTATTGCGGCGGTGAAGATGACAATACTACCCCAGATACTGTATCTTTTTCGCGCTCTGCCTCTTCAGCCCCCCGTGGGTTGGATACGGCAGGCGCAGGCAGACATCTCCCGCTTTGTGTGGCAGGGCCGTAAGCCTCGGATGAAGCGGGCCCTCTCCATGCTTGCCCCGGAGGCGGGAGGTCTCGGAGTCCCGGACCTCCGGAAGTACTTCCAGGCGGCGCAGCTCCGGTACCTGGTGGAGTGGAGCCGGTGGGAATCGGACAAACACTGGCTCTTTCAAGACCAGGCAGTTGCAGGCCGTACCCTCCAGGAGGTCCTGTTCCTGCGGCGCATCCATCGACCACCTAATCTCTACGCTTCCTTTATCACCCGGGTCCCGCTTAGAGTGTGGGACGCGGTGTGTGAGCTTCGGGAGCTCACCACTTTTCCATCGCCGTTCACTCCCATTGCTGGCAACCCGGACTTCACCCCGGGTCTGGAGCCGGGGGCCTTTTCCCACTGGGTGAGCGCGGGATGTAGGGCGCTTTTCCAGATCTACGGGCCGGAGGGCGTGCTCCCCTTCCAGCAGCTCCGACAGGAGTTTGGCCTGACGGAGGGGGACAGACTGCGTTACATGCAAGTCCGCCACTGGGCTCTTCAACCCCCAGTGCGTGACGTCGCCGCCCGTTCGATTACGCCCTTTGAGCGATGGTTGGTAACCCGGGCCTCGGACGCCAAACTCATCACTGATTTGTATAAGTTTCTCCAGCCCCCGCCGTTTCATTACCATAACCCAGGGAGGGAGCGCTGGCACAGGGAACTGGGCAGGACCCTGAGCCACAAGGAGTGGGACAAGATTGCATATCGGGCGAGGCACTCTGCGTACCACACTGGGCTGACGGAAACCTTCACTAAAGTGTCCACCTATTGGTACTACACCCCGGAGCGGCTCTACGAGATGCGCAAAATAGGCGATAAGGGTTGCTGGCGCGGCTGCGGACGGGAGGGTACCCTCACGCACATTCTCTGGGAGTGCCCGGTGCTGTCGGCCTACTGGAAGGAAGTCTTAGATGAGGTGGACAGGCATTTTGAGATCGAGCTTCCGCGCTTCCCCGTGTATGTCTTGCTTGGCCTCCCCAATGATTTGATGTACCCGCTGAAATCCCGCAGGGGCAGGCAGATTGCGATTGCGCTGGGCTCCGCCGTCCAGAATATACTGGTACTTTGGCGCACCCCCACTGCCCCCTCTATCACTGGTTGGTTGCATAGGCTCTGGCAGGTACTGGGCATGGAGAAGATATCGCTAACGGTGGCTGGGAATGTTGACCAGTTTGAGGAGCTCTGGCATCCCTTTTTGGCACTGCTGTCCACGGAATTTCGCGAGCTTACGTGTCCACGGTACCTGCGCCTCCTTAGGCTGACGCCGCCGGCGCCAGCGGCGGAGTGAATGTGCGGATTGGGGGCCGGGGGCTGGGGGTGGGAAGTGGAGTTATATGCTTCTAATGCTGACTTTCGGACGGGGATGTTGGGGTATTGTTTTCTCTTCTTTCCTTCCTTGCCTTTCTTTCTCCTTCCCTTCTGGGGTCGAGGGGCTGGTGGAACGGTATGCTTCTCTTTCACTGTGTCGCGGAGTGTTATTTTGGCTTGACCTTGCCTAGGGAGTGGGGGCCTACAGGGGGATCGTACACAATGCCTTATTGCCTATGTCTTTGCCTTGTTACCCTCTGGGGCACCCTGTCTCCCTCTTTTCCTTCTGACTCGCTGCAACGTTTTGCTTCTTGTATTGTATGTTTACCTGACTTCCTGCTCCCTTCCCCGTGTTCTTTTTTATGCCTTAATAAAATACTTTAAACCTAAAAAAAGAAGGAAACCTAAGAGCATGGGCTTTAGGAAAAAAGAGAGTGAATTTCATCTATTTGAAGGCCAGGCAAGAGCTATGTAAATAACTGAACCGCTTCCCGTGAGACCAACTGAAGGTTCTTTAAAAACTTTATGATTACATCCTGGCCCTCAAACAGAGTTGGAGGCTAATAGGTAAGCTTAGGGTGACCTTCAGACTGGATGCTTCAGGGAAAGGTGATTATCAGGAGTTTGGTGGTGGGTTGGGAAAATTAAGATATAGCGACTCTAGCGTTGAAGATGTTATTTCAGAGACTAAGGTGCACATTTTTCTACGTTGGATGGTAGTAGAGACATGATTAGTAATTGCCCCACTTGCCCTCAGCCTACCTTATTCAACTGATCTGTGAGAAAGTAACTAAGGGAACAGGGGATAGTGAGTCTAATAAGTCACCTGGACCAGATGGCATGTCCACTGATGATGTGTTCAGCTATAGGCCCCATATATGACTATTGCGACAGTTTTGTGTGATTCCCCGCCAATCCTTCAGTCCTTTCACCTTTTTTTAAATTATAAGGCTCTACAAAAAGGAGGACCAGACAGAGCTCCACTGTTACAGGCCTTTGACTGTGCCCGACTCTTTGGTTAAGTAGTTTGGCAGGATTCTCTGTTTGGGCTTGAGAGGGTCACATCTCCGAAATGTATTTAGTTTATCAAGAGCCTGGCTACGTGTAAGGCGTGCTTCAATCTTTTATTTACCAGCAAATATATCAAATTGAAGAAAGTGGGAGGCATTAATTTGGCTTTTATAGACCTATTCTCCGATTTAAACATGGTGGAGATGACCAAGCTATAAGGAATATTGCAGGAACGAGGGGTTGACCAAAGATGGTTTATCCCTTATATCATATTTACAGTCTGTAGCAAGCCTTTACGGATGTGGGTATTACGAAGAGTGTAGTGTCTCATTCAGCACCATCAAAGTTGCTCCGCAGAGATGCATTTTGCCCCTCTTTATTTTCAACGTATTTGTTAACAGAATGTGCGAGATACTTCATATATCTGCTTTGGGGTCTCCCAAAATTGGGGTAGATTCCTATTAGTCCTACCCTATGCCAGTGATGCAGCCCTGATTTCCTGCACCGCAAATGGATTGGAGAGTCTCATTACTGGGTTTGTACTTTTTATGATCTAGTTGGGGATGAAAATAAACCTTAAGGCAAAAACCTAGGATGAAAATCCACTTTTTGAAAAGTATGTCATTTGGGAGTTTCATGGGACTTTGCGGCTCTGCCTCGAGCTATGTGTATGATGAAGAAAGCGCCATACCACATTTATGTGATCAGATGGGGTGGGCTCCATTTGCTTTGTGTACCTCTAGTTGGTCTAGCCCTGCTTCAACCCTCATTAAACCATTTCTTGGTTCATATTGAAATTGGGGAATGTCAATCACAATGCCTGGCTTAGTTACGTTCATAGTCTCTCACTAGGCCAGATGTCTTCTCCTCGCCTGTGGGACTGCTTGCATCTAATACACAGCACTATGTTTCAAGCAGCTGCTAATTCTAAGAGCTAGTCGAACTAGCCAAGCCATAAGTAAAAGCCATCTCTTGACTGAGTTCCTGGTTCTAAACACAGAAATCTCTTTTTGCGAATTAGGGCTGATTTTCTAAAAGTAAAAAAACATTAACTGAATGCTGTATGCTGTCCATGTCATAATGCTTAAGCGCAGAAGTGTATGCATTCCTTTTCTTTTTTACAATATTGTCTCTTCCAAAGAGGAAAATCCTATATTCATTATTGGGTAACTTGATTTCATTTTCGTTTCAAAGCTGGTTTCGTATATTATGCTATTTTATTTTACTCTTATGAATATCTGATGTATTTTGATAATTCACTGAAAATGGGATAAAGAAAATACACTAGCTAGGTAAATCTTGTAAGCAAGGTACTTTGCAAAAAGATGACATTTTATACTTTCATGGTCTTCTTGGTGTTTTTGCATTAGTTTCAATGTTTTGATACATTAATTAATTAATTTATTCATTTCATTTTTGTTGCAAAATTAACCAAAATGCATTCGCCTGGTTATTTGAGCCTGATAACTCTCCAGGGGAAACTCAACTCTATACCAATTTCCTGCGACCAGATTATTTTCCGATGCTTTAATAATCATTTCTGGTTCTGACTGTGGGATATGTGATCAGGCATAAATCAAAGGTAATGTCTAAAGTATTTAAGTAATACATACACTGTAGAAGAAGTCACACAAAATACAATAAATATCTGTGGTTATAAATCCCATGATTTGGTGAATTTGAGGACTTTTTTTAGTTCTTATCCCAATGCTCCCCAGCCGGTGCCCCTTCACAACCCCCACCCTGAGGAACTCTCCCATTACTGATTGGCATTTTGCTTGCCCTAAAGTCACCCTAGGAGGAAGAAAGAAAACATTTTTTTAAAAATTGCCCTCGCACCCTTCGCCTCTTCTGTACCCTGAACAAAAACATTACTTCAGAGGTTGGAGGCCCTTCTGATAGTCTATCAATGTATCCACATACTCCACCGATTTGTAAATATACATCTTATTATTCCACATAATGCGTTGCATTGCAGGGAATTTTAATTGCACCCTAGCCCTCATAATATGAAGCTTGTCCTTGATCCTACTGAGCTCCCACTGCTGCTGATCCGTTATCTTACATACATCAGAGCTTACGGTGGAAGAAAAATCTTTGGCGATGAAGGAGCCGTTCTTTAAGGCTATACCCAGGATTACCTTCTTCACTGTATAGGATAGGAAATTTACCAGAATCTTCCTAGGCTTTAGACATTGTAGGTTTCTTTTAAAAGGATCCCTATGTACTCTCTGTGTTTCCTGTCCCAAGTTGATATCAGGTCTAAAAATATGGGGTAATCAATACCTGATACATTCATCACCCGCCTTACCCATCTAGTTAAGTGGGGTAAGACACTATGGGGCATATTATCAAGGGGGTTTATCTCCGCTTTTTTGGCTTTAAAAGCCAAGAAAGCAGAGATAAAATTATCTCCCTATCACCTAGCTGTCGCTAACACCAGTTAGCCACAGCTACTAGGAGATAGCGACCATCTTGGGCCCCACTTTGCATGTCAGTGATATTTATCACTAATGACATGCAAAGTGGGCGTGCCTAGATGTTAGTGACTGGAAACAGTCGCTAACATCGCTATCTCCTATTACCAACTTTTGGAGATATTCGCGCTAAGCGCTAACATCTCCAAAAGCTAACACCTGCCCTGAGCAGTTTTAGGCCATGTTATCCAATGGGAGTTGGATAACATGGCTAAGAGCATTAACTCGGTAATGCATGACTATCGCTGACTTTTCAGCGATATTCATGCATTGTGGCCGATTTTTATCGCATTTGTGATAAACCTTGGTAATACCAAGGTTTACCTGCGATAAAAATCGCCGCAGCTCAGCGGTAAATTTTTGTCTCTAACCAAGCAATAGCGATAATTATCGCTATTGCTTGGTAATATGCCCCTATGTTGTGAGTTTTTTAAATTGATATTAATAACTCCCTTGGGCCTGAGGTCCCTTTAAAGATTCTCAAATTCTTGCTGGCATATCACCGGACACACCTTTTTGTCACTAGGGAATTATGGGTACACGCATTTTCCAGTGTTGGATTTGGAGCATCTAGCGATGGTAAACATAACCATTTGTGGGGTAAAACATCGCTATGCTAAATAGAACATCTGTATATCAGGGACCCTTTTGCAGGATATGAGGCACAGTAACGTGGTGAGCTTTGCAAAGAGTTGTTTTCTGATGAGATCACCTTTGTGGGGGTAATCACAGAAAAGCCGTAGGACCACAACAACATCCCTTGTCCTAGAGTACTTTGGCCTCAGAGGATGGGTCAGCCTGATTCCTCTCATAAGCTTGCACACTAGAGGATGAGCACCGACTGGGTTGACTGTGACTGTGATATGTCCTGGTGAGATCACAAAGTTAAAGGAATTAACTGTAGAGTATACTTTTCCCACCTCTGCTAGTTCTGAAAGGAAATTTGAAATCAATATGATGTCTGTCCCCTTGTGAACCACTTGCCTTTCCAAACACCAGCGACACAAAGCTGACCAGGCTGATCAGTATTGTTTGTGAGTTTTTACACCCAGAAGAAAATCACTAGCGGCGTTGAATAACAGAATGTCAGTCTTTTTTTTTATAAACATATTTTATTGATTTTATGGAGATCAATACAAGATTACTGTAGGTAAAGGACATATGAATGACATTTGTGAGTAGATAGAAGTGACATTCCACTGCATATCCAGTATCGAAGGATAACATACGTTGAACAAAAACAACATCAAGAACTGCATCGCCCCAAGCTGGAATCTGCACTGAGGGCCAGATGTATGACCCTTTTTTGCAACCGCAAACGGGAAAAACCTCCCGTTTGCGGCCGCAAAAAAGGGTAATAGCATTTGTGAGTCTCACAATTAGGAAGGGGTGTCACTTCCTAATAGGAAGTCAACATGCTATGT
Source organism: Lissotriton vulgaris (assembly GCF_964263255.1). Classification (NCBI taxonomy): domain Eukaryota; kingdom Metazoa; phylum Chordata; class Amphibia; order Caudata; family Salamandridae; genus Lissotriton; species Lissotriton vulgaris. The sequence continues at coordinate 1,848,823,207 of NC_141687.1, forward strand.
ACTAGTGTTTTGCAACCTCATTTGCGGCCGCAAAACACTTGCAGTGTACCACCTACTTCAAGTAGGTGGTAAACCACTTATGGGACCCCTTCCCCTTTGTGAGTATGGTGGAAAATATAGAGCAGGCAGTGGTCCCAGAAAAGTTTCATTTTTCTTTTTTAAATGCATCCTGTTTATCTTTAAGGAAAATGGGTTGTATTTAAAAAGAAAAAGCTGCTTTATTAACAAGCATTTGCAATGCAATAGGTCTCGCATTTACTAGAGTTTGAGCTATTGGCATTGTAGATTATAATGCCTTTTATTAATGTGTTGGTTGTTGAAACAAATAAATAAAAGGAATTGTCATTTCCAATGCCAATAGCATAAACCCTTGCAAATGCGAGATCTATTGCATTGTAAAAGCTTGTTATTTTAAACTCGGGTTCCAAAAAACTTTGCTGTGTCACCTTAATATGCCCGACTGATCATGATAGAAAACATGATGGCATGAAGAGAATTCAAATAAAACGAACAACATTATGTGTTTTTTAACGCGACAAAGCCTCAATTTCGTCTTATTTAGTAAAGTGCGCAGTTTGTATTATCACCAGTATTTCATAGGATTTTCTTGACACAAACGACATTTTTTATGACATGAACTATGCAGTAAGCATACTATGAACAGAGATGCGTGGAAGACAGCTTCGCGGGCAATTAGTGTAAACAATAGGTTCTACAAAATAATTAAGGCGATTTTTTCGGGAATCGATGGTATTTTAAGACCATTGTCCAAGGCACACACTGATTGTGGGCGCACTTGGATGATTTGCAAGCATTGTCCACAAGATGGCAATGTTGCCACATGTTGTTAATTCAGGTATATAGATCAGTAAGTCCTCCTGTACCATCGGTCATTAAAAGCAGTCAAACAAGAAAACTAGCATTCGATGAGTAGGGTTATTACTATCAATGCGTGTAAAGAACACCGTTTTCAAAGAAATAGAAAACTCTTCTCGCACTATAGAGGGAATCAATTTACCAACGCCCGACAGTGGTAGAGAGGAGCCAGCAGAGACTAGGGAAAACTACCTACATGAAAACCACTTAAAATTATAATTATTTTGTTATAATACATATTGTGAGTTACTGGACACTCTGACCCTAATGTATTAAATGTCACATCCACAATATTAAAATTGTTCCAAGCAATATGATCACCTCATTTGTGTTTTACACACAAGATACTGCTAAACACATTCATGTCTATACCTTGTGTGTCTAAAATTTGAGTTTGATCACTTTATATTACATTTGTTTTTCCTTGGGATATTAAAAACACTGTGCCACGGGCATCCGCCCAGCTTTCACTAGGAAAAGTCAATGCCTAACCAAAGGAACACACATCTATATGTTTTAGTAATAAATATCTACAAGGAAAAATAATCTGGATATAATAATTGAATTGTGAGCATCAGTAGTTAACCAGCCACTTATGTAGTGATCAACATCTAATCTGTCAGACATTGGCCAGGCGTGCAGAGCCTCCTGTTTGCATGAATAAGCTATGTGGGTGACCAAGGCAACAGCAATCTGAGGGAAAAAGCATGTCATGTTTTACTTTGAATTGTGTTTTAAGGTCATTACTGATTTAGACACAACACTATCTGAGCCAAGAGTAGCCCTGGCTGCGGAAGTTATTTTTCTGACAAGTAATCCAATGGGGAGCCTAGCTTATATTCTTCATCAGTGCAATTGATTTAAAAGATGACACTGAAAAAAAAATTGTGGACAAAGTACTCCCTGACATTTGGCTTTGGAGCAGCAATAAGAGGATACATTTATTCATATAAAAAATAAGTATGTTACCTTTAACCCTTCCTTTCCTGTTTTCAGGCTGGAATATTATGTCACAAACCTCAATGATATATTGATGTCTCTATTGTGGCGCCAAATTATATAACTGACGTTTAATTCTGCTGATGGTAGTTCCGTAACTTAGTAAGCATAAAAAAAGTCTGTACATCAAGCCCTATGTGTCCCCACAATGTTTTCAGTAATTAAACTAACAATGTTTTAATACATTTGTCTGTAGCTTTGCATTCTAACATGTATGAGCGTGAATGTGTAGCAACCAATGTATGCATAGTCTACATAATAAGTATGTTTATATAAATAAAGGTTCTGATTTGTAGTTTGGCGGACAAGTACTCCATGACAAAAGTGACAGATATCCTGTCTGCCTTATTACAAGTACCATCGGATATAATGCACTTGTAAAAAGGCTGAGAGTATAGCTATCATTTGTTTGATGGAGCATGACATCTGCCAAACTATAAAACAGGCAAATATGATGTGATTATTTTTTGATGATGTGACTATCCATTGAAACCATGAAGAAGATCCCATATGCTGTCTTTATGGTTTTACGGTTGGTTTACGTCATCACAAGCATGCCGGATATACTGTCCACCTTATTACAAGTGCATTACATCCTAATGCACTTGTAATAAGGTGGGCAGGATATCTTTCACACCTGCGATGGAGTAACCCAACCGCCAAACTATAAACCAGGTCCAGTACCAACAAAGTATGTATAGATGGGAAATGTGTCACATTACCAATGGAATATGCTATAACAAAATTGGAAGCCTGGCCCTTCATCAAGGTGTTCATGAGATTCACACTCCTGTTGTGGAAGAAGTGCTGGACATGCTCCTATCACCAGCTCTGCTAAACATGATGTGTTGCCACTATTGTGATATTACAAATACTCTATTACATGGATAGTATCCCGAGGCCATTGTTTAAGGGTATATTTTGTAAAAAAGCAGTACACACACACATTGTTTGCAGTTAAGTCATATAGCCCTGTAAGTGTGAAAGCAAATATTTACAAATGTGAATGCTGTACATGTTCTACACCATGCATGGAACTTTGCTATGATCAATATTTTAAACAAACAAGGTAACAGTATGTGTAAAGTTTTGAATTTTGCGGACAGGATACTCCTTCACAAACATGGCAGAACACACACACCACTTTACAGTTGCATTAATGCATATCTAACTTCTAATATGTCCGTCAAAATGTATGTCACATTTGTGGCGGAACATCTCATACACCAACATCCATAGATGTGACAGAGTCTGGTATTGTTAAACAATTGTACCTACTTAAGAAATGTTTACTTTACTTAAAATTGGTTCATTAACATCTATTGAGCCTGATTTTGAGTTTTGCAAATGGGCACTCTGTCACAAAGGTGACAGATATCCACTATGCCTTCGTACAAGTGCTATATAATAAAATGCACTTGTTATGAGGCATGTATCTTGAAAAAGCCGGAGTCTATATGTGTTGTACAAATGCCCTCATACACTCTAACCTGTGTGCAGCGGTACATCTTGGTTTTCCACTTGAGTAGGTTAGGTGATTGGTTTTTATCATGCATGTTTTCCTTCTGAATTACAAATCCCCAAATATAAAACGATACGAACGTAATGTAGTACTTTTCGTACAGCATGCTTTTCTTACCTTCTCTCCCCTTAAAATATTTTGAAGGGTGAGATTTTTTCAAAATCCATTTCAACACGGTGATAATTAACCCCAGGCGTAGTGTGCATAGCGGGGCTACGCGGAGGTCCATGGAGTTGCAAACAAACTCAGTGAAACTCCGCTACGTCACCCGCCTCCACCCCCTTATTAAGAAGTAAGTTAACATTAACTAAAAAGAAACTTAAAACCACTTACCTCTGTACTGCGGCGTACCTGGGCTGCCCTCCTCCTCTTCCCCGCCATACCGGTAATGCTTGGGAAAACTGTACATGCGCGCCCCTGCATATTTCTTGCGAGAAATTATGATTTTTGTTGTTTTTATTGGAAGATATTGCTTCTTTTTAAAAAAAAATTATAATATTTGTAACATCATATTCCAATATGTTTCTTTTTTTAACAAGTAACATTTTAATTTTCAGGTTTTGGGGTTTTAATGTGTTGCATAGTAGGAGATGTAGTTAATACCCTTTCCCATGTGTATTGAAGGAACTGAGAGTGTTGTAGTGAGGGCCTAATGTTCATAACATTCAGTGTGGGGATATGTGTGTGACTACATTTGTAATTATTATTTTTGCGTTAAGATGTAGGAATACCTTCAGGTATTGAGATTCACATAAAATCCATGCTATACATTGTGTATGCCTATACCTAAGTTGAGTCTGTGAATAGAATGTCTCAAATGAGCGGGTGCTTCCTTCTCTTGATATTATGTGTCAGATTTAAACACGTAATATAGCAATCATTCTGTAATGAAATTAACTACTTGAGGTACATGGTTGCATCATGTGATAGTGGAGTGTGTGGTATGTGGGATTTAAGGATGGGTTCAGAATAGTTGTGTGATTTGCTTAAAATACTCCAACTGTGAGATATTATTAATATCTAGTTAGTATACATTTATTTTGCTAAAAATGTAAAACTGCTTAATATAAAGGAGCTTGTTATGATGTTGGTTGGCGTTGCCTCCGACCGACACCATATAGGTCTCGGGACCGACCGACCTCCAGTCGGCGATTCCGACCACCTGATTACAATGCGACCGGATACTCACATTTCTCCATGGTAGCTTTTGTTACAGCCATAAACCGGCTGTAATACAGGCTCGCATAAAGAAATGGGTGTGTGTGTATAACTCTGCACCCTGTGGCTGGTACCTCATGGTGCATGCCACACAGTGCATGGATTTACAAAGGGGCACCCTAGGTACCCCCTCGGCCAACAACTGTATGCTGCAGAGGCAAAGGGGCCCTGTTAGAGCCCCCAAAGTCACTTTCCGACATCCTCTCCGTGTCGGAAAGGCCATCACGACAAGGCTCATAATCCCGACGACAGAAATGCCATCCATAGAGGATTACGGTGTGGTTCCGACCGGCCTGAAAACTCTGAGAGCCAGTCGAAAACACGTCAAAATGACCGGCCGGTTCACGCTCCAACAGCAAACATCGTAATTCAGCTGTCAAACCGCAAACAGACTGTGTCGATCAGAAAGCCTCCAACCGCGGTCAGAAAGCTTCCGACTAGCGGTCCGAGGCTTCCCCATCAACATCAAAATAAGCCCCAAAGTGTTACCATTAAGTTTGTCTGACAGTGTATATTTAAAAAAAATGTGTATTCACCTACTAACTTGAGATGTTGGGGTGTAGTTAAATTGTATTAGGTATTTAATATGAATGTTGTGTGAAGGATATGGCCAGACAGGATGACAGAGTAAATTGATGTTAGATACGCTTTGATGAAATAAAATTTTATTTTAGGGACTTTGATATTTAACATATTGCATTTAAAATAGTTTTAAGATTTGTATGTACCTTCCTTTTTGCTGTGTACTTTATTTTTGTTTATCCAGCCTGCCAGATAGTCGCAGGGATTGGGGTAACAGAGACATATTGATAGAGTGTTGTGGTTGTGGTGGGCAGGGTCTGTATATTTGGGTGTTTCGACAAAATATTGAGTTGCAAATATCAGGAGACACAAATATTGGAAATCTTTTTTAGGTAAGGAGTATCGATTTTAAGAATATTGTTGTTTTTAATATCGTTTCCAATAATATAGTTGTAAAAAATATAGTATTTTAATTATTTTATTGTGTTTTTAGTTAATATATTAATGTTATGTGTTACTATGTTTGTGTTATTGTTATTCATTTCTTTAAATATAGTTTGTAATTTTAAGTGATTTTGAATTATTTATAGTGTTGAAGCGGATTGTTGGGTTTGTTGGATGATTGGGTGGAAAGTTAATTAAGTAAGAAACATTTAATTATTCATTTATTAATAACTATTTAATTCATTATTAATTATGTAATTTGTGTATAAGTATTGTAGTGGTGTAGGGTGGGGAGTTAATTAATAATTATTTAACAATGAATTACTAATTTTTAACTATTTAATTGATGATCAATTATGTAAATTGCGCTACACGTATTTATTTGAGTTACATTTTTGCTGAAGGATGCTGGATTTGTAGGGCTGTCGGGTGAGAAGTTAATAATAATTAACGATTAATTATTAACTGTTAATTAAATATTTAATTGAATATCAATTATGTAAATTGATCTAGTCTTCTTTATTTTAGTTGTAGTTTAGTTTGAGTGTGCTAGGTTCGTAGGGGTATAGGGTAGGAAAGCCAATTAAGTAATAATTAATTCAGTAGTAATGAATTATTTAATTTATTTTAAATATGAAGGTTATGGAATAGTTATTATTTTAGGTATGGACTATCTAGTTTTGTAGGAGGTGCAGGGTGGGAAGTTAATTTAAAATTGAATAGCAATTTTTATTAATTGATTTTGTAATAATAAGTGTTTATTTTTTTATTTATACGTATATATTTTAATTATTTTTATTAAGCAGTTGTTTGTAGTCAACAAATCATATACAGCATACAGTAAAGGCTGTATTGGCCACCCACAGGAGGCCATGCATCGGTGATTACCCTTTGCCCCACCCTCCCCCCTGTCTCGTGAGGTGTTTGCTATTCTCTTGGGAGGGGGTGGAAAATCTCCTCCCTGCTGGGTCGAGTTACCCCTCCCTTCTCTGTTAATCCTACCACGTTTAATCCCCTGTGCCTCATCCACAGTCCCCAAATCTATTCGAATTTACGGCGACTACCTTGGGCACGGTATGTTTCTCGCTCTGCTAACTGACACCAATCCAGGTCGTCTGTCCACTCTTTGACCGTTGGGGATCTAGTTGCCCCCCATAGTCTGGCCAAGTTACATTTCGCCACCCAGCCGCAGTGGAAAGGCATTTGCTGGGGTATTTGGACCATTTCTCATCCACTGTAATGCCAGGAGGAGCCATTTAGCTTCCAGTGGGATTTCTAGCCCTGTGACCTCCTTCATTAACTCTATAACCATGCTCCAAAGCGTTGAATTGAGGGACACTTCCTGAGCATGTGGTAGAAGGTGCCTATCTCTCCACATCCCCTTTCCCTAGCACACTCAGCCGATTCAGAGTGGCCCATCTTGTGTACCCTGGCTGTGGAGAGATAAGATCTATGTAACACACGGAGCTGCACTAGGCGGAACCGGGCTTGAATGGCTATTTCCCTAGGACTCTAAATAGCCTACCACCACTCCTCATCATCTAGTGGGCCCGAGTTTTCCGACCATGCCTTTCTCAATTGGGTGAGAGAGTCTGGTGAATTGTTCATAATTTGTTATATATTAAGGAGACTGCCTTAGTGGGCATAGGGTCAAGAAGCAATCGGTCTTCCATGGGGGATTAGTCCGGTAGTTGTTCGCCTTCAGGTAAATGGCAGAAGTCTCCAAACTATGGCCCGCAGGCCACATCTGGCACGGATGTATGACATTACAACGCATGCTTTTACCACCCATGCCTTTACAACGCGGTTTTTACATCGCAAACCATTACAACGCATAGCGCTTTGGGGTGCTGGATAGTGAAAAGTTTAATTTACTATTCCAACACCAGTCCCCGTGGACACTAGGGAAGGTGTTGCATAGTAAATTAAACTTATTCCCTATCCTAGAGCGCCCCCCGGCACAATGCGTTGTAATGGTTTGCATTGTAAATACCGCTTTGTAAGGCACTGCGTGGTAAAAGTTGCGTTGTAAAGGTTGTTCACCATCTGGCACACTACAAGATTTTGTCCGGCCTGAAGCAACTTGAAATATTTTTTTCCCAACCACATGGTTGGACAGTTAACACATGCAGTCTGAACACATGAGTATGTGCAATTCATTGAAGTGTATGCTGCTAAGCTCCGTGACAAACATGACAGATGCCCGCTCAACCTAACTTGCTCCTCCTTCCTCTTCCTAGCGTTCACCTAATTGATTCCAGCATGAACCAATCAAACACTCTGTCCTTTAAGATCTGTCTTCATATAGGCAATTGGAAGAACGGGGAGTCAGGGCGTAGCGGCCCTGAGGATTTCTACACTCGCTTAAGGTAACTGCAGGTAAAGGCTGCTGTGGTTGATTTAAGGGAGGGAGCGCAGTGCATGTCTCAAGTCTAAACTCTTCGCTGAATCAGCTGTCAGTGGCAGAGCAAAAGGTCTCTCTCTACCAAACTCATCTTGGATAAGGCTGATGTAAAAAACTAGAGAATTGTGATGAGGCTAGTGCTGGAATTTTGGTGGTCGGGCATTCACTTCTACACAGTGAGCTTACAGGAATGGTGACTCCGAGATGCAGTGCTCCAGTCTTGTCATTGACAATTTTTTGTTCACAGGTTAGTTACATTGGGTAAACAGGAGTGAGCTAAGACTTTAACCCCCAAAATGCATTAGGATATTGAATGGCAAGCCAGGACCAGAGAAATGGGTTATCCGTGTCATGGAGCCATCTGATATCCTTATACAGAAGGGGTTTGGTGTGGCTGCTGTATAAGGGCTGCAAAGTGGAAGGGGCACATGGTCTTCTGGCTGGAAATAAGCATTGTTGCTGCATGAGTTTTACTCTCTTGGTAAGGCACTAGGCAGGTTAATAGTTTGAAACTACGAAGCTGGTTGGAAAATGGATAGTTACTGCTTGGGAAGGCAATATGCAACTGGGCCGTATGGGGCGTAACCTTCTGCATTGCATGGAGTTCCATATGCCGGCCTACCCAATGTCAACATGGCAAAACCCCACAGTCATTGAAATTGACACCATTTAGGCGCAGCAGAAAGCGGAACTGCTTTGTCACTGAAATTCAAGAGCCTGGAGTGTGCGTCACGTTTTTGGTTATGCAGGTTTGCCATGCGTGGCAAAGTCTCAGGTATATTGCTTTCCTTTGGGCCTCACTGTTAATGGGATTCATACAGTGTTGGTCCATGGGGCTGCTGCCTGAAGACGGTATTGGCCCCAAGGGCTGCTAGCTCTGAAGGACATGGTATCTGCTAGCTCATATGCAGCTCACCGGCCCTTGCACCCTCTGCAACGAGGATGTATCATGGGATCACAGTAATGAAAGGTAAGTGAGGAGTGGCTAAAAAGCCTGTGAGGACCAGTAGTATACAGGAAAAAGGGGGGAAAGGAGAGTGGTGGATGGAAAGGGATTTTGGTAGATACAGGGGAGTGGAGGAGTGATAAATGTGATGGGAGAGCTGTTGGTGTAAGAGTGGAGGAAGACTAAAGTGGAGAATAGGAAAGGTGGTTGAAGGTTGTTAGAACCGACGGGTAAGTAGGGCTGATGGAAAAGATGCAGTGGTAAGGGTAGAGTGCCGGGGGTGAATTGAAGAAGAGCAAAGGTAGAGTTTAGAAGACAGCTAAATGAAAGAGATGGGGCAGTGGATATGGATAGTTGTAAGGGCTGATGGTTGAATTATGGATGGGGTTTAGTGGAAAGTAATACAAAGGTACGAGTGGTAGGGATCATGAGAAGAGTTGTGAGGGGTACTGGCACATGGGACTGGGTAGTGAGAGAGGCAATAGACAAATTATACTTGTTTTGAGGTGGGTAGTCACTCTGATTTTTTCGCCCTGCTAATATTTGTAAAATTTATGATGTAGCCCTCATACTGAAAAGTTTGGAGACCCCTGGTTCAGAATGGAAATAGTAAATGTAACCCCTCCAAAGTCCAACACTTTCCATACTGTTGTGTGCTTAGAATGGAGCCGAAATAGTAAAATTCACCCTTGCGAAGACCACCACTTTCTCTTCTGTGCCCTTACTGGAGTGGGAATAGTAAATGTATCCCCTCCAAAATTTTATGCTATCCCTACTGTTGCTTAGACTAGAGTGGAATAGTAAAATTCACCCTTTCGAAGTCCCCCACGTTCTCTATAGCTGCCCTGACTGGAGTGGGAATAGTAAATTTCACACCTCTGAAATCCAACGCTTTCCCTACTGTTGCACGGACTAGAATGGGACAGGTAAATTTTACATCTGCAAAGTCCAACACTTTTTCTAATATTGCACTGTTTGAAGTGGTAATAGTAAATGTTGTCCTTCCAAATCCAACGCTTGCCCTACTGTTGTGCTATTTGGAGTAGGAATATAAATGTAACCCCTCCTATATCCAATGCTTTCCCACATGATGCTTAGACCGAGGGGAAATAGTAAATGGAACCCCTCTGAAATGCAATGCTTTCCCTACTGTTGCTTAGACTGGAATGGCAATAGTGACTTTCAACCCTCCGAAGTCCAGTGTTTTCTCTACTGTTGTACTGACTGGAGTAGGAATAATACATCTAACCCCTACAAATCCAACACTTTCTCTGTTATTGTGGTGAATGGAGTAGGAATAGTAACTCAAACCCCTATGGGGTCCAACAGTGTCCCTACTGTTGCATAAACTAGAGTGGGAATAGTACATTTAACATTCTTAGACTCTAATAATTTTCATAATATTGGTTGAATAGATTTTATAGCATTACTTGTTCAATTTGTTTATATTTTTATTATTTGCTTTTATTTGTAAATGTATGTCAATTTTTATAGTTTTTTGTAAAAAAACAAAATCTGTAGTTATGTTATATATAAGATATATATGTATAGTGTAACATAATTCATAAAAATATTTCTTTTACAAAATATATTTAAAAAATCATTCTTGAAATGTCTTATTATGAATATATATTTTTATATATATATGTATTCATAATAAGACATTTCAAGAATGGTTTTTTTAAATATATTCTTGAAATGTCTTATTATGAATATATATATATATATATATATATATATATATATATATATATATATATATATATATATATATATATATATATATATATATATATATATATATATGTATATGTATATATATATATGTATATATATATATATATATATATATATATATATATATATATATATATATATATATATATATATATATATATATATATATATTCATAATAAGACATTTCAAGAATGGTTTTTTTAAAATATATTTTGTAAAAGAAATATTTTTATGAATTATGTTACACTATACATAAATATTTTATATATAACATAACTACAGATTTTGTTTATATATATATATATATATATATATATATATATATATATATATATATATGTATATATATATATTCAAACACAAGTTTGCCTGTTAGAGAGGGGACCACACGCAGGAGAGTGATTATCTTGCTTTAATGGTTGACAGGAGGCCTTTCTTACGACTCGTTGCACAGCAATAAAATGAGGCAGTCCATCCCGACGCGTTTCGTGCCAGTGCTTGGGGGCAGGCAACTCACTCGAGTAAGACAGGGAACTACCAAGACCAAAAGGCCATCTGTTTGGCAACGCCCACTGAGGCGGAGAGTATGTTGTTGCCTGATAAAAATGCTTGCCTCCGAGTACAAGCCCAAGCCTCTGATGAAGTAAGGCTACGAAACGCGTCAGGCTGGACTTTGATGCTTGCTGCTGGAAATTTGCATCCATTTCACAGCTGCTCCCAACAGGAATAAAAAGCCGAGATTTCACCTTGCTTGTGGGCTCCTTCCTTTGCAGGCAAACGTGTTGTGTATATATATATATATATATATATATATATATATATATATATATATATATATATATATATATATATATATATATATATATATATATATATATATATATATATATATATATAGGTTTAATCGTGCTGCTTCTTTCTCCCCACTTGGCCCATGGCATATGGAGCATATGCTGAGAATCTCACCGGGGGAATTGTTTTTTTGTAACAATCCAAGTAATCACGCTCTCTCAGGATATTCCAATGACAAAGATTTTAATACCAGTTGCGCGTTTCCGGGAACACCGTCCCATTGCTCACACACTGGGTATTGGTTTACACCACCACACATCTAGTGCATCGACATAAACAAGGGACAACCCGCACAACCACAAGGGAGAATTTCCATGGTAAACAAATAGGGTGAGTCACAGTTTGTCTATATACCACTTGCATTTATAAGATTTCATATTATTACCTCATAATAATAAATGCATAGACAAGTTATACATATATCCTTAGTACATGTTTTGTATACATAATATGATTCAACATAAAATTGTTGTATTTCTGGACTCAAACAGATGTCCTATCGGAAATTATGTGGTACTGTTTAATCTGTGGGAAGGGCAGAAGGTGTTTTTGCTCTAGTGGCGTATTCAAACTTTGGGCTTCCTACATATACAGAAGTCCCTGTCTACTGCATGATAGATAGAGCAACATCAGGTGAACATGATTAAAGTTATTAACACAGTGTTGTAAAGGTACATATTTGGAGTTCTTACATTTTTCCAGTTCTTTTTTACATGAATCATAATCTACAATTGAATTTCCTCCTTGTATCGAACAAATGTGAGCATACCCGGGTGTCTTATCTGATTAATATATCTAACGAGACAGTGCTCTGTTATAGGTTCGACGGTTTGACTAGGTATTGCAGTATTAAAAATGTCCTGATATGCACATTTCTGGTGCCAAAGTGGCTTTAGAACCAAAACATAGAACCCCTGTCCTCCATTGAAGAGCCCATTGACTTTCCATGAACCTCAAAAGTTGGATTACTATTCTAGATCTGTGTTGCTAAAAGTCCTCTGAGTGGATGCTCCACATGTCCAAGGGAATACCAAGGTGGGTGGTGTACCAGTCGCAAACAAATAGATTTACGAAACCCTCTCACTAAACGTGTATTATGTGCAAAAGCTGAAAAAATTACAATACGGGGAAAATCTGCAAAAAATGGCAAAGATTAAAAAGTGAAGCATAGTCTTATATTTTAACGTGCCATGGGCTGATTCCTCTTACTCTTGAAGAAAAGGGTAGGTGACCTCTACTGTACAGGTATAGGTAGGCCCCTTTCTTTCCTCCTGCGAAAAAGATAAAAGAAACAATGTAAGGTTAAAATTAGGAAACTGAACATAGTCAGTGTCCACTATAAAACATGCTAGGCAGTAGAAATACAGTGTATTAACGTAATAATCTAAGTTACAGCTGTGCCTAAAGGTTGATGGTTGGAGACCGAAGAGTTTTATAGGTGACCCCTACTCATCCTGTAAATGTATGATCATTTCCTCATCTTGATTATGGCTCCATGAGTTTCTCGTCTGTAAATCAATTGTGTGCCATGATTCACGTTTTCTGAGCAGGAGGGTTCTATTTCCCCCCTTTTGTTTGATTGGACTTGTTCTATTACAAAGTGCCTCAATAGCGAACTGTTGGAAAGATGGTACTCTTCAAAGTGGCGTGCTATTAGTTAGTGTTTGTCTTTGTTGTTTATCGCCCTGAGGTGCCCCAGTATTCGTTTTTCTTTCTGCTGCAAAGGTAATGCTCCCTACATACCTCCATTTTGACACGAGAACTACTGTATCAGAGAACAAGTCTAATCAAACAAAAGAGGGGGAAATAGAACCCTCCTAACTAGGTGCGACATAGGTGTACAAAATGGCTATGGCTAAAAAAAAGACAACGGCTCTATGAATTAAAATCAGCATAAAATAGGAAAATAAAATTACATACGCAAAGGCCACTGAAATGATGAAAGCACGGTAAAAACAGTCCGGAGAAATTAATCGCTCTGCTCTCATCTCGGCATTAATCGGATTGGCCTATCCCTTTAATAAATTATTATATTGTTGTTATCTTATAATAATTGACTATGTGCATGTTTAATGACTATGTAGACATATATTATTTTAATGATGATGCTAAGTTTGTGATTATTGCTATTAACTATGGAATATGTTATCTTAAATTAATTTGTACAGCACACGTTTGGGAGCATACCCCATAAAATGAGCACTTGAATAGCTAAGCTAAAAACCAAAGCAGATAAAACATTTTTTTGATTGGAGCAATTTGATGGTAATTGGTGGTAAGTTAAGACAGTGCTTGCTACAAACACCTTTATTTCTCATAATATGAAAACAGGATCCTGCTTTTCCTTTAGCTCTCTTATCAAACCATTCCTCACATCCATAAAGCTCTGATTGCTCTGACCGACTGCAGTTACACAGAGATGTAGGTGCAACCAATTTACTTTGTAAAGTAGATTGGGTTTAGCACGAGAAAACTGCGCCCTATTCAAGTAGGCACAAGTAAGGAGAAATGCTTTCCTTCCTCCTTCCTTTTCTAACTTTGCATGTGTGCTGCACTGTACAGCACCCATACAAAGAGAAGTGTGGCTCAATGATTAGAGCGGCAGACCCTGATGCAGAGGTCTAGCCCGGGACCAGGGTTCAATTCCCCGCCTCGGCGGGTCTTGGGCTCAAAAATTCCATGGACCTGATAATTCTCGCCTCGGTCCCTATTCCAATCATGGAGTACCACTCTGCAACTCATAGCATGCTTAATCTCCACAACGGCCCCCACAACGCTAAGGATGCCTGGCCTCCACCTTGGGGGTGCCCAGGAGTGGACGCCTCACAGGGAAAGCCAGGATGGGTTCCACAGCGGGATTCGTACAAGCGCCTTGAGACCCTTGCGGATGAGTAGTGCGCTATACAAGTATCAATTTACATTACAATTTACAAAGACGGAAAAGGTTTGAAGTTAGTCTCACCATAGTAATTTGTACCCTTCCAGTACAAAACCTATGCTAGACTCACAGAGACACCCTCGCACCATGGCGCAAAGGTGTCTCTGTGGTGCACTGCAGCTGATTTCAACGCCGGCACTGGTGAGAGAAGAGGAGAGTGCCTTATTTTAGTAAATAGGGCGCTCTCCTACGCTCTCATTTTCAGTTGCGCAGCGCAGAATTTGCGGCTGATGCAGTAAGCTATGTGAAAAGTTAGTAAATCTCCCCCTCACTTTAGTAAATTGGGTATAGCGTGAGAAACCTTGGGAGATTGCATGGGAACGCCCATGCTCCACCCTTTGCACACCCCCTTGGTGCTAAGTAGTGTAAAGCAGCGCCATGCACTTCTTTTCCGTTTTTTCCACAGCTAAACAAGTTTAGTGCTGGAAAGTAAATTGGGAAAAAAGATTTTGCGCAAATTCGCATCACTTCTGTGCTGGAAACATGTCGCAAAATCTTAGTAAATTTCCCCCTGAATGTCAAACAAGGAGGTCATATATGAATTATTTTGACGTGGATTCTGGGACCTGTTATTTTGCTCCGATAAGGGTTTACCTAAAACTGGAGGGCCTTCAGAAGCTGGGTTATCTCTTTGAAAATAGGCGCTATTCTAACCCAGCTCAAAAATGCTCGCTTTCTCAGACCTGTGTGCAAGAAAGACTCTGGCAGACTTGAACCTTGAACCTGTGTCAGGCTGTACACATGTCTGTGCTTCTCTCTTCTGTCTTACAACCATTGCTTACACATAAGTGTGGCGGTCCTGCTGTCCAACAACATGACATACTGATAGGGAAGGCTATTTTTCATTGCACATTTGCAGGCCTTTGAGTCGCGCACCTGCGGTGAGAATTAAGAAGAGGCGAAGGGCTAGTGATGGTTTAATTTCCATCACTCTAAAACTTATTCCTCGTCTGCCTGAAAGGACAGCAAAGCCTTCTTATTGGATTTCAACAAAGCGCTCATCTGTTTTAGGTGACTTGCGCCAACAAAGAAGGATATTCTATAAATAATGGGTTTCCCTGGATACAGAAGGAACATGACATTCTCGAAGCTAGGACTGTTATTCCCAAACAGCAACCTTGAGCTAAAAATAGCACGGCCACGCTGCGATAGTCCCCCGAGCTACATTCTATTCAATATCCTGATACCAGTGTCAAGCTACGCTCAAGGAAGGGAAGATATGTCCAAAAGTGCAAATGAAATATATTTTTATTCGCCGGAAAAAAAGGCGGCGCCTCCTTTTAAATAGGGTGAATTATCACCTGTGTCATCCCTAGGGGGCGCGCGAGGACATGATAATTGGTGGAGCTGGGAAGGGCAGCTGAATAGCAAACAGTATATAAGTGGTCATGAGGCAGGAGGAAATACTGAAAAAGAAGTGCCATGGTAAGAGCGCCACGTGACTCCACGTCACCAGTACATCTTATTTGCAGTCCTGGCGTCCAATATAACAACGTATTATACAATAAGAAATGGGAGGAAAATACCTGGTCCTATCCTCTCCTTGGAACCCATAATAACTCACACCAAGCAAACTATGCCGAAGTTTGTGACTCGTATATAACAAGTCCCTTAAGCAGCCTTTCGAAATTTCTTCACACAACGTACATCCCCTCCGGGCAAGACAAGGAAATCCATTCCCCAGCTAAGCATTATTAACCACAGGGGTCTTCAAAGCTCACTTCATAGATCTACACATGGTCAGACATCACCCTGCTGCTTTCTTCCCCTAATAGAAACTCTCTGCAGTTAAGATCTAATTCCATTTCTGTAAGGGGCTGAGAGATGTTTTATCTAAATCCTCAGAGGTCTTACGATAGGGAGAGATGGTACAGGGCATTTGGTGTCTCGTCGACTCATAATCCAGAACACCAGATCTCAAATCTATCACTTGATACATTTCTTTATATATTTAATGATAATCTACCCCTTTGCATGTACACCAAAAACATAAATTAATAAAACCAAATCCACTCCAACCCATGAATATAGTTCAAATTCAACATGTTTCAGATCGTATCTGGAGCAGCAAAAGGACTGTGTGCTCTTATGAGGACTAGAAGTTGCCTCACAGGTGAGAGGACAATAACTCACTGCCACCTCCTAAGAGTGTTAGATGGTTCATAATATTATTGGAAACTGATTAAATCCCACGGCCTAGAGTTGCTTATCAGGCAGTAATATGAGTAGTTAAAGCTATTCTGCAAGCATCTGCATACCAAGCATAAAAAACACAATCGTGGGTCCTGCCTTATCCAAACCCTTTGCTTTAAGACCAGAATCCCTGAGGTAGAAATGGAACCTCACTTGTGTGAGCATGGCCAGTAGCGGCTGCTACCAGATGGGGGTGGTGAGGCGGGGTGATGGAAAAAAATTAAAAGGCCTTACCTGAAATGGAAGGACGGCTGCCTCGCCTCTGTAATGCAGCGTTGCGATTGGTCTGAGTGCCGTGGTTCGGCGCTCAGACGGGTACAGGGAGGCTTTGCATGTTCCACAATAGGCTGTGTAATGCTGCCTGGTGGAGAAGATGCAAAGTGCACATGACTGCTTGGCCGGCCCTCCATGCGCACTTAGGGAGTGCAAACCACTCCTCCCCCTGCGCTGCCCAGCCCCGCCCCACCCCACCTTGCGAGCCACTGACTTCCATAGGAAAAATACAATGATCATAACGACACAGTATTATTATTGTATTTTTCCTTTTGAGCAGTGGGGCGATGATCCTCGGCCTTAGTGGAAGAGCTGCCACTGGGCAGGGATAGTGCTCATGTCAGGAAAGGGCCCAAAATGCAACATGGATAGATCACAGTTTCTACTCAAAACTGACCCTTTTTTGCAAACTGAGTAGCTGTGGATTTCGGGACTTAGCTCAGCCAGTACGTGGAGAAACCAAGCAAACCTGCACATTTTTTTGAACTAGACATCTGGGGGAATCCAGACGGGGCGAACTGTGTGGCTCTCATCAGGGTTTTGTTACCCAGAATCCCTTGCAAACCTCAAAGTCTGACTTAAAAACACATTCCTCACATTTCTGTGAATGAAAGTTCTAGGAATCTGAGGGACGCAATACTTTTCCTTCCACCCAGTATTTCCCCAACTCTCCCAAAATAAATGGTACCTCACTTGAGTGGTTAGACCTAGTGCACACAACAGGAAAGGACACTAAACGCAACATTGATACATCACATTTTTCCACTCAAAACAATGGCCCTTTTTTTGCAAAGTGGTGGCTGTGGATTTTGGGCACTAGTGCAGTCAGCACCTAGGAAAAGCTAGCAAACCTGCACATTTTTTAAAACTAGACACCTGGAGATATCCAGGGTAAGGTGACTTGTGTGGCTCTCGTCTGGTGTTTTTATTCAGAATCCCTTGCAAACCTCAAACTTTGACAAAAAAACTAATTTTCTTCACATTTATATGATAGAAAGTTGTGGAATCTGCAAGGAGGCTCAAACCTCCTTCCACCCAGCATTCCTGCAAGTCTCCCAGTAATAATGGTGCCTCACTTGTGAGTGCAGGCCTAGGGCTCGCAGCAGGAAAGGGCCCAAAACACAACATTGATACATCATATTTTTATGTGGGTAGCTGTGAGTTTTGGGTGCTAGCTCAGCTGGCACCAAGGAAAACATAACAAGCCTGCACATTTTTGAAAACTAGACAACTAGGGGCGCCAAGGGTACATGACGTGGGTGGCTCTTGTTAGGTACTTTTACCCAGAAGCCTTTCCAAATGTCATACTTTCTTGAAAAACTCACATTGTCCTCACATTTCTGTAACAGAAAGTTCTGAAATCGGTGGGAAGCCTCAAAGTTCCTACTACGCTGAGTTCCCACAAATCCCCCAATAAGAATGGTACTCCATTGTGTGGGTGGGCCAAGAGACTAAAACACTAAGGGCCATAAAGCACTACATTGACAGATAGGAATTGGGGTAGCTGAAGTATTTGCTGAAGCGACCCCATGCAACCCTACGAATCACAGATATTTTTCAAAACTAGACTACCAGGGAATTCCAGGGTGGAGTGCCTTGTGTGGCTCCCATGAGATTTTCCTACCCACAATTTCCTGCAACCTTCAAACTTTGCCTGAAATTAAACATTTTCCTTCCTTTTCTGTGAACAAACCTTCCTGAATCTGTAGGAAACCACAAAATTCCTGCCACCCAGCATTCCCTCACTTATGCCGATAAAAACGTTGTGCAACTTGTGTGGCTGGGCCTAGTGCCCACAACAGGAATAGATCAAACTGAAGTCATTGGGAGTTTCTGCAAGGAAAATGTGTGATTTCAAGCATAATTTGAGGTTTGCAGGACGTTGACCTTGTGGGATCCATGCAATGCACACTACCTTGGAATCCCCTGGTTGTCTAGTTTTCAAAAATGACTTTGGTTGGTAATTTTCCATGGGTCGCAGTCGAGTACGGTCTGAAATCTGTATGCTAGCCCTATTGCTGATCTCTCCACATAGTCCTTCAGGGCCTTTTGTGTCAAGTGAGGTACCATTTTATCGAGGGAATGCTGGGTGGTATGACATTTTTGGCTTCCTGCAGATTCCAGAATTTTTCCTCACAGAAATGAGAGGAAAATGTGTGCTTTTAGTCAAAGTTTGAGGTTTGCAGGGCATTGTGGGTGAAAAAATGTTGTGGGATCCTTGTAATATACAAAAGAAACAATTGATGGACGGAATGCTGGACAATGCAAACATTCACCCGCAGTCAAAAAGATCTGGGTTTAATCCATCATTCTTTTGCTTGACCCAGCCATATGCAAATCAGTCTTGACCCTGTTCCTTGTGGGAACAGTCCAGCCCGAACAGCTAAGCCAGGTCCTCCCTAGACCGGAAACAAGCATCCTGGGACCGGTTTCAGGGCATCACCCTTCATCAGCTAGGATGGCTTGAATCCAGTGGTGTAGTGAGCACGGGACCCACGTCTGGGCATACCCTTCCCACTTAGGGCGACATATGCAAAAGAAACAATTGATGGACACAATGCTGGACAATGCATACATTCACCCCCAGTTACAAGGATCTGGGTGTAATCCATCATTCTTTTGCTCTCCACCCCCAACCCCCCCAGTTTGGACCCAGCCATATGCAAATCAGTCTTGACCCTGTTCCTTGTGGGAACAGTCGAGCCCGAACTGCCAAGCCAGGTCCTCCATGCAAAGCACACCACCCTGGATTCCCCCGGGTGTCTAGTGTTCAGAACTGTCTGGGTGGTTTTCCCAGGTGGCAGCCTTCCTAAGCCAATCACCATTGCAAGTGGTACCATATTGGGAGTTAGCCACGTTCTTCTGGCTCATATGTAAAAATAACACCCACAAGAATAAAATGTCCTCTCACTTGCCTTTGGAATGGGATTTTTTAGTCTGCATATGGTGTTGAGGCTTTAGGGGTGAGGGTGGGGCCTGAAGTTAGAATGGGCCAGACCCACCCCATTATTTTAATCAAAAAATATATTTCTGCCATGCAGCGGGCTTTATGACCCTTGTATGAAGCTGGCTCTGTATATACTAAGCCCAAGTAAGGTATAGCATGCACAGAGGGCCGAGGGAGTCACCAGAGGTATAGCAGAGGCTGAATTAGGTAAGTACTGACAGCTCTCTTTGTGGTAGTGTGTGCAAGCAGTAAAGCTATCCAGAGGGTGTGTTAAGCATTTATTGTATTCACCCAATCAAGACTGATGCACACACTCAGAGACTGAATCCAGACCAATTGGATAAGTATAAGATTTATTTCCAGAACCAAGCAGGACTTGGTACAGGTAGGTAAATTATACTTTCAATTGTAAACCTTTACACAGTAATGCAATTAAGGGTGGATTTGTAGTTGTTACAGGTTGGTATCACTTTAAAAAGTAGTTTGAATTACATCATAATTACTTACAGAATACTTTTCAATTACTTTTGGATTATTTTGAATTTTGAGGGTGGTATGCTTAGATACCACACCTAAGGATCTCACAGTACAAGGTAGGCTAGACTTTTCTTGGTTTGAATTATAGTCACTGTTTTCCCATACAAATCAACAGTTCAACATTTTAGGCCCAAAATATCATAACAATGGTTACAAGGGGAAAAAATGGTTATCGGCTTTGAGTTTAAGTAACCGTCTTACAAGTGGGAGTTTTGGGGGTTAGGACAAGGTTCCCCAAGGTCTAGATAGGCACTCAAGTTGCACCACCAGCGGCACTGGGGCGCCGCATGCAGAGTGCAGGGGCCCAATGTTAGCCAATGGGGATAAGGGGGTCTTCGGTTGGAGACTGCTGATGAGCAGGCCACTTGGCTGTGGGAGAGAAGCTCCTTGTTAAGGTCAGCACTGAAGGGGCAAACGACCAGCCCTAGAGCTGCACCACCAGCAGCACTGGAGCGGCTAGGTGGAGGGTGCCAAAAAGACATCGGGCCCTGTTCTTTTCAATAGAGATCTCCGTCTCGGTGAAGTTGTTGCAGGCTCGGGCCGGCAGACTTCCTGAAGGCGAACACTGGCTGGAGAGGTAAGTTGGGATGTTGGAGGATACCTGGACTTCATCAGTTGGGCCATCCAAGGCCGTGGGGCGTCGGGTGCACGGGTGTCTTCTGGCGTCGGGTTTTCTTACCAGCTCAGGTTGCGGTCGGGGGGACCCTTTAGTTTGAGGCTGCAGGCACTGTCTTTGAGCTTGTGGGAGGTTGGGGATCACCAGAACCCAGGTCAGTATAGCTGGGGATACCTCCTTGTGGTGTTAGGCCACTCAAACTCGGGCTGTGGGCGTCAAGTGCAGAGTGGCGTAGAATCGCCTGAATCTGGATTCTGGTCTTGGAGTCTTTGTTGAGCAAATCCGGTGCTCACAGGAGACAGAGTCTGTAAAGTGAGTGCAGGGCAGGCCCTCCCAGCTCCGGGGGGCTGCTGGACATGCTGGTTTTGTCACTGTAGGCAGGTCAGAGTCTGGACAGGCTGGGGGTGGTGAGAGCAAAGTAGTAGGTGTCCTCTTCCTCCTGAATATATATATATTCCACATTTGTAAAGTGCGAACAATCACCCGTAAGGGTCTCTAGGCGCTGAGGGCCATTTGGAAGATTAAGCCAGCTATTGCCCAGAGTCACATGGTGCTGGGCTAATCTGCCGCCGGCCCCGGGGATCAAACCGTGATCCCCAGATTCTGGTGTCAGTCGCCCTGGCCGCGGCGCCACACCTCTAAGTACGGCTCTTCGGTCCTTCTTCTTTCTTCCTCGAATGTGAGGTTCATGGTTGACCGTAAATACAAGATTTAGGGGCGTTTAAAGGGGTGTGCAGGTCGGGACCAATGGGTCCCTTTCTTGGTGTGGTACACCCCCTAGGAGGCCACACTCCAATGGGAGGGGAGCATGTGCCTCTCCCTAGTTGGCTGAGTCCTCTCATCTTCAAGATGGAGGGCACTGAGATGTGTGCTCCACCTCGCCTCCCCCAACTGAGAGGTGGGGTTGGCAATGGTGAGCACACCTCTCTTCCTGACTTGGTTTTCCCCTGATTCTCCCACCCAGAGTAGGGGTCACAATCAGTAGGAGCCAGTTGCTGGCGGCAGCAAAAAGCAGAGACAGCTTCCAAATGCAGCAGCCCTTTGAATCTTCCCCTTTTTATTTGGTTTCGGTTCGGCTTTTCAGAGTGTTGTGTTGCACTTAGCTGACAGTATTTTCATTTAACCATCACCTCACAATGTATCCACACAATGGGAGATACCGTGCCCAATGGCATTTTAATTTAATAACCGCCTCTCAACACATCCACACACCAGGAGGTACCATAGTACCTCATACCCCAACAAGGCTTTCTCGTACTTTTTATTTATGTGCTTTTGATTAATATATTTGTTTTTAATACCGCAAACTCCACCCTCAAGGTATCGGAGCACTTTATGCAGAGCCTCCCGCAGATAGTCAACCCACTCTAGCCCGAGGTCAGCCACTGTAGCTCTTACACCCCATCCTCTAGATCAGCATGTAAGATGGCTTTGGAACATACAATTATTATGCGTTCCAAAGCAGCACCAGCCAACTTGTTGGTTTGTTTTGACTCAGCTGGGGAGTGGAGGCCGTTGTCTTTCGTATGGTAATGAAACAGGCACTCAGACAAAGTTGGGGTAAGCTTCAAATATTGTTGGCTCGGTCAAAGAGTGCTTCTATTTTTGTTCATTGCCGTCCAGTGTAAGAAAAGCGTGATACGAGTGCTTTATGCAAATCCGCTCGTGCTATTCAGTAGCCTGGGGAGAAAGTGCCTAGACAGAGAAAATTACAAGGTGCACAGACACAGCAGCACCCGAGAGCCCAAACATACCACCCCTCTCAGGACACTAGAAGCACATGGCATACGAAATCCATTATTGGGTCGCAAAAAAATATTTACTTAGCATGGGAAGGTTGAAAGTGAGCTCTGGCTCTTGTGATTGATCAGAATGCGGGCCATCGTCTATTCTCTGACTTTTGAAATGTATTGTGCAAATTGTTGTGCCAGTGGCAATAGTAAGTTATATTATACCACACAATAAAGTATTGTTTTGTACCTCGTTATCAGGACCGGACTGGTCGTAGCGGGGAAAGGGCAATCCCCCGGTGCACCGCACGGGTGTGGGCCTGTTTTGGGCCCCAGGGGGCTGTTTTTGTTACAGGGCCATTTTTGCAGCATAGCTGCCAAATCGTCCCTACAACAAAATCGTCCGTAAACCGGCGGTGGAAAAGAGCTTGGCGGCACCCCCAACCCTCCCCCTCCCAGGGGAGGGGTGTGGCCTGTCGAGCACTTTGCCAGGGCTGGTTTTGGTTCCCAGTCCGGCCCTGCTCGTTATATGGCATTGAAAGTGTGTATGCACAGCGCTAAGAGTCATTTAATAGGGGTTTGCTTTTGGTGTTAAATATTAGGGCCTTTTATGGGAGTTGAGGATGTTCCATCTCCTCCGTATTGCTGAAGGTTTGTAGACAGGACTGGTTTTAGGGCAGGTGCTACCTTCCTGGGGGCGCCGTGTTTGCAAGTTTATTACGTTTTAAAAGCACCTTCTGCCGCGTTCCTTTCCTCCAGCAATTACCTGGCATCACAAAAATGTCAAGATAACTCCTGTGTTTTATGTTCTTCCTGGGGACAGAGAGATCTGAGTTTTGTATAGTTGAGGTTTTGACTTATGTGAAGGTAGTGCAGAGGGTTAAGATGCCAGCTGCAAAGAATGTGTACCATGTAGATTACAGAGTGCATATAATGTAAATAGGTCAGCAGGTCACTGCCTTTAAAAGAGGCATCCTTTTGTTACTTGCAATTTATAACTGAAAGTCCTTTTATAGAACAGTGGGCTATTAACTTTCATTATAGAACTGCATACATACATATACATTAGAGCATAGATTAATGTTGCAAAAAGGGTTAATTAGGGTAGAAATTGATTCTTATTAAAGAAAGCTCCCAACTACGCTGTTTGTTTTTCGACTCTGAGTTTGTGCCTCTCCCCACCAAGCACTTCTAAACTATACTGCCTAACAGTATGGATGACATGTGACTCCTACACTTGTAGTTCTTTGGCTTATGTAGCATTTCCTATACACAGATTTATTCACGTATGATTGATTGTCTCTGTGTAAAGTGTGTGTGATGCAAAGTGCTCTGACATCCCTTACTGCTATGAGTGGCGCTATATAACTAATTCAATGCATTTGAGTGAGTGGTTATGGAGACTTGGTCACTGTTAAAGGGTGCTAGTGAGATAATCTGTGGTGGAGGTGGTCATTGGGGGCGCCAACTGACATTGTCGCACTGGGCGCCACCAGTGCTGAAGCCGGCCCTTTTTGTAGAGCATTTTCTCATTTCAGTAACCAAGGTGTGCTTGGGTGAGAGCCTACATCACATTGTCACTGCTTTCGTTCCTTAAATCTGTGGTATACAGACATGCCTCCAGATCTATTTTCTGACTGCATTATGTTTATTGACATGGGGGAGATAAAAACTTCTTTATAGAAAAAGAACAACAAAGCAATTTCTCCCCAAAGTTTTACCTAGTTATGCAGTGCAAAATAAATTTTTTTTTTATTTTTTTTTGTTTTTTTTTTCTGTCCTCATATATGCCACCAGTTGATGAATGCTCTAAAATAGGCGCTCTTCAAGCCACTGTCACAAACTGTCCTTTCCGGCTCACGTGTTTGTGGATAGCTGTAGAAGATTGCCCAGAGGAATGGTCGTTACCCGTCCAACTTCCTTTCGAATTGGTACTTGCTGCTAAGGAAGGACAGGACCACTTACCTCTGGCATAATCATTGGACTATTGTTACTTTTCGATCCAGGCATTCAATGCTGACCACAACCTGATAGCTTTATCACCCCCACATAAGATATCAAGTTTACTCACCACCACGATGTGTTTAAGACAATCTGCAAATTTCGGGGGGGATACAGACTTCCATGCCTTGCAGATTTCTCTTCTGGCGATGACCATTACATAAAAAATAAACTATGACAAGTTACTGTTGAGCACGTAATCAGGCAATAGGCCGAAAAAAACCAATCTGGATGTACATTGAATTGGGACCGACAGTACTTCTTCTAAGAACTTACACAATTGTTCCCAGAATTTAGCTATGTTAGGACATTCAAAAAACATATGAATATCATTTGCGCTCATTAGTTTACACCTAGGGCAAAAATATTGCACCCCAGAGATCCTAGAAAGTTTCGCTGGGGTCCAATACACTCTGTGCAATGTGTATAAGTGATTTCTTCTTAGATTAGAAGGTTTGATTATCTTTTGGGATAATGAGAAAGAATCTATCCATAATTTCTCTACTTCCTCGGCTATCTGAACTGAGGAGGGGTCCCATATATTCGCAATCTCTGTTTCCAAATTATCTTTATTATTCAGTAATATATTATACCATTGTGCCGTCTCCCTTTTCATTTCTCTAGAATTACTAAATAACTCTAAGAACGGTTCCTCATCATTTATGTCCCAATTTTGACTTCCCCACCAGGCCGAGAGTTGATAGAACTTGAACCTAGTTAACGTCCCTCCAGTTACGCCCTCTAAAAATTCCCACTTCAAAACTTTCGATGCATCGCAAAGGTCCCCCCATTTCAGGAGACCTACTCTTTTTAAGGGGAGAGCCAATTGGTCCCTCAAACACTCCGGGGTGCCTGGTGAGTCCCATATTGGGGAGTATTGGTGGTAGTATTGAATACACAACAACTTACACATCTGCGACCAATAGTATAGAGCAGCCTTTAAAACTTTCAGCCTGACTTTTTTAAAGAATTTTTTGTCACCAAATTTAAACAAAAAATAATCAGTACCATAAGGGAGGTCCTGCAGCATAGCCTGGAATAGTAAACTGTTTGAAGTGAAATCCAATTTATTAGCTAATATCCTAAAGTTTTTGAGCTGGAAAGCATAACAGTAAAATAATAAATCAGGGAGAGCTAAACCACCTAATTTTAATCCTCTCCTTAGCTTCTTTCAAGCTATCCTTGGAGATTGTGTTGCCCAAATAAAAGACCCTATTCTACCTTGCAAATTAAGAATATCTTTTCTACTGAAAACTAAGGGAATATAATTAAACAAAAACGTAACCTTAGGTAGGATGATCATTTTGACAAGATTCACTCTGCCATAGATGTTTAAAGGCAGAGTGTTCCACCTAGACAAAAGTTTTTTGATATCCTTTATCACAATTTCCCAACTAATCTTCGGAATGTCGTCTTTGTTCTGGGTTAAATGAATACCTAAATATCTCATCTTACATTTAGCTTCTGGGATAGGGAGTAAATTATTCCAACACATTACCTCGGTTTTCTCCTTATTAATAGTGTAACCGGAGACCGAGCCAAAGCTCTCCGCGAGCATAAATAACCTAGGAATTGCTACAAGGGGGTTTGAAGTATATAAAAGAAGATCGTCTGCATACAGCGCTGTCCTGATTGATAATTCCCCAATTTTAAACGAAGAAATAATAGAATCTTGCCTTAAAGAACAGACAAAAGGCTCGATGTAGACATCAAATAACAGTGGAGACAAGGGGCATCCTTGCCTTGTTCCTCTAGCAACGTTAAACCATTCTGACAGCCCACCGTTAACCAGAATTTTGGCTCTGGGACCTCTATATAAAGACTCCACACTTTTAATATAAATGTCAGGAAAACCAAATTTCTTCATCGTTGACCATAAATATTTCCAGTTTACTTGGTCAAAAGCTTTCGCAGCATCTATTGCAACTATGGCCAATGGTTTTTTATTTTGCACTGCGTAGTCAATGGCTCCGATTGCCTGAAATGTGAGTTCATTTAATTGTCTACCCGGGATAAATCCGCGTTGGTCCGGATGTATAATAGTTTTAATCACCTTAGCGAGCCTGTTTGCCAAGATACCTGAATAAACTTTTAAATCCGAGTTCAGTAAAGAAATGGGTCGGTATGATTCTATTCTTTGTGGGTCTTTGTTCGGCTTCGCAATTAGTGAAATGGTTGCGTCCAGCCGAGAAGACGGGATTTGCTGACCCTGGATGAAAATTTCATTGAAAAGTTTCAGCATTGGAGCAATAAATTCATCCAAATTATCCTTGTAGATTTCTGTTGGAAGCCCATCCGGACCTGCAGCTTTCTTTCTTGCCATTCTCTCGACTTGAGATCTGATTTCCCCCTCAGTAATTTCTTTTCCTAAAAAGGATATTTCTTCATTGCTCAGACGAGTTAGGTTTCTCAGAATATCCAGATTTTCTATTTCATCAGATGAGCTATTCACTTTGTCACGATAAAGATCTTCATAGAAAGATCTGGCCTCCTCTTTGATATCTTCATCCTCAGACAGGACAGCGCCAGTTCCTCGTTGTATTAAAATTTTAATGTTTTTTCTGGACCTATCAGATCTGGCTTTCCAGGCAAGCAATGATCCACATTTCTCCCCATATTCAAAATTACGCAACTTGCTTACCTCCCACTTATCTCTTAGTATTTTTTCAGAACATAATCTGTGGTTAGTTTGTAAGTCATCTAGTTCTTTTTCCAACCTCAATATCTCTGTTCGATCATTAGAGATGGCATAAAGAAGTTGCTGCTCTTTTATTTTGATTAAATTGAGATTGTTTACATCTTTTTCTTTAATTAGCTTTCTATTCCAGGCCATTTGGGAACCGTATATACCTCTTAGAAAAGATTTAAGAGCGTCCCATATGATCCGGGTCGGGGCTGAATCATTATTGAATAAGAAAAACTCTCCTATACTTTTCTTAGTGCTAGTGTTGAAATCTGCTTTCAGTAGAATAGTCCTATCCAAAGTCCACCTATATTCTAAAGGGTTCCTTTTTTGAATGCTAATGCACAACTTAACCACGGAGTGGTCCGATAATCCATTCGGGATATATGCAATAGAATGTGTATTTGATAACATTGCTCTATCAAGCAAAAAATAATCTATCCTAGAGAACTGGTGTTTTTTTTTACTATAGAACGAATACTCTCTCTGGGAACCATGTTTAACTCTCCAGATATCGCACAACGCATACTCCTTAATAATATTTTGCAGCGTGCAGATCGATTTTTTTGGACAATTGTATCTGGCTTTTGAAGTGCGGTCTAGTTCTGCATCCAGTAGCAGGTTAAAGTCTCCCCCTAGCACTATGGGGATAGAAAATTGTAGTAAATAGCTTGCTAGTTTATGAAGGAAACATGGATTATCTTCATTTGGGCCATAATAAACCCCGCATAAAAGTTTAGCAGTGCCCACTGATACCACTACAGCCAACCACCGCCCTGACTGATCTGTAGCCCAATCATGTACAACTATTCCTTTATTGGCACAAATAATGATTGCCACCCCTCTTGTAGTACCCGATTGTTTGGAGCAAAATATATCCTGAACCCACTTGTGTTTTATAAAGATATCTCTACATTTATTTGCTTCCAAGTGAGTCTCCTGCAGAAAGATTAATGATGCTCCAGCATTTTCTAAGAAATGAGATACATTAAATTGTTTCTTATAACTCCCTAAACCATTCACATTCCAGGAGAGGATTATAGTTTGGCTAGCTTGAGTCATACTCAAATTTTAAATCTTGAATGTGGCTGATAACGGAACGTAGTGCCATATAAGAATAATAATTGGCAGAAAGAAAAAACTTTTTTATAGTGCATGAGGACATTTTTTGTTTTTTATTACCCCTGCCCCTGAGCCACCCACCCTGCGGGGAACCCTTCCCTCCTGATTGGAGGAAATACGCCCTAGGAGGCCCTGCAATCCTGATTGCCCCACTTTAAAGTAAAGAAAAAAAAAAGTGTACGGGACTCGTTTCCCTATTTTACCTATTTATTCATGTAAACTCTTAAAACTCTTAACTAAATATGTGTAATGGATTTTTTTTTTTTTCCTCCCCCGCCCCACTCACAGAACATTCTCTGCCCTCCGATGAATGTGGAGAAGATAGATTTGAGAAATGGAACATCTAAACCATCTCTAATTATGCTATTCCTCCTGGGCCTTCATTCTATCGAGAACAGCATCTACTTCCTCTGGAAATTGACACGTATACATTTTATTGTTCCACATGATTTTAAGAAGTGCTGGAAATTTCATCTGTATATTTGCCCCCATGGAACGTAATTCAGGCATTCTAGACCCTAACTCCCACTGCCTTTGAGCCGTTTTACCACCTATATCAGATCTAATGTGATATGGGTTAGCACGAAAGTGTAGGGAAGTGCGTGATAAACATCTATTCAGGATCAGTTCTTTCACACTATATGTTTGGAAGTATACCAAAATCTCCCTGGGAGCGTTCCTGTCTGGATGCAACCTATACGGGTCTCTGTGTGCCCTCTGAATTTCCGCTTCTAGATCAATATCCGGACGGTCCTTGAGAATATCTTCACGTAATAATCTGCAAACGAAACCTTTTATATCCTCCACCTCGGCCCCTTCCGGAATTTTTAAAATCCTCAAATTGTTCCGGCGAGATTGGGTTTCCAATCTCTCCAGATCCATAGCTAGAGATCGGTTCTGGGCCTTCAGGGCTGCTATATCTTTAGAATTGATGTTTGAGGTCTCTGAAAGTGATGAAACCTTCCCTTCCAGCGTACTAGTTCTAGTACTGATACCTTCAATTTTTGCCTCTAGAAGATCAAATCTGTCATGCAGACGCTGTTGATTTTTTTCAGAAGTCTCAAATCTGCTTAGTAAATCTCCTCTTAAGGACTGTAGTAAGGATCCAAGGCTTTTATCTGAAAAATTACTACCTCCACATGCCCCTTCTTCCTCGGTGGTGTGGAGAAGTTGGGGTTCAGTATCCTGCGTAGTATTTTCTGACAGCTCAGTTCCATGACTTGTTTCTTGATTAATGACCCTTGTATGGCTAACTGGAGACTGTGCAGTTGCATCGATTACCTTGGTTGCGGAGACTACTTCGACTGTTATCGCTGAAATGTTAGCTGATTCCAAAGCCCCATATTTATTACTGAAGGGAAAAGAGGCTAAAAGCGGGGAAACTGCTACCTGAGTCGGATTATTTAAACTCCGTTCCCCTCCATCTCCTCCATCCATTCCTGTGCTGCCCGTTTTAGAAGACAGTGCATGCTCCATTATCTTAAAATAACTCTTAAGTGACGGAGTACCTTTAAGCAGATTAGATTTGAGTTGTTTTGAGCCTTTAGCCTTACCCCTCTTCGCACCCCCTTTTCTACTTTGTTTGCCAGGTGAAATTGGCTCTGGACCCTTACTACCAGCCTCGACCAAATCAGCAGTATTTAGGACCCCTTTTATCTTAAGTTCTTTTCTAGAGCGAAGCTGGTATCTATTTTTGATAGCACTCTTTTGCTCACCAATAGTTACTCCCACCTTGGGAGGTTGTACAGGTACATTTACATTTGCTGAAGTGAGCCCTTTCGCTGTATCCCCCTTCCTGGAGGGACTTTTGTTTCCCAAGGTAGATTGCTGTATTGCAGGAATTCCCCTGTCTGCATCCATACAACCTGTAGAGTCCCAACAAGATACAGACACAGGGAAGTGTGAAAAGTATTCGCGGCTTATGAGCCCTGTTAACCGATACCATAGTGCTGCTCTCGTGCGGAGCTTGATATTATTACAGCTTACCCTAGGTTTTACATGGACTGCAGTCTGCTCTGCCTGGGTTCGTACCACGCTACCTCGACATCCATTCTCGATACGCTGAGGTCCCGCTCCTGATGCCGGCAGTAACGCTTCACCAGAGACGCGATACAGCTGACCGGTAGCTGGCTCCCTGGCGTACCGCCGCTCGCAGGTCCAATCGCGCTGCTCTCTCATCCGACCTGACGTGTGGGTCCGCGTAGGTCCTAGAGCCTTCTGCTTCAGCGCTCCCTGCTTCACGCTCGTGGTCTCAGCGTTTGTTTTCCGCAGTCACCCTTGGTCCGTGAGCGGAGGAAAGACAAGAGAAAGCTAAGTTGCCGTATGCCCAAAAAAGAGACAAAGTACGACTTTCTCACTCACCTACACAACCAGCATAATGATCCGTTGTTAATCCGCTTGAAAAGTAGTGGGAAAGAGACCCGTGGTAACTCTAACTAGGGCTTCAGGATCGGAGCCTCGCAGCAGCCGCTAGCCTGCCGCCGCCATGTTCCCCCCATGCAGTGCATATTACTGAATGCAACTAGGAATCAGTGAAACCGATCCTAGTCAAGAAAGGCCACAGTCACGCTCTCACCAAGACTCACTAACCCTCCAGTACTCACTAAAGCCTCACTGCAACATCGCACCACTCCACCACTTACTAACCCCCTCACTATGACACACTCCCACTCAAGTACTCACTCCAACCCTCACTGCAACACCCCCTCACTCCAGCATTCACTAAAACTCACTGAAACACATTCCTACTCTAGGACTCACTACAATCCTCACTGTAACACACTCACCCACCAGCACTCTCTAAAACACTCTCTGCAACCCCTTGCCTCTCCAGCACTCACTAAACCCTCACTACAACACACTCACCCTCCTGCACTCACTAAACCACTCACTGCAACTCACTACCACTCAGGCACTCACTACAACACTCACTGCAACACTCTCCCACTCCAGCATTCACTAAAACTCTCACTGAAACACATTCCTACTCTAGGACGCACTACAATCCTCACTGTAACACACTCACCCACCAGCACTCTCTAAAACACTCACTGCAACCCCTTGCCTCTCCAGCACTCACTAAACCCTCACTACAACACACTCACCCTCCTGCACTCACTAAACCACTCACTGCAACTCACTACCACTCAGGCACTCACTACAACACTCACTGCAACACTCTCCCTCTCCAGCATTCACTAAAACTCTCACTGAAACACATTCCCACTCTAGGACCCACTACAATCTTCACTTTAACACACTCACCCACCAGCACTCACTAAAACCCTCCCTGCAACATCCTGACACTCCAGCACTCACTAAAACGTCGCTGCAACACACTTACCCTCCTGCACTCCCTGAACCATTCAATGCACCACACTCCCACTCAGGCACTCACTACAACCCTCACTGCAACACGCTCCCACTCCACCACTCTCTAAAACCCTCACTGTGACGCCTACCACTCCAGCAGTCACAACAGCACTTATTGCAACACACTTACTCTCCAGCACTCACCACACCTCTCACTGCACTCACTCACCTCCAAAACTCCATGAATCCTTTAGCCCAACCTCTGCACTGGCAATCCTCAGCTCTAACCCCACCCACTTCAGTGCTCTCTGTCCCACCCCGACCCTCATTGCACCCTCCAAGCCCTCACTCTTCCTGCTTCGATCGTCATACTCAAGCTCACTGCACACTCCCTCCTTATAAGTGCTATAAAGTGTTTAGGTGACTTGGTAACTGCCGGTGATTGGATTGATTAGTTATGTGCTCATTAATCCTCGACTCCTCATATAATAAAATGGGTGACATGCGTGAACACAGTCATTGTTCAGCTTGCTACAGTTAAAGCTGCTCTCCCAACAACATAGAACTATGTATACTCATTGGTGGGGAATGGTCTATGTTTTATTATGAAGAAAGACCGAAATATGTTTTCCATTCTCTGAAGCAATAATACATATTGAAAAGGCCTTGCTTGCTTAAATACTTTTTATAAGAAAAGATAAGGAGTTTAAACTAAATGCATCATATCTCAAGAACCTCGATTCTATGGGACAGCTAACCTGTTTGTTTTAGGGAACAGTCAAGTCTTTATATAATATTTTTAATTCTCAGTGATTGCTTATTATCTATTGTTTTATAGGTTGAGGAAAAGCTTCCAATTCTGTGTAGCATACCTGAATGTTTAGTATGACACACAACACCATACAATTCCACATTACACAAATCACTGCCACGCAATTCAACATCACCCAACATCATTGCACTCCACATAATAACACTCAACTCAACATGATTACACTTCACATTTATTTATTTAGAGAGTTTTATATAGCACTGGCTAGACCCAGAAGGTATTAGAGCGCTTTACATTAGAAGCTAATATGAGGCAAACATGGCATACACGAAGATAAAAAGAAAATGAAACAACATGTAAAGTATATAAATCAAGAATAAATAAATGTGGAAAAAGCTATGCACAACCAGTAATTAGGAAGATGATGTTGGAAGAAGGACAAATAGGTACCAAACAAAAATAACATGATGATTCGGAGAGACAGGTGCAGGTCACAGGTCGACCCTCAATATTAAATTGGCCAAACATGCCATACAAGTAGGTAAAAGAATAGTGAAAACAATCTGTGAGATATACAAATAAAATAGATTAATAGGGGCAAGAGCTGTACAAATTAAGTAGTTTGTAGGAGGATGTACAGGAAAGGGATAAATATAACTGACAATAAGTAAAATGGTGAGATTGGAGATTAAGTGCAAGTCCCATGTTATTATCCCCAGTAATATTTGAGGAGGTGAATTTTTAGTTGGTTTTTGAAGCTGAATAGGAGGGGTTACAGTGCAGGCTTTTTGGGAGGGCATTCCAGATGATAGGGGCATTACCAGAGAAGAAGCGTGATTGTGTGGATTTCTTTTTATGCAGTGGTGGGATTAGAAGGAGGGTGTTGGTGCTTCTCAGAGGTCGTGTGGTGCCTGCGATGAGGAGTTTCTTGGAGAGGTACTCTGGAGTGTTTTGGTGGAGGACTTTATGAGTGATGCAAGCAGTTTTGTAGGCTGATCTATCTTCTATAGGGAGCCATTTAAGAGATTTGAGAGCTGGGGAGATATTATTTATTTATTTATTTGATCAAAGCGTTTGCAGTCAGTGATGAGCCTGGCTGCAAGGTTGAGCACAGCTTTGATTGGAGCAAGATGACCTTTGGAATTCCGTTGAGGATGGGGTTACCATAATCTATACGTGAAAGGACAAGTGATTGAACTACAAGTTTGAAGTCCGCGTTAGGTATAAAAGGTTTGATTTTCTTGAGGTCACGGAGAGTGCAGAGGGCTCCTTTAGTGGAGTTTTTGATGTGGACGTTAAGGGTTCGTGTGTTGTCGATAGAAATACCAGGAGATTTGACGGAGTTGGACAGGGTGAGTGAAGGATTGAACGGGAAGAGGGTTATTTTTAGGGGAGAAGAGAATGATTTCGGTTTTGTTAGGGTTAAGTTTTAGATGATTGGAATGGAACCAGGTTTGGATCTTGGTGAGGGGGTTGTTCAGGTGTAGGATAATTACACTATACTCAATACCATATAAATACACACCACATAAAACTAATCTATGTCACACAGCAACAATTCACAAAGATATACGCCAGACCATGCTACATAATTCAAATTAGCATAATTCCACCCAACGCCACAGAGTTTCATGCTACACAATTCAACTCCATACATTACCATTCACACCACATAATTTGACACCACACTACATCATTCAATTCAACAACACAATTCAACAATACTCCACACACACTCAGTACACACAACAGCACACCACATAATTAGGCTCCTCTACATACCACTCCACAGAACAAAATACCATTCCTCATAAATGCACTCCGTGACACACAACCCCACGCCACATAATTCCACTACACTCAATACTTCATAATTACTATCCACATAATTCCACTGCACACCATGCCACGTAATTCCACTACATAAATCCACTCCACACCACACAAATCCATACCACACATTTCCACAACCAACAATTCCAACCCAACCCACATAATTCCACTCCACACCACATACATCCACTCAACTCCATAACACTGGGTAAAAGAAATTGTCTATTTACAGTGCCAATAGCTCTAACTCTCATAAATGCGAGACCTATTAGCTTTGCCACTGCTTCTTAGTTTTGGCACTATTTTGAATTATTTTGTCTGTAGTGGGCTTTGTGCCCCACCACGGGCAAATTGTAGGAAAACCCCCTGTCTTCCCCGGGAGGGGGGGGGAGGAGGGAGGTTTATGCCATTTGGGATGGGGGTGTGGCTAATGCCAGAGTGCAACACTCGCACCACTTTTCTGTTGCTGCTGTAATATGGTCAGGGATGCCCGCCACCCCTTCCACCACCAATCCCAATGGTTGGAGACAGACACAGTTTGAACTTTTGGAAGGCAGGGGGGCCTCACGACCCCCCGGCCGTATTTATTAAAATATGAAACAAAATGTAAAACTTTAAATTAAAACGTTTCATGTATCATGTACAAAATTCAACTTTCATTACACTTGATGAAGACAGGTATCCAGGCTAACCTTAACAAATCTCTAATACAAAGATTTTCCTAACCGAGACTAACATCATGACATAATGCATTGCATACGAACTTTGTACATCCTATTGTTAGGGGCCAACGGCAAGGTCTTAACCGGTGTCAGATCCCTATCACCAAATTCCCGCCCTCACGTGTGAGTGGCGAACGCGCAGAGGGCTTTACCCTCGTAGCCAACTGTAACTTCCCTTGTCATGGGGGCCCCCTTTCACTCGGCGCCATCTTAAGGTCGTCCGAGTTCCCGTGCGTGGTATCCGTAAGAAGGACAGCGTGGACTCCCCCCCTTTCCCCGCACTCTCTTCCGCCGCAGCGGATATCCGGCCCCCGGGAAATTCGTGGGAGGGGCATATAGCCGTCTCCCCCTGGGAGGGGCCTCTGGCTGTCTCCCCCTGGGCGACCCATCCGTAATGGGTGCCGCCCCCCCCCCGTGGGAGGGGCCAATGGCCGCCTCCCCCGGGCGCTCCCATCCATAATGGGTGGAGCCCCCAATAGGGACCTTGAAATCACTGCTCACCGATCATGACCTTACCGCCCGACCGAAGACTAAATAAATACGACAGTTAGTTACCTACTAAGGGGAAAAAATCTATCCTTAATCTCAAATTACAGCTAGATATATCCAATGAACTATAACATCGCTACAAAGGAAAAAAGATCCT
This sequence comes from Lissotriton vulgaris, assembly GCF_964263255.1. Taxonomy (NCBI): domain Eukaryota; kingdom Metazoa; phylum Chordata; class Amphibia; order Caudata; family Salamandridae; genus Lissotriton; species Lissotriton vulgaris. The sequence continues at coordinate 1,848,859,053 of NC_141687.1, forward strand.
ATAACAGAGAACGCTTTTATTGCATACAGTTCATTACATTTCTACAAAGGAAAAGAGGCCTATAGGCAAGTATTCAGTTGCATGCACATTCTTGGCATCAATTGAAGATGAGAGAAACGTTTCCAACAAGACGCTTATTCATTACAATCAATTGCAAATTAGAACTTTGTTTACTCCCAAACTTCTGCAACAGGGGCTGGTGGGTGGGTCAAAAACTGCAGCTTGTTCCCTTGAGGGCTCACGAGCGACGAGTGGTGCAGCCTTCAGAGCGCAGGAACAAGAGGACGCCTGCCTGGATTCCCGCGCCTTTTATCTTGCAGTGGGAAGGCGGGGCAGCATCCCCATCCCGCCCAGAAGTGCATGGACTTCTGGGTGAGTGTTAGGACAACCCTTTTAGGCGGCGGGGGCGTGCTCCAACCACGCCGCTATGGGCATACCGGCCGGGACACGCCCCCCGCCCGCAAAGGTTTCCCGGGGGATCGGGGCACCCAGCCATACGTTCGGGGTGACCGAGAGGTCTCCCCTTTCCAAGACAAAATGCCTGGTGTCAGGTGGACTTCTTTCTACTTCCCCCAAACCCCCGGGAGGCAGATTTGGGGAACTCTCCTTAATTGGGACAAACCTCCTATCTGCCGCCAGAGGGGGCAGAAAGACACTATTGCCCCTTCTGGGGCAGAGGTCTAGCTCGGTGCCAGGGTAGGCCACACCCTGCTTTTCTATGCAAGAACCCTTTACCTATTCTAGTCATTCTGATGGCACATAAGGTAACACCAACAGTATTGTTCAGTGGACTTATTCAGGAGTTCCGTCACTCTGTTTGTGGGTGATAAGTGGTGGACTTTAAATGTTTGGTATCTACACTTTTTTATGAATTCTTTCCAAAATAAGTCACTAAACTGTATATTTTTTCCGTAATAATGATTTCTGGCAGCCTTTGACCACAAAAGATGTGAACTAAGAAAATTCCTGCTAATTTCTTGGGTACTATGAAGTGACCAATTTTGGTGACCAGTCTACCACTGTGGTGCAACAGTTTGTGTAGGTTACAAATCCACAGTGAAATCCATCGAGAACATGGCTGAATAGAAGTTGGCAAGGACTAAAGTAATCCACTCACCGGGCTGTGTGAAGCTTTTGCTTATGCATATATAGTGCCTTACTAAGCATATTGTTTTACTGACTGTTTAAGACATTGTTGATATCTTCATCTTCCTCTGTACCAGATGTCCTACTGCTGATGAATGGTGGCACCACTCCATTGTTGTTGGAGTGGAGAATTTTAGAATATAGAAGGCTCCTTTATGACATAATAATTAATTTTTCACAATTGTGAGATCTGGTTTTCAGTGAGCAAACTGAATGGCATAGAAACATAGATGTGGCTGTTTAACTAAAGTGGCAAGTTCATTTATTTATTTATGTATTTAATTTATAAAGTTTTATATAGCGCGAACAAGATCCCGAAAGATATCAGAGCGCTTTACAATGAATTGATAGAGAGGACAACATGAAATAAACATAGTAATTGAGAAAAGGAGAAAAACAGGAAAAAAAATGCTTAACCGTAAACAATGATACAAATGTAAGGTATAATAGTATGCAGAGGATACATCCGGGACTTTTAGTTGTGCCATGGAGCGAGGAAGAAAGCGATAGATGCCTTATAGGTGCCCCATCCCCTTATGGCAAGAATTTGCTCATTAATAATTTTTTGGCTTCAACTTTGAAGGCTGTCGTCGAGGAGAGAATACGTACATCCGGAGGAAGAGAGTTCCATATTTGAGGGGCAGCACCAGAGAAGGCTCGGTGACACGTTCTCTTTTTGCTGAGGATGATAGGTTTCAGGAGGAGAGTGGAGGCGCTTCTAGATGCCCTCCCCCCACATGATAATTCAAGTTTTTGCACTAGGTACGTGGGAGTATTGTAGTGGGGGGCTTTGTGCATCAGGATTGCAATCTTTCGCTAAATTCGTGCTTCACAGGGTAGCCAGTTGAGAGATTTAAGGACTGGGGATATGTGCTCATTTTGTTTGGAGCCTGTAATCAGTCTTGCTGCTGGGTTCAGAGAGGCCCTAAATGGTGCCAGGGCAAATTTAGGAAGGTCACAGAGAGTTGAACTGCCACAGTCTAACCTTGGTAAGACAAGAGTTTGTACAACCTGCTTGAAATCCTTTTGTGGCAAGAAGGGTTTGATCATTCTGAGAGTCCTCATCAAGTGGTTCGCTCCCTTACAAACGATGCTGATATGAGTCTTCATATTCAGGTGTCTGTCCACTGTGACTCTGAGCGATTTAGCTGAGTCTATGATGATCGGAGTACAGTTGAGAGCTGTGAGGTGAGACATCCAGAGATCGATCTTGGGGGTGTGGTTCAGTGGAGAGATGAGCAAGAATTCCATTTTGGAGGCGTTGAGCAGGAGATGGTTCTCCGTTAACCAATTTTGAGTCGACATGAGGATAGAATTGAGCGCGATGATGTTATCCGGGGATGAAATTTTCAAATAGAGTTGAGTGTCATCAGCATACATGTGGAAGAGAATGTTCATTGAGTTAAGTAAATTACTGAGAGGTTCCAAGAAAAGGTTGAAGAGGATAGGTGAAAGGGCAGATCCTTGGGGGACCCCCATAAGTACTGGGCAGGGCTGAGAGAGAGAGTGGTTTGACTTGAATATTTGAGATCTGTGTAGAAGGAAGGATGAGAACCAGAGGAGCACCTCCTCTGGTTCTCATGAGATCCGATGAGATCCGAGGAACCCATTCTGTTTTGTAAGATAGACAGGAGGATGTCATAATTGACATTGAATGCAGAGGAAAGGTCAAGGAGGATCAGGAGGCAGGATTCGTTTTTATCAAGCATTTTCAGAATGTCATCAACAATGTGTACAAGGGCCGAATCAGTGCTGTGACCCCTCCAGAAACCTGATTGATGATGGTCTAAAAGTTGGTAATTCTCAATGTGAACACAGAGCTGGGATTGGACACATTTTTCAAGAACTTTCGCAAGGGTGGAGATGTTGGAGATAGGTCGGAAGTTATTGAGATTTGATTTCTCAGCGTTGTTTTTTTTAGAATAGGTGAGACCTGGGCTACTTTTAGGCAGTCTGGGATCAAGCCTTGAGATAAGAAGGTGTTCACAATCCTGGTCCAGGTGGGGATGAGAGCGCTCTTGATTTCCTTGATTTGGAGAGGAATCAAAACTTCTGGGTCTATGAATTTTAAGAGGGCGCCTGCCTTGCCACGTTGGTTACTAAGTTATTAGATAATTAAATATAGAAAAGAATAATGTGAAACTGGCATGTATTGCATTAGCACACGTCACTGTAGTGAGATACAACAGGTTTTTATTGTTTGTTCATACTGTGATTCTGTGATGTGCTCCCTCCAAAAAATCCCTCCCAAGAGCAAAAGCCTCTTTAATGCCACAGGGCCTCTTTCATAAATTATGTAGTTGTTCTCCATTTCAAAGTCACTTCTGGAAAAACAGGGCACAGGACGTAAGGCTAGTGTCTAAACATTACGTTGTTATAACACTGCTCAAATGGTAAATAAAGACACATCTGTTTTTCGCGAAAAACAATAAGAACATATTAGGTTTTCCTAATATAGGAGCTAATGTTAATGTAGATTTCAATTTCTGAAAAGCTTCTTCTTATACTTCCGTTTTATATAAATTGCCTGTAGAATTCGGCAAACTTAACAAACCATTGTGTTTCTTTTACTGATGGAAGGCAAGGCCACTCCAAGACAGCCTTTACTTTAAAAGTATCCATACTAATGATTTCCCCACAAATCTTGAATCCTATAAAGGTTATCCTGGGTACTCTTTAAATATATTTTTCTTCCTTAACATACAAATAACTTTTTTCAAGATGAGTGTGGACCTGCCAAACATGACTGTGATGTTGTTCCAATGTATCTTAAAATAAAACAGATGATCTAAATGCACCAACATATAAGCATCAGAAGAGAGCTTTAAAGATATCATTGACAACATGCTGGAAGGCAACTGGGTCACTGAAAAGGCAAAAATGTATGATGAGGTACCTTTATTGTACGTAATGTGTGCAGAAACTGTTTTCCACTCATACGATTCTTAAACTTTTACCTCTTAAGGGGGTGGGGTGCGGGCAAAGTCCCTAATCTAGATGGGGATGGCACTGATTACTTGAAAGTCAAAAGCATGCCTAATTTGATTTAGCTACAAAGAAAATGGGGTCCACTGTTGATGATATAGAGTGTCTTATAAAACCTTCATCAATGCCTTCCTTCAGATATTGACATAGAACTTCCTCATTTTTCACAGTTAATCAGTATATCTTTCGATGAGGTATGGATTTTCCAGGTACTAAATAGATGACACTGTCGTATTCATTGATTGGAGGAAGGATGTCTGCTTTCTTTTTTCTAAAGTGTCAATAAATGCTCTATAATGTTTAGCTACCTGGTCTTCCGAAACTTTATGTTTTGCCTGTGATGACTGCATAGCCGTCTGGTGGCCAAAGCATGTTAGAGTCTGAGCCTGCCCATCATTGTCTACACAAAGCACTGTTCTTTGCAATGAGAGGAACAACAAAATGAGTGAAAATGTCTCCAGGTTTATTTTAGGATTATGGATCCTTAACCAGGTTATCCCAAACATTTTCAGGAACAACTGAACACTTATGAGATCCAACCTTTTTTGTTTGACCCATTTGATTGGCCACCAAGATAGGGACAATCTCTTGCAAAACAGTTTTTCATGGAGACGATATTTTACCATCAGTCCCCTTTATCTTTTCTTGTGTCTCTTTTTTCACAGTGGTAATGTATAAATCTTGAAATACATAGTCCATAAAACATCACAAACTCCGGAATCCAACAAAACAAAGATGGTGAAACAACCTTGAAGAGTGCTGAATAATACTTGAAGATGTAAATTAGCTTTATTGTTCACAGACACTTCAGTGACTGTTTTGCTCATCTTTCCTCTGTTCCCCATCAGCTGGGGAGAGGATCCTATAAAATGCCAATTCCAACATGGCTGCCCGGAGCTTCAGCTCCGTTGAAACCCCATACACATCATCCTAACGCGGCCCTCAAAGCCCCACTAAATAATCTGTAAGGGCCAAATGCCAAAATCGGACGATCTGGAGCGTCTGCCGCTGGGGACGCCTATACTTCCAGCGGCTTCTCTGCCGTGATATCGGCAATATCCACCCCTGGCAATAACACCTCAAGATGGCGCCCGAGGTGAAACGGAGGTAGAAGTGGGGGGGGGGCGTGGTGAAACGGACCCACGTTATGAGGTAACAGTGCGGGGGGCCGCAACATAAGGAGCGGGTCCCCTGCTGCCCTTTCATCTTCCCCAGCTGGTGCAGCCCGTGATCACCGGATCTGCAGCCTCCATCCGCCTGTGCGGCCCGACCGCAGTGTGTGGATGGGGGCCCGTGGCCACAGCGGACGGGCGGGACAGGTTACACGACCGGGAGAGGATTTTAATTACAGCTCTCACCCCCTACATATGACGAAGCCGCTAACACCCCCCTGGGAGAGCCACGATAGACATCATCTTTTTGTCAATCATGAAAGCTGGGTGGAGACCTGGGGATTTGTTTTAACACCCCTCCATCTAAAGACACGGCTGGACTGTGAGGCCCAGTACAGGAGCGTGGGAGCATTTAGACCAGGGATCATGTGTGTGCAGCAGTGGTGAAAGGAGGTGCAAATACTGAAGATGCTCCTCCTTTTGACTGTTTGGCTCCTTTTTCCCTCTTGGTCTTCCTCCGTTGGGTCGACTCCCTGGTTTTCTTTGGACTTGGCCCTCGTAACTTTTGGACTGGAACTTGTGTGCGCCCTGCGATTTTGGGACCCTCTTCTGTTGTCGCTCTTGCCCTGGGTGCATCTTGCCATGTTGAGATGGTTTCCATCGATGCCTACGACCCGGGTCCGCCATTTTGCTGATTTTTGTCCTTTCCTTTGGTCCCTTGGATTCCATCCTGCTGACCTTCATACATTTCTCCTACGCTGGACTGCCTTATCTCTTTCTCCCCCTCAGGTCCCCCTCTCCCCTCTCACCAATCTCAGCCTCCAACTCTTCTCCCCAACATACCACTCTCTATCCCTTTTTATTTTAATTTTAATTTAATTATTTTTTTTTTCTTTTTATTTCTCTTTTCAGTCTGTTAATATGTGATATATACTTGTCCAAGCCAAATGTATTTATTTATTTATTTAAATGCTTATAGAGCGCCAGAATCGAACCCAAGGGTTATCTCCGCGCTATGGCCGCAAATTGCTGGTAAAATGAAATCCCGGGAAAATCTACTATTTGTATATATATGTATATAGAGATAACTCTAACCACTGGTATATGTAATAGACCTTTGTACTCACTACCATTCCTCTGTGATTCTTAGAGTTTATCCATTTGTATCTCTTCCTTGAGTGACTTTACAACTTGTACATTTGCAATTTTTTCTATTTGCATCTCTTCCCTGTGTGACTTTACAACTTGTACATTTGCAATTTTTTTTCCTGTTTGTATCTTTTATGATACTCATGTAATCCTAAGTCCTTATGTATCGCAACTGGTTATTTTGTAAAGCACTCTGACACCTTCGGGTAATGTTCGCGCTATAGAAAATCGCATTAAATAAATAAAAAATAAAAATAAATACATATCTTGCAGAAGTATAAGCATTATAGCTGCCTACCTTCTCGCCTTTTTTCTCCAGTTAGGGGTTTCTTCACTGCCACGTTCTGCATGGTTTCTTCCAATAAGCACTTTCAGGTAGTCAGTTCTATTCGGTATGCAAGGATGTCGGGGATAATCTCTCTGTTCACCATTACGAACTTGCTGCTTGCCATCAGTCTGAAGTGTTAGGTGACTTAACACTGTCTAATCTAATAAGCGTCTTTTAACTTTCCTTATCACTCCTGATAAAAGGTGACTGAGTCCCCCTTGTCTGTCCAGCTGCCTCTGAAGCCATTTTTTCAAAATAGTTGATATACTGATATTGGAAACAAGCTCTTAAACTCCTTGCTTAAAATGTAATAACTCTGTCTGTTAAGTTTGGTGTTTTCCAAAAGTAGCCCAGAACTGGGCCCAGTTAGAACAGCAAGGGTTTTGGTTTAAAACTGTGGTTATTAAGGACGACGGGACTCCCAGTGGAGCAGCTTTGCGGGCCTCTTGCGGTGAGATAGGGGCCACCCAGAGTGGTGGTGACTTCCTGCCCGAGTGTGTGCGGTGCTGGGATAGTAGGCCGCCAGTGAACAGCGCGGTGAGGGTGACTGCCAGAGGCGGTGAAAGTGGAGCCGGATCACTTCCCACAGACGTTGGTAGGTGCGTGGGCTACTGCATTTGGACAGAGCGGAGACTTGCTGGTGGACTCTGTCCGGCCTGATTGATCTGCTGGAGTCTGGTGTGGTGCCTGGGACCGCGGATCCTAGAGCGGTGCTGTGGCATCCGGCGGCTCTTTCCTGGTGACCTGGAGGGGAGCAGTAAGTGGTGGATCTTCCTGGCGGGCCCGGCTGACTGGATTAATTGAAGGGGCTGTGTGCTGTGGCGAGTGCCACCTGGACTCTGCAGCGGTACGAAAGGTGATGGGCTCTAGGATATAGAAGTGGCTGGCCTCTTGACTACTAGTTGATGCAGGTGGAGGACTGTTGGACCAGACTCCGGAGATTGGTAAATCTTGATACTATCAATGTAAGCGACCTGCTTTCCTCATCTGGCTATGGCTGTGCTAGCCGACTGCCTCCTGCGCTTGTCTGTGAAGGGGTGTATGGACATCTGTAAATATGGCGATGGGAGAAAAGGCGCAAAATCCAACGCCCAGAAGCAGCTGGCGAAATTTGCTTGGGCCAAAGTGGGAGAAAAAGGTGAGTCACAGAGATCAGACAAGGAGGGACCAGTGGTGGCCCAAGCGCCAGGACCAGAGCCGACTTTGCATGATGTTATGGCGGCGATAGGTGGGCTACGTACCTCAGTGGACTCAGTCACAGTGGAGGTTTCGTTTTTAAGAGCAGATTTCAGGAAAATGGACGAGAAGGTGAAGGAATTGAAAATTGTGATGAGTGCCTTGTAGGTGGATACTTTGGAGCTTCAGAGCCAGATGCTAGAGATGCAAAAGAAACAGGAAAGGATGTTGCAAAAGCTGGATGACTATGAAGGACGAGCCCGCCGCAGCAACATTCGTATTTCAGGGGTTTCGGAACGGACAGAAGGGCAGCCGCGGACTTGTATGTGGAAAACTTAATCACAAAGCACCTGAAGCCCAAGACGCTGTCCAGCTACTTTTCAATTGAGACAGCTCACAGGGTGCCAGGTGGTCGACCAAAACCGGGTGATCCCCCCCCCCCCGAGGCCACTGATTGCCAGGGTGTTTAACTACCGTGACAGGGATATCATCTTGCAAACTTCGAGGTCCGGTCCGCCGTTGAAGGTAGATAATTATGAGGTGCCGTTCTTTCCGGACTTCACGCCAAGGTCCAGGCGCAGAGGAGAAGTTTTTCAAGCGGTTAAAAAGATGCTGAGGGAACGAGAGGTGAAATATGCGATGTTCTTCCCAGCGCGACTGCGAGTGGAATCAGATGGCAATTCATAGTTCTTTGACTCACCGGAGGCAGTCTGGGATTGGATGGAGGGCTGGAGCACGGTAGGAAATCGTAGGAGAAATTGTCCTGCTACACCTGGACTGCAAAAAGAAACCCGGTCGGAGGCGGCAGGTACGGAGGCTGCAGCGAACACAAGTAGACTGGAGGAGAAGGAATGAGAAGCTCCAGTGTTCAACTGCGGGACTTGGATTTGAAGATATACGCAAGTAGGAGGTATTTGAGGGGGAGGGATTCTGGCTCATTGACACAAGACTGTTTTTGTACTCGGGGTAAATGATGTGAATTATTTGTTGACTATATTGATGTGATATGATGCTGCTTAGTTTTAATACTACAAGGATGGCTGTGAATTTAGATGACTGTATAATATGTCTGCGGGAGGGGGAACCGGTTCCCTCTGCATTTTCGGGGGGTGAGAGGCACTCTGCCATGTTCGGGGGTGGGCAGTTCTAAATCCACAGGCAGGGAGGCAGGGTGGGGGGTTTGGGGGGCAGGGAGGGGTGGGGGTGTTGGAGGGGTGGTTGTTGTTTTCAAAGTATTGATCGGTGTTTTTACTGTGGACGAGTTTACTCTTTTGCCAAGGGCCAGGGAGGCTGCTTTCATTGTGATTGTAATGCAATACATTGTTTTATTTTCCATGTTTCGATGTTACATGACAGACTCAAAAATTATGTGAACTCCTTTCTCTCTGCAAGTTGCAAATGATATTGTTGGCTGTGTTTCTGACCTGTGCTATGATGTTTATCCTGTTGGTAGATGGTGGCTGACCGTGATTCAGTGCTATCTGTCCTTACCTGGAAAGTTAATGGTCTGGGCGATAAAATAAAAAGAGGCATCGTTCAGCAATACCTTAAGAGACAATCCCCAGACTTAGTCCACCTACAGGAGACCCACCTGGTTGGTAACAAAAGTAAGGCCCTGAATAGATGGTGTTACAGGCTCCTAGTGCATGCTGACTACACCACCGTCTCTCGGGGTACAGGTATTGTGGTTCAAAGAAATGTTCCCTTGATAGTTCTCAATACTTGGGCGGACTCTGCTGGGCGGATTGCAGTGGTTGAGGCTCAGTGGGAGGGGAGAGCCTTGAATATAGTATCTGTCTATTTGCCGCCAGTGCTGGGCAAGGAGGCCTTGGTAGAGCTGGGTCGGGTGCTAACTAATCTCCCAGATGGTATTTTATTAATGGGAGGGGACTACAATATGACCATGGATGATACAACTGATAGGTACCCGAGACGGCAGGGGGTGAGGCCAAATGAGCTTTTGGCAGACTTTGCCACGGCACTGGGTCTCTCTGATGTGAGGCGGGAGTTACAGGGCGTTTCTATAGACTTTACCTATCTTTCTGGTGTGCATGGCAGCCTTTCCCGAATTTACTATTTTCTGACATACTCGCCTTCAGTAGGTAACTTCAGGCGGCCTAGGACATATCCTCGAGGTCTCTCGGATCATTCCCCAGTAGAGATAGACTTTACTCTTGGAGAAAGCAGCAGAGTTGCACTATAGTTATTAACCCATGGTTGCTAAAAATCCAGGATATCAGGGAGGAGCTCGGGGTGCAGACTGGATACTTTCTAGAGGAAAATGTGGGCTCTGTAGCGTCGGCGCAGACGATTTGGGAGGCTTATAAGGTGGTTCTGAAAGGATATGCCCTATCGTTGAAAGTGCAATATGTTGCAAAACGGCGTGAGATTTTGGAGCAATTGGAGGAAGCACTTCGGAAACTTGAGGCGGAGTATGCGCTTCATCCCTCAGATGGGGTGCTGCATAGTCTGATGCTCAAGAAGGAGGAATACAAAGTTAAGGCTCTGGAGCACATGTTGGCTAAACAGGCGGCTACCCACCACAGGCTGTATAAGCTTGGAGATAGGGCAGGGAACATGCTGGCGTGGTTGGAAGGAAGGAGCAAGGTGCGAGGTGGGTGCCCCGATTGACGTTGCTGAGTGGTGACGTCCTTTATCGCCCAGGCAAAATAGCAGAGGCATTTGCTGATTATTTCGAAACAGTGTACTCTCCCTCGGCATCATATACCGCGGAGGATTCGCATCAACTGCTGGCAGAATGTGACATACCGACTATTTCAGACAAGCAAAACACAGCACTGAGACCGCCCTCATCGCAGCAACAGACGACATTCGAACTCTACTGGACAATGGAGACACAGTCGCCCTCATCCTCCTCGACCTCTCTGCAGCATTCGACACAGTCTGCCACAGCACCCTTTTACAACGCCTCAGCAACATCGGAATACATGGAAAAGCACTTGAATGGATCACCTCGTTCCTCACCGGAAGAACCCAGAGAGTCCGCCTTCCACCATTCAAGTCCGAGGCCACCGAAGTCATCTGTGGCGTACCACAAGGATCCTCTCTCAGCCCCACCCTCCTCAACGTATACATGAGCCCCCTCGCGACCATCGCCCACCAACACAACCTCAACATCATCTCTTACGCGGATGACACTCAACTGATCCTTTCTCTCACCAAGGACCCCAGCACCGCCAAAACTAACCTACACGAAGGAATGAAAGAAGTTGCTGAATGGATGAAACACAGCCGTCTGAAACTGAACTCAGATAAAACAGAAGTCCTCATCCTAGGTACATCCCCCTCTGCATGGGACGACTCTTGGTGGCCGGAAGCCCTTGGAAAAGCACCCATCCCGACAGACCACGCACGGAACCTAGGCGTTATCCTGGATTCTTCACTTTCAATGAACAGACAAGTCAGCGCCGTATCCTCATCCTGCTTCAACATTCTTCGCATGCTCAAAAAAACATTTCGCTGGATCCCCACCGAAACCAGGAAAACAGTCACCCATGCTCTGGTCACGAGCCGACTGGACTACGGAAACACCCTCTACGCAGGCACTACCGCTAAACTCCAAAAGAAACTCCAACGAATCCAAAACGCCTCAGCCAGAATCATATTAGACATCCCACGCAACAAACACATCTCTGGTCACCTGAAAGACCTCCACTGGCTACCCGTCAATAAGAGAATCACCTTCCGACTGCTAACCCACGCACACAAATCACTCTACGACATCGGACCAGAATGCCTCAACTCAAGACTGTCCTTCTACACCCCCTCCCGCCAACTACGTTCTTCCAGCCAAGCCCTCGCCACTGTACCTCGCATCAACAAGACCACCATGGGAGGCAGATCCTTCTCTTACTTGGCTGCTAAAACATGGAACTCACTCCCCACTTACCTTCGCCTTACCCAGAACCACCTAGCTTTCAGAAAGCAACTTAAAACGTGGATATTTGACAAGTAATCCTCCTCCCCTTCCTTAGCGCCTTGAGACCCTCTGGGTATGTAGTGCGCTATATAAATTCTCTGACTTGACTTGACTAGATAGAGATCTACTTGATGCAGACCTATCAGATGAGGAGATACGGAACGCCATCGGCCAAATTAAATCTGGGAAGACGATGCGGCCTAACGGTACTCCAGTGGAGTTTCTTAAGATAGTGGCTTCCCAAATGGTCCTGCACTTGCGAGGAATGTATCAGGAAAGCTAGGAGAAGGGAACCCTACCGCCGGACTAGCGGCTGGCAAGCATTGTGGTAATTCACAAGGCTGGCAAACCAGTGGATGATTGTCGTTCCTATGGCCGATCTCACTGATCAATGTAGAGGCGAAGGTCTTGGCAAAGGTGCTCACCACGCAGCTGGGAACAGTGATATCCTCCCTTGTGCACCCGGACCAATCTGGTTTTATGCCAGGGAGAAATACGGCTTTTAATATCCTTTGGCTCCATAATGTGTTGGCGCGTCAGCGATATCTGGAGGAGGATGCAGTCATACTATCCCTTGACGCCTCTATGACATTTGACTCAATTAAATGGCCCTTAGTTTTGAAGAGAGCAGGGTTGGGCCCTAAATTTATACAATGGATACGGCTACTCTATACGGACATTTTGGGGCAGGTCAGAGTGAACAACTACACATCCAGGTAGTTTTCTCTCCGGAGAGGCACCAGACAGGGTTGCCCTCTGTCGCCACTGCTGTTCTCACTTATGCTGGAGACCTTGGCAGCCTGGATACGGCGAGATGTAATGACGAGGGGTCTACTGTGGTCCCACGATTGCACAGATAGAATATCCCTTTATGCAGATGATATATTGTCATACCTTGCTAACCCATACAGGTCCATCCATATGGTCCTCAATATTTTTATGAATTTTGAGAAGTATTCTGGGTACGCTATTAACTGGGGCAAGTCGGTTTTATATGTGCTTCATGGACAGACCCCACGCCTTCCGAGAGAATGTGATTTAATGGTCGCGGATGATGGACTCAGGTATCTGGGAATCTTCGTCACGCCAGATCCAGCTCTCTTTTATAGTCTCAATTTTGCGCCATTGTTGTAAAGGCTGCAAGCTGACGTCCAACATTGGAGATCTCTGCCACAGTCATTGTTTGGCAGCGCTGCTCTTTTTAAGATGCTGGCCCTTCCGCGGTTGCTATACATTCTCCAAAATTGTCCACATAAGGTTACGAACACCTACTTTACTGCAGTTGAAGGTGAGGTGCGTACACTACTCTAGGATGGGAAAGCCCTGAGGATTGCGCTTCAGAAAATGTAGAAGGGATGGTATGATGGAGGCATTGTGCTACCTGATATACGGCTGTATTATTGGGCCTCGCAACTGGTGACTGTGAACAGGTGGCGATACGCCCCGCCGGATGTCCCGGCATGTGCTCTAGATAGGTATCAAATGGATAGATCTGGCTATCTTGGAGCGCTTTACTCTCACACTAAGATGCAACGTTTTATAGGTCCCACTCAACAAACGTTGCATATCTGGAGGTTAGCTAATTCCCGTTTGGGTTGGACGGGCGCACTCACTAAAGCGACTCCTTTGTGGTATTCGCAGAAATTTGGTATGCTTCGCCATCATCCGGGATTTGATAGGTAGGATATTATTGGTATTTTGTCAGTCTGCGACATGATCAAGAAGGGTAAGATTCTTCGGTTTGAGGAGCTACAGAAGGCCTATCGGTTGGCGCCAAGTGAGATATTTTGATATCTGCAAATACGTCATGCTTTGATGACGGCGTTTCCTTGTTGTGTGGACATACCGGAGTCGTCCCCTCTGGAAGATCTTCTGCTGGATGGACAGTTGCATACCAAGGCGATCTCACTCACCTATAAGAAACTTAGTAATAATGTGCCTGATTCATTCGGGAAGCTTAAAGAGAAATGGGAGGGGGACCTTGGGACGATTGAAGATGAGGATTGGAGGCAGGCGCTAATGTCATCTAGAGAGGCTGCCATCACACTTAGATTCCGACGTATTCAACTTCGTATTTTACACCGTACATATTTGACTGGGGTCACTCTTGCAAGGATTGGGTTCAGGCCAGATGATCTGTATCTGAAGTGCTGCCGACAGTCGGCTACCTTTTACCATATGATATGGGATTGCCCGCTGGTGCAGAGTCAATGGGACAGAATCACGACGCATATGTATTCCGTGCTGGGAAAGCCACTTAGGGCCCTATGTAGGTGGCCATTTACCGGCCGGTAAATGGGTTTTTGGGATGTAGGGGGCCAATTTTACCGATTCGGTAAATTTACTGAATCAGTAAATTTACCGAATCTTTAAAATACCGAATCAGTATTTTTACCGATTCGGTACCTTCCAGATGTAGGTGGGACTCTTCTGAGTCCCAAAGGCCTTTCAGATTCTGTATTTTACCACCCAATCCAATTGGGTGGTAAAATACCAAAACCAGGTGTGCATGCACATGTGTGCATGCACACCTATGCCATGTGACAGACAGACATGCCCTTAGGGCATGTCTGCGTGCCACATGGCACACATGCCTCTATTTGGGGTGCTAGAGGGTGTCAAAGTGACACCCCCTGCACCCTTGCTGGAATCGGTATTTACCGAATCGGTAAATACCGATTCGGTAATGCCCATTGATTCCTATGGGCTTCAATGCCCATAGGAATCAATGGGCATTACCGAACCAGTATTCACAGAATCGGTAAATACCGAATCTTAACGATTCGGTATTTACAGGATCTGTAATACCTACATCCCCCCCTCTGTTTTACCACTTCATAAATACTGAATCAGTAAAATTCGGTATTTAAGAAGTGGTAAAATAAAATTACCTACATCTAGCCCTTACTCTGATGCCACGATTGGGCCTACTTATTATATGGGAGGCGACTGACCTTACGGAGACAGAGCAGCAGTTTGTATTGTTAGGATTCAAACTATTTAAGAGGGAAATCGCTAGGGGATTGCACGGAGCGCGGCCTCCTGTGGTGGCGGTCTGGCAAAGGGAGTTAGATAGATGCATGATAGCTGAGAAGGAAGTGTTTGTTGCTAGGGGGTGCCCGAAAAAGTGGGACAGGAAATGGTCCAAATGGAACTTGTATAGGGGGGGAGATTTGCATATCGCCTGTAGTGGAATTGGAATTGCGAAACAGAAAGTCGAGGAGCAAAATATGTAAGATGTATGTTTAATTGAAATTGGTCCTTAATATGATGCTTAATGTAACTTGCATTATGAATTGTATGAGTAACAATGTAATTGTCTGTCAAATAAAAATATTTAAAAAAAATAAAAAAACTGTGGTTGTTGCTCAAGGCATGTCGTCTTTAGGTATATATAAGAGTACAAAAGCAACTTTGGCTGTACCAGCCCAAAATATTGTGGCAGTGCTAAAAGAGGCAGAACCATGAGGGGGTCACCTTCACCCTACTCTTGGGGTGCTAAATGTAACAAACCAAGAGGGGCGACTATTCTATATTCCATTTTGAACTTCCCCCTTTGTTCCGTCCTTTTCCTGTCATATACTGGCAGTCATACTTGCTGTCACATTTGCTGCGGAAGCAGCCAGTCCTGCTGCTTGAGCCCTTTCCCCGTGGGTTGTTTGCACATGTCCATGCTCACCTGGAAGCATTTTGAGTAGAGCAGAGCATTTGGAGTCCACAGTCATTTGTGTCCTCAGAGTGTTCTGGTGCACACTTATTCTGTGGTTGTAATCTGCTGAGATTCCTCCCCAGGGAGCCAGCAGTGGCTTGAGCAAGTGTCCATGACCTAAGTAACAAATCAGAGAATAGATACGCAGTATATGGGCTGTCGTCTGATTCTTCATTAGAACTAGTCACTCTTTGTAAAAATAGCCCTAGGACAATTCTTAAAATCTTCACAAGGCAAGAATTCAAAGTCAAAACCATAAAAGTTGATCAAAATTAGGATCATTACAGAAAGCCAAAAGATTTGTCAAATCACGAATGAGCTCGAATCGTTATAGTCAAAGTCATAATCTGTAAGAGGATCAACATAAAGTATCTCTCCAATTCAACTAAACAGTCAGAACCAAAAAATAGTTCAGCAAGAGGACCCACTTACATCTGCACCCAAAGAAAGAGTCAAAAAGACTGGCGCATTTCCCCCCCAAAATGTGTTGTACTCCTTCGGGCAGAAAAGCCACATCCTCAATAGGGTGTGAAATGACATAATAGGACTGGATGAACAAGTATACATGTAGAAGCACAGAAGCACCAATCACTATTTGTGTACACATAATACACGATATCAGAAACGTTTAGGAACACCTACTTTTCTGCATAGTAATAAACAAAATGTAAATAAACAAAAGATGACAGTGCATTGTTCAATGCGAGAACCTTGAGCAAAATGCCTTAAAATGGTAAACAGACAAAACACCCCAGGTACAGCTTCCCAGGCACATTTAGACATATGTATTTTACCAGGAAGCAGGCACCCTGAAGGGAGCTGCTATTTCGCGTATTTTTCTAACATCGAAAAGCCCACAGCAACAGGCATGTAGGAAGTCTAGTTCATTGTAAAATACATTTTCTGAATGAATGGCAATCCACGCTGGCTGAGACCTGGGGGCCTATTAGGATGGCGGGCGGATTGCCTCCGCCAGGGTAGCGGTGGCCACCGCCACCCTGGCGGAGGAAATCCGCCCGCCATCCTTCCCTGCATTCCACCCCGCCATATTACGTTGGCGGAGGAGACCGCAGCGGTCGGAAACACCGCCCGCCTGTTTTCCGCCGTGGTCGCCTAGCGGCCGGGGCGGAAAACCTGTAACATGGTGGCGGTGTCTTGTAGACACCGCCCGCCAAATTACAATGTGCATTACACAGTGCATTTCCGTGGCGGCAATGCCGCCACGGAAAGGCATGCGGAGACTCCCTGCGGGGGCCCCTTGCGGGCCCCCTGGGAGTCCTTGGCTTGGGGGGTGTACATGGGGGGCTACCTATGGTACCCCCCGCATGTCAGAGTGCAACATGGCAGGCACCGCGCGGTGCCTGTCGTGTTGCGCGTTGCCAAGCAAAACGTGCACTTTTACAATTGCGGCGGACGGAGATTCCTGCTCCGCCCGCCACAATGGTAGACATACAGGATGCGCCCGCCTGTGTGGCGGGCGCATCCTAATACAAATGTCGGGATCCCCGCACTGTTAGCGGGCGGTCCTCTTCTCAGTTAGGGTGCCGCCATCCTAATGGACCCCCTAGTCTTTTATTTAGGCCTACTTATGCATTCTAAAACACATCTGAATAAAACATTAATTGCTAAGAATTTAAAACACTACTACACAGGTGAGGGGTGAGACTGAAAATGAAAACTGGAGTGCTCCACTCTTAGGGGATCATTAGTATGTCGGGTGGATTGCCTCCGCCAGGCTGGCGGTAGCCACCGCCGGCCTGGCGGAGGCAATCCGCCCGACATCCATTGCCCAATTCCCCCCGCCTTATTAGGATGGCAGGGGGGACCGCAGCGGTGAAAAACACCGCCCGCCTGTTTTCCGCCCCGGTCGCCTTGCGGCCGGGCGGAAAATGTTTAATATGGTGGCGGTGTCTGTTAGACACCGCCAGCCATATTACAATGGGCATTTTGGCAAGCCTTTCCGTGGCGGCAATGCCGCCATGGAAAGGCAGGTGGTCTTTGCTTTGGGGGCCCCCTGCGGGATCCCCCTGGTGAAGGCCGAGGTGTTTGTTGCAAAGGGGGGGTACCTGTGGTACCCCCCGCATATGCATACACCAAGCAGCAGGCACCGCGGGGTGCCTGCCGCTTCGTGTATGCAAATGCGTGCATTTCATTTTAAGATTGTGGCGGGCGGTGCAGTGAGCACCGCCTGCCACAATGTTAAAATGAGGATTGCCCCCGCCACTGTGGCGGGCGCATCCTAATGCACATTTCGGGACCCCCGCCCTTAAGGCGGGTGGTCCCGTTTCCCGATAGGGTGGCGGGCGGGCAATCCTAATGATCCCCTTAGTTTCCAGCTGCTTCTCCTCACTTGGGGCCAGATCTATCAAAAGAGCATTTAGCAATTCTCAAATACCGATTTTTTCCGAATCACTTTTTGGGTGTCGCAAAATGCTATGGATGTAGGAATCACCAAAGATTTTGTGATTTCTTAATATTACCGAATAGCAATTCGGTGAATAGCGAATTGCTATTAGTTAATATGACTTCATTCATTCCTATGGCCAAAAGGCCCATAGGTGCCAATGGTTTTGTGTTAGCTAATTTGCGGTTACCTAATTGGTAATCATAATTAGCTAATGCAAAGCCAAGGGTGCCCTGGGGCCTAAGGCCCCCTTGAAGCACCCCCCAAATTTAAATTGTGCACATGGAAAGCGCACACATGCCCCCCTAGGGGCATGTGTGCACAACACAGCACTTTGCATTTTTGTGCATTTTTCAAAATTCGCACATGGTTACCATCAACATGAAGTTGATGGTAATTAGCGTTTCCTAAATGCACTGTTCACATTAAGGAAAGGCTTCTTAGATGTGCATTAGGGATTCGCAAATTGCGATTACCTAAATTACGAATACAAAGCCTTTCATACATAACAAAAGTCCTTTTTGCATTTGCAAACGGGAGAATTTTGCGATTCACACCGTCTGCGAACACAAAATACTTTCATAAAACTGACCCTTGTCTCCAGAGCAGGGGGAGAAGGTAGAGCTGCCTTGTGGATGCATGGTACTACTTGTTAAGGGTGAGGAGCGAATTGGCTGTAATACGTTAAGACTTATAGAAGAGGATTTCTCCTTTCTCTCCAGCACTCTCAGCTTCTCAGCTTTTTAGTTTCTTGTTGGTGCTCAATGTTAGAGCAAGGGACTCATGTCTGAGCATTCCCTTGCTCACTGCACCATCAGGATTCAAGCAAGCCGGGCCGAAGACGGCTGTAATGCCAGAAACCGGTCCCCGGAAGCTTGTTTCCTTTCCATTATAAGAATTGGCTTGGTAGTTTGGTCTGCCCTGAACCCATGATGCACTGGGCCAAGGACAAACTAATTTGCATGTAGCCAGGTTCTGAGCTGGGATGGTGCAGTGAGCTAAAAAACGGTTATGGATCAAGCCCTGATCTGTTGACTGGGTACGAGTGTTCTGTTTAATTCAGATACTCTGTCCATCACCACCCCCTTTTCTGAATCGCTTTGTCCACCATAAGCGTGGAAGGGTATACTCAGATGTGAGTCCCTTGCTCACTACACCATCAGGATTCAAGCAAGCCGGGCCGAAGACGGCTGTAATGCCAGAAACCGGTCCCCGGAAGCTTGTTTCCTTTCCAGTATAAGAATTGGCTTGGTAGTTTGGTCTGCCCTGTTCTCATGATGCACTGGGCCAGGGACAGACTAATTTGCATGTAGCCAGGTTCTGAGCTGGGATGGTGCAGTGAGCTAAATAACGGTGATGGATCAAGCCCTGATCTGTTGACTGGGTACGAGTGTTCTATTTAATTCAGATACTCTGTCCATCACCACCCCCTTTTCTGAATCGTTTTGTCCACCATAAGCGTGGAAGGGTATACTCAGATGTGAGTCCCTTGCTCACTGCACCATCAGGATTCAAGCAAGCCGGGCCAAAGACGGCTGTAATGCCAGAAACCGGTCCCCGGAAGCTTGTTTCCTTTCCAGTATAAGAATTGGCTTGGTAGTTTGGTCTGCCCTGTTTCCATGATGCACCGGGCCAGGGACAGACTAATTTGCATGTAGCCAGGTTCTGAGCTGGGATGGTGCAGTGAGCAAAAAAACAGTGATGGATCAAGCCCTGATCTGTTGACTGGGTACGAGTGTTCTGTTTAATTCAGATACTCTGTCCATCACCACCCTTCTTTTCTGAAACTAAGGCTATTAGAGCATTTGCCCCCTAGAAGGCAGAATGTTCTAATTAGTAAAACAAAGGCCTCACGGAGCCTGAGGGGATTGAAATCTCCTAGGGCTCCGTGAGGTTTTTGTTCACAGCAACAGCGGTGAACAAACATTGGGATGTGGAGCTCCAGGCTTCTACTGGTCATTAGACACCCAGAGCGCTCCAGTGTGTTCAATAGAGCTCCCAACCATCCACTGTTCTAATCTTTGTTAGTTCAGGATCCTCACCTTCCTAGCTCCCCTCTATTAGAGAGTATGTTATGTGGAGATAACTCAAAGCAGCTTGAAAATCTGGTGTACAACTTGCAGCAGGGCTTTGGTCTCAAACCTCATGATAACCAAGATAAGCCTTCCAGTCTTTGAGGAAACACCAACACAACTTTATCACACTTATTTTCAGCAGCAAGTGTGGGTCCGACTGCATCCCAAGCTTCTTCAATTTTAGATATTTTTCCGTTGAAGCAATTAACTCACCAAGGACTGTGGGAAGTGTTACTGCTTGTAAATAAAAATCAAAACTCACAGACAGATTTACTGAATGCATAGTAGCTGAGGTATGACAATTGGATCACTGACTTAATATCGACAACCAAAATATAGACTACCAAAAATATAGTCTAGAAATTATCGACACCCATAATATCGATTCCTAATACCTATTTAACAAACCACCAAAATATTGAGTACAAAATATAGTCACTTATAAATATCGAAGGACAAAATATCGAAAGACAAAATATCGAAAGACATAATATCGTAAAACACAGCACTCAACTAAAATATCGACATCAAAAATTTAGTTAGCACAAACATCGAAAATTAAAAAATATCGACTATGTAAAAATGTACCAAAATATATATTATTAAGAAATATATATATATATTTATAAAAAATTCACTCTATGATAAGTATCTAACTGATAATACTAATTAAATAACCCACAAACAAACAAAACTACACTGTAACACCAAAAACTCTCAAAAACAAATTAATTAAATGAATAAGACATAACTTAATTCTTCACTTTCAATGAACAGACAAGTCAGCGCCGTATCCTCATCCTGCTTCAACATTCTTCGCATGCTCAAAAAAAAATTTCGCTGGATCCCCACCGAAACCAGGAAAACAGTCACCCATGCTCTGGTCACGAGCCGACTGGACTACGGAAACACCCTCTACGCAGGCACTACCGCTAAACTCCAAAAGAAACTCCAACGAATCCAAAACGCCTCAGCCAGAATCATATTAGACATCCCACGCAACGAACACATCTTTGGTCACCTGAAAGACCTCCACTGGCTACCCGTCAATAAGAGAATCACCTTCCGACTGCTAACCCACGCACACAAATCACTCTACGACATCGGACCAGAATGCCTCAACTCAAGACTGTCCTTCTACACCCCCTCCCGCCAACTACGTTCTTCCAGCCAAGCCCTCGCCACTGTACCTCGCATCAACAAGACCACCATGGGAGGCAGATCCTTCTCTTACTTGGCTGCTAAAACATGGAACTCACTCCCCACTTACCTTCGCCTTACCCAGAACCACCTAGCTTTCAGAACGCAACTTAAAACGTGGATATTTGACAAGTAATCCTCCTCCCCTTCCTTAGCGCCTTGAGACCCTCTGGGTATGTAGTGCTCTATATAAATTCTCTGACTTGACTTGACTTGACTAGATAGAGATCTACTTGATGCAGACCTATCAGATGAGGAGATACGGAACGCCATCGGCCAAATTAAATCTGGGAAGACGATGCGGCCTAACGGTACTCCAGTGGAGTTTCTTAAGATAGTGGCTTCCCAAATGGTCCTGCACTTGCGAGGAATGTATCAGGAAAGCTAGGAGAAGGGAACCCTACCGCCGGACTAGCGGCTGGCAAGCATTGTGGTAATTCACAAGGCTGGCAAACCAGTGGATGATTGTCGTTCCTATGGCCGATCTCACTGATCAATGTAGAGGCGAAGGTCTTGGCAAAGGTGCTCACCATGCAGCTGGGAACAGTGATATCCTCCCTTGTGCACCCGGACCAATCTGGTTTTATGCCAGGGAGAAATACGGCTTTTAATATCCTTCGGCTCCATAATGTGTTGGCGCGTCAGCGATATCTGGAGGAGGATGCAGTCATACTATCCCTTGACGCCTCTATGACATTTGACTCAATTAAATGGCCCTTAGTTTTGAAGAGAGCAGGGTTGGGCCCTAAATTTATACAATGGATACGGCTACTCTATACGGACATTTTGGGGCAGGTCAGAGTGAACAACTACACATCCAGGTAGTTTTCTCTCCGGAGAGGCACCAGACAGGGTTGCCCTCTGTCGCCACTGCTGTTCTCACTTATGCTGGAGACCTTGGCAGCCTGGATACGGCGGGATGTAATGACGAGGGGTCTACTGTGGTCCCACGATTGCACAGATAGAATATCCCTTTATGCAGATGATATATTGTCATACCTTGCTAACCCATACAGGTCCATCCATATGGTCCTCAATATTTTTATGAATTTTGAGAAGTATTCTGGGTACGCTATTAACTGGGGCAAGTCGGTTTTATATGTGCTTCATGGACAGACCCCACGCCTTCCGAGAGAATGTGATTTAATGGTCGCGGATGATGGACTCAGGTATCTGGGAATCTTCGTCACGCCAGATCCAGCTCTCTTTTATAGTCTCAATTTTGCGCCATTGTTGTAAAGGCTGCAAGCTGACGTCCAACATTGGAGATCTCTGCCACAGTCATTGTTTGGCAGCGCTGCTCTTTTTAAGATGCTGGCCCTTCCGCGGTTGCTATACATTCTCCAAAATTGTCCACATAAGGTTACGAACACCTACTTTACTGCAGTTGAAGGTGCGGTGCGTACACTACTCTAGGATGGGAAAGCCCTGAGGATTGCGCTTCAGAAAATGATGAAGGGATGGTATGATGGAGGCATTGTGCTACCTGATATACGGCTGTATTATTGGGCCTCGCAACTGGTGACTGTGAACAGGTGGCGATACGCCCCGCCGGATGTCCCGGCATGTGCTCTAGATAGGTATCAGATGGATAGATCTGGCTATCTTGGAGCGCTTTACTCTCACACTAAGATGCAACGTTTTATAGGTCCCACTCAACAAACGTTGCATATCTGGAGGTTAGCTAATTCCCGTTTGGGTTGGACGGGCGCACTCACTAAAGCGACTCCTTTGTGGTATTCACAGAAATTTGGTATGCTTCGCCATCATCCGGGATTTGAAGGCCTATCGGTTGGCGCCAAGTGAGATATTTTGATATCTGCAAATACGTCATGCTTTGATGACGGCGTTTCCTTGTTGTGTGGACATACCGGAGTCGTCCCCTCTGGAAGATCTTCTGCTGGATGGACAGTTGCATACCAAGGCGATCTCACTCACCTATAAGAAACTTAGTAATAATGTGCCTGATTCATTCGGGAAGCTTAAAGAGAAATGGGAGGGGGACCTTGGGACGATTGAAGATGAGGATTGGAGGCAGGCGCTAATGTCATCTAGAGAGGCTGCCATCACACTTAGATTCCGACGTATTCAACTTCGTATTTTACACCGTACATATTTGACTGGGGTCACTCTTGCGAGGATTGGGTTCAGGCCAGATGATCTGTATCTGAAGTGCTGCCGACAGTCGGCTACCTTTTACCATATGATATGGGATTGCCCGCTGGTGCAGAGTCAATGGGACAGAATCACGACGCATATGTATTCCGTGCTGGGAAAGCCACTTAGGGCCCTATGTAGGTGGCCATTTACCGGCCGGTAAATGGGTTTTTGGGATGTAGGGGGCCAATTTTACCGATTCGGTAAATTTACTGAATCGGTAAATTTACCGAATCTGTAAAATACCGAATCAGTATTTTTACCGATTCGGTACCTTCCAGATGTCCCAAAGGCCTTTCAGATTCTGTATTTTACCACCCAATCCAATTGGGTGGTAAAATACCAAAACCAGGTGTGCATGCACATGTGTGCATGCACACCTATGCCATGTGACAGACAGACATGCCCTTAGGGCATGTCTGCGTGCCACATGGCACACATGCCTCTATTTGGGGTGCTAGAGGGTGTCAAAGTGACACCCCCTGCACCCTTGCTGGAATCGGTATTTACCGAATCGGTAAATACCGATTCGGTAATGCCCATTGATTCCTATGGGCTTCAATGCCCATAGGAATCAATGGGCATTACCGAACCAGTATTCACAGAATCGGTAAATACCGAATCCTAACGATTCGGTATTTACAGGATCTGTAATACCTACATCCCCCCCTCTGTTTTACCACTTCATAAATACTGAATCAGTAAAATTCGGTATTTAAGAAGTGGTAAAATAAAATTACCTACATCTAGCCCTTACTCTGATGCCACGATTGGGCCTACTTATTATATGGGAGGCGACTGACCTTACGGAGACAGAGCAGTAGTTTGTATCGTTAGGATTCAAACTATTTAAGAGGGAAATCGCTAGGGGATTGCACGGAGCGCGGCCTCCTGTGGTGGCGGTCTGGCAAAGGGAGTTAGATAGATGCATGATAGCTGAGAAGGAAGTGTTTGTTGCTAGGGGGTGCCCGAAAAAGTGGGACAGGAAATGGTCCAAATGGAACTTGTATAGGGGGGAGATTTGCATATCGCCTGTAGTGGAATTGGAATTGCGAAACAGAAAGTCGAGGAGCAAAATATGTAAGATGTATGTTTAATTGAAATTGGTCCTTAATATGATGCTTAATGTAACTTGCATTATGAATTGTATGAGTAACAATGTAATTGTCTGTCAAATAAAAATATTAAAAAAAAATAAAAAAAACTGTGGTTGTTGCTCAAGGCATGTCGTCTTTAGGTATATATAAGAGTACAAAAGCAACTTTGGCTGTACCAGCCCAAAATATTGTGGCAGTGCTAAAAGAGGCAGAACCATGAGGGGGTCACCTTCACCCTACTCTTGGGGTGCTAAATGTAACAAACCAAGAGGGGCGACTATTCTATATTCCATTTTGAACTTCCCCCTTTGTTCCGTCCTTTTCCTGTCATATACTGGCAGTCATACTTGCTGTCACATTTGCTGCGGAAGCAGCCAGTCCTGCTGCTTGAGCCCTTTCCCCGTGGGTTGTTTGCACATGTCCATGCTCACCTGGAAGCATTTTGAGTAGAGCAGAGCATTTGGAGTCCACAGTCATTTGTGTCCTCAGAGTGTTCTGGTGCACACTTATTCTGTGGTTGTAATCTGCTGAGATTCCTCCCCAGGGAGCCAGCAGTGGCTTGAGCAAGTGTCCATGACCTAAGTAACAAATCAGAGAATAGATACGCAGTATATGGGCTGTCGTCTGATTCTTCATTAGAACTAGTCACTCTTTGTAAAAATAGCCCTAGGACAATTCTTAAAATCTTCACAAGGCAAGAATTCAAAGTCAAAACCATAAAAGTTGATCAAAATTAGGATCATTACAGAAAGCCAAAAGATTTGTCAAATCACGAATGAGCTTGAATCGTTATAGTCAAAGTCATAATCTGTAAGAGGATCAACATAAAGTATCTCTCCAATTCAACTAAACAGTCAGAACCAAAAAATAGTTCAGCAAGAGGACCCACTTACATCTGCACCCAAAGAAAGAGTCAAAAAGACTGGCGCATTTCCCCCCCAAAATTTGTTGTACTCCTTCGGGCAGAAAAGCCACATCCTCAATAGGGTGTGAAATGACATAATAGGACTGGATGAACAAGTATACATGTAGAAGCACAGAAGCACCAATCACTATTTGTGTACACATAATACACGATATCAGAAACGTTTAGGAACACCTACTTTTCTGCATAGTAATAAACAAAATGTAAATAAACAAAAGATGACAGTGCATTGTTCAATGCGAGAACCTTGAGCAAAATGCCTTAAAATGGTAAACAGACAAAACACCCCAGGTACAGCTTCCCAGGCACATTTAGACATATGTATTTTACCAGGAAGCAGGCACCCTGAAGGGAGCTGCTATTTCGCGTATTTTTCTAACATCGAAAAGCCCACAGCAACAGGCATGTAGGAAGTCTAGTTCATTGTAAAATACATTTTCTGAATGAATGGCAATCCACGCTGGCTGAGACCTGGGGGCCTATTAGGATGGCGGGCGGATTGCCTCCGCCAGGGTAGCGGTGGCCACCGCCACCCTGGCGGAGGCAATCCGCCCGCCATCCTTCCCTGCATTCCACCCCGCCATATTACGATGGCGGAGGAGACCGCAGCGGTCGGAAACACCGCCCGCCTGTTTTCCGCCGTGGTCGCCTAGCGGCCGGGGCGGAAAACCTGTAACATGGTGGCGGTGTCTTGTAGACACCGCCCGCCAAATTACAATGTGCATTACACAGTGCATTTCCGTGGCGGCAATGCCGCCACGGAAAGGCATGCGGAGACTCCCTGCGGGGGCCCCTTGCGGGCCCCCTGGGAGTCCGTGGCTTGGGGGGTGTACATGGGGGGGTACCTATGGTACCCCCCCGCATGTCAGAGTGCAACATGGCAGGCACCGCGCGGTGCCTGTCGTGTTGCGCGTTGCAAACAAAACGTGCACTTTTACCATTGCGGCGGACGGAGATTCCTGCTCCGCCCGCCACAATGGTAGACATACAGGATGCGCCCGCCTGTGTGGCGGGCGCATCCTAATACAAATGTCGGGATCCCCGCACTGTTAGCAGGCGGTCCTCTTCTCAGTTAGGGTGCCGCCATCCTAATGGACCCCCTAGTCTTTGATTTAGGCCTACTTATGCATTCTAAAACACATCTGAATAAAACATTAATTGCTAAGAATTTAAAACACTACTACACAGGTGAGGGGCGAGACTGAAAATGAAAACTGGAGTGCTCCACTCTTAGGGGATCATTAGTATGTCGGGTGGATTGCCTCCGCCAGGCTGGCGGTAGCCACCGCCGGCCTGGCGGAGGCAATCCGCCCGACATCCATTGCCCAATTCCCCCCGCCTTATTAGGATGGCAGGGGGGACCGCAGCGGTGAAAAACACCGCCCGCCTGTTTTCCGCCCCGGTCGCCTTGCGGCCGGGCGGAAAATGTTTAATATGGTGGCGGTGTCTGTTAGACACCGCCAGCCATATTACAATGGGCATTTTGGCAAGCCTTTCCGTGGCGGCAATGCCGCCACGGAAAGGCAGGCGGTCTTTGCTTTGGGGGCCCCCTGCGGGACCCCCCTGGTGAAGGCCGAGGTGTTTGTTGCAAAGGGGGGGTACCTGTGGTACCCCCCGCATTTGCATACACCAAGCAACAGGCACCGCGGGGTGCCTGCCGCTTCGTGTATGCAAATGCGTGCATTTCATTTTAAGATTGTGGCGGGCGGTGCAGTGAGCACCGCCTGCCACAATGTTAAAATGAGGATTGCCCCCGCCACTGTGGCGGGCGCATCCTAATGCACATTTCGGGACCCCCGCCCTTAAGGCGGGTGGTCCCGTTTCCCGATAGGGTGGCGGGCAATCCTAATGATCCCCTTAGTTTCCAGCTGCTTCTCCTCACTTGGGGCCAGATCTATCAAAAGAGCATTTAGCAATTCTCAAATACCGATTTTTTCCGAATCACTTTTTGGGTGTCGCAAAATGCTATGGATGTAGGAATCACCAAAGATTTTGTGATTTCTTAATATTACCGAATAGCAATTCGGTGAATAGCGAATTGCTATTAGTTAATATGACTTCATTCATTCCTATGGCCAAAAGGCCCATAGGTGCCAATGGTTTTGTGTTAGCTAATTTGCGGTTACCTAATTGGTAATCATAATTAGCTAATGCAAAGCCAAGGGTGCCCTGGGGCCTAAGGCCCCCTTGAAGCACCCCCCAAATTTAAATTGTGCACATGGAAAGCGCACACATGCCCCCCTAGGGGCATGTGTGCACAACACAGCACTTTGCATTTTTGTGCATTTTTCAAAATTCGCACATGGTTACCATCAACATGAAGTTGATGGTAATTAGCGTTTCCTAAATGCACTGTTCACATTAAGGAAAGGCTTCTTAGATGTGCATTAGGGATTCGCAAATTGCGATTACCTAAATTACGAATACAAAGCCTTTCATACATAACAAAAGTCCTTTTTGCATTTGCAAACGGGAGAATTTTGCGATTCACACCGTCTGCGAACACAAAATACTTTCATAAAACTGACCCTTGTCTCCAGAGCAGGGGGAGAAGGTAGAGCTGCCTTGTGGATGCATGGTACTACTTGTTAAGGGTGAGGAGCGAATTGGCTGTAATACGTTAAGACTTATAGAAGAGGATTTCTCCTTTCTCTCCAGCACTCTCAGCTTCTCAGCTTTTTAGTTTCTTGTTGGTGCTCAATGTTAGAGCAAGGGACTCATGTCTGAGCATTCCCTTGCTCACTGCACCATCAGGATTCAAGCAAGCCGGGCCGAAGACGGCTGTAATGCCAGAAACCGGTCCCCGGAAGCTTGTTTCCTTTCCATTATAAGAATTGGCTTGGTAGTTTGGTCTGCCCTGAACCCATGATGCACTGGGCCAAGGACAAACTAATTTGCATGTAGCCAGGTTCTGAGCTGGGATGGTGCAGTGAGCTAAAAAACGGTTATGGATCAAGCCCTGATCTGTTGACTGGGTACAAGTGTTCTGTTTAATTCAGATACTCTGTCCATCACCACCCCCTTTTCTGAATCGCTTTGTCCACCATAAGCGTGGAAGGGTATACTCAGATGTGAGTCCCTTGCTCACTACACCATCAGGATTCAAGCAAGCCGGGCCGAAGACGGCTGTAATGCCAGAAACCGGTCCCCGGAAGCTTGTTTCCTTTCCAGTATAAGAATTGGCTTGGTAGTTTGGTCTGCCCTGTTCTCATGATGCACTGGGCCAGGGACAGACTAATTTGCATGTAGCCAGGTTCTGAGCTGGGATGGTGCAGTGAGCTAAATAACGGTGATGGATCAAGCCCTGATCTGTTGACTGGGTACGAGTGTTCTATTTAATTCAGATACTCTGTCCATCACCACCCCCTTTTCTGAATCGTTTTGTCCACCATAAGCGTGGAAGGGTATACTCAGATGTGAGTCCCTTGCTCACTGCACCATCAGGATTCAAGCAAGCCGGGCCGAAGATGGCTGTAATGCCAGAAACCGGTCCCCGGAAGCTTGTTTCCTTTCCAGTATAAGAATTGGCTTGGTAGTTTGGTCTGCCCTGTTTCCATGATGCACCGGGCCAGGGACAGACTAATTTGCATGTAGCCAGGTTCTGAGCTGGGATGGTGCAGTGAGCAAAAAAACAGTGATGGATAAAGCCCTGATCTGTTGACTGGGTACAAGTGTTCTGTTTAATTCAGATACTCTGTCCATCACCACCCCCTTTTCTGAAACTAAGGCTATTAGAGCATTTGCCCCCTAGAAGGCAGAATGTTCTAATTAGTAAAACAAAGGCCTCACGGAGCCTGAGGGGATTGAAATCTCCTAGGGCTCCGTGAGGTTTTTGTTCACAGCAACAGCGGTGAACAAACATTGGGATGTGGAGCTCCAGGCTTCTACTGGTCATTAGACACCCAGAGCGCTCCAGTGTGTTCAATAGAGCTCCCAACCATCCACTGTTCTAATCTTTGTTAGTTCAGGATCCTCACCTTCCTAGCTCCCCTCTATTAGAGAGTATGTTATGTGGAGATAACTCAAAGCAGCTTGAAAATCTGGTGTACAACTTGCAGCAGGGCTTTGGTCTCCAACCTCATGATAACCAAGATAAGCCTTCCAGTCTTTGAGGAAACACCAACACAACTTTATCACACTTATTTTCAGCAGCAAGTGTGGGTCCGACTGCATCCCAAGCTTCTTCAATTTTAGATATTTTTCCGTTGAAGCAATTAACTCACCAAGGACTGTGGGAAGTGTTACTGCTTGTAAATAAAAATCAAAACTCACAGACAGATTTACTGAATGCATAGTAGCTGAGGTATGACAATTGGATCACTGACTTAATATCGACAACCAAAATATAGACTACCAAAAATATAGTCTAGAAATTATCGACACCCATAATATCGATTCCTAATACCTATTTAACAAACCACCAAAATATCGAGTACAAAATATAGTCACTTATAAATATCGAAGGACAAAATATCGAAAGACAAAATATAGAAAGACATAATATCGTAAAACACAGCACTCAACTAAAATATCGACATCAAAAATTTAGTTAGCACAAACATCGAAAATTAAAAAATATCGACTATGTAAAAATGTACCAAAATATATATTATTAAGAAATATATATATATATATATATTTATAAAAAATTCACTCTATGATAAGTATCTAACTGATAATACTAATTAAATAACCCACAAACAAACAAAACTACACTGTAACACCAAAAACTCTCAAAAACAAATTAATTAAATGAATAAGACATAACTTAATTCCAACAAACAATTTTAAAAATAATATCACGGGGGAGGAGCTTCGCGGGCAACCAAGATGGCCGCGTAAGCTCGGAGCTCCATGGACCGTCCGACCCACCGCAAATATCCTGCTTGAAATCCTGATCCACTTTGGTGGAACCTTATTGCTGGTGGTCTGCTGAGGCTGGGACTGCCCTCGGCTTCCAAATCGGTGGTTCCTGTGCAGAGTTATGCTGAGCTGAACTCCGGGACGGTGCCATTGTTCCTTCGAACTTCGCCACTTCGCACGATTGATCTGCGTAGTGGCCGCCCGCTGTCCTCACTGGCGGAGTGATAGTGTTTCCAGCCTGTGCCTTCTACACCCTGGTTTTGTCTCTTCGGCCCTGCCTGCCTGTCGGCTGAGGACCCGGACTTGAGGGGCGCCTTGCCTTTGTTCTCTCGGACCCATCATGGCGGGCAGAGGCGACCCGGACAGGGCATCGAACAAAGGTGGCCGGGGCAAATCGCAAACGCAACAGAGTCGCATTGAGCGCTATGTGAACCTGAAGTCACCGCCTACATCGGGGGCCGTGTCTAAGGGGCCCCCATCGACGAGCCCGCCGGATGGATCGGACCCTACCCTCGGCGACATCATGGGCGCCATCACGAGCTTCCGGGCCGATATGCAACAACAGCACGAAACTCTTAATCACAAGGTCGACTCAATGGCCGTTGATATCACTCTTATAAGGGCCGACTTGGGCAAGACCAACGAGCGTGTGAAGGCGCTAGACATTAAGACCTCCAGCCTGACCTCCGACGTTTCCGAGTTGCAGACCGAGGTCCGCAACCTGCGGATGACCACGGACCTATTCTCGAGGCGGCTGGAGGACTTTGAGGGACGAGCCAGGCGGCAGAACGTCTGCATAGTCGGCGTACCGGAGGGATCTGAAGATGCTGCGACGGACCTATTCGTGGAGGACTTGATTAAAACCCATTTGGCACCCTCTGGACTGAGCAACTTTTTCTCGGTGGAACGTGCCCACCGGGTACCGGGTGGCCCGCCAAAGACAGGGGTGGCGCCACGGCCGATTGTGGCGCGCCTCCTCAACTTTAGAGATCGGGACGTGATCCTGCAAGCTTCTAGATCGCATGGGCCACTCCACTACCAGAATGCGGAGGTGCACTTCTATCCAGACTTCACTAGGTCGGTACAGCGCCAACGCCAGAGCTACGCGGGAGTGAAGAGGCGCCTCAGGGACATGGGCTACAAATACTCGATGATGTTCCCTGCTAAACTCCGTGTTGAATATAAGGGACGTGCCCTTTTCTTTGACTTCCCTGAAAACGTCAGTGAATGGTTGGACACAGTCTCGCCTCATCGGGATGAACAGGAAGACAGAGATGGAGGTGCCTCTGGTGGAGCGGAACAGTGAGACTAAATGGGGGCTGGCGGCACCCCCGCCTCGAATGACTGCCGGAGCTGGTATCCGTAACTTAACCTGACTCTCCTCTCCTTACATGGTGGGTGGCGGGACGGGTTCATGGAGATTCCCTACTCCTCTGGGTCTTTCGTAGATTAGTTAATGGGGCGACAGGCACACTGCTGGTTGGGAGGGCTTTTTAGTCTGATGCAGGGGTGCAGGGTGGGGGGTATGTTGGGAAGAGTTATGTTGTTTGCTGGTTTTTTCTTTCTTTTCTCTGTCTGGCAATGGGTCACTTATGCTCCTGAACTGTATCTGAGATCGGCGTCTTCTGGGACTGGGTGGGGCGGGCTGCGGGGTGATGGGGGGTAGGAAGTTAAGAATTCTCAGTTGGAATGTCAACGGGTTGGGTGACCGAGTCAAAAGAGGGGTGGTGATACAGCTGATCAAACGTCATATGCCTGATATTGTCCTCCTTCAAGAGACACATCTGGTGGGTAACACGTGTAAAGCTTTGAATCGTAAAGGCTACAAAATGGTGGCGCACTCGGGGTTCTCTTCCGGATCCCGGGGGGCGGGTATCCTTATGCGCGCGTCCCTTCCCCTAGAGATAGATGTCACCATGATTGACGACAGGGGGCGGTACGCTGCCGTGGCGGGTAGATGGGAAGGGCGTTCCCTTTCGTTGTTTTCTGTATACGTCCCCCCGGGGTTGCAATCCAGTACCTTTCAGGACCTTGGTGGTGCCATTTTGTCTATGCCGGACGGCCTGTTGATAGTGGGGGGTGACTTTAACTCGGTTTGCTCTGGGTCGCTTGATCGCCGACCGTCTCGGGACCTCCGCAGCTCACAGATGTGGCTTCCCTCCTTTCTTGAGTCCATGGCCCTGGTGGACGGTTGGCGCCTTCTCCATCCGACACTCCGTCAATTTTCCTTTCTCTCGGGTGCACATGGGAGTCTCTCCCGCATTGACTATATCCTTACACTAGCATCGCACGCATCGGCCGTTTCCGAAGCCCGCTACTTAGCGCGGGGTATCTCTGACCACTCCCCTTTGTGGGTCTCCTTTGACTTTGGCGTGGTTTTGTCGGAGCGACCGGCGACGGTCAATCCGTGGTATTTTCGCAACATCAAGACCCGCTCCCTCCTGGCCAAAGCCATTGACCTTAACTTTGCTGAAAACGTGGGCTCGGTCGGTTCGGCCGCTACGCTGTGGGAGGCCTTTAAGACAGTGCTCCGGGGCGAGGCCCAGGCGCTCATTGCGGAGGCCCGTCGGACTAGGGATGCCGACTTGCTGAATATTGAGCAGGAGGTCTTACGTCTCGAGTCCCAGCTGGGGCCCGAGCCAGACCCCTCGGTTTTGCATACTGAAGCAAGCGGAATACCACGATCTTGCCACGAATGCCGCACTCACTTTGGCTAAGGAGCAGCAAGGCCGTATCTATGATGTAGGAGACAAGGCGGGGAAGTTGCTGGCTTGGTTGGACAGGAGGGAGATGGCCAGCCGAGTGGTGCCTGAACTCTTGGGAGATGACGGAGTGGTCCTTACGGACCCGAGTGCCATTGTCGACTCCTTCGCTGGTTACTTTCGGGGGTCTATGAGTCCGCTTCGGACTTCTCTGAGGCGGACTCGTCGGCTTTCCTCTCGGGTATTAAACTTCCCTGCCTTTCCGAGGATGAAAGTGCGGACTTAGACAGAGAGATCACCGCTGACGAGATTGCCTTGGCGATCCGTTCATTACGCACCGGTAAGGCCTCGGGCCCTAACGGTATCCCGGTTGAACTATATAAAATCCGCCCGGACGCGGTGTCTCAGCACATGCGGAAAATGTTCCTGGAATCCTTTGAGAGGGGTCGTCTCCCTCTGGATCAAAGATTGGCCACTATTGTGGTCATCCACAAGGAGGGTAAACCACGAGACGTCTGCCGCTCGTATCGTCCTATTTCTCTCCTAAATATGGAACCCAAGGTCCTTGCCAAGTTGCTCGCCAACCGGCTGATTGGTGTCATTGGCGACCTTGTACACCCCGATCAGTCGGGCTTCATCCCCCACCCGAATACCGCCCTCAATCTACGCCGCCTTCACGGTGTCATGGCTAGAGCCCACACCCTCGAAGAGCCAGCTGTCCTCGCGTCCCTTGACGCCACGATGGCTTTCAATTCTAACGAGTGGCCATACCTCTGGGCAGTTCTGTCCAAACTCGGATTTGGGCCAGTCTTTGTGAGCTGGGTGAAGCTACTGTACGCTGAACCGATGGCCAACGTCACGGTTAACGGTCGCCTGTCGACGCCATTCCCCTTACATCGGGGTACCAGACAGGGCTGCCCCCTGTCGCCCCTTCTGTTCGCCTTGGCCCTTGAACCGCTCGCAGCCCTATTGCGTACGCATCCTGATTTACACGGTATTACTTGGGCCCCTGGTCTTGAAGACAGGGTATCCCTGTATGCCGATGACATTTTACTTTATTTGACTTCCCCCTGCAAGTCCCTCATCGTGGCCTGTGACGTACTTAGACTCTTTGGACGCTATTCTGGCCTGATCATAAACTGGGCCAAGTCGTCCTTGTACGTCCTTAAAGGAGATACTCCACGGCTCCCCAGGGGCTGCAACATTCAGATTGCCGTACGTGGCTTCAAGTACCTGGGCATTTACATCTCCGGTAATCCCAAGTTGCGGTACGACCTCAACTTACTCCCTCCTCTCCAGCGCCTACAGCGCGATGTGGATAGCTGGCGTAAGCTCCCGCTTTCCCTCCTTGGCCGTGCTGCGCTATTTAAGATGATGTCCCTGCCCAGGTTCTTGTATGCCCTGCAGAACGCCCAAGATCCGGTTCCGGCGCGCTACTTCCGAGACCTTGAAGGCCTCCTGCGAAACCTTCTCTGGGATGGTCGACCTCGTGTTGCCATCCATAAACTCACGCTTCCATGGTACGACGGCGGCATCGCCCTTCCGGACGTGCGCCGCTACTACTGGTCCTCTCAACTTGCTGCCCTCAACCACGGGTTCTATGGCCCTGTGGATAATCCCGGCTATGCCATGGATAGATGGCTCGTGGGTGACGGCAACTATTATCGGGCCCTGTACTCGAAGTCCTTCGACCGACGGTTGACGGGTCCTACACGGACGGCGATCCACGTTTGGCGGGCGGTCACAAAGTCGCAAGGTTGGCAAGACAGACTGACTAGGTTCACCCCCCTCTTTGATTCGGACATCCTGGGTAGACTGTGGCACACCAAGGGGTTTGATAAATGGGACCTCATCGGTATTAGCAGAGTTGAGGACATGCTCTCCAGGGGCACGATTAAGACCTTCCCCCAGCTGCAGACCGAATACCAACTGGGTGCGACAGAGTTTTCCGTTACGCCCAGCTGAAGCATGCGCTGCTCTCGGCCACACCGCCGGACGGCGACATCCCTGAAAGCTCCCCTCTGGAGGATAGGATATTGGATGGGCACATGCCGGACAGCGCGATTTCCCTATCGTATAAGAAACTGATAAACGTGCGCACAGATCTCCTCCTTGGCTTGCGGGACCAGTGGGTGGCGGATGGTCTGGAACTCGACGATGAGGATTGGCAGAGCGCAATTTCCTCCCCTAAGGAGGTCGCAATTTCCTCTCGTCTCCGCCTCGTGCAGTTCAAGATCTTGCACCGGGTGTACGTGACGGGGCCCCGACTGATGCGCATGGGATATTCGCCTGATGGGCTCTGCCGCAGAGGTTGTGGGGCCCTCGCCACCTTCCTACACATCCTTTGGGAATGCCCCGTAATAGCCTCCTACTGGAGGAGGGTGCACCGAATCATGGAAGAAGTTACTGGCATGATTGCTCACGCGGAAGCTCGTAGATGCCTACTGAACGTATGGGAGCCTTCTGATCACAGCGCAGCGCAGACTAGGTGGGTGACCCTGGGGAACATGGTGGCCAAAAGGGACATTGCTCAGAAGTGGGGTGCGTCCACGGCCCCCCTGGTGGTACAATGGAAAGCCAATATGGACTGGTGCATGTTCCGGGAGAAGACTGTCTATGTGGCAAGAGGGAGACCCCGTACATGGAATAAAGTGTGGGGGGCCTGGAATGAATATAGGGGAGACGTGTGCTTACCACCCGAACCAGTCTCCCTGGACGAACATGTGTCACTCTGACCTGTAACACCAACTGAGCTTTGATGTATCTCATTCTCCTGTTGTCCTCTCCCCCCCCCTTCCCATTCTGATATCCTCTCCTTGATGATCGCTTCCCTGCCTTTCCTCCCCTACCCGTCCCTTGACGCCCTGATTCATGTTGACTCTATTGCCATCTTTTCGCGCCCCTGGGTGCTCCTTTGTTGAGTTCTTCATCTTAATATAAAATTAACCTTCGATGACTATGTATGGATCTTTTTGCACTACTGCTCTCATATTACCCATGCTGCCTTGCCTCCGGGATGTCAGGCTGAATAGCTGTGTGCTCTGCTCTGAATAAAGGTTTTCAAAAAATTTAAAAAAAAATAATAATAATATCACATATATTTTAACAATAAAACACTATAAGTATGTTCTCACAATATTTTACTTACTAGCACTTACTCTCCACAAAATAACCCCATTAACGGAAAAGAATTCAAACCTGCCAATGAAAAGCTCTCATTCTTCATTAAACCAATCAAACACAACAACTAATCAACAACACAATATAAAAGGAAAGACTTTCAAGCGTTACTTCCTACTTCTAACTCTAAAGAAGAAGGTGACACGCTGCCCAACTTTCTCCAGAAATAACTACTCTTCCTGAGAAGAATATTACAAACATACACAAAGTAAGTTAACCTATTTTTAATTTTTACCAAACTAAAAGGTTAAAAACAAATTTATTTTATCAAACATTGTATCTTACATTTGTTTCACAATATTAATATCTCCTCTACAAACACCTCCAAAATACAGCACTAAACCTTTCATATCTTTTTAGAAGAAAAAAGTATTTTCTTGATTTTCTAAAGAAATGAAAGACGATTATTTAAAAGCAAAATTGTAATGCAAATGTTATTTGTGTTCTACCTCCTTGACAGAACATATATGCACACCCTAAAAGGATATTTTCCAATTAAAGAACAACACAAATTAACAATGTAAGTATATATTTTACTGATTACTAAAACATACCAACTAGGTTTTTTAAAAGCTAAATTGTAATGCATATTTTATTTCTTTACAATCTCCTTAACAGAAACTTTATAAAAAGCCAAAACATAATAGTTGCAAATACAGGACTCTACAAATTGCCAAAGTAAGTATAGATGTTGAATATTAGGAAACAGACCAAATGCATTTTTGAAAACTACATTTTAATGCACATTTTATTCTTGTTCTATCTCCTAAACAGAAAATCTATACACACGCAAAACCTACTCATTCAAAGTAAAGAACTCTACAAATTACCCACGTAAGTATATATTTTAAATAATACTAAACAATACAAACTCCTTTTTTTAATGTTAAATTGTAAAGTATATTTTATTTCTCTGCTTTCTCCTTAACAGAAAATTTATAAATACCCTAAACCTACTACCTTCGAAATATTTACTCCACAAATTTCCTAAGTAAGTATAGATTTTGAATAATGGAAAACAAACTCACTACATTTTTAAGCACAAATTCTAATTCACATTTTATTGTTAATCTAGCTCCTTAACAGAAATTGTATACACCCCCCAAAACCTACTCCTTCGAATTAAAGAACTCTACAAAATATCAAAGTAAGTATATATTTTCAATAATACCAAGACACACCTAATGTATTTTTCAAAACAAAATTTTAATGCATATATTTTTTTTTACTATCTCCTTAACAGATAATTTATACATACTCATAACCAACTCATTAAAATAAAGAAAAACACAAATTGCCAAAGTAAGTATCTATTTTCAAAAATGTAACAAATGAAAATGGTAACTGGAAAAAATGTTGCCTTCTAAAACATCTCAAAATTACATAATAGAATACAAGAACTAAATAATATTTTTCTCCCACCAACAGAAAATACATCATCAAAATTCAAGTACAGGTGTAGAAAATATACTGAACATTTAACATTGCCCCAAAGATAAATAGTAAGTATAATAATTGAAAAAAGAATGCTTTTACAAAATTGTTAACATCTTTTATACTTAAAATCGTCTTCTTTCTACTCTTTCATAGCACAACCAATACAAGCATGACTGAAGGTGCAGAGTTTGTCATGTCTCAACTAAACAAACTTTTACTATGTTATATGGGATATGTCTATAATCAAGAAAGACAGACAGGATTCAAAGTATTTTGGAAATGCACTAAATACTATTCCACTAAATGCTATGGCAGGGCTATAACGAAAGAAGCCAGAGTACTAAGTACAAGAGAACATAATCACCCCCCAATATCACAGAAATAGAAATAAGAGATGTCCTTAAAAGCATAAAAGAGGCAAGTACAAGCACTGACAAACCTACAACCCAAATATTAAAAGAGGAACTCTTAAAAGTTCCTCAGTACGCCTCAGGACAACTACCCTTTATTGACTCCCTAAAAAAAATAATTCAAAGACAAAAAAGAGTAACTAGTACAAGTCTACCAAATCCTAAAACACTACAAGAAGTTGTCATACCCCCTGAATTGAGTATAACTCACAATAAAGACCAAATCTCGCTTTATGACAACAAAGACCCTACAAACAGAATTAAAATGTTTGCTACTGGTAACAATATTAGAAAATTACAAGACTGCCACCACTGGATGATGGATGGGACTTTTAAAACATGCCCAAAACCATTTTACCAACTATACACCATACATGGATTATATCATCATTCCAATATACCTTTCATAGATTGCCTTTTACCAAACAAACAACAGAATATCTACATAGAGGTACTAAACACAATTAAACAGGAAACAAATAATTATTTTCCCCAGAAAATAATGATTGATTTCGAATTAGCCATGATTAATTCCATTCTAAAAACGTATCCACACACAGCAATACAAGGTTGTTATTATCATTTCAACCAAAGCATTTGGAGACACCTACAAAAATCTACATTAAGCATCCAATATGCTACAGATAGCACATTTGCTTACCAATTGAAAAAAGTAATTGCTCTAGCATATGTCCCTGCCACCGATGTAGCGGAACATTATAATACATTAATAGATAGCCCATACTACAAAAAAAATGAGGAAAAACTATCATCTCTCCTCGACTACTTTGAGGATACATGGGTGGGAAGGTTACACCGTTCGGGACATAGACGCCAACCAAAATTTCACATTGCTTGGTGGAATGTATATTTAAGCACACTTAACCAAGAAGCAAGAACTAACAACAGCGTAGAAGGATGGCACAATGCCTTCCAGGCAACCAGTAGCAGAGGAAAACCTACTGTCCAAAAACTACTAGAAGCTTTACAAAAAGAACAGAGCTACCAAGAACTACGCATATAGCAATCAATAACTCAATTAAGACCTAAACTAACTAAACAAAGTAAACAAATGTTTAGACTACTTCAAAGTCAGGTGACCTTATATCCTTCTACAAAAGGTCTAGACTATTTGTCTCTCATAGCTAAAAGTTTCCTGTAAATTTCATATACACACATAAACATACTCAATATTATACAATAAAATCATTTAACCGACGTAAATATGTTTAAAAATATTATATAATTGTCATACATATTTATTGCCATCCAGTAAATATATAGACAATTAAATAATGTTTTTAAACATAGACAAAAAATAGAACACAATTACTGTAACATTTCCCACCCATATAAATGTAAAAAATACGAACTTACTATCCATGTAGCAGTCCAAGATGTAATCCATCAACTAGTAATCCACGAACTGCAGTGGTAATCCAATATGTATCCAAAGTTTAGAAACCCTCAAAATCCCGAAAAATTGTCAACATTTTAAAAAACGCTCCAGGAAAACACGAAAACAAGTGTGATTACTTTATTCAGTAAAGAATAAAACACACACTTTTAATTGGAAAAAACGCTCTTCTTCTCCAACATCAAATCGAAACCCTTAAAAACGCGAAAAATAATTTAAAAAAATAAAAATCGCTCCAGGAAAACCCGAGAAAACAAAGTGTGTACACCTCTAAAAATAAATATCATATACACACTTTTAGTATAAAAAAAAACGCTTGTTCATCTGCAACATCAATCGGAAACCCTTAAAACCCGAAAATAAATTTAAAAAATAAAGAACAGATCCAGGAAACTCCGAAAAAAGGGAAGAGAGTGTAAAACTATTAGTTTAATAAACTACTACATTCTTCTCTCTAAAAAGAAAAACGCATCCTTCCCCGAAACGGAACAGCGAAAACCAGGAACCTAAACAAATAACAGAAATAAACCCACCCACACAAAACACCCAAAACATTTCAAAACACACATTAACATTAATATATCATCTACAAAGAAACATAACTTTAATTAAACAAACGAAACACACTATGCCTAAAACACTCCGTCACGACACTTCCGTTAAAAACAACGAACACCTAAAACATACCGAAACCACAACTAAATAATTAAACTAATACTAAACGCATCCCAACTACAGTCAAACATTAGTAATCTCTAACAAATAGTACTTAAAAAGAATCTTACCTTTACCAACGCGACGCAGCATCCAACCGCGAGCTTCTCCACTCTTGAATAAAGCACAATAACATTACGCGGTTAGAAAGTAGTCTCTGTAAAACAAAAACATTAACTTAAACATATTAAATACAATGTTATACAAAATAAAAAACATAATACTAGACTCTAAAAATCTGAAATATTTTTGTGTGCCTTTATAAATTACTATATGTTTAATTATCCTTTGGAATTTAATAATAATAAATAATAATGTATTATAAATTATTAATAATACTTTGTTTAATTTGTTAAAATACCACAAAAAAATATGACAAATTACATATCAATGTATATATTATTTACATTTTTATTTAACATTAAAAAACGACTATATAATGAACATTTGTAAATTAATAATACGCATTAATAAAAGCAATAAGTATTATTAATAATATATTTGATATGTATAACTCAGAAAACAATACATATAAAAATTAGACTTCAATATGTATATTATTTGAAATGTTTTCTTACTTTAAAAATTACTGTACAACTAATGTACCTTTGTATATTAATAATAATAATTAATACCAAATATTAATTATTATTATTAATAATTTTTCAAAATGTATATAAATATTTGAAAAATAGATATCAAGCATTATACCTGACTGTATGCATACAATTGATTTTTCTATGACTGTAAACATTTCTTTACAATTAACTAACATTTGTAAATTAATAATAATAATTAAAAAATAGTAAATCATTATTATTAATATGTTCTATATATGTTAATGTTTATGATATATATACGAAAAATATACTTGTTTTTTATTTTTGTTAATATAATAATAAAAATATATAATTAATAAAATGTATATATATTATTAATAGTATTAATTAAATCAGGAAATATATGTAACACTGTTAATGATTGTTTTGCAAAATTATAAATGTTAAGAAATCTGTAAAATGCAAACTAAACTGTATGTATATTTCAAAAATGCAATATAATAAAAAGATATTGTATTTGAAATAACAAACATTTATGAATAAAAATAAATGTAATCTAAAAACTTTGTTTTACCAAAAACCTTAACATAAACAAAACATTCTGTTATTATCTTATGTGCCTTGATAAATATAAATGAATCAAGTAAATAAAAAAATAAAAAACTAATATTTTTTTACCAAACAATAAAAAATGTTTTAAAAAATTGTGATCTCTCTTTTCATACTTATATATTTAAATGTTATATTATATTTACAAACTTTTAAAAAGCATTTTGGATGTATCAACACAAATGTTTTATAAATATTTTGCTCATTTAAACATAAAAAACATATAACTTACAATTCCAACTCAAAACAACTGAAAATATGATGGACACTCACACAATATAATTTACTATACCAACTCCAGTCAGGTGAAACTCAGGGAAGGTGCTGGACAGTGACTCAATATAATTTACTATTCCAACTACAGTCAGGTGAAAATCAGGGAAGGTGCTGGACACTGACCAAATACAATTTACTATTCCAACTCCAGTCAGGTGAAAGTCAGGGAAGGTGCTGGACACTGACCCAACATAATTTACTATTCCAACTCCAGTCAAGTGAAAGTCAGAAAAGGTGCTGGACACTGATCAAATACAATTTACTATTCCAACTCCAGTCAGGTGAAACTCAGGGAAGGTGCTAGACACTGACCCAACATAATTTACTATTCTAACTCCAGTCAAGTGAAAGTCAGGGAAGGTGCTGGACACTGACCCAAAATAATTTACTATTCCAACTCCAGTGAAATGAAAGTCAGGGAAGGTGCTGGACAGTGACCCAATATAATTTACTAATCCAACTCCAGTCAAGTGAAAGTCAGGGAAGATGCTGGACAGTGACCCAATATAATTTACTATTCCATCTCCAGTCATATGAAAATCAGGGAAGGTGCTGGACACTGACCAAATACAATTTACTATTCCAACTCCAGTCAGGTGAAAGTCAGAGAAGGTGCTGGACACTGACCCAACATAATTTACTATTCCAACTCCAGTCAAGTGAAAATCAGGGAAGGTGCTGGACACTGACCCAATATAACTTACTATTCCTACTCCAATCAAATGAAAGTCAGGAAAGGTACTGGACTGTAAAGCAATATAATTTACTATTCTAATTTTCAACACATATACCAAAATACATCAAACTTACA
This sequence comes from Lissotriton vulgaris, assembly GCF_964263255.1. Lineage (NCBI taxonomy): Eukaryota > Metazoa > Chordata > Amphibia > Caudata > Salamandridae > Lissotriton > Lissotriton vulgaris. The sequence goes on from NC_141687.1 coordinate 1,848,901,435, forward strand.
CAACATCCCACTCCTAAATAAAGAATAATAGAATTGGACATTTTAAATTGAATTTCAAATTTTGATTACATTTCGATTTTTAAAATAAAATTTCAATTTTTAAAAATTATTACCAATTTTCTTAAAACACTCACCACCCCTACCCCTTATTAACCTAGCATACAACTCCTAAATTACATTTATTAACAGTCGAAATTTTTAATTCAATGTAAACATTTTCATTAATTTGAAATGTTTATAAAAATTTACATATTAAAAAAATGATTACTAAATATTTTAAAACACACCCCACCCATATCTCCTATTAACCCAACATCCCACACCTAAACAAACTTTGATGAAAATGTACATTTTTCATTAAATTTCAATTGTTGAAATTTTTTCTAATTTTTTTATACAAATTCATATTTAACAAATTATTACTAATTATTTTTATACACTACCCACCCTTATCCCCTATTAACCCAACATCCCATTCCTAAATAACATTTATATAAAATCGAAATTTTAAATTCAATTTCAAAAATAAAATTATTTTGTTTTTTTACATTTTTTTACATATTTTACAAATTATTACTCATTATTTTAAAACACTCCCCACCCTTATCTCCTATTAACCCAACATCCCGCTCCTAAACAAACTTTTATAAAAATCGAAATTTTTATTTCAATTCCAAAATTTGATTTATTTTCGAATTTTAAATTCAAATGTCATATTTTAAAATGTATTATTAATTATTTTAATACACTCCCCACCCTTATCCCCTATTAACCCAACACCCCACTCCTGAATAAACATTTATAATCGACTTTTTTCAATCAATTTAGAAAAAATTAATATTTTCGATTTTTATGACAAATTTACATATTTTAATAATTATTACTAATTATTTTAAAACACTCCCCACCCTTATCCCCTATTAACCCAACATCCCGCTCCTAAAACACAATATTAATTACAAAAAATATAACATACAACATATATATTTGATTTATTATAATTATACTAATATTATTACTAATTTAAAAAATAAATATTATAATAATTATATATATTTTCGATATTTTATACTTTCGATATTATGTCTTTCGATATTTTTCACAGTCTAAATATTACAATTCGATATTTCTAACAACACTGACTAAACTATATTTTGGTAAAACGATATTCTAAACTCGATATTATGACCAACGATATTTATTACTTAATATTAAAAACAATATTTCTATTATCGATATACTCTCAGTCGATATTGTGGGAGTCTTGATATTCTGACTTCGATATTACGTCCAGTCGATATTCTGGATTCGATATTTTGTCCATTTACCATGACAATTACTTAGGCATACTCACTTTGTTGAAACCTTTCTCCGTCATTGGCTCTGAGAAACATGACTTGTGTAGTGATTTTTAAGGTCAGGTTCACCTTTCTCCAATAGAACAATCTTATGTGTACAACACCTTATGATAGTTAAGAAAAAGGAAGACGTCTTTATTTATGCCATCTCTCAATGCCTAATAATACAGTATATTTTAAAAATGGTAGGTGGAAAAAATTAGAAAGAAAAAAGAAAGTGAAGGAGAAAAGCCTCAAATAGCGTCTCTAAGCTTTCCCCCAACTTTGTGACAGACTTGACCTATTTAACAGAAAGCAAGATATTTGTGAAATGCTCCAAGGGTAGCAAGAGAATGGCATAATCACAAGCACATGAAGATACATCAAAAATAACAAATGCCGGGCTTCCAAAATAATTCAAGTAAAGTTGTTATTACAGTTATAAATAAACAAATTGAATGAGGCACAACTTGCTCTCCTCTTGAGGAAGATCATTATATATATATGTTGACGTCAGTTAAAAAGCAAAGAGAACTCACAAAATGGGCCCTCTTAAACAATCTAAAATGTTGGCTCTCTTAAAGCAGCTGCAGCCGTTAAAGGAAATATCATCTACAGATCTAAATCTGGTAGACTTTGTAAAAATAAAATCGAAGGCTGAGATGTTACCAAGGTTCTTCTTTCTTCACATCTGGTGAAGTGTCTGTTACTGTAAGCAACAGAACCTTTGTTGAGCCACGTTTTTGATGAAATCCCTAAGGAGGAAATACTACAGCAAACCTATAAGTGTATGCCAGTTTTAAGGCCCCGTCCAGGCTTCATTACAAATCAAGTCTATTTTATCAACTGTTCTCACAAATAAGCATTTGTTCCAGGCAAGCAATGTATGCTCAAGGTAGTTCAACTTTGACCTCCTAAAAAGGGGAGATGTGCGAGACCTAATTTCACTGACTCTTTTAGAAACAGACTATAATATACATTATTTTGCTGTTTTATCTCATAATAATCTGCCTATATTATGATCAGTCTTCTCTTAACATGATAGGAGCTCTCTGTTCCTTAGTCTTCTCCTATGGAATACGTGTGGTTTTGATCAGATTTCCAAAGGTGGATTTCTGGAATACATTTTGGAACATTATGATATCTTAGTCTTGGAGGAGACTTGGTTGTGAGACTCCAGTGCTATAGAGAGTTTCACAATTATAAGTAAAGAAGCCTGTTTGAGTAAAGGCACCCATTCAGCGGTCCTTCGACTTGAGTATTGAAAAATATGTTTCACGTTTCAAAACTCCCTCTACTGAATTACCCTAGAGTCTCACGTGCATGCTTATTTATATTCTGAAAGATATCCCTTGGGTATGATTTCGATAAATGTGTACATTAACATTTTGGGTTTTATTTCTGCAGACAATTTTCCTAAAACTATGAGAAAGCTATCCATCACATTGTTTTCTCATCTTCCATCTTCCTTGCTTGAGATTCGATTTAAAATGAGACATTTCCGCTGTAGGTTTAACTAGGTACACACCCGTTACAACGCATCTTTTACTCCGCACTACCATTACAACGCCACTTTTACTCCGCATACCATTACAACACATTGCGCTGGGGGGCGCTCTAGGATAGGGAATAAGTATAATTTACTATCCAACACCTTCCCTAGGGTCCACGGGGACTGGAGTTAGAATAGTAAATTATACTTACCACTATCCAGCACCTCAAAGCGCTATGCGTTGTAGTGGTATGCGTTGTAAAAGTCGCGTTGTAACGGTATGCGGAGTAAAAGTATGCGGAGTAACGTCATACATCCGTTTAACTATGATTGATTTATTGGAATGAAACAACATTCCTTTAGCTGCGTTTCCAACAATTCATAGATCTGAAAGAGCAGTTTTGACAAGCAATATGCTGGCTTCCCTTAGGATTGTCTCTCTAAATAGAAGAAGCCTATTAAATAACCCAGCTGGACAGACATTTTGACTTAATCGTCAATTCCGCCCAATTGATTATATCTCTGTGCCTCCTTTCATCAACTAATTGTTACTCTGTCAAGAGGTTAGTTATCATTTGCCACTTCATGTCAACCAGTATCAGAGACTGACTCCCCAGGATAACCATGTTCTTCCTTTTCCTGCATTGTACCCTCTTGAATTGCATACTAATGTAGATTAAACTTACTACGGCTATCTCAAATGCAAGATCAATTTCTTTTGGTAAAGGGTTTTCCCTCAATTGTGGATTCACTCCATTGATACAAGTAAATGAAAAGGATGGCACTGGCCTGTTTAGAACATCCTCCTAAGCCCCAACTGGATTTTTCAGAAAACCTGTCTTCAGCAGCCTTTAGCACCAAAGATTATCTGAAAGATAATGTCAACCTTTGAAGAACAAGCTGTAAAGATGCAATATGGGTTAAAGGAGGGCATGCTGTGATGAGTGACTTGAAGATGAAGATATAAAAGATTCAATACCAATATAGACTTCTGATAAGAGAAAAAAAAACATTATTTTAACATAAAATGTTGGTGTTTGTTTAGGAATGGCTGTAGGGAATGTCCATCTTCCTTGGTGTCTGCAGTTGAACAGGTGAAGGGTGAACAGAGAAGGGCTTAGGGCTGACCTTTGTGGGACACACTGATCCAAAACTTTGAATTTAGACTGAAGAGGGGTGAGAAAAAATTCTTGACACCTGTTTTTCAGACCAGATTTACCCATTTCAAAGCATTTCGCAAATAACCACCTCTTCCAGCTTAGAGATCAAAATAGCATGGGACACTGCATCAAATGTGGCCGACAGTTTGAGTAACACAAGAGATGATGTAAGTAATTATCCTTTTATGTACTATGATGGATTTAATTTTTAGCAGGTTTTTTGTTTAAATAAATATATATGTGGAACTGATCTGTACCTTCCACCTTGCTAGTGAAATACATATGACGTAGCTCTCAGCAGATGTCAAACGTTTATGTACACAGATCTTGAAGTACAAGGTGTACGGCTCTTGTTCCTTCTATGCAAACTAAAGCCTTTCTCCTTCAAGTACATAACACGATGTGATCTGTAGTGCTCCTGGAACTGTCATTTTATGGTACGAAATATATCCCATCATAGTGTGACAGTTAAATATTTACTTTCTGCATGATTCACTAGGATGCACTCTAAAAAGAATCTTGCATGAAGAAGACATCAGAACGTAAAAATAAAATGTAGAATAAGTGTTTTTCTATTTAAATTCAGAGTTTCCTGTTCTAAAACTGTTTTAGAATATTGTGAAACAAATATGATTTCTGTTTACCTGTTAAGCAAGCTTTTTAAAATAAGAATATCTCTTTTAATGCAGCCCTTTGTGTAAGATTTTTCTCACCTTAAAGTGCTTTAATACAGGTGATTTCATTTTTAACTCAATGGTATCCGATTTCTCAGTCGCAGAAGGTTCAACTGCCGAATCAGTAAGGCTGAGAATTAAACCTGAAAAGAAGATCAGTGCCACTGTGTGTTAGGAAGCTCAGAGTTTCAAGTACTCCTTGCTGAGATCTGTGTATTCTCTGCAGGCCTGAGCAATCTAACTACCATTTTATATTTCTGCTTCTCACGCTGAAAGAAAGCAGATTAATTAATTAATTAATTGCAGGTTTATATAGCGCTAGGATCGACTCCCGGAGGAGTATCTCCGCGCTTCGACCGCTGCGAAACCCTTCCTGGCTTCCCTGAGAGATGGTCCCTTAATGGGTATCTCCAGGGTGAGACCAGGCATCCCCGGCGGTCTGGTGGGGCCGTTAGTGAAGATGAGGCAAGCTAATGCCCAGAGTTGCCGAGTGTGATCGCTGATCAGAGTGGGCACCGAGGCGAGAGAATTATCGAGTCCGCTGACCCTGGTCCAGAAACCTGCCGCGCCGGGAATCGAACCCTGGTCCCGGGCCGTCCTCTGCTCTCGGGTCTGCTGCCTCTAACCAGTGAGCCACACTACTTCAGATGGGTTTGGTTGTGGGCGGGCAGGTGGGTGAGGTGCTCTGCAAGCAGGGCTGGGCAGGGGAGGAGTGGTGTGCCCAGTCTTGAGTGCACATTACTGGTTTGGTCGGTTCTCTGGGGCCGACAAAACCAGTCATGCGCACTCTGCCCTTCTCCATGCAGGCTGCAATGAAGCCTACATGGAGAACAAGGCCAGGTTATTAGCTCCTGGCTGGGCAGCGCCCCGACCAATCACAACGTTGTGATTGGCTTAGGAGTGGGAGCCTGGCTGCCTGCTTCCTGCTCCTGCTGGAGGCAGGAGAGGAGCAGAGATGACGAGGGACCCGGCCGGCAGGAAGGTAAGTGTAAGAATCCAGGAAACAGGTAAAATTCAAGAAGCTTTATTCAGCAGCACAGCATCATACATAGAGCTTCAGAGTCCAGATGCAACTGACTCAGAGATGCAGAATGCATCACCAGGAAAGTTCTGAGAACCAGAACATGAAGGATACAGGTCTCATGCCATTAAAAGGGAAGGAATAAAAAGAAGAAATACAATGCAGAATGTAACACATCTCCCCCACAAAATGGAAAAAACAAAAGAAAAGAAAATACATAGGACTGTGAAGAAATAAAAGGCACAAATAATACATAGTCCTGTAAAGACATGGGTCTCCTCCGAGTACGGGAATCTTCCTTGATTCTGGAAGCAATAGTATCAGAAGAAGACCTAGAAAACTGATCTGGCACAGCATAGGAACAACTCTGAGACTGAGCCTGAGTATTGGCATCAAACTGGATAGGACACTTCGCAACCTTGCTTACATTCCAGACCTTCCCATCCTGCGTGATAACAGAGTTATTAAAAACATTCTTGACCTGAATGGGTCTGCCATACTTGCTCATGCCCTTGCTAACAAAAGAAGGTTTCAGAATCTTGACCCAATCACCCACAGCCAAACCATGTTCTCTTGCTTTCCACCTCTTGTTATACCATTCAGCCGATTTGTTCTGTTTACAAGAAACTCTGTCCGCAATAATCTTAACATCCACAGCATCCTCACAAAGACCCTTACACTTCTCCTTGAACCACCAAGGACAAATAACAGAGGGTGGATCTCTTCCCTTAAGTAATTTGAATGGACTAACTTCAGTAGTGGTGTGAGGAGTTATGCGGTAATTCCAAAGTTTCTCTCTGAGTGCATTCAACCAGTTACACTTTTACTTGATGGAATCAACAACAAAGTTCTTTAACACACGGTTGAATCGATCAACTTGACCGTTCTCATGCGGTTCATAGAGAGAAGTTCTAACATGTCTGATATTACAAGATTGTAAAAATGACTGCATCTCTGACGAGACCAATTGAACTCCGTTGTCTGACACCAAAACAGAAGGACAACCTTCTCTAGAAAATACTTCCTGAAAGAACAAAATTATGACCTCAGAGGTAACTTTGGACACAAATTTTATTTCTGGCCACTTTGAATGGTAATCAATAATTACAAGAGCAAAACGAGAAGACTCAGGTAAAATATTAAACGGACCAGAAATGTCGAAGGCAATTTTATTCCACGGAAATTTAGGCCACACTACTGATTTAAGGGGTGGAACAATAACCTTCAACATCTTGTCTTTGTCACAACACTCGCTGCATTCTCTAACCACACGATCCACGAACCTGTCCAAACCTGGCCACCAAAAGTTCAACCTAATAAGACGCTTCATAGCAGAGATTCCAGGATGGGTCTTATGCGCCAACTCGAGTATCAAATCTTGAACTCCAACCGGAGGAACACACTTGTCACCTTTAAAAACTAAGTTACCTTCACAGAACAATTCATCAGCAACATTAAAAAATGGCACAATATCCTCTCTGATATTGGCTTTGCTGGGCCAACCTTCCAACAGGTATTTCCTTAAAGTATTTAACTTATCATCCTCTTCCTGACACTTGAACCAAAATTGTTCAGTAATATCTTGATACTGAGTATCAATAAAATCCTGCAAGCCAGAAACAAAATCAACATCCTTACAACCAGTAATGCTATCAACCACACTAAGACAGGAAGGCGTGATAGACAATCAGCTGTAACATTTTTCTTTCCAGGTATATATTCCACCGTAAAACTGTATTCCTGCAGTTTTGATGCCAAACGTGCAATTCTCGCTGTAGAATTCCATCCTCCTCCCACTGATAGAATATGAACAAGGGGCTTGGGATCAGTTCTTAATATGAACTTGCTTCCCCAAATGTAGATCCTATAGTGTTCAATGGCCCACACACATGACAGTAGCTCTCGCTCTATAACTGCATACCTGCGTTCTGTTTCACTCAGAGTCCTGGATGAAAAAGCAACATTCCACTCTGACACACCATCTGTTTGAGACAGCACACACCCCAATCCGTATAAACTCGCATCCGTAGTGATGATACACTTTTTGCCCATCCTAAAGGGTCTCAAAGTTGGTGAATTTACAATGTCTTTTTTAATCTCAGTAAAAGCCTTTTCTTGCTCTGTGTCCCAAATAAACTCATTCTTTTGCCTTAACAGTTTCCTCAAAGGCTCCATTTTAGTAGCAAAGTTAGCAACAAATTTGCTGTAATACTCGCACATGCCCGAAAAGGACAGAAGCTGTTCCTTAGTACTAAGAGCTGGGGCATTAAGAATGGCCTCAACATTAGATTTCTTTGGAACCAAACCTTCCCCTGAAAGGGTATGCCCCAAATACTCCACTGATTTCTTAAACAAATTGCATTTATGTGCTTTAAGAGTAAGACCATAGCTTTGCAATCTAGAACATACTTCATCAAGGTGTGCAGAATGCTCAACATCATTTTTAGAAAAAATTAAAATGTCATCTTGAAAGCACTTAACGAAAGAATCAAGATCTCTAAATATCTGAAACATTACTCGCTGGAAAACAGAAGCGGCAGAAGCCAATCCAAACAGTATTCTCCTGTACTGGAAGAGACCCATGGGTGTAATAAAGGCAGTACATTTTTTAGATTCTTCCGTCAACTCTATTTGATGGTATGCTGACCTAAGATCCAAGGTAGAGAAGGTCTGCGCACCATCAAACAGAGAAATCAGTTCGTTTATATTGGGGAGCTGATGACAATCTACAACAATATTTGAATTAAGAGCTCTCAAATCAATACAGACTCTCAACTTTTGATCAGGTTTTCGTACGAGAACTATGGGTGAAACCCATTCAGATGACTCTATGGGTTCGATGATGTCATCCTTCAATAGATCATCCAGCATATCTTTTAACTCAGACCCGACATTAAGAGGTACACCTCTTAATTTCTGTAACAGGAATCGCCCCATCTTTTAACACTATTTTGTGTGCAAACCCTTTCAACTTCCCCAGTTGATCACAAAAGACTTTGTCAAATTTATTACTCCACAATGAGGTAACCTCCTCTCCCCCATCACTAATGGTATTAACCATCTCCTGGTCACTACAAAGCTCAATGGGATCCTTAGCTCGTGGATTCAATTTGATACCTAGTTCCCATTGATCCTGCCATCCTAGAACATTTACACCCTTGATGGCAATATATAATTTGATGTGAGCCAACCTACCTCTGAAAGTTAAAGGAACACACAAAAATCCTTCAACAGAAATATTGCTTCCATTAAAGCTCTCTGCTAAAATGTCAGATGGTTGTAACTTAGAAAGATCACATACATTCTGTAACTTCTCATCAAAATATTGTTTTGTAACAATGGTCCATGGGGACCCTGAATCCACCATCAATTCAACATCAACACCAAAAATATCAAATATGCACTTAGGTGATTTCCTACTAGTCAAAACAACAGTACCACTTTGAATGATGGAGACAACATAGCCTCTAGTAACTTCTTGTGATGTGGTTTCAGAATTATTAACAGAAGAAACTTTAGCAGGAGTGGGATAATTAGAAATAGAACGTGATTGTCCTGCTCGCCCCTGTGTATTAAAACGTTTTTCTCTACAGACATTGCCAAAGTGTCCCATTTTACCACATACATTACAAGTTCTGTTCAGGGCAGGACAACCTTGGAAAGAGGCGATATGTGTCTTGTTGCCACATCTAAAACAAGAAACCGAACTGCTGTTAAAATCAGGTTTCCTGTAATTACCAGTTGATAAATTCTTCGTACCCAAATGTGTAGTAGTAAAAAAAATTCCTTCATTTTTGGGCTTAACAAGGCATACTTCTTCCTCAACATTAGTTTTATTGGTATTAGTACTCTGTTTCTCTACAATATTCATCCACTTTTCAGACATCTCTGTGGACTTAGCAATAGCAATACTTTCCTCCAGAGTAGGATCACCTAAGCACCACAATTTATCTTGGACTTTCTTATTTTTGACGTGAACAATGATTTGGTCACGTATCATTTCATCAGCCATTGTACCAAAGTTACAACGTAAAGTTAATGCTCTTAAAGAAGTGAGAAAATCATCGAATGATTCATCCTGTTTCTGTGCCCTGGTATAAAATTTGAAACGATTAAGGACAATATTAGCAGTAGGTTTAAACCTTTTTTCCAGTCTAGCAAGCGCTTCAGAGTAAACATTAAGGTTATCACCACTTCCAGAAGGAGGAGTAACCTGAGGCAAAGTTCTAAAAATGTCTTGTCCTTCTGAGCCTAAGCAATGCAACAATATACTCTTTTTCCTCTCCGCACCCATTCGCTCTCCATCAATGGCCCTCATATAATTGAAAAATTTCTCCTTCCACCTTGCCCAAGGTAAAGGAGGATCACCCTTGATTTGTAAAAATTTTGCAGGAGGGTCAAATTGCATTTTAAATAAATAACAGTTATGATACACCAGAATGTAAAATGAAACTTCTTAAAATGCACAGTGAACTAAATATACTTAAATGTAAAATATTATACTAAATGTACTGTAAAATATTATGGAAAACACACTGTGAGATGTAAAGTAAACATAAGAAATCACAGAGTCAACACATGTTGAAGTTCCTTCATGTGATAGAAAAATAAAGTACCTTCATAAAATTAGATGAGAACAGTACAAAACGAATAAGCGATGTAAATGATTTGCAAAACAAAACAGCGTTGTTGAATAAACGAAGAAAACAATGTCAAATACAATACAGCAGCTTGCCCATTATTACCGGCAATACAGCAGCTTCTTCGTTATTTGCCGGCAAATTAGTAATGCCGATCGTTGCTAGGTGACAAAATGCTCATAAAACAAAATGGCGGCACGTTGCACGCAGCGTCAGACGCGCGCTGCGTGTATCTGCAAACAATGAGTATGTCAGGAAATGAAGGTTGAAACGAAGGCATCGGTTGCTAGGCGATGCTATAATGACGCGTACAAGCAGTGTTGATGTATCGAAGCTTGGTTGCTAGGCAGCGTTGACGTCTCGAAGCTCCGTTCGCTCAGCTTGGAAATGACGAAATTGATGTCTTGATGCTCCGTTCGCTCAGCTCGGCGTCTTGGTATCTAGGCAGCAGGGTGGAATCTTCGCTTTAGAGAGCGAGTTCTACAGCTCAGCGCGTTTTGGTATCCAGGTAGCAGGCGTTGAGCAGGTAGAAGAACTTGAAAGATGCACAAGTCGAAATTTGATGTAAATTGCAGAAAAACACAGCGTAAATTCTCCCAGGCAGTGAGGAAGAGAGAGAAATAAATCCAAGAAGGCACAAATCCAATATAAAATTTTTCTTCAAAGACTGGAAGGCAAAATATCCATAAAAGTCTTAAAATAGTCCCAAAAGAAATAAAATAGGGTTCACTCCGCTCCTGTGCTGTAGATGGCTGGAGTCCTCGTCGCCAAAATTTGTAAGAATCCAGGAAACAGGTAAAATTCAAGAAGCTTTATTCAGCAGCACAGCATCATACATAGAGCTTCAGAGTCCAGATGCAACTGACTCAGAGATGCAGAATGCATCACCAGGAAAGTTCTGAGAACCAGAACATGGAGGATACAGGTCTCATGCCATTAAAGGGGAAGGAATAAAAAGAAGAAATACAATGCAGAATGTAACAGTAAGTATTTTTTTTTTCATTATTAAATTAAACCTCCCACCATCCCACCCCCCCCGGTCTACGTCTCTGCGTGACGCCCTGCCGCCTCACCCACTAGTCATGCCGGCTGGGACTGGGCATGGGGCGCACCACCTTTTCTCCTTCTGAAAAAATTAAAACAAGTATCAGGCTAGGAACTTAGGTGTCCTGATAGACAAAGACCTCACGCTTGACCCCCAGATAAATCAGGTATCCTCAGCCTGCTTTTTTACCTTGAAGGTCCTTCGGAAGATCCTCCCCTTTATTCCTCTCTCCCTGAGGAAAATAGTGGTTGGAGCGCTAGTATTGTCGAGGTTGGACTACTGCAACGCCCTGTACTTGGGAGCAGGTGCAGCCCAGTACTCCAAACGCCAATCTCTTCAAAATGCGGCAGTGAGACTACTGCTCAATCTCCCTAAACACTACCCCACTTCCGCCAGCATTAAGCAACTTCACTGGTTACCAGTGAGACAGCGGGTGGATTTCAAGGCCCTGTGTGCAGTACACAGCCCTCTTCGGAGGAGTGGCTTATGACCTTTCAGCTCTATTCCCCTGCTATGTACCTTCACGCAGTCTCAGATCATCAAACACTGGGCTGGTACTCTGCCCCAAAATAAATAGAGCTAAGTGGGGCGGAAAGCGCTTTTCACTCCAAGCAGCTACATTTTGGAATTCCCTCCTAAGACCACTCCGACTCCAATCGAGCAGGTCACTTTTTAGGAAGCAAATGAAAACATGGCTTTTCTCTCAACGCTAACTCGTCTCGCTGTAGAGGCCGGCACATACCTTAGCGCAAAGACGCCTTGGCAATAGTGCGCTTTAGAAATATCTAGTCAGTCATTCAGTCATTTGGTTATAATTTTCTACATAGGAAGTTCTATGCAAATGCACTTTGGATAAATCCAGTATACAAAGTATGCATTTTTATTATAAATAACATCTTTTAGGACCCCAGTAGCAAAGGAAAAAAAGGAACATTGGCATTACTGTAACGTCTGTAGGGAATGGAGACCTATCACCTGGAAACAGGTTTCGGACAGCAGTTCAGAAACTGGTACTACCGCTCCTGGACAGTGAATGAAATGAAATTAAATGGGTTCCCGGGAGCATCCCAGCGCTTGGAACCACAGAAACAATTGGTTCATATGGGTGCAACGTATTTCTTTTGCTAGCTCATAAACATATGTAGCATTCAAACAACTCTTTACTTAGAAAGTATTGCCAACAGAAATTATTCTAAAAAACAGAATCCAAACCATCTATGTCTTCATGTAACATTTTATAAATCTTAATCATTTATATTTGCTTCAAATGTTTATCATTTACAAAAAGGCTGAAGAGTGAACAATAAGTGCAATTCGTGACATTTAGTGCTCTGTGCTCTCGGCGCAAGTGTGACCAACAAAATATACAAATATATATATATATATATATTTACAAGGGGGACATAAAATGAGGATTTATCTTGGCCTATGTTTTTCGCTATTCAACTGTATACTGCATTTGTCAGTATTCAATACAGGATTTTCATATAATAGGTCCACTGTATTGTACGTCGAAGTTTCGACCCTCTGGAAGCGCACTTGGGGCGTCTAGGCGGGTCTTCCTCAGGACTGTGTGGGACGGGGGAGGACAGCCTTCTCATAAACCCAGCCGGGCTTGTGGAGGTGAGAAAACTGTAGGAGTCAGTTCTATTGGTGCAACAGCGACTTGTGCCTCCGACGGTGATCTTCCTTACTAGTTCGTAGCTATTGATGCCAGTCAATGCTCCTTTCTGGCTTAATGGCGGTATACTGTGTAGGAGAGTAGGGTCTGCAATCCTATGATCACCCAGATTTTTTGCTTTTGTTTCACTGGTTTACGACTTTCTCTGGCTGTGGGCCTGCCAATCAGACCCACAGCCTGGCTGTTCTCTTTCTAAATTACGAGATGTACCCTAGGTGCATATACCAATTGGTACTGGGCCACCTTATCAGACCCTGTAACTCAGGGCGTAGGTGTACCCAGGGCCGCCAGGGGCTGCAGCATGTATTATGCCACCCCTGGCTGGCCTCCTAAATTTGACACAACTGGCTGCATGACAGCTGGGGCAAAGTCGTGTAATCACCCTTTGCTGTAGATGTAGTAGCCCTATATCTAACCCTCCAATGGACACCCGAGTTCCTATCAGTCACTCCTATGGCAGGCCTTGACAATCCTGAAGGCAGAGTGCATGGGCTCGCGTGAACTAAGCTCTGGCCCGAGCCGAGCCCGGTTGCAGCTTGCGGAATCAAGACCCAATGGCTGTTCCATGATAACGCGTACCATATCGGTAACTCCGGTATCGCGTTATCAAGGCATGTCGAGTAAGGTGTCATACGAATCGGGATGCTGCCCTCTCACCAACCCTGGCGACGAGGTTAGCATTCCGCCCTTCTAGAGGGACACGACATGTACGTAACTGTGAACCCCGGTTAAAGTTAACTGAAGCCTCAGCTCCACAAAATGGATGCTGCCACCACAGACACAAGTCTGACCTCCTGCTGCTGGGAGTCCTTCCAGCGAGGAGCACTTGGACAAAGGGTTTCCTGTCGAGGGCGCTGTTCGCACCGTCCCAGACAGGGTTTGTGTATTCTGGGTAGGTAGGGCTTTGGCGAGAAGGTGACTGCGGAGTGGCACCCCGGTGCTCACTACGCATCTGCCGGTTAGAACCAGTTCCAGGGGCGACAGCCCTGGCCTGGGGAAAGTCCGGCAGGGGAGAGGGGTGTAACTACCCCCCTTTCTGGTCCCACCCTTAGGGCAGGACCTAGTCATGTACCCACCCCTTTCTTTAGGATAAAGGCCGGAGCGGGGACCCTTCCAAATTAGATCATCTTTGAATCTAGAATACTTTCTACGAAAGGACTTCAAGACTCTTCTCAAGATTTCTCCCTTGTGGCTAAGGAGTAGTCACCCTGCATCAGCGGGCACCATCTAAGAACTCTGCGGTTTGCTGTAAGTCCTTCCTCAAGGAATCCGACGGCCCAGCTCGACGAGAACCGGCTTCCCTGGCACCTCTGACCTCTATCCACGTCATCAGCTCAGCTGTGATCTGTGGGTGCGACGAGACCTCGAGGGACCGGCCATCATCAGAACCTGCACGCTCTTAAAAACCAGCACGACCATCGAGGTAACTCTCTGGTGAGTGCTCTGGGGTCCGAGAAGCCCCGACCCTGAGCCGCTCCAGCACCGAAGTGCAGTCTCCCAGCATCTCCACGATCTGCGTGGGGCCCTTCTGCTCGCTGCTCAGCACGTTGTCTGGTCACTTGCCGCTGGCTCGTGCCCTTCTGTGACGACGACCAAGAATCAACACTGCCGGTCTGGTTGCTCCAGACTGGCCCCTGCTTCCATCTTTTGAGAGGCACCCCGGACCCTCCTGGTCCACCCAAGACGCCGACAGCGACATCCGTCGTGGGACAGCTCGCACCTCCACCGTGGTCGCCGACAACGCCTCCTGGTCCGAGAGACTGCAGAGCCTAGCGTCGCCCACTCACCTGGTCGAGGTGACGGCCAACCGGTGCCTTCCTGGTACCCTCTGACTACTGGCTAGTAGTACGAACTTGGTCCCCTCTGCTTTCAGGTTTCATCAATCTCTACGAACTATTCAACACTGGTCGCCGGCCAGCAACTCCTTTCTTCCGGCTCCTGGCTCGTCAGCGAAGACCCCGACGCCTGTAAGACTTGTGCAGCCGCAGCCCTCGTGGCTAGGTAACTCGGCATTTCGGTGCCTGCATAGCCTCCTTACTCTAGGGTCCCGAGTCCCTCGCTTCCGACTTGCCTTAACCTTTCCGTGTCCTAGGACACTTGTCTTTAAACTGTGCACTTGAAGTATTTGCTAAAGAGATTTGGTTTGTGCTTAGTACCCTGTCCTCATAAAGAGTACAGGGCTGTTGTGATTCTTAATAAATATACTGTTTATTTTCATAACACTTGTGTGGTGTCCTTTCACTGGGTGTTCAAGGGGTACATGTGTGGTAAACAGCTGGCTTAACGCGCCCTCTCGAGTCTTTAGCCTTAGACTGCTCGTATCCATGCTACTAGGATAGCTGGTCTATAGGTTGACTTACAACCAAACACCATAAGGGTCGTTGGAACGATACATAGCGGTCGCTAGAATAGCGAACGTTGCATATCGGGCCAACTTCTCACATTGGTGAGCAGCGGGTGGGATTTGAGCTTGCTGTTGTTTTACCACACGTATCCTAAGAATATCTTGTTGAAAGATCGCACAAGTACTGTTAGTACATATAACTAAAGCTTAGAATACTCTGAGTTCTACTGAACCAGCTGTTGTAGCTCCTCAAGGCTTAGCACACCTTGGCTACAGCTCTTAGCAAGGGAAAAGTAGGAAAACACATAGTGTAGGTAGGTGCATCACTTACACCACACTAGAAACAGTATGTCGGGCCAAGGAGGAAACTCTGAGTCTCCCCTTGTGTCAGTTGACCCTCCACAGGTCATCCCTTCAGGATATACTGTGCTGAGCTTCAAGGAGTTAAGACGATTGTGTCACTCCCGGAAGATTCAGCAGGGGTCTAACCCCACAACGTCCTTTCTGATTGGTCTCTTGGAGACTTATGATGCCAGGAGAGCTGAGAAACTTCGTAGCTCTTCTAATCCAGAAGGAGACATGCCTCCCCTCGAGGGAACCCGAGACGATCCTGACCTCATTCATCTCGCAACCGAGAACGAGGATGTGGAGGAGGATGAGGATGAGGATCTCTCTGGGGACGAGGCAGATAAGGGACAGGTAGAAGTCGTCAGACTAAGCAGGTCCAACTTAAGCAAACATGATAGCGGTACTGGGGGACCCCTGGGGCCACTATCAGGTCAGCTTAACATGGGGAATGGACGAGCCAGATCTCTATCAAGAGGCTCTGGCAGATCCCTTCATACCAACGGCTCTCACAACTCTTCTCAAAGAGGGATGACGTCCCCTCAGAGGAGAGTGTACGAAGCGAAGGAAAGGGCAGCTAATCTGCGGATCGAAAGGGAAGAACTTGCCCTGGCCAAAGAAAAGCTTGCTTTCGCTAGAGAGCAACAGTTAAGTGGGGCAGTCCCCACTGGTGGCAGCAATGTACCTAGTAATAGGGAAAAGAGTTTCGATACGAAACACCTTGGGAAGATAGTGCCCCCCTTTAAGCAAGGGGACGACATCCACAAATGGATTACTGCTTTGGAGAGGGCCTGCACTGTGCAAGGCGTTCCCCAGAGTCAGTGGGCAGCTATCTTGTGGCTCTCCTTTGAAGGTAAAGGAAGAGACAAGCTCCTCACCACAAGGGTAGAGGACGCTAACAATTACCAAGTCTTGAAGAATACACTCGTTGAAGGGTTCGGCCTAACCACTGAGCAGTACAGGGTGCTGTTCAGGGATACCCAGAAAACGCAGTCTCAAGACTGGTCTGATTTTGTCGATTGTGCCACTAAGGCTTTTGAGGGCTGGTTGCTGGGCAGTAAGGTTACTGATTACAAAGGATTGTATAATTTGATGATGAGAGAACAAATTTTAAACAATTGTCAGAACCAGTTGTTGCATCAGCATCTTGTCGACTCGGATCTGACCTCTCCTCAAGAATTGGGGCAGAAGGCGGACAAATGGGTTCGTACGAGAGTTAAACAGAACCAGGGCCAGAATCAAGGTGGTCAGAAGAAAGCAGACCAGAAGGGTAAAGATTCTAAGGGGGAACAAAATGACCAGAAGTCTTCGACAGGTCCCCAACAACCCAAAGAGGGTGGGGGTCAGGCTCCCCAAAAGAAGAAAGAAGGCCAATCCAAACGTTGGTGCCAGTACTGTAAAAGTAAGTCTCACTGGTTTAGTGAGTGCACCAAGAAAGGAGGAGGGCAGACTCCTGCCACTGCAGCCCCTAAGGCACCTGTGCCCCCTAGTACAGTCAGCAGTGGTAGTGCGCCTCCCAAGGGTTTAGTAGGGTTAACCCTGGGTTCTGAGGGGCGTGACAACTTAGTTGGCACACTCACTCAGGCTGTCCTTGTCAGTACAGGGGACGCGGACGTATCCCCTGACGTAAGCCCCAATACTTTGGGCAAATACCGACAGACGCCTTTCATAAATGGAAAGATGGCTCAGGCCTATAGGGACACTTGTGCCAGCGTCACCATGGTGACGCCTAACTTCGTGGACCCTGGACAGATCATGCCAGGTACAGAATTCCTGGTGACCAATGCAAGCAATGTCACTACCAATCACAGTATGGCAATTGTAGCTTTCTCCTGGGGAGGGGTAACTGGCCAAAAGAAGGTTGTAGTTAGTCCAGACCTCCCAGTGGATTGTTTGTTGGGCAATGATTTGGAGTCGTCACAATGGTCAGAAGTGGAGCACCGGACTCACATGGAAATGTTAGGTTTGCCAGCACATGTGTTCGCTGTGACTAGGTCGCAGGTCAGGAAATGCCCCACTGAACAGGTGCTGGATCCTGGAACAACGGACCAGACACCTCCCAAGAAAAAGAGCAGTAGGGTTAAGGCTGCGCCTTCCCCCTTGCCCCAGGTCGAGGATCAAGTCTCAGAGGAGGCTGACCTACAGGAATTGAGGGAAACTGAGCCGAGGGAGTTCGAACTTGACCAAGTTGAATTCTTGGGCTCAGGGGGACCCTCAAGGGAAGATCTGGGGAAGGCTTGTTGAGAGATTCAACAGGACCCTAAAAGGGATGATTCATGGACTACCGGAAAAGCTTCGGCGTAGATGGGACGTCCTGATCCCCTGCCTCTTGTTCGCCTACAGAGAAGTCCCACAGAAGGGGGTTGGCTACAGCCCTTTTGAACTTTTGTACGGGCATCCTGTAAGAGGACCCCGGTGTTTGGTGAAGGAAGGATGGGAGAGACCTCTCAAAAAGCCTGCAGCCAACATAGTGGACTATGTGCTCGGCCTCCGCTCGCGGATGGCTGAGTACATGGAAAAGGCATCTGAAAACCTTAAGGCCAGCCAAGAACTCCAGAAAGCTTGGCATGACCAAAAGGCTGTCTTGACTGTTTATCAGCCCGGACAGAAGGTGTGGGTGTTGGAGCCAGTGGCCCCAGCAGCACTCAAGGACAAATGGTCCGGGCCCCACACCATCCTGGAGAAAAAGGGAGAGGTCACCTACCTGGTCGACCTGGGAACTCCCCGGAGCCCCCACAGGGTGCTTCATGTCAACAGGCTAAAAGCATATGTCGACAGGAAGGACATGAGTTTGCTCATGGCCATAGATGAGGGACAGGAAGAGGAGAGTGATCCTCTCCCCGACCTGCTCTCTCAGAATCCTGACGATGGCTCGGTAGATGGTGTTGTCTTTTGCGGCAGCCTCTCCGACCATCAACAGAGCGACTGTAAACAGGTTCTTCAGTCGTTCCGACATCTGTTTTCTCTGACACCCAGTCAGACCGATTGGTGCACCCATGAGGTCGACACTGGTGACAGCCTGCCCGTAAAGAGTAAAATCTACAGGCAGCCTGATCACGTCAGAGACTGCATCAAAAGTGAAGTGCAGAAAATGTTGGAGCTGGGAGTCATTGAACCCTCGGATAGCCCTTGGGCTAGTCCCGTAGTTCTAGTGCCGAAACCTCACACCCAGGGTGGTAAGAGAGAGATGAGGTTCTGCGTAGACTACAGGGGTCTCAATGCAGTCACTAAGACTGACGCCCACCCAATACCAAGGGCAGACGAGCTTATCGATAGGCTGGCTTCGGCCAACTACTTAAGTACGTTTGACCTGACAGCTGGGTATTGGCAAATCAGGTTAGCTGAGGACGCCAAGCCTAAGACAGCATTTTCAACCCCTGGTGGGCATTATCAGTTCGTGGTGATGCCCTTTGGTCTGAAAAATGCACCTGCCACCTTCCAACGGTTGGTGAATCATGTCCTTACTGGGCTGGATGACTTCTGTGCGGCATATCTTGACGATATTGCTGTCTTTAGCTCCACCTGGGAGGATCACCTGGTCCACCTGCGGAAGACGTTAGAGGCACTGCAAGCAGCAGGTCTCACTATCAAGGCCACCAAGTGCCAGATAGGGCAGACACAGGTTGTATACCTGGGCCACCTTGTCGGTGGAGGTCAGGTTCAGCCACTGGAGAGCAAGATACAGTCAATCAGGGACTGGGCTCCTCCAACCACCCAGACTCAGGTTCGAGCTTTCTTGGGCCTGACTGGATACTACAGGAAGTTTGTCAGGAACTATGGGTCCATCGTGACACCGTTAAATGAACTGACAAGTAAGAAAATGCCAAAAAAGGTTCAGTGGACAGCGAGCTGTCAAAAAGCATTCGATGACCTAAAGCAGGCCATGTGCACGGCGCCTATCCTCAAGAGTCCGGACTACTCCAAACCATTCATTGTCCAAACAGATGCTTCTGAGTTGGGTGTGGGAGCTGTTCTTTCTCAACTGAATTTTGATGGTCAAGACCAGCCCATTGCTTTTATAAGTAGACGGCTGACCCCTAGAGAGAAGAATTGGTCAGCTATTGAGAGGGAGGCCTTTGCTGTGGTTTGGGCCCTGAAGAAGCTGAGGCCATACTTGTTTGGCACTCACTTCAAGATTCAGACCGACCATAAGCCCCTCTTGTGGCTAAATCAGATGAAGGGTGAAAACCCCAAACTGCTTAGGTGGTCCATTTCCCTACAGGGGATGGACTTCACAGTGGAACATAGACCTGGTACTGATCATGGCAATGCCGATGGGCTCTCCAGATATTTCCACTTAGAACAAGAAGACTTACCTGGTCAAGGTTAGTTAGTTGTTCCGACGTTTGGGGGGGGGTCATGTAGGAGAGTAGGGTCTGCAATCCTATGATCACCCAGATTTTTTGCTTTTGTTTCACTGGTTTACGACTTTCTCTGGCTGTGGGCCTGCCAATCAGACCCACAGCCTGGCTGTTCTCTTTCTAAATTACGAGATGTACCCTAGGTGCATATACCAATTGGTACTGGGCCACCTTATCAGACCCTGTAACTCAGGGCGTAGGTGTACCCAGGGCCGCCAGGGGCTGCAGCATGTATTATGCCACCCCTGGCTGGCCTCCTAAATTTGACACAACTGGCTGCATGACAGCTGGGGCAAAGTCGTGTAATCACCCTTTGCTGTAGATGTAGTAGCCCTATATCTAACCCTCCAATGGACACCCGAGTTCCTATCAGTCACTCCTATGGCAGGCCTTGACAATCCTGAAGGCAGAGTGCATGGGCTCGCGTGAACTAAGCTCTGGCCCGAGCCGAGCCCGGTTGCAGCTTGCGGAATCAAGACCCAATGGCTGTTCCATGATAACGCGTACCATATCGGTAACTCCGGTATCGCGTTATCAAGGCATGTCGAGTAAGGTGTCATACGAATCGGGATGCTGCCCTCTCACCAACCCTGGCGACGAGGTTAGCATTCCGCCCTTCTAGAGGGACACGACATGTACGTAACTGTGAACCCCGGTTAAAGTTAACTGAAGCCTCAGCTCCACAAAATGGATGCTGCCACCACAGACACAAGTCTGACCTCCTGCTGCTGGGAGTCCTTCCAGCGAGGAGCACTTGGACAAAGGGTTTCCTGTCGAGGGCGCTGTTCGCACCGTCCCAGACAGGGTTTGTGTATTCTGGGTAGGTAGGGCTTTGGCGAGAAGGTGACTGCGGAGTGGCACCCCGGTGCTCACTACGCATCTGCCGGTTAGAACCAGTTCCAGGGGCGACAGCCCTGGCCTGGGGAAAGTCCGGCAGGGGAGAGGGGTGTAACTACCCCCCTTTCTGGTCCCACCCTTAGGGCAGGACCTAGTCATGTACCCACCCCTTTCTTTAGGATAAAGGCCGGAGCGGGGACCCTTCCAAATTAGATCATCTTTGAATCTAGAATACTTTCTACGAAAGGACTTCAAGACTCTTCTCAAGATTTCTCCCTTGTGGCTAAGGAGTAGTCACCCTACATCATGGGGCACCATCTAAGAACTCTGCGGTTTGCTGTAAGTCCTTCCTCAAGGAATCCGACGGCCCAGCTCGACGAGAACCGGCTTCCCTGGCACCTCTGACCTCTATCCACGTCATCAGCTCAGCTGTGATCTGTGGGTGCGACGAGACCTCGAGGGACCGGCCATCATCAGAACCTGCACGCTCTTAAAAACCAGCACGACCATCGAGGTAACTCTCTGGTGAGTGCTCTGGGGTCCGAGAAGCCCCGACCCTGAGCCGCTCCAGCACCGAAGTGCAGTCTCCCAGCATCTCCACGATCTGCGTGGGGCCCTTCTGCTCGCTGCTCAGCACGTTGTCTGGTCACTTGCCGCTGGCTCGTGCCCTTCTGTGACGACGACCAAGAATCAACACTGCCGGTCTGGTTGCTCCAGACTGGCCCCTGCTTCCATCTTTTGAGAGGCACCCCGGACCCTCCTGGTCCACCCAAGACGCCGACAGCGACATCCGTCGTGGGACAGCTCGCACCTCCACCGTGGTCGCCGACAACGCCTCCTGGTCCGAGAGACTGCAGAGCCTAGCGTCGCCCACTCACCTGGTCGAGGTGACGGCCAACCGGTGCCTTCCTGGTACCCTCTGACTACTGGCTAGTAGTACGAACTTGGTCCCCTCTGCTTTCAGGTTTCATCAATCTCTACGAACTATTCAACACTGGTCGCCGGCCAGCAACTCCTTTCTTCCGGCTCCTGGCTCGTCAGCGAAGACCCCGACGCCTGTAAGACTTGTGCAGCCGCAGCCCTCGTGGCTAGGTAACTCGGCATTTCGGTGCCTGCATAGCCTCCTTACTCTAGGGTCCCGAGTCCCTCGCTTCCGACTTGCCTTAACCTTTCCGTGTCCTAGGACACTTGTCTTTAAACTGTGCACTTGAAGTATTTGCTAAAGAGATTTGGTTTGTGCTTAGTACCCTGTCCTCATAAAGAGTACAGGGCTGTTGTGATTCTTAATAAATATACTGTTTATTTTCATAACACTTGTGTGGTGTCCTTTCACTGGGTGTTCAAGGGGTACATGTGTGGTAAACAGCTGGCTTAACGCGCCCTCTCGAGTCTTTAGCCTTAGACTGCTCGTATCCATGCTACTAGGATAGCTGGTCTATAGGTTGACTTACAACCAAACACCATAAGGGTCGTTGGAACGATACATAGCGGTCGCTAGAATAGCGAACGTTGCATATCGGGCCAACTTCTCACATACTGAATGTAGCCAACGATGCTCCTCAACGAATACTAGGAACCCATATCACTTGGCAAACCACGCAGGAGCAACGCCGAGCAGGAAGAGTATTCCCTGGCCCTTGCATCCGTTATTGAGCACACGTTACTCAACAAAGTGGGAAAAGCACAGTTTGCGTTTCGAAATCACGGAACCTCCAAGTGATATGGGTTCCTAGAGATTCCCTTGGGACGGTGTTTCGACTTGCACTTGTGGTTCAGAAGTGGGAATGGGTGGAAGGCCCAGAAGAATCTTTTGGATTTTGGTATGAAAGAAGGTTGCAAGTTCTTCACAGCGGGATCCTGTTGCATCTGGAATTGGAGGGTGGTCGGGAGCTTTCAGAAGAGATTTAACAATTCAGAAGATCTCTTTTGGTGCGTTAGAGGATGCAATAATTTTCTCTGCATAAAAAGTCGTTTTGGCTGTCTTTAAAGCAGATTTGTAGGCCTTGATGGAGGCTCTATATTTATTTTTTTTCTCTTAATTAAAGTCTTTCCTCCATTGTCTCTCCTCTCGTTTACAGCATTGTTTAAGTTTCCGGAGCTCCGGGCTAAACCATGGATGATTGGTTGATTCCATCTTTTGAATTATATATTTCCTGGGGAGCACTGTATCCAGTGAATGTTCTATCCACTGATTGAACTCTGAACTTGCTCTAATGATATCATAGTTAGCGGGGGTTGGGTAGCCCTTAATGCTTCCGACAGTGGCCACGCCATTCCCAACATCCTGAGAGAGGCCAGTGGGCATCAGTCAGGCTTGTCAAGGGTCTGAGGAACTATGAGTATCTCTGCAAGAACTCCAGTGGATAACCCACCCTCCGCATCCCATTCAAGACTTTTTGCATCATCAAGACTGTTGCATCCAGGGAGCCACACACCTTGCAGGAAAGGTTGCAATCTAAAGCTTTTCATCTTCAGGATAGAATCCAAATGGTGCATAAGGGAGATGATAAATCTTCTCTTGATATGTACCCAGGACTTGAAACAGCATACCAACATAGATCTCGCCAACACCTTCGCTCCTTACCTTAAGGGGCTAAAAAACAATTTTTTAAAGGAACACTTAGGGGCCCATTAGTATGGCGGGCAGATTTTCCCCACCAGGCTGGCGGTAGCCACCGCCGGCCTGGCGGGGGCAATCCGCCCGCCAGGAATGACCCCCGCCACATTAGAATGGCTGGGAGGTCCGCAGCTGACGGAAAGACCGTCTGCCGCTTTTCCGCCCCAGTCGCAAGCAAGGGTTCGCAGCTGCGACCCCTGGCGTTCCTACATGACGTCCAGAATCCCTAAGTCAGACAATGTTCTTTAGCTTCTCTGATAACTCACACAGTGCTCATTGTTTTATAGCTAGGTTTGAGGCTAGATTCACAGTCTACATTTACTCCTACATACAATGAGGGATTATATACATTGTGAATTATGTTTTCTCCTGGTACTCATTTTCACAAGGCCTAAAAGGGGATCTCAATCAAGTAATAATAAGGGGAGAGGTGTGGTTCTGTGGCCAGAGCCAAATATCAACAGGAGAGGGAGGGAATTTAAGGAGCACTCTTGGTCCCCCAGCTCATACAGTCAAAACAAAAAAAAAGTGTGCCTTCTCGGGAGAAGAGCAAGAATGAAGAATCAAACTTGATTCTTTAGAAAGCCCTCACTCACCAACCTAGTTGGTGACGTGCTTCATCATCAGGCTCCACCAGGAAGGCCGAATGCCCCTCTGGTGTGCTTCAGCGCCAGAATTACTGCGGAGCGGGTTTGTGTTGTTTGAGTGACAAGTGAAAGTTTTTGTGTGGTTGTTTAAAAATGTCTAGATTGTGTCCAAGAATAATTTTATTGGGGGTGTGGCTAGCAGCCGAGCGCAATGGCTGCCTAGTTAAGGAGCTCCGTGGGTAACACACCCCTTTCATTGATCTGAGTACATATCCGCACATATATCGACCTCCGGAGGCTGGGGTCAAGGTCCGCTACTGAACGACAGCAGCCGCTGGAATTTTGGCATGGATCCGCTGCCGGGAAGTGCCCGACTTTGAGGGAGCGGAGGAGCGGCCTATCCCCGTGGAAGAGACCAGGGACTAAAGTTTCAGGAGGCGCCAGCTGGTGACACAGGGGTGCAGAGAATCGAGCGGCGGAGACACGCCGGCGCCCTGCTTGACCGGAGAGACCCTGAGGTGGACTCTGCTGAGCGGGGGCTGTGGTGTGAGAGTGCCGCCCCCCCCATACACTCACAGCGGCGGAACTGGTCTCGGACAGCTGACAACTCCGCAAGGGCTGTAACTGTGGAGCGATCGCGCTGCCCGTCCTGCCCAGACATGTGGCAATCGGCCGATCCTACATCCTGCTGGGACCAGTCCACAACGCCGCAGCTGCCTGTCCGTGCCTGATGAAGGGCCCCGGGGCATAGATGAGAAAAGAGGCAAGTGCAACACGTTCAGGATCCCCAAATTGCGGCCATACTGCTGAGGGCGCTACCTGATCCCCTGCCGCGCCCTACCACCACCGCAAGTGAGGCCCTGCAGCACTCTTCGCACCGCGGTTCGGGCCCTGTCACTTTGGACCACTGGGGACGTCTTCCTGCCGGTGGGTTCCCACTGAATTCTGGGGGTGGCCGCCCCACTGCAGTGCTGCACCAATAAACGGCGGAGCGGTGAGAGGCAAGACCCGCGCCGCAGCATATCCTAGGGCTGGGGGACGTTTTCTTGTGCACCTGCCGGAGTACCGGACGAGGGAGGTGTCCACAACGCGGGACGCCCGGTGCCCACGCATTACGTTATACCTGCAGACGGCCTCACTTTCACCCTTGATATTGCGCAGCTGGAACACAGACTCGCTCTCCACCCCAAGGGCAGGACGCAATGGCTGGCAGAGGTCCCAGGAATACCTCCGCGCAAGCCGGACAAATTTGCCTATGAAAAGAGCATGGTATTGCAGCTGGAAGGACGCACGTCTACTGGCAAACATCAAGATGGAGGGGAGGCGTAGAAAATTACTCTGGAAGATATCATGAAGACGCTATCCAGCGTCCAAACCACGGTGGGCTATAATTTCCACCGACGTCTCGCTGCTGCGAGCGGACCTACATAAAATGGCTGACCGGGTGAAGGAGGTGGAGATAGTGACGAAATCGCTGGGAACAGACACTTCAGACCTACAGATGGCCATCTCCCAGCTCCAGAAAGAAAATAGGCAGCTTGCTGAGAAGCCGGACGATCAAGAAGGGCATGCGAGACGGAGTAACATGCGTATAATTGGCATACCGGAGTCCAAGGGCAAACAAGCAATGGACTGGTATGTGGAAGAGCTGATACAATCGAGGCTACAACCCAAGGGCCTCTCCAACTACTTTTCAGTGGAGCAGGCGCACAGGGTTCCCGGCGGCAGGCCGAAACAAGGGGCGCCCCCGAGGCCAGTGCTCGCTAAACTGTTCAATTACAGGGACAGGGACGCAATTTTGCAGACCGCACGGATCTCTCCGCCCATACGAATACAGAATTCCGCGATATCCTTTTTTCCAGACTACACGGCGGCGGTTTCCAGACGCAGGAGAAGTTTCCTAGAGGTCAAAAAGCTTCTGAGGGCACAGGAAATACCCGACTCCATGATCTTCCCGGCTAAACTTCGTGTCGTGGATGGTGGTCGGACTTGGTTCTTCGAGACGGCGGAGGAGACCTGTAGAGAAGCCCAATCGCGGACACGGACATCACCGCCGGCGGGAGGAAGAGGGCGACCCGGGAACGCAAGAGACAATACACTCGGACTCGGAGCAGACGCCAAGGCACGAAGAGGAGTGACCAATGGGACGCTGTTGTTGACACTTGCAGGATGACTGGTAGACGGAGTGAACCTGTTTGCATTTACGGCTGGACTGGCCATGGTGGCGGACTGAGACGGACTTTGGAGGGTGAGAAGGGCTAGGGCTTCCACTGGACCTCCTACCCCTGACAAGCAAGTACTTTGTGTTTGGGAGGGCAGAAGCGCTCTGCTGAGTTGGAGTGGCGGGCAGTTGTAGAACCGCTAAGCAGGGATGCAGGGAGGACGGAGGACCTGGGGGGGGGGGGCAGTTTGTAGTTCTTTTGTTTTGTTTGAAATGTTCAGAGGTATTATTGATGCGGGTGGACAGCGACGAATGGGGTGGCGGGCAGTTGAAGGTTCGCCAAGCAGGGAGGCAGGGAGGGTGGTTGGGACCCAGGGTGGGAGGGTAACTGGGTTGTTTCATTTTGTTGATTTTCTCGTTTGTATGGTTGTGAAGGCGACACGCTGCTTTAATGAAGGCGCATTGCAGGTCAAGTTTATCTTTGATTGCACAACACAACTCTCCACCATAGATGGCTACACACGTGACATGTACACCTGAGACTCCACAAGAACAAATTCCCCATCAAACAGCCCTAACCGTTTTGACATGGAACGTCCGGGGACTGGGAGACAAGGTGAAGCGAGGTCTGGTGCTGCAATACTTGAAACGAAGTAGTCCAGCGGTAGTTCTGCTACAGGAAACATACCTAGTGGGCTCTGCTACCAAGGCGATGGATAGGTGGGGGTATAAGATGGCGGCGCATGCAGACTTCTCCTCGTGTTCCAGAGGAACAGGGATCCTTGTAAGTAAAATTTTTTTACTGGTACTCCAGCAGAAGCTAGTTGATGACCAGGGCCGCTTTGCGGCCATTACATGCCAATGGGACGGTCGTCTTTTTAATTTCGTTTCTGTATACATCCCACCTACCCTACATGCCACGGCACACTCTGCATTCACGGCATTCCTACTGACTTTGCCTGACGCGACATTGGTGATAGGAGGCGACTTTAATGATATCATTGATGGAGAGATTGATAGGTACCCGGCCAGACCAGTAGTACATGGGGGGGCGACTGCTAGGACTTTTAGATGCCCTGGGGCTTACGGATTGCTGGAGGCACAAACACCCTAGCGACAGACAATATACCTTCTATTCTGCGGTCCATAATTGTCTCACCCGGATTGATTATATTCTGATGTCTGCAGATGGCCTACAGGGCATAGAAGAGACGGATATTCGCCCCAGGGGTATTTTCGATCACTCCCCACTGCTACTAAAGTATACACTCCACCGAACGCATAGACGGCGCATGTTTCCTGTTCATGCTGGTTATCTACAGGTTGCCCCCCTTATGAAGGAACTCGCCAAAACCACCAGGCAATTTTTTCAAGAAAATACTGGCTCCGTTGCCTCCCACAGCACTCTATGGGAGGCCTATAAAGTAGTCCTCCGTGGGCAGGCGATGGCCACTATCACCGACCATAAGCGAGCACAGCCGATGGAGCTAAATGCCGTTGAAGGAAGGAAGACCTTGCCACCACAATAACGGAACAGGAAACTCACCCTTCACCGGGGGCTGCCCAGGAGGTTTGCCTTAAGCAAACCGCATATGTAACATACCAGAGGGAAATGGCGAAAAACGAACTCCAGGTGACCCGCCACAGAGTTTATGAGCTAGGGGATAAAGCAGGGAAGATGTTAGCCTGGCTGGACAAAAAAGAAAAAGCGGGTAGAGTAATTGCACAGCTGACGTCCCCCACGGGGTCTATGACCTCAGATCCTGACGCTATAGTTGGCCTCCTGGCCGATCATTTTGAAAACACTTATGCTCTCCAGGCGTCCTACACGGTGGAGGAAGCATACGATTATATCAAGGATCTGACGATCCCTCGCCTTTCCCCAGAAGCGGTACTCCTACTGGAGGCGGACATCACCCCTGATGAAATTCAAGAGGCGACTTACTCGCTCGCGTCTGGCAAGGCATTGGGTCCTAACGGGCTTCCGGTGGAATTGTACAAGAAAACTGTGCAAACGACGGCCTCCTCCCTTCTGAATATGTTCTCTGATAGTCTAGAAGCTGGGGAACTGCCTAGAGATCAACGCCTCGCCACGATTGTTCCGATCCATAAACCAGGCAAGCCTGCGACGACTTGCGCTTCCTATCGCCCAATCTCCTTAATAAATGCAGATCCAAAGATCCTCGCTAAATTACTGGCGTTGCGATTGACCCCCCATCTTGCCACCTTAGTACATCCAGATCAGTCTGGCTTTATGCCGCATCGCAGTACGGCACTCAACCTACGCCGCCTGCAAGCGGTTATGGCCCGCCGGCAGTATATACAGGAACCTGCTGTCCTCCTCACCCTGGACGCCACTATGGCGTTCGATACAGTAGAATGGCCATACTTGTTTGCAGTGCTCCAACACATGGGCTTCGGCCCTAAGTTCTGCGCCTAGGTTCATCTGCTTTATGCCAAACCCCTGGCCCACGTGGCAGCCAATGGACACATCTCAAGGGATTTCCCGCTCGGCCACGGAACAAGGCAGGGATGCCTGTTATCCCCCTTACTATTTGCTCTGATTCTAGAGCCGTTAGCGATTTGGATCCAATGGGAACCCTCTATCAAAGGACTTCGGATGTCTGACGTGTGGGAAGATCGCATATCTCTATATGCAGATGATATTTTTCTATATCTCACTTCCCCCAAAAAATCCATTCTAGAACTGCTGAATGTTTGTGAAAAGTTTGGGAGAGTGTCGGGTTATAGGATTAATTGGTCCAAATCTATCCTCTTTGTTCTTGCCGGCCTCCCGCCTATGCTTCCCGGGAGCTGCCCTTTACGACCTACTGTGTCAGCGTTCAAATACTTGGTTATATATGTTACGTCGAACCCAGATGAATTCTCTACATTGAATCTGTGGCCCCCATTGGACTGTTTCAAACGAGATGTGAAGGTGTGGCGGGCCCTCCCCTCACTCTTCTGGGCAAAGTGGCCCTATACAAAAGGATGTCACTCCCACGCTTCCTGAATCTTTTGGAAAATACGCCGTTTACGGTCCAGGCCTCTTATTTCACAGCGATCGCTGCGACGGTCTCTAGCTTAATATGGGATGGCAAACCAGCACGCATTGCACAAAATAAGTTGGTAAAGGACTGGTATGACGGAGGCATTGCACTCCCAAATATCGAATTGTACTACTGGGCAGCCCACCTTAAACAAATTATTTAACTGGTTACATACCCCGCAGACTGAATCTGCGTACTTAGCAGATGGACAGTGCTTGGAGGCTAGGGGAATGATGGGTAACCTCTACAGATGTCGTATGCCGTCGGACTTACTAAGCCCTACACGCCACTCGGTGCAACTCTGGTACAAAGCACACAGACGCCTTCGATGTTCTGATCTCATCACGCAAATGACTCCATTATGGGACTCATGTAGGTTGGGTTCCCTCCACAACAGTAAAGGGTTCCAGGCGTGGGACAACATAGGTATTTCAGTGGTGGAAGACCTTTGGAAGAAGGGCAAGGTGGTGGACTTCTCCTTCCTACAAACAAATTATGATATGGCGCAGGTGGAACGGTTTAGATGCACCCAAATTCGGCATGCGCTGCAGACAGCCATTCCGGTGGGTACGGACTTTCAAGAATCCACCCCTCTTGAACATAGGTTATTGATGGAACATATGACAGATAAAGCAACATCCTTTACATATCGGAAGTTGGTTAACAACCTTCCTGACATGACGTCCAAGCTGCGGTTGAACTAGTCGCGAGACATTGGCAAATTTGATGACTCCGAATGGCAGGAGGCCCTGCCCTCCCCTCGGGAAACAGCCATCCCCTCCAGGCTCAAATTAGTCCAACTTAAAATAGTACACCACATGTACTACACCAGAACGATTTTATACAAGATAGGGAAGGCGTCACACATGTACTGTCTGCGTGGATGCGGAGAGGAGGGGGCATTCCTTCATACTATATGGGATTGTGGTCGGGTGGCAATGTACTGGACTGCTGTGATGCGTACCATTTCTCAGGCTCTAGCTGTTTCCCTTCTGCCTGATCCCCGGCACTGTTTGTTGAATGTATTGGAAGCTAACAACCTAACTCATCGCCAACAGGACTGGGCCAGGCTGGGTATGATGATGGCAAAACGTAATATTGCCAGGCTGTGGGGCTCTGATGCGCTACCTACGCTAAGGGACTGGTGCAGGGACATGGATGACGCAATGGTGGCAGAGAAAGCGTTTTTTGTCCATCGTGGATGCGCGGGGAAGTGGGGGCAAATATGGGGTGCATGGAATGAGTTCAGGGGTGATATATGCGAGCCCCAGCGAATAGACGAGGATGAGGTCACCTCGGACTGATGGTTGTTACTACGTGCATGTATGATGTCGTATTGTTGTGCCCACTCTAGCTGGTTTTCTACTGCCCTATAACTGATATACTAGTTGAGCTTGCCTGTATATGCACTGTATACGTTTTATGATGCTGAAACAGTATGCTTTCTCGCCTTCCATGTTTAATTCAATAAAAAAACATTTAAAAATAATAATAATAATGTTATTAGTTGGCCAATCAGACATGAATAAAAACAAAGTAAGGGATGTATGAGCTGGATAGATTAATCAGCTATATCCCACTGTGCGTGGTGAACATGTTTCTGCCTGTGGCCAGAGCGGCAGACTCAAGAGGCAGGGCTCACAGTACGATAGCCATCGGCAGCTCAGCTCAGCATCATGTGACTATGGGCAATTGCTCACTTAATCTCCCTGACGGCCTCCAGTCCCTTGAAACCTTAAGGAGTAATATGTTTGTGCTTTACACATAGGACTTATTTAATAATAAACAAACTGCTGGTGCGGTTGGTTGAAAAGGCATTTTCACCTATTTGCAGCCCTAGTACAGCAACACAAATGTAAATGGTGGGTAGCTCGCTGCATGAGCTTCTCTTCAAATGTGCAGGTTGCCAATTACACATTTTTATAATTCAGCAAATATGATAATAGGAATAATTGGCCTGCTGGGAGCGGGCCCCAGAGGGTGCTGGCACATTTACTCCTTGACTTTATGGGTCGTTTTTAGGCAAAAGATCGAGTTAGATTGTGTTAAAAACAGTAAAGGTACAAGTTTACCACCGCTGGATATACCACAGGAACTAATGTGACTTACTCAGCATGTTAGATGAATCATACTCTATTGAATGTGACTCCCTGATTTCTGACCCACTGTGTGGAGTAATAGTAGGATTCACGTCAATGACATAATTTGGATTAAATTTAACTGAAATTGAGTTATTTAGCACACACTATCACTGATGAGGCGTTAAATTGCATAGTGGCGAGTAGAACACTACTCTGGACCCCAAAGTTTTAGGCTAGTCCAGGGATTAAGGCGATTAGTCTGGTGTGCTGAAGGAAACCATTCTATGCATTAACACCAGTTGCTTTATGGTACATTAACATACATGCCAACAGGAAAGCCGCAGATTTTCAAAAAATAATCAGTAGAATGTATTTCTCCATTGACTTCTATTGAGGGCAAGGCCTTCATCGGGTCTACTGTCATGTATGGGACTTGCAAGTGTGCTGCTGTATGGTCGGATATCAGAAAAGCAAAAATATATATTTTTTACCTGTCTGGAGCACGAGGAAAGGGCTATATCAGGGAGAGAGAGTGTGGCAAAAATGTTCTTCACTGGCCTGCGGAAGCAAGTTACTGACAGTGCATACTCCCGAGTCACACAAGACCAGTCCCTGCTGGCAGAAGCCTGTCGAAGAATCGTGTTTTTGCATGCAGGAAACAGTAGGAGGGAGACTAGCCTAACTGTCCGATGATCTCCTTCTGTGGAGTGCGGACGTAAAGAGAGCAAAGTACGCTGTGCCCGCCAAACCTACTGCTGCTGGTGCTTTTGAGAACCCCCTGGTGCTGTGTTAAGGAGCGAGGAGACTGGCAAGAACAGGCAAGGAAAGAGGTGGTAGGAAAGAAGGCAATGTGTTTGGCGTCCACCAAAACCTGCTGACCCCAACCTTGCAGCTTGCAGCCAACAGCTTTATGGGGGTCCAAGATCTAGCATGCAAATGGGTCACAGGCATTCGGTCCTGTAATAAAACAGTAGAGTTCCTGGGAAGGAGCAGAAGTTGCTAGAATGGGCTTGTTGTGGCTTGCTTTCTCGGAGAATCTCCCCACGCCAGCCCTTGTACTTGCAGTAACAGCCCCATTTTCACAGGCAGTTTTAGCTCTTTGACTTTCTACCAGAGCAGTAGCCCTGATAGCCTTTTTTCTTTTTTTTGCAGTTTTATATAGCTCAACCTCAACCCGAAGGTAGAAGGTATTGGAGTGCTTTACATAAGCACCAGTTACATTACACAAGGACACATTCATGTTTTGTAGGCACACAGATTAAGTAATTTGACCAGAACCACAGGCTATTGAGCTGACGCTGAGACTCAAACACGGTTCCCCAGTTCCAAAGCCGGCAGTTTGGACCTGGCCATATGCAAATCAGTCTTGACCCTGCTCCCCATGGGAAGAGTCCAGCATGAACTGTGAAGCCAGGTCCCCCTAGACCACAAGCAAGCATCCTAGGACCGGTTTCGGGTTATTATCAATCTTCAGCCAGGGTAGTTTGAATCCAATGGCATGGCGAGCACAGGACCCATGTCTGGGCAACCCCATCCCACTTGAGGTAACAAATGCAAAAAGGATAATTGCTAGTCCGAATGCTGAACAATGTCAATCACTCACCCCCAGTACAGAGATCTGGGCCTAAATCCGTATTTTTTTTGCTCACCACGCCATCCCTGTTTCAAAGTAGTTCACTGGGTGGGGGCGTATTCGTGATGTCAAAAGGATCTGTATAACAAGATTCTCTTAGTTCAACGGGTGGGGTGGATTGGTCCGAGCAACTAGTTGTTGAAAGGGTATTGTGTGGTGGTGAATTTAAAAAATCCATTGCTTTTTACATCTTACTACATGTTCTGGGTGATTTAGCTCACAAGAGTAACGGTATTCAGGTCCTACTGCTGAATTATTTCTATATTTCAAATTTGATTATATGCAAACCTCACACATTGCGAGACCAGGCGCAAAGTGTGGAGCTCGAACAGGTGGAGGGCTATAACATGCCCACAAGAAATTGTTTCGAATCTCTTGAAGCCAATTATTCTGTAGATTGACTTAAAACCCTCTAAGAAGAACGACCAGATCTATCTACAGGCTCCTATAGTGGGTTTTGATGAGACCAGGAATCATAGAGTAAATTCAGTTATGCAGGACTAACATAGGGTACATCGGGAAAGTTCAAATGTGGGTGGTCTAAATGTGATTTCCTGGAACATAGCCGATGCTGGTACTAAACTATCTAACTCTAATTGGATGGCCATTTCAAATAAATGGTATATAACCTGTCGTCAAGAAACTAAGATGAAGGACAATTTCCAGATCGATGGATATTATTCCCTTTTTCACCTGGCTATGCCTTCAACCTCAGGCAGTGCTAAGGGGGGATCTGGCTATTAATTTCAGTTAAAGTCTCCCCTATTGAAACTAAGGTAGTTTGGACTTCAACACATTTTCTGGTCTAACTACCGTAATGCCCAGGAGGCTTCACATTATATTGGTCAGTTGTTATTATACTATTTTTATTGGTTGCTCTAGAGATGTGATTGACCAATATGATATCTTTCCAGAGAATTTCCTCACAAACATCAAAAGACCAACTCTTTTAGCTTGGGCTGGGAATGTTAATATCCCTGTCTGTGAGTTTAGCAGTCACCCTGTTTGTGGCTTTGAGGATTTGTATGCAAATAATGTGACACATTGTAAACATTCTGTATATGAGGAGATATTAAACAGACTAACATCGAAACATCAATTCGTTTTTACCTGCGATATTTAAAAAAAAGATCAGATGCCATCGCCATACCTACCTTCACTAGGAATTCAAAAGGGAATACAATTTATTTTGTTTGGGTATCTATTGATCGCTCTGATTATCTAATGAATTACAAGGTAATCACTAATTATACTAGTGACCACAATCCACTGTTGTTATCATGGAATATAAACTTTAAGAGAACGGTCCCATCAAGAGTCCTGAAAGATTGCTTATAAGAAAAATCAAGGCCAGAGAATAAAATAGGATAAGCATGATTCTGAATCATTTACACAAAACATAATTACTGAGAATATAGCAACCTTTCTTTCTTGTTTGTCATATCACGATGACTCTTGTAACACCTTAAGAGATTTTAAGAAGCTATGTACATTGATTTCAGACAATTTAACAGTTAGTGCTTCCATGCCCAAGGTAAAACTTTGAAGATGGTTTAATGCCGCTTGTACAATGGTTCAAAAGCATTTGAAAGAAGCACTTAACTCTCGCCCCAGGTGCACACAGGGAGCCATTAATGCACGATGATTATATGTATCCACCTTTGCGGAACATTAGGAAGAGAACTGAAGCATGGCATGATTTATTGGAAGCAGTAGCTAGGAAGGGTATCAGATTTTGGGAAACCACAAATGGTCCTTTTTATGATTATTTAACTCCAGAAATAGAGACTTGGTAACTCATTTAAAAAATATTTTTCAGTCTGAACATACAGAAGGTTTTCCACCTGACTTGCCGGGGGAGGTTCCACTATCCACCAGTTTTACGTGCCTTTGGTAACACAATCCAGGTTCAAAAGGTGTCTTCTGCATTAGATAGAAGTACATCTGGGAAGACACCCAGCCTGACAGAGTCCTGACACACATCTTAAAAACAAATATTTTTTATGGGCAACACTCATTATGAATGGCCTGAGAGGGGCTGTGGTTGGCACTCACCAGTTTCCTTGAATACTACCACTATAGTGTCCATTTACAAGAAGGGAGATAGGAACTTTCCCTCCTGTTATCACCCTATCTCAGTGATAGACTCAACCACTAACCTATCAAGATTAGAGAACTGGGCCAAAGAAAATAATATCCTTTTGGAATTACAGTATGGTTTTAAAGCTGGAATTGGCACTATCAAGATCCGTCCATCATCTCCTTGAATTTTTTGCTTTGTTCGCCCTAAGTTGGCAGGGTATGCCCAGACGTGGGTCCCTTGCTCACTTTGCCACTGGATTCAAGCTAGCCTGGCTGATGAAGGGTATTACCCAGAAACTGTTCCCAGGATGCTTGTTTCCGGTTCAGGGAAGACCTGGCTTGGCGAGTTTGAGCTGGACTGTTCCCATGAGCGGTACAAAAGGGGGTGGTGAACGGGCTAAAGAACGGTGATGGATTAAACCCAGATATTTTGACTGGGTGTGAGTGTTTGATTGGTTCAGATGCTCCGTCCATTACCACCCCCTTTTGTACCGCTTTTGGCCGCCATAAGTGTGGCAGGGTATGCTCAGACGTGAGTCCCTTGCTCACTTTGCCACTGGATTCAAGCAAGCCGGGCTGAAGACGGCTGGAATGCCAGAAACCGGTTTGGAAGCTTGTTTCCGGTCTAGGGAAGGCATGGCTTGGCAGTTCGGGCTGGACTGTTCCCTGGAGGCACAGGATCAGACTGATTTGCATATAGCCATGTCTGAACTGGGGTGGCAGAGTGGGCTAAAGAACGGTGATGGATTTAACCCAGATCTTTTGGCTCGGTGTGAGTGTTTGATTGGTTCAGATGCTCCGTCCATTACCACCCCCTTTTGTACCGCTTTCGGCCGCCATAAGTGTGGCAGGGTATGCTCAGACGTGAGTCCCTTGCTCACTTTGCCACTGGATTCAAGCAAGCCGGGCTGAAGACGGCTGGAATGCCAGAAACCGGTCCTCAGAAGCTTGTTTCCGGTCCAGGGAAGGCATGGCTTGGCAGTTCGGGCTGGACTGTTCCCAGGAGGCACAGGGTCAGACTGATTTGCATATAGCCATGTCTGAACTGGGGTGGCAGAGTGGGCTAAAGAACGGTGATGGATTAAACCCAGATCGTTTGACTGGGTGTGAGTGTTTGATTGATTCAGATGCTCCGTCCATTACCACCCCCTTTTGTTCCGCTTTTGGCCGCCATATGTGTGGCAGGGTATGCTCAGACGTGAGTCCCTTGCTCACTTTGCCACTGGATTCAAGCAAGCCGGGCTGAAGACGGCTGGAATGCCAGAAACCGGTCCTCGGAAGCTTGTTTCCGGTCCAGGGAAGGCATGGCTTGGCAGTTCGGGCTGGACTGTTCCCAGGAGGCACAGGGTCAGACTGATTTGCATATAGCCATGTCTGAACTGGGGTGGCAGAGTGGGCTAAAGAACGGTGATGGATTAAACCCAGATATTTTGACTGGGTGTGAGTGTTTGATTGGTTCAGATGCTCCGTCCATTACCACCCCCTTTTGTACCGCTTTTGGCCGCCATAAGTGTGGCAGGGTATGTTCAGACGTTAGTCCCTTGCTCACTTTGCCACTGGATTCAAGCAAGCCGGGCTGAAGACGGCTGGAATGCCAGAAACCGGTCCTCTGAAGCTTGTTTCCGGTCCAGGGAAGGCATGGCTTGGCAGTTCGGGCTGGACTGTTGCCAGGAGGCACAGGGTCAGACTGATTTGA
Organism: Lissotriton vulgaris; assembly: GCF_964263255.1. NCBI lineage: Eukaryota > Metazoa > Chordata > Amphibia > Caudata > Salamandridae > Lissotriton > Lissotriton vulgaris. The sequence continues at coordinate 1,848,938,279 of NC_141687.1, forward strand.
ATATAGCCATGTCTGAACTGGGGTGGCAGAGTGGGCTAAAGAACGGTGATGGATTAAACCCAGATCTTTTGACTGGGTGTGAGTGTTTGATTGGTTCAGATGCTCCGTCCATTACCACCCCCTGTTGTACCGCTTTTGGCCGCCATAAGTGTGGCAGGGTATGCTCAGACGTGAGTCCCTTGCTCACTTTGCCACTGGATTCAAGCAAGCCGGGCTGAAGACGGCTGGAATGCCAGAAACCGGTCCTCTGAAGCTGGTTTCCGGTCCATAGAAGGCATGGCTTGGCAGTTCGGGCTGGACTGTTCCCAGGAGGCTTAGGGTCAGACTGATTTGCATATAGCCTTGTCTGAACTGGGGTGGCAGAGTGGGCTAAAGAACGGTGATGGATTAAATCCAGATCTTTTGACTGGGTGTGAGTGTTTGATTGCTTCAGATGCTAGGTCAATTACCACCCATTTTTGTACCGCTTTTTGCCGCCATAAGTGTGGCAGGGTATGCTCAGACGTGAGTCCCTTGCTCACTTTGCCACTGGATTCAAGCAATCCGAGCTGAAGACGGCTGGATTGCCAGAAACCGGTCCTCGGAAGCTTGTTTCCGGTCCAGGGAAGGCATGACTTGGCAGTTCGGGCTGGACTGTTCCCAGGAGGCACAGGGTCAGACTGATTTGCATAAAGCCATGTCTGAACCGGGGTGGCAGAGTGGGCTAAAGAACGGTGATGGATTAAACCCAGATCTTTTGACTGGGTGTGAGTGTTTGATTGGTTCAGATGCTCTGTCCATAACCACCCCCTTTTGTACCTCTTTTGGCCGCAATAAGTGTGGCAGGGTATGCTCAGACGTGAGTCCCTTGCTCACTTTGCCACTCGATTCAAGCAAGCCGGGCTGAAGACGGCTGGAATGCCAGAAACCGGTCCTCAAAAGCTTGTTTCCGGTCCAGGGAAGGCATGGCTTGGCAGTTCGGGCTGGACTGTTCCCAGGAGGCACAGGGTCAGACTGATTTGCACATAGCCATGTCTGAACTGGGGTGGCAGAGTGGGCTAAAGAACGGTGATGGATTAAACCCAGATCTTTTGACTGGGTGTGAGTGTTTGATTGGTTCAGATGTTCCGTCCATTACCACCCCATTTTGTACCGCTTTTGGCCGCCATAAGTGTGGCATGGTATGCTCAGACGTGAGTCCCTTGCTCACTTTGCCACTGGATTCATGCAAGCCGGGCTGAAGACGGCTGGAATGCCAGAAACCGGTCCTCGGAAGCTTGTTTCCGGTCCAGCAAAGGCATGGCTTGGCAGTTCGGGCTGGACTGTTCCCAGGAGGCACAGGGTCAGACTGATTTGCATATAGCCATATCTGAACTGGGGTGGCAGAGTGGGCTAAAGAACGGTGATTGATTTAACCCAGATCTTTTGACTGGGTGTGAGTGTTTGATTGGTTCAGATGCTCCGTCCATTACCACCCCCTTTTGGACTGTTCCATGAGGCACAGGGTCAAGACTGATTTGCATATAGCTGGGTCCGAACTGAGGTGAGCTAAAGAATAATGATTGATTCAACCCAGATCTGTGACTGGGTGTGAGCGTCAGTAAAGTTTCAGCGCTCCATCTATCATCTCCTTGTGTTTTCCCCTTTTAAGCAGTGACTTAATTTGCACTTCCTGACAGGGAAATATGTTATGGCCAGGTGAGGAGCATTGCATTTACTTTTAATGGATCAAATGCTTTTGATCTGGTGAATTGTTCCAAATTATGGCCACTTTTGGAGAGCATGGGCGTTGAAAAGGAAGTGTTTTCCTTCATAAGAAGTCTACCCTGAGGAATTACCATAAGTGTTTGGTATGGATCATTTGGGAATGTATGAACATATTAGAACTAATTGCAGAGTTTACCAGGGTAGCATTTTGGTACTCTTTTAATTCTGCCTGTATATATATATAAATGGTGTGGATCAATATTTATCATCTACGACAAAGACAAACTCAAGATGGAAAACTGTCCCTCTCCAATTTTGTTATATGCTGAAGATGCCGTACTAATTGCAAGAACTGCAAACGACCCACAAACCCTCTTCAACACATTTTTTATATTTATAGAAGGTTTAGATTTAAAGGTCAACCTTGAAAAATCATTGATCATTGAGTTGCTGCCCCTCTAGTACTAAGTCTAATTCCCACTGATTGGGGGTGGGGGGATCTAAGCTGAGAGGACTAAGACCCTCAACTATCTAGGAATAATATTTCTCTCCTAATTAAAATGTTCCCCTACTTATACCCATTTGCACACAGGCTACGCCCAAAAATGATGACAAATGATAACAATCTCTATTTCATTAGGAACATATGGGACAGGAGTGTGGGGTTACAGTAACGCAGACATTTTGCAGGTAAATGAGAATGGAGATATTTGTAGGTTACTTGCAGTCCCCCGAAGCACAGCGACCTTTATTTGTCATAATGAACTAGGGTTATACTACTTAGAAGATCTTATTGGTTTAGACCCTTTGTTACTCTGGAACAATAGTTGTATAAACCGGAAGTGGGTTTGGTGAGGATATGTCTTAAAGATTGCATTGCTCTTGATAACAGGGATCAGATTCCCTGGCTTGCCTATGTTAGAAATACTTCTGAGCAGCTGGGTATACCAGAATTATTTTTCGCTCCCAAATCACTAGTCCCCAGCTGCAAGGCAATGGTGAAACAGTTATTATAATAATTCTGTTATTTTTTGTGCAAGGCTGCGCCAGGAATAGTCCCATTCCATGGAAACAGTTGTAATGTATGAAGACTGTAGGAAATTGGGTTACTGGTTGATGGGAGTTGCAACCACAATCCTTTTCAGTGTGAAGTATAAGCAAACCCCAAATTAACCTGTGCTTAACCCTCTGGTAGCTTGGCACAAAAGAAGTCAGGCGTAACTTGGAGGCAATGTGTAAAGTATTTATGCAGCACTTCAAAAAGCAATAAAGTGTAAACCACACAAGAAAAACCAAACACCAATTTAGGACAAAAGAGTAAAATGTTATACATTATTTGAGGTCAAAACCACATGCACTATTACATTTTAAAGATGTAAGTGAAAACAAAGATTAGAAGTACAAAATGCCAACTGTTGTTATCTGTTCGTGCCGGACAGGGACAAAGTCACAAGTACAGGCCAACCGCAATAGAGCATGGGCCGCATTCAGGGACCATGTTAGGCTCGCTGAGCAAAGTTCCTTAAATCTTGTTTGCAGAGTGTTGCAGGTTACCATGTCGGGCATATGTCAGTCAGCGGGCGTTTCAATAACACCATCTATGGGGCTTGTAATGCAAGGTCCTGCATTGAGGATGCCTTTGGAGAAGGCTTGCGATGAGAAGTCCTGCATGGGAAATGTGTTGCACAGCGGCAATTCGAAGAAGCTGTGGGCTGCGATGCGAAGTACAGTGCCAGGGGGAAAAATCCATCACAACGCAACTTTCACAACGCACTACCATTACAACAAATCTTTTATAACGCAAGATCCATTACAACGCATGCTATTACAACACATGCCTTTACAACGCAGATGCTATTACAATGCATGCCATTACTACGCAAGATGGGGTAAGTATTTAAATTACATATTTTTTATTTAATTTTAATTTAATTATTTAATTTATAATTTTTTAAATGTATTATATTTAATTTTAAAATAATTTAATATAATAATTCCCCTACACTATCCAACACTTACCCTACCATTACTCCCCCCTGAAGTTAGAATTGTTGCTCAGTGATTAGAGCAGCAGACCCTGATGCAGAGGTCCTGCCCGGGACCAGGGTTCAATTCCCCGCTTCGGCGGGTCTTGGGCTCAAAATTCCACGGACCTGATAATTCTCGCCTGGGTGCCTATTCCAATCATGGAGTCCCACTCTGCAACTTTGGGCAATAGCTTCCTTAATCTCCACAACGGCCCCCACAACGCTAAGGATGCCTGGCCTCCACCTTGGGGGTGCCCAGGAGTGGACGCCTCACAGGGAAAGCCAGGATTAGTTCCACAGCGGTATTCGTACAAGCGCCTTGAGACCCTTGCGGGTGAGTAGTGTGCTATACAAGTATCAATTTTCATTTTAATTATTACCTCTACACTATCCAACACTTACCCTACTATTACACCCCCCTGGAGTTAGAATAGTAATTTTTAACCCCTACACTATCCAACACTTACCCTACTATTACACCCCCCTGGAGTTAGAATAGTAATTATTACACCTACACTATCCAACACTTACCCTACTATTACACCCCCTGGAGTTAGAATAGTAATTATTACCCCTACACTATCCAACACTTACCCTACTATTACACCCCCCTGGAGTTAGAATAGTAATTATTACCTCCACACTATCCAACACTTACCCTACTACTACACCCCCTTGGAGTTAGAATAGAAATTGTAAACCCTACACTATCCAACACTTACCCTACTATTACACCCCCCTGGAGTTAGAATAGTAATTTTAATGCCTACATTATCCAACACTTACCATACTATTAGACCCCCCTGGAGTTAGAATAGTAATTATTACACCTACACTATCCAACACTTACCCTACTATTACACCCCCCTGGAGTTAGAATAGTAATTTTAACCCCTACACTATCCAACACGTACCATACTATTACACCCCCCTGGAGTTAGAATTAATACTTCAAAGAGTTTTATTTTTAAATTGTTTAATATTTATAAAAATATAAACTTGATTAAAAAAAGGATTACTAACTCATTTAAAAAAATATATATATATTATGGTATGATTATTTAAAAATTGTATATTTTATTTAAATATTTTTTATCATTAATTTAAAAACGCTTTAACATTGATTTCAATGTAAAGTAATGTCTTTCCTTTATTTCCATAGATGTCTAGCTGACTGCAGTGTCTATCACATTGGAAGCTAGTTGAAGAGTAATGCAGGATGGAGAAGAAGCAAAAGGCTGCATCCTAAAGGTAAGAATATAATTTAATAAAGTAATACATTTTTAAAAAATAAGAAGAACATTGTAAATTAAATATTTATAAATAAATATATGGAATGCGAGACAGTATTTTGTAATTTAATATGTAATATACTTTATTTAGACAATGTAAAATTTGTAATTTTTTTTAAATATTTAAAAAAAATAATGGTAAACTTTATATAAATAAAAAAATGGTTTTTGAACATATAGGGCCCCCATTAGGGTGGCGGGCAGACTTTGCCCGCCCGCCACCCTTGCGGAAAACGGGACCGCCCGCCTTAAGGGCGGGGGTCTTGAAGTTAGTATTAGGATGCGCCCGCCACAGTGTCAGGCGCATCCCTCATTTCTAATATTGTGGCGGGCGGTGCTCACTGCATCACCCGCCACAATGTCAGAAATGCATGCATGCATTTGCATACACGAAGCGGCAGGTACCGCGTGGTGCCTGCTGATTCGTGTATGCAAATGTTGGGGGGTACCACAGGTACCCCCCGTGTGCACCCCCCACCACTCCTTCTGCGGGGCCCCAGAGTGAAGACCGCATGCCTTTCCGTGGCTGCATCGCCGCCACGGAAAGGAAACTGAATTGGCCCATCATAATATGGCTGGCGGTGTCTATTAGACACTGCCACCATATTAATCCTTTTCTGCCCCGGCCGCAAGGCGACCGGGGCGGAAAAGTGGCGGACGGTATTTGCTTCCACCGCGGTCCCCCCGCCATATTAATATGGCGGGGGGAGTTCACTTGCGGATGTCGGGCGGATTGCCCCCACCAGGCCGGCGGTGGCTACCACCAGCCTGGCGGGGGCAATCCGCCTGACATCCTAATGGGCCCCTTATTATTAATAAATAAAAAATATTTGTATAATAATTGTCCTTTTTCTTTGTTCATAGCTTCTGATGACGTATTCACGTGTACGTGAATCACGTAGGCAGCCATATTGAGGAGCGTCGCTGGACAGAGCAGAAGCAAGGAGACCTGTGCTCAGGTAGGAAACTTTTAAACTTTATATTTTAATGTTAAACAAGCTGTGAGGGTAAACAGCCTTTACACCGTGGCCAAAACACGGTGTAAAGGCTCACCACAGTGCCATTACGATGCGTCTTTTACAACGCAAGTCGTTACCACGACTTGCGCTGGAGGGCGCTCTAGACTAAGGAATAGTAGATTTACTTTTCCAACACCTTCCCTACTGTACGTAGGCTGGAGTTGGAATAGTAAATCTTACTATTCCTAAGTCCAGCACCCTACAGCGCAAGTCGTGGTAACGACTTGCGTTGTTAAAGATGCGTTGTGATGTACCGCAATCTTTTGGATCGCGTTGTAACATCATACAACCGCTGTGAGTGATATTTATTGCAAGGAGAGAAGAGGGAGGTTTAGATTAGTTAAATATATGTTTAGATTGTATGTTTTTAGCATGTCCCCGATCTTATTGTTAGTATATGCCCACGTCGGGTCACGTGTTTACTTTAATTTAAATAAAAGATGTAATGTTTATTACACTCTAAAAAATGGAATTTGGATGAAAAAAAGGAAAATTATTTTGTTTGGAAAACATCGGAGATAGAAGAAGATCGATTTAAGAAGATTGGATTTATAATTTCGAAATGGTTCGTTTTTATTGGATTTTTTATGGAATCTTAGAAGACTTCGATGTTATTTTTTGGGTTGGTTTGTTTAATGGAACTTTGCCAAACTTAGTGGATTTGGAAGGATTGCTGACTTCAAAAAGAGGTTGAAGATGGTTCGTTACTTCGTTTTTTTGGACTTCAAGATTATATCGAATTGAAAAAGATTTTTATTTATGGAATGCTTTTTGTAAATCGATCTTATTCGAAGGATTCGTTTTTGGAATGGAGTAACATTTTTTTGGAATGCCTTTTTTTTAAATATGATTTTTAAAAAGAAGATTTTATCGAATTGGATTTTTTTTACTGGTTTTTAAAAATGGAAAAATATCAAGCATGGTTTTGGATTGGATTATTGAAGAAAAGAAAAGAAAAAAGAAGACATCCAAGGTAAGGTGACCCGACTTTAATTTATGAAAATAGTTTTGAAAAATGCCAATTTAAATGTGGGTTTATATAATTTAGGGCAAAACAGGAAAGTAAAAGTGTAGGTTGAGTTAGTAATGTAGAATGTGTGCAACATTATCCAGGTAGTCTGAAACCACACACAACGAAAATTGTTGTAATGCACCCAATAGTCGTTCAGACATTTCTTTTGATCTTTTAGAAATGCATGTGTTTAGATTAACTGTCAATGCTTGTGACATTCTCATTTCTTGGAAACTTTGCTCCTTCCTCAAAGTTTCCAAAAAATGATAAAAGTTAGGGTGAGGTTTCCAATTGTGTGGTTGAAGGAGTTGTGCCATCCCTCAATGGCATTGTTTGTTTTTGCTCCTCCTTCTAAGCAGCTCGTGTAGCAGTTCCACCACCCTACATGGGAAAGTGGTTTCCTCCTGCGACCCGACCTGCTTAGATGCCCAATCCATGTGTCTTCAAAATAATTTGACAAGGGTGCCAATTTTTCTTCGTTTGATGTGTAAAATTCTGATTCAGTAATTGCAGTGTGGTACTCGTCTACACTATCTGGAGGAACAAAGCAAAGTGCAGTTAGTTTTTTTAATTCGAATTGCAGTTTGCTATCTGATACGTAATCTACAACTAGGGATGTTTTTTGTATTTTGCGCCAAAATGCCTGGGAAAAATGATTTTAACAAATCCCTAAATTTGGGTATCCGTGTATGTTTTAGTAATAACATTTATCATTGAGAATTCAAAATCAATTATTATTTTCCTAGGACTTCTGTTTGTTGTTTTTGATTTAATCACTGTTAAAAGTTCAGTGTACGTTGTGGTTGTTTATCAAGTAGCAAACTGTAAACTATGGGTACTACTGTATTGTTAATTTTTGCATGAATAGTGTATATTTGGGTGAATGGATGTGGCATGCTTTTAAACGTCCCATTCATCATCCAAATATCAGTATTCTCTAACTTGGCTAGATTACGGGGTGTGCTAAAGATAATTATTCGTTTTTGAGGGTTTTGGTTGTCATGCAGGATGAAAGGTTCGTTAGATATAGAAACAGAGAGTTCAGGAGGATTTAGAATATCAGAGAATGTTTGAGGTGTAACTCTTTGTGGGTTACTTGCCTGTTTTTTTCGTTGAATAATTCGTCTCAGATTGGGTATTATAGGCATACTGCTAGCAACATGATTAGGGACATGCTGAGCAACCTCCCTTAAAATAGAACCAGAGGAGTCATTGGAGGTGCTTGCAATACCTTTCATTTCATTTATTGTTTCTCTTACTTCAATCTCCATTGCATGTTTCAGAAGTCGGTTTCCTTTGCTGGAGGTAATATAATGGGCTGTTTTGTTCGTTGACATTATCTGAAATGATAATAAATAAATGAAAATAATTTTAGAATTATTTTTATATATTTGTAATCAGTTTGTTAGTTTTTTTTCATTATTTGTATGGTTGTTGGTTCGTTTAGATGGTTTTGGATGAATTACTTGTTGCTTAGTTCAGCTTGCAATTTCTTATACTGTAAGAAAAATATAAAAACATTGGTTTTATTTTTGGTGTTGTTCTGCGATGTAACTCTATTTGGAGAAAAAGCAGTTCATTTATTCTTCATCACTGTTCACAAATATATTTACCTTTAGTATTTGTTTTCGGATATATTGATGATGGTGGTCTTTTTTTTTAGAAGCTGTTCTGCTGATGCTGGTTGTTCTTTGTTGGTTCAGCCGAGATGACTTTTTAGATATCTGTAGTAGAGTATAAAATACATAGGTTGTTGATTTTCAAATTATTAATTACCTATTTTTAGGATTTAAAAAATTGCTGGATTTCATGGTTAAAATGCATGAAAGTTAAATTTATAATGCAATTTAGACAGGAAAATGTTTCTTAATTTTTTTTAATTTGCAAAGTGAACAGCAAAGTTCAGAAACAGTTGCATAAATGTTGAACATAATTTTACAAATTTTATAAAAATTGCTAGATCATTTCTATCATTTATTGTTTTTTTATCAGTTTATTTACCTTTGAAATAGATGTCGTTCTTGATAATTGGTGCTTTTTCTTCAATCAATTTTGTAGTGATATGTTCTGAAATAATTTTAGTATTCTGTAAATATGTAAATGAGAAATGTATTTTTTTATAATATATTACTTTTCTTTGAAATGCTTTCTTTTTTGCAGTGATAATTTTATTATAAAATCACACTTTGGTAGAAACTAAAAAAAAGATATTTAAAATTGATTCACTACATTGGATACATTGGCTTTTCATTTTAGAAATTTTTTAAACGATTGTACTTTGGGTTAAAAATTGCTAAACTAGTTGTTGATTAGTTATCCGACTGTGACTCCTTTTGAAAATTTTGTAGGACAACTTTTGTTCATTTATTGTAGCCAAACTGTGTTTTCCAGTTATTTAAATGTATATGTTGTTTCATTAATTCACTTACTTCCAATGTTGTTATTTGCTTTATGAATTTTCAGCACGTTGGTTAATTGTCTGTCAAGTCTGTCATAAAATGTAAAATAATATTTTGCCATTATTAACATTTTTAAAAATTATTTGTCTTTTGTATTATTATTTTTAGTTAAATATATTTTACTTACTTGATTTTTGAGAATGGTTGCGTAAATTACGTCTGCTCTTGCACATAGTCTTCTGACCACTGAGTTCAAAATGGTGGCTTAGTTGTATTTATACTTTTTTTGGTGTATCACCATTATTTTCGAAAAAATTATAAATTTTATTCTCTTTTTATTGGGATTTGTTTGATGTGAAAACGTTTATTTTAATTAATTTTGATAAAAGTGACTGTTTAATGTGTTCGTCTGTGTTTACTCCTCCATTTTGTTTGCTCAGGGTTCCATTTCATTTCATGAAAACTGTTGTAGGACTTGTGATTGACCAAGGTCATAAAATGGTGGCTCGTTTTTAAGTAGTTTGTTTCTTTTGTTTGTGGGCTTAGTTTTTTTGTGATTTGTAATTGTAAGATTATTAATGTTAACTTTGTTGCTGTGTTTGTTTTTGAAAATGTTTTTTTAGTAAGGTTGTGTTATTCCATTAATACTCGAGTGTTAATTTTAATACCAGAGTATTAATTTTGTAAAAATGCTGTTTTTTTTAAAAATAATGTGCTCAATTGCGTTCCACATTTAAAAAAACTTCCCCACCTAAACCCCCTATTTTCCCTGCATCCCGTGCCAGGAGTCATCTTTCAAAATTAATTATAAAATATTTTTATTTTGGCTTGTAATGGTATGGGTAGTATCATTTTGCGTTGTGATGGCACTTTTTAAAAAAATTCTTTTTATTAAATCGAGCCATCAAACAAAGGACACAGTACAGAAGAATCACATAATAATCTACATTACATCTTCAGGGGGAGAAGAAACAAATTACATAAATGTCAAAAACTTCACGGGGATGGGGGAACATCAAAAACAAAATCTCTAGGTGGAACACAGATCTCTCCTCTATATTTATTCCACAGACTCCAAATTAAGGCCCATTTTCGAGGACGTCCTCTCGCCATGTATACAGTTTTCTCATGAAACATGCTCCAGTCTAGGTCATTTTTCCAGTTCTCAAGGGTGGGAGGCAGCTCGGAACCCCACTGTTGGGCAATATTTATTTTCGCTATCATGAAGCCCAGTGTGATCCACTGTGTCTGTGCAGAGTTACGGTCAGTAGGTTCCCATATATTAAGAAGGCATCTTCGTGCCTCCGGTAGTAAGGAGACACCTGTGACCTCGTATAAATAGTGTTATGAATCTTACCCCAGTACTCGGCTATGTATCAGCACTCATAGATGATATGGAGGAATGTACCCACAAGACCACACTCACGTCTACACAATCAGACATACAATAACCCCATCTGTACAAGGCGGGGGCCAGTGACAAAGACCCTGTGTAGTATTTTTAACTGAACAAGCCGCAGTCTTGCTGGAATAGCAACCACTTTTGGGGAGGACACAGCCGATTGCCAGTCTTCATCGTCCAATTCTATTCCATCTCGTGTCCACTTATCCCTCAACTCCCTAAGTAGATACGCCCTATTTTTAATTAGTTTCTTGTAAATCAGGGATATTGTTTTTTCGGGGAGATGACCATCTAAGATTCTATCTTCAAGGGGCGATGCCTCCGGCAGATCCACATCCACAGGCAGGGCCACCTGTAATGAGTGTCAAATTTGCGCATAGCGAAAATATTCGGAGCCTGAAAGCTCAAATTCGACCTGCCGTTCTTGAAATGATTTAATCCGCCCCTTGCCCCATATGTCTTTAATGGTTGAGATCCCTATTAGCTCCCACTTATCGAATCCCTTTGTGTTCCACAGCTTACCCAGTCGTTCCGAATCAAAAAGTGGGGTAGCAAGTTTCAGCTTGTACCTCCACCCCAAAGAGCTCGTGGCATCATGCCAGATCTGCACTGAAGGTTTAGTTGGTCCTGTCAAGCCCAGCTTCATTGGCTTGGAATACAGGGCCCTGTTGTCACTACCCCCTGGGAGGAGCCACGTGTCCATAGCGTATCCGGGATCAGCTACAGGTCCATATGTTCCATGATTAATTGCAGCCAGCTGGGAAGCCCAATAATATCGCTTGATATCTGGGAGGGCAATACCTTCGTCATACCATGGGAGCGTCAGCTTGGCTAGAGTAATACATGGCATTCCATCCCATAATAGACTACGCTGTTACCCCGCCACCTCACGGAAATAACCCGCGGGCACTACATCCAAGGAATTCTGAAGGGCATAAAGGAAACGAGGTAAAGATATCATTTTGAAGAAGGCCGCTCTGCCCAACAGAGAGATCGGAAGCCTCTGCCAGTGAGCGGAGTCACTCCTAAGCCCCTGCAATGAGGAAGAAGATTTTTAACATATCTGACTGCCGGGTCCAGAGAAATGAAAATATCCAGAGATCTGAATCCACCCGTATTAATCTGGATGGGACAGTTTCGCGGAGGAACCGGGGCCTCTCCCCTGAGGACAAATAACAGAGACTTCTTCCAATTGATGGAGAGTCCGGAGTTTTTACCAAAAGAGGCCAGGACGTTGCACACGAAAATGAGGGACTTCTGAGGGGAGGGTAGGTAAAGCAGAATATCATCTGCGTTTAAGGAGATCCGATCTTTCCAATCAGGGGACCACCGTATGCCCCGGATTGATGGTTCCCAGCGAATCCAAGCCGCTAGGGGTTCTAGAGCCAGCGAGAAAAGGAGGGGGGAGAGGGGGCAGCCCTGCCGAGTGCCCCGACCCAAACGAAAGGATGCCGAGACCCGGTTATTAACCACTATTTTGGCGAGTGGCTCAGCGTACAATAAACACACCCAGCCAATAAAGTCAGGCCCAAATCCAAATTTAGCCAGGACCGCCCACAAATAGAATCATTCTACGGTATCAAAGACCATGGTTGCATCAAGGGAAACGATCACGGCTGGCTCCTGCAGAGTGTGGGCCCTCAATACAACGCCATGCAACCTGCGTAAATTCAGGGCCATATTTCCATGGGGAATAAATCCCGATTGATCTGGGTGGATCAGTCCACTGATCACTTTTACCAGCCTATTAGAGAGAAGCTTGGCCAATATTTTGGGCTCAGCATTCAATAAAGAAATAGGTCTATAAGAGGCACATTTAGTCTTTGGCTTACCTTCCTTATGAATTACCACCACTGACGCCACTCTCTGATCCCGAGGCAGAATTCCCTTCTCCCGGGCCTCGACAAACATACCTTTAAGGTAATGAGCCAGCTTATCTGGTCTGAGCTTATATAGTTCAGTTGGGAGTCCATTGGGTCCTAGCGCCTTATCCGAGTTCAACGAGCGAATAGCTTGAGCTATTTCATCTGCTGTCAGGGCACTCTCCATAAAATCATGGTCCTCTCTGGACAAACGAGGATGCTGTATATCACGAAGCAGCAAATGGGAGTCCTCCTCCGGTCGATCCGAAACCGAGGTATACACAGTTTGAAAATACGCCGCAAAGCTATCAACAATACTCCGGGGATCGGCAAGCAACTCTCCCTCATCTGTAACAAGTTCTGGTACGGCATGCCCGGCACTATCTTTTTTGTCCAACCAAGCAATTAGTATCCCTGCCTTATCTCCAAGGTCGTAAAGCCTACCCTGTTGCTCCCTGCGGAGAGTCCTAGCCCTATCAGTGACCAGAGATTTATAGTCATGCTGTTTAAGGCTCAGAATGTGTAAATTAGCCCATGTTACCCCCCGCCCCAGTGCCCCATCAAGACGACTAATCTCAGTCTCCGCCTCAACAACCTCTTTATTATTTTTCGTTCCAGTTATCATTGATAAACCTTGAGCCCTGATGACCGTTTTAAATGCTTCCCAGAGAGACACCGAAGAGGGCACCGATCCTTCATTATCCGTAAAATAATCGTCTAGAGCCTTAATGAGGTCCTGACGGATTTTGGGGTTCCGCATATACCAGGGGTCGATAGGGGAAACCCTACCTGCCGATTTCGAAGCGACACAAAACCGGAGCCAAAGTGGGGAGTGATCAGAGATACCTCTAGCAAGATGAACTGCTTCAACAATATAAGATGCCTGAGCCGCCGGTACCATACAATAGTCCAGGTGGGAAAGGCTACCGTGCACACCCGAGTGAAATGTGTATTGCTTCTGGTCTGGGTGGAGCAATCTCCAGCTGTCCACCAAACGCATTGCATTCAGAGAGTCAGGCAACCACCTCTGGGCACACCCTGTATCTCGCGGGGATGTCTATCCAAGACTCCAGAAGCAACCGGATTAAAATCACCACCCAGGATCAAGAGCCCCACCAGCAGTTCGAGTAATAGCCTTCCCAAATAAAAAAATGAGGTGGACTGCATACCCCGGGGGACATAGGCGGACAAGAGGGTAAGAACATGCCCCTCTCAACGACCCGTAATCCCAACATATGTTCCCCTATCACCCGCCAACGTGGAGTCTATCACTAAAGGGAGCGCCTTCCGAATCAGGATACCCACCCCCTGGACCCAGACGTGAACCCTGCATGAGCCACTAACTTGTACTCCATTCTATGCATCGGCATACATGAATTTCCAACTAAATGCGTTTCTTGGAGCAAGACCAGATCGGGCGCCTGGCACCTGAGATACTGAAGAACCACACCACGTTTAATTTTGTCCCCCAACCCATTCACATTCCAACTTAAAACCTTCAGTTCACTACCCCCATCGTCACATGAAAAAGAGAAATTACCCTCTGCTGTCTGCTGCATGCTAATCAAATACAATACACTGATGCCATCAACAATGCAAAACATAAGAAAATTTAAATAGGTTGCTAACAATATGACACACAATAATAGGATGAGCACGAAAATCTCCCCAACTCTCCTCCACCCACCCCCCACCCTGCACCCCTGCATGCCGCTTACGCGCATCCCCAACTAGCAGTGTGCCTGTCGCCCCCTTTCACCCCAATACTAATCTACAACTAACCTGAGGTAGAAAATAGAGGGAGGGCCTGAACTAGCCCGCTGCCCCACCCCGTCCTGCCCCATCTCCGCTGCCCCATTTCAGATCAATATATGGCGACACAGTTACAAATGCAGCAAATCAAGAGTGAACGTTACGTACCCATTCCACCACCTGGCCATAACACATTACTATTGAAGCCCATTGACCTCATTTACACGTTGTCATTGTTCTTCTGTCTCGTCCCGGTCCTGGGATTCCACCTCAGTCACATTCACACTCTCCAACCAATCCGCCGCCACCTCAGGTTTGTCAAAGAACCAGGCCTTCCCATTGAGTTCTACCCGGAGACGGGCCGGAAATATCATTGCTTATTTTAGTCCCTTGTCCCTCAGTTTCTTCTTCACTGATAAGATGTTCTGACGCTGTTTTTGACTCTGCGCACGTTCAACCGTGAATAAGTTGCTAAGGCCTTTAGGCTTGAGGTGGTTGAGGACAATAGCTTCAACAAACAGACCCAGTGTTTGGCCATCTGATTTCTCGGGTACCCCAAAAATACGGACGTTTTTACGCCTGACCCTTCCTTCATAATCGTCCAGCTTGCGATCCTTGAGGACTCTTGAGGCCTTGAGGTCCCGTACCTCCTGCTGCAATTGGCTCACATCGTCCATCAGGCTGTTAGTTTTAAGCTCAAGCGATTTAACCTTTTCGTTGGCCTTCATGAGGTCCGCCCGCAACAGCCCCATCTCGATTGTAACAGTGTCTAGTTTGTTATCTTCTGGCCCAGTGATGCTTGAACCCTGTTGATAGCCGCCATAGGATCCGTTAATGTTGGTTCAGTGGGGGCAGATATGATTTCTCCTCCCTCCAACAGTGTCTTCTTTGATTCCACCAGGGACCCCTTAGCCAAGGTATAGCGAACCAGCCTGTTTGATTGAATAGTCTTGGATCCCTTGGAGTACTGAGATAGGGGCTTATCCGACTCCGTTCTTGACGCCATTGTGTTGCCCTTTCACCACTGGACCAGACAGAATGAGCTCACATCTGAGGTCAGGGTCACCAATTACTCCGATTCCTTTGATGTTCTCCAGTGGGCCACGTGTGATCACACCTCCCTCAGGCCTCCACTAGGCCATGTCCGTTCACTTGGTCCTAAGCACTCCCAACAAACTCCACAGCTTCCGGGTATTAATCAGAAATGCGAGGGGCACACTCCTATCTCAAATTATTCAGACCAGTTTCAGTATAAAAAGGATCTCGACAGGGACAGATTACTTCACTGTGCACCGTCTCCATCCTCCTTAGCACACCCTATGACTGATTCACCTTTTCGGAGCCGCGTCATACCATAGCCGAGCCCGGCCAGCAATCTCCCCATGTTTTCTTGTTTAACCGGATAGCGCACCAGAAATATGAGTTCACGATCCATGCTTAGCGCACCCTCATACTCTCCAAAGCAGGAACACTAGTGGGCCACCGGTGGGCACTCAGCAGGCACCTCCCGGTTCAATCAATGGCAGTGCACTATGTACAAATGGGGTTCCCTCAAGTAAGCCCGAGCGGGTCCCCTCTCCATCAGGCTACCAATGTGCTCCGCATCCCTCACCGGCCTTTATTTGGAGGCATCTTCACGACTTTTCCAACCACCATCAGTTCGGAAGACCCGGGGGCGATGCAGGGCTAGCATCCCGTAAAGGTATTTCTCAGGCTCTTGAACCCCATTGCAACCCTCCTGACCGGGTCACCGGTCGCCTCGGGGTTAATCACACGAAAGTCCCATAGTTGACCGGGGATGAGGAATCCAGTATCTATGTTACCAGTCGTGTGTTTCCCGGGGCGGCCGCAGCCCACCCAGCTCCGCAGACGGTTCCCGGAACCAGGCCGGTGCGCTATGGGCGCCCGCGCTCCACCTGATTTAAAGTGACTGACCTGGTTGAGGCGGCGGGGCACAGCAATTTCTCAGGTGCATAAATTTACCACTTCGAGCCAGACCGACGTATCCCAGTCAACGGCCCGAGGTTGTTGCACTAGCAGGCGGCCTCACAGTTATGCGAGTCCCCGGTTTCCACGCCAGACCAGGCCCCGAACTTCTGGATGGCGCAGCTCAGCCTCTGGACCACGGAGGCGATCCGGAGCAGATTGCACGGGCATCGCTCGTACCTCCGAGTCAGGGAGTAAGGCTTGGGCTCAGGATAATCCACAGGATGTGGCAGCAGGGAACAGAGGTCGACGGAGCCGAGTCTCTACGTGACCATCTTCGTCGCCAGCTTGGCTCCTCCGCCTGTGATGGCACTTTTAATGAATTCTAATTATTTTGTGTAGTAATGGTATTCGTAGTAAAGATATTTGTTGTAATGGTATTTGCGATGTGAAAAGCTGTTGTAATGGCATGCGTTGTAAAAGCATGTGCTGTATCATCATACATTCGTGTCAGGGATGCATCACATAGCAACAGTTCTGATGCGGAGCTGCGAGGAGCTGAGTCGGTTCTGCCCAAGACCCTACAGCTGGGCTGGCAGAGCACCATCAGGCCCACTTTCCAAGGGTCCAGGACTGGGGTGGCTCCACTTGGGGGGCAAGACTCACTGTAGGCAGAGTTCAGATGCTGGTTTTAAGGAGGGTGGAGCCATTTCTTTTCCTGAGGCTCTGATCAGGAGCCAGTCAACTAGTTCTTGGAGTCATTCTGGTGGTTCTGGGATCAAGATGCAGGTCCAGTCCTTCTCAGCCAGGAAGCAGAGTAGCAGTCCTTTTTGCAGAGCAGCACAACAGTCCTTATGAGTCTTCCATTTATGCCTGGGGCCCACTTTAAACTATGAGTTCTCCACCCCAGAGGTGTTTGGAATTTCCTGCCTCACTGTCCTGGCCCCAGCTTGTCTGAGGACACAAAAGACTAATGTGTTATCCTTTGTGAGTGTGCTCAGGCAGAGCCTTTGCAATGTGCATGAATGGTATGTGAGAGCTCCAGCCCCTGCAACCATCAAGTCAGAGACGGTCCATCGTCTCAGCATCTATGCCCGTTTGTCTCACTGCCTGCAAGCAATACACAAAGACTAACTGCAAACTATGCCTAGTCACGTGCCCCAGGGTACAAACTGAAGGCACCAAAGGGCTCTGAAACAAAAATGCCAACTTTCTAAAAGTAAAAAGTAAAAAGTACAATTGATGGACTGAACACTGCACAATGTCAAACATTCACCCCAGGCCGGGTCTGGTGGCTCAGTGGACTAATGCGTCCATTGCAGGGGCCTGTGTTCGACCTCATGGTCACAGGTTCAAATCTCAGCGGGTCCACTTAGCCTTTCATCCATCTGAGGTCGATAAAATGAGTACCATTGAGTTGGGTAACAATGAACATCTGTTATTCAGCACCAAGAGCCCTCTGGGTGAACTTGCGCTTTACAAATACACATGTTATGTTATGTACAGAGATCCGGGCCTAAATCCATAATTGTTTTGCTCCCCATGCCATTCCAGTTCAGACCCAGTCATATGCAAATCAGTCATGACCCTCTTCCCCACTGGAACAGTTCAGCCGGAACTGCCAGGGCAGGTCCACCCTGGACTGGAAAAAAGCATCCTGGGACAGGTTTTGGGGAATCACCCCTCATCAGCCAGGCTGGCTTGCCCCCAGTGGCATGAAGAGCATGGGACCCACGTCAGGGCATACCCATCCCACTCGGGGTGACAAATGCAAAAAGAACAATTGATGCTGCACAGTGTCAAATATTCACCCCAGTACAGAGATCTGGGCCTAAATACATTGTTTGTTTTACTACCTATGCCTTTCCAGTTCAGACCCAGCCACGTACAAATCAGTCTTGACCCTGTTCCCCATTGGAACAGTCCAGCCTGAACTGCTGGGCCAGGTCCTCTATGGACTGGAAACAAGCCTCCTGGGACCGGTTTTGAGGAATCACCCCTCATCAGCCAGGCTAGCTTAACTTCAGTGTCATGGAGAACACTGGACCCACGTCAGGGAATACCCTTCCCACTTGGGGTGACAAATGCAAAAAGAACAATTGATGGACTTTTTAAAAGTGCCATTTTTAGAATTATGACTTAAAATCAGAATTTAAATTACAATTCTTTAGACACCAAACGTGACATTCCTATTTGCTCCCAATTGAAAGTTATCACTTATTAAAGGTAATTAGTTAACCAAATGTTATCCTATGGGAGAGACAGGCCTTGCAGCAGTAAAAAATGAATGTAAGAATTTTCACTACCAGGACGTGTAAACTTAAAAAATACATGTCCAACTTTTTAAATACACTACACCCTGCCCTATGGGCTACTTAGGGTCTACCCTGGGGTGACTTATATTTATTATAAAGGGAGATTTAGGCCTGGCAAAAGGTTTAGTTTGCCCTGTCGAAATGGCAGACTAAATGGCACTCACATGCTGCAATAGCAGACCTGAGAAATGTTTTTAAAAAGCTACATAAGTGGGTGGCGCAATAAGGGCTGCAGGTCCACTGGTAGCAATTAATTTTCAGGCCAAGGGTACATCTAGACCCACTGTACTAGGGACTTATAAGTAAATGGAATGTGCAAATTGGGTGTAAGCCAATTTTACCATGATTAAAGGAGAAAGCACAAGTACTTTAGCTGTGGTAAAGTGCGCAGAGTCCTAAAGTCAACAAAAACAGATTGAAAAAACAAGAGGACTGCCAAGTCCAACACAGACTTATCCACCGTTGTAGAGATTATAACATATTTGGGCTAATTCCAAATGGTACTCGTCGACCATTTGACCTGCCTGCGTTTGAGCACTGTGCACTTTTTGGTTGCTTTTCTGAAACAGGGTAGATGGTTTCCAGATTTGCCAAAATGTCCATGTGATAATGTTTCCAGACAAAGCACTATCCACTGTATGCTTTTTTGCACGTTATTACCTGTATCTGTTTTGTATTGTAAAACATTTATGGCTATTTTGACCAATAAAGATTGTTGACGTGGGGGGGGGCATGGCATGCCAAGATAGCCGCGTAGAAGTGTCTGCTGGAGCTCCACGGGACAAAAAGTAACTAAGAATTATCTGCAAGTAATCCTACACATTGGGATGCATGGAAGCAACGAAAAAGCACAGACTAACCTGCAAAAGTGGTAATGGTGTTTTCGATTCCTGATATAGAGCCCCAGGGGAGTGATGAGCCAAAATACCCGACCGCCGTGAACGTCCGGGAAACAACGTGGGCCACAGCTGATCGCCACCAACGGGAGCGGTGAGAGACTGGTGCCCACCTGAAGAACTCGGCTGGCGGTGCTGACCAACCCCGCAACACTGTGGCCGAAGCGCTGAATCAAAAAGCTGCCGATCTGCGTCATTAGATGGAGAGGTGGGGATCGAGATTCGGATACGACGGGACGGTGGTATCCACCCGGTGCTGTGACCGAGGGGTGTTGGAGCACCCAGAAATCAGCTACTGTTAAGCAGGAAGTATCCCCCAGAGAGTTGAAGTACCATGGGGTGTAATTAGAAGCGCGCCTGGCCACAGTAGAAGCATGGTGGGCCTAAACAACTAAGGGCCAGATGTAGGTGAAATAGATTTTCCGATTATTAATTACCGAATTTTACCGATTCGGTAATTAATAATCAGTAAATCTGAGGAGTGGATATGTAGGTATTCCAGATGTGTTGGAATACCGAATCGGGAAAATTTGGTATTTACCGATTCGGTAAATACCGAATCGGTAATGCCCATTCATTCCTATGGGCTTTGAAGCCCATAGGAATGAATGGCCATTAGCGATTCGGTATTTACTGAATCGGTAAATACCGAATTTCACAAGGGTGCAGGGTTGTCACTTTGACACCCTCTGGCACCCCCAAAACAGGCTTGGGTGCCATGTGGCAGGCATACATGCCCTAAGGGCAGGTCTGCCTGTCACATGGCATAGGTGTGCATGCACACATGTGCATGCACACCGGAATCGGTATTTTACCATCAAATTGGATTTGATGGTAAAATACAGATTGGGTAAGGCCTCTGGGACTCAGAAGAATCCCACCTACATCTGGGTGCCTCAGATTCGGTAAATTTACCGATTTTATTTTTTACCGAATCGGTAAAATTACCGATTCGGTAATTTTACCGATTCGGTAAAAAAATGCCCCCTACATACCTGTCACCCATTTACCGATCGGTAAAGGCCGAAAATACCGATTTTCGGCCGTTACCGACCGACCTACATCTGGCCCTAAGGCATGTAGCGTGCGAGGAGATCCCGGCATGCTGCTGAGGCCGAAAGCCCTCCTCCAGTAGAGAGGCCGCGGCACACCAAACAAGCATTTGCAATGCAATATGCCTCGCATTTCTCAAAGTTTGAGTTAATTACGTTGCATTATTTGGAACGCCAGCAGTTCAAACTTTTAGTAATGAGACACTTTTTGCATTTCAAATGCTTTTTTTATCTCTGCTGACCTGCCGAGGGTTGTTCCCTTATTTCCAAATGTCACGGCCTGCTTAATGTATTTACAATAAGGGCTGTGGCACACATTGAGGGTATCAATTATGCATGAATTTGTGTCCTTGAGTGTATGTGCTGCTTGCCAATGTTACACAAAATTCAGACAAAAAATATAAATAACATGTAATACAGACAAATAATTCTGATTTACACAATTTTACTCTAGCTTAAAATGTCCCTGTGACATCACCTGCAATTTTTCGACAAGTGCCAGGGGGAGGCACGAAGTAAGAGCTGTGAGCTGGAGACCAGGACATCCCCTCCCATAACAAGATTTAGCTATGATCCCCAATTAAGAACCACAACAAAATATTGAACTAATTACTTAATATAACAAAAGTATTTCCACATTTTGCTTTATATCGTCAGTCTACAATTATACACGGTGGTGGAGTTTGCCAACACCTAACCCTGTATATGCCAAACAAACAAACATTGTGTGTATGGTGTGATAGTTAGCGGTCTAGTGACCGCAGGAAAGTTGCACCACTTCCGCAGGACAGGCATGGCCTGCGGGGTTCCAATAAATGGGGGCAGCCGCTCGTGGTCGTCCCTTCCGGCCGGAGTATGGTGTCTGGCCTGCCTGCGGGCCGGGCTCCTGCCCCTGCGCAAGTTGTAGCCGCTGCCCAGGCCTGGATGTGCCCGCACCACCCTGGCGACGAGTAGGGGATCTGAATCCTCACCCCCCCACCCGCTGTGACCCACACAGGGGCCGAAAAAGGAAGCATTCAGAGACGGCAGCAAACCGCGTGACGTAGGAGCGCACCATCGCCTAACACAAACGGTGCACACCCTGCCCCCAGCCTCAACGGAGATTGCGAGGGAGCAAAAGGAAAAAAAAAACAAAAAAACAACCAGCAACCCAAGGGAAGGTCAGTGCACCACGCCGCCAGCCTGCAGCAAGGGCCCAGGCTGAGAGGGAAAATAGGCCATGCCCCGCCGAGGGCCTTAACAGCGTGTGCAGCCAGGAGAGAGCTGACAGGGGCTACATTTGCCCAGGAACCACACCCTCGAGGCAAGAAAAACGCCACCTCCCAGGGCCAGTGAGCAAGGAAAGACAGTGAGGCAGCAAAAAAAGCCAATTTGACCTCACAGGCACATAGAGGCTAGAGCACACTGCCACCTATATTGCACCTATTGTGAAAAGGATAGAAGAGGAGAACATCACAGCACGTCACCATTGCCAGCCACCAGACGTCATGGGAGACAATGACAAGGCAGCAGCTCCAGCTCCCACACCATTTCAATGCGCTGCATCAGGGGTCCTAACCCTATTCAGTGAACTTGAGGATCTTGCAACGGCCTCTCCCAGGTGGAAGATTTGGATTGAATGCCTCAACAACTACTTCATCGCGACCCGGAAGACGGACAAGGCGGTAAAGAGGTCCCTACTGTTACATTACGCTGGGGGCGAGATATTCAAGTTGTTCAAACATCTACCCAACACGGGGGCAGCCACAGATTACAACCCGGCAGTGACCGCTCTAGACGCCCATTTTGATCCAAAGCTGAACCCTGACTTTGAAAGATTCAAACTATGCCAAGCCCACCAGAGGGAAGGAGAGCCCATGGACACATTCTACCCCAGCACATGTACCGAAGATGACCAACCGAAGGAAATCAGGGCACAGCTCATCCAGGGATGCCGTGATAAGACTCTAAGAGGCCTCATCCTGCACCAGCCAAAGATTGCTCTAGAAGACATGCTAATACTGGCAAGATCACATGACCTGTCCGCAGCCAAGACGAACGAGACGGACCAAGCCCTAATCAAGCCCCAAGGGCAGTTGGACGCCATCAAGACGGAACGAGCCGATGACATTCGAGCCAAGCCGAGGGGAGACTCGTTCAGTAAATCAAGTCCGGACACTCCCAAGTAAAGATGCAGGTACTGTGGGCATGAACCGCAAGCCGCAAAGGACTGCCCCGCCCAAGGAAAGACCTGCACCAACTGTGGGATACCCAATCACTTTGCCTCCATATGCCAAAGACGTACCAGAAGCCGAGACTTCCGCAGTCAGAAGCCACCAACACGGGCCATACAGCAACTGTCTGTGACAGATTCCATGCCACCTGAAAACACACAGAGAAAGAGCAGGAGACACCTACCGATGATTTAAGACTCCTCGGAAGAAGAGGAGGAGGAGGTGTACCCAGTGTCATTTCCAAGGGAACTCAAGCAACGCTGCCGGCCACAGCCAACATGCATGGTCCACGTCGCAGGAACGGAGATAAAAGCGGTCATCGACACGGGAGCAACCGTAAATGTCATGGGCCTCCAGCAATAGCACCACCTACGACCTCGCCCCCCTGTGATGCCATCCAAAACCAGAATCTATGCATACGGGGCGGACACACTCCTTCCACCGGATGGAAAGATCTTGGTACCCATCAAGGCAGATGATCTCGAAGTGACGGCAACCATCCATGTCATCGACAGGGAAGCAGATACCCTACTGAGCAGCCACACAGAGGAAGACCTTGGGCACATCTCTTTCGCAAGGAGGATACAGAAGCACCAGGTAGAAGAGCTACTCAGCCAGTTCCCCGAACTCTTCCAGGGGCTCAGGCGCATCAAGTGTGACCCCATCAAACTACACATTGACAAGACAGTCGTCCCGGTCACTTTGCGACATAGGAGAGTCCCGTTCCACCTGCTGCCTCTGGTAGAGAAGGAGTCAGAGGCTTTGGAGAAGCAAGGGGTCATTGAAAAAGTATCCGGGCCCACACCCTCAGTCTCCCCGATGGTGATCGCTGACAAGCCGAAACAGCCAGGAGTCATACTTCTCTGCATTGACATGCGGTTACCAAATAAAGCCATTTGAAGGGAACACCACATAACACTGACGATGGATGACAACATTGTAGATGTCAATGGATCAAAGTGGTTTTCAAAAATCGACTTGAACGCAGGGTATCACCAACTTCCCTTATCAGAAGAAAGCCGCTACATCACCACTTTCAGCACCCATCTAGGACTACGAAGGTACAAGCGGCTAAATATCGGAATACCCTCGGCTGTCGAGGTATTCCAGAATACGATACGAGAGCTGTTATCGGGATTACCTGGAGTGTTTAACGTAAGTGATGATATACTGATCCATTCAGCGACTGCTGCAGATCATCACAAACACCTCTGTGACACTCTGAAGGGCCTCAGGGAGTATGGAGCAACCCTGCACAAAGATAAGTGTCAATTCTTTCAGCCATCCCTCGAGTTCTTCGCGTATGTATTCAACCAGGAAGGCATCCAAGTGGACCCGAAGAAGTCGCAGGCCATCAAGGATGCACCAGCGCCGACAACACCAATGGAGGTGCGAAGCTTCCTTGGCATGGCCACATACTGCGGGAGGTGTATCCCTGGCTTGGCCACCTGAGCTGAACCACTGCATGCCCTCACAAGAGCCGATGCCACCTAGCAGTGGGGCCAAAGAGAAGAAGAGGCATTCCAAAGTATCAAAGATGCCCTCCTGGGGGAGGCAACCCTAGCCTACTTTGATCCGGGAAAGCGAACAGAAGTTCTGGTCGACGCAAGCCCCCTCGGACTGGGAGCAGTCCTTGCTCAAGAACGCGAACCCGGTCACTGAGCAGCCCTAGCGTTCGTCAGCAAGTCCCTCACACCCACCGAAACGAGGTACGTTCAAGCTGGGCGGGAAGCCTTAGCCATCAAGTGGGCTTGCAACGATTTTCATCTATACCTCAAGGGACAGCCATTCACAATGGTCACCCACCACCAGCCTCTCGTTCCTCTATTCAAAGGCACAGCACCTCACCCACCACCACGTATAGAGCCCTGGGTAGTTCAGCTATAACCATATGAAATGGAGGTAGTTTACTTACCAGGGGCCA
Organism: Lissotriton vulgaris; assembly: GCF_964263255.1. Lineage (NCBI taxonomy): Eukaryota > Metazoa > Chordata > Amphibia > Caudata > Salamandridae > Lissotriton > Lissotriton vulgaris. The sequence goes on from NC_141687.1 coordinate 1,848,963,056, forward strand.
AAAACCCAGCTGACTTTCTATCAAGGCACACAGTCCCGCCAGGTGCGCAGGAGGACACCGATGAAGTCGAACACTAGGCCCACATGGTATCCCTAGCAGAGAGGGCCCCGATTTGTGATACCTCAAGACCTTAAGCACAGGGCAATCCAACTAGCTCATGGAGGACATTGAGGGGTGACCAAAATGAAAGCATGAATGCGAGAGAAGGTCTGGTTCCCAGAGTTGGAGAACATGGTAGAGGAATGCGTTCGCCGCTGTCCGTCGTGCCAGCTGACTAGTGGCCCTGAGAGACCAATGCCCGTGATCACCGAGGAGCCCTGCACCATTCCGTGGTCCAAAATAAGCCTGGACTTTGGGAGTTTTCCCAGAGGGAAGCCCACGCTCGTCATCGTGGAAGCGTTCTCAAAGTACCCAATAGTGGATCCTGTCGTATCCACTGCCTTCAACCACGTAGGACCGGTTCTGGAGAAAGCGGCTAAATATCGGAATATCCATTTTCGGGTTTCCCCACAAAGTGCGCAGCGACAACGGACCACCATTCCAAGGAGCTGAGTTTGCCGCGTTTCTAAAGCAGCGAGGAATCCATCACGGGTCACGCCTCAATGGCCACAGGCCAACGGTGATGTTGAACGCTTCATGCGCACCCTGAACAAGATGTTCCGCATCGACGTTGTTGAACAAGTGGACCCGGAGCAGAGGCTCCATGAGTTTCTGAGAGAGTATCGGAGTACACCCCATTGTACAACTCAGAGAAGCCCATGGGCACTCATGCTACATGGCCCGAGAAGAGATCTGATCCCAACCTGGCCAGGGTGGTCGCCGCCTCCGCTGGAGGCGGAAGAAGCACAAGACTGGAGAGCCAGACGCAACCAGCAAGCGAGCCTTCGCTGCCATGCCACACCAAGAACGCTCCACAAAGGGGTCCCCGTCCTCCTACGATACCGCCGTCCAGGAGGAAAGTTCCGAACAAACTATGAGCCAGGTACCTGGACAGTCCCCGTGCACCGAGGAACCATGATAACTGCCCGAAGAGGAGTAGAAGAGGTATCCCGGAACATCTCATGGTTCAAGGAGGTCCCAGCAGAACACCCCGAGAGGTCCTTCAATGACCAGGCAAGTTCTACCGCCACCCCGCGCTGGAGAGCAGTGATGAAAGATCTGGAAGCGAAAGAGGCGAGGAAACCTCCGAGACGACCTCCTCACCTCAGTCTGGCCCTCAGTCCAAGGACCCAGGCCCGAGTCTGTGAGGCCACGCCCAGAGGTACAGTCTGAGGCCGAATCCCCGTCCGAGTAACCGACTGAGAGACTTTGTTTGCTGATGATGTCCAGCCACCGCAGCCCGAGGTACACGCAAGTACCAAGACTGTATGTTTTGTCAAGTGATTTGCTAGTGCATGTGTTTTGTTTCAAGGACTGAGTTGGATAGGGATGTGATAGTTAGCAGGCGTGGCCTGTGGCGTTACAATAAATGGGGGGCGGCTGCTCGTGGTCGTCACTTCCGACCGGAGTATGGTGTCCTGTCTGATCTGTCTGCGCGCCGCGCTCCTACGCAAGTTGTAGAGAGGTATAGATGCCTTCAAGGGAATTTGTTTAAATACCAATTGGTAATTTCAGACTGATTTTGGAGGATAAATTAATGATCCTTACATGCAATCAATTCATCAAAAAATACATACTTGATTATTTATATAGCCTCTATTTGGTCTCGACATATGGACAACATATAAACAACAGACACAAAGGTGTATTAGAAAAATAGAATTTATCAAAGAGTCAAAAGGTAAATAATTTCATATACAGAGGAGAATAATCCAAAGAATGATTAGGTCTGCAGGTACATAAAAAGATAAATTGATAAGTAACACAACAGAACCTAAAAACACCTATCCAAAGTCAAAGTAAATGAAACAATGCAAGGATAAGATGAAGGTCGACGTTTCGGTCTCCTAAAGAACACTTTTTGAGACCATCCTCAGGACTGATGTCAATTATGCACTGTATAGGACCAAATGTAATCTAATTGTGTACGGAGCCAACACCTAAGTATATTGAGGTAAAACGTCTGAAAATATCGATGTCAACATCCGGCAATCTATCATTCAGTATTTAATAGGCATGATCCAATAGCGAATGGTGCAATCTTCATAAATCATGGAAATTATTTTGGCATGAAGATGGATCTAAAAGTGGCACGAAGTTGATTTAGGATCACGTATATCTTAGAGTGCTCGGTGTAAGTTCTCTAGTAACTCAACGTGAATCGAGGTAAATATGATGGGCAGCAAGCCTGGATTCACGTTGAGTTACTAGAGAACTTACACAACAGTCTTGGTCACGCATAGACTACTGGCTGGGCACACAGGATGTTAGCACATGGACTACACAGGTTAAACACTTACCTCGAACACTATCAGATAATTCTACAGTAGTTCTTAACATGGCTCTGCCCTCGCACACTCCTCTCCCTTTTCAATGGCGATTGCAATCATCCTCGTTACTGGACCAGGTCTTTAAGGAAGGGATTTGGGAGGCCATTTCTGAATATTTTTCACTAAATACCTGGTCTGTCCAAATTATAGACACACTTTGGGAAGCCTTCAAAGTAATAATTTGAATGGCCTGTATAGGTCTACAAGCCGGGGTTTTAAAATCTCTGCGACGCACCATGACAACACTCGAGCACGAGTTACGTGACCTGGAACGCAAATAGGGCGAACAGGCTGACCCCAATACTCTGGCGCTTATCAAAGAGAAAATCATAGAATAGAATACAACAAAATAGCTGACCAAGAGGTCAACCGTCTATTGCGTCTGTACAAAGCGCGTTACTATGGTGAGGGATGCTGGCCGGGCAGAACGATAGCTAGCCGCATCTTGGAACCTCACACTCAAGCGCATGTGATTCAGGCGATCATTGCTGATGAGGGCATACACTACGACACACCTGCTATATTGAGAACATTTGCAGATTACTATGCCGGGATGTACGCTCATCGGCCAACTGCTGACGAGGCTGAACTTGAGCAGTATCTTGATGATGTTGGTTTAGTGTGGCTATCCCGTGGACAGCACGAGTTCTTGATGCATCCACTCACGTTGGGCAAGGTACAAGACGCTATTACTGCTTTGCCTAACGGGAAATCGGCGGGCACCGATGGGTTGACGGCCGAATTTTACAAAGAATACGTTGACCAATTGGCCCCATGCCTCCTTCAATTATATGAAGAAGCATATAAGACTCCTTGTCTGCCTCCAACCTTACACCAAACACTGGTGGTCACACTTTTGAAACTTGAAAAACCACCTGACAGGTGCGTCTCTTATCGGCGCCTATCCCTAAAAAACAAAGATGTAAAAATATTAGCGAAAGTATTAGCTACCAGGCTGCAACTACTTCAGCCCGTTATGGTACTTCCTGACCAGTCGGGGTTCATCCCGCCCACTCTACATCACATAATTTGCGTGCGCTTTTTGCGACAATGCATGTGTTGGAACCCAATCTGCCGGCAGTGGCGGTGCTTCTTGAGGCCGCCAAAGCCTTTGACTCTATCCCCTGGTCATTTATGCTTACCATTTTACATCGCATGGGTGGCCCATTCATTTTTACTAATTGGATAAAATTACTATACACCAATTCAGTAGCACGGGTTAGAGTCAACGGGCAGATATCGCGGATAATTCATATACAACGTGCGCGCGGCAAGGGTGTCCGCTGTCACCTCTATTATTCGCGTTCGTACTCGAGCCATTAGCTTGTAGTTTAAGGCAGCGCCATGCTCAGACCGCGTTACAATTTTTACAACGTCCTCTTGCGCTCTCTATGTATGCGGATGACATGGTGCTATATTTCGCGAACCGGTAATCCACCTTGCACAATTTATACGTGAGTACGTCCGATTGAAACGCTTCTCTGGACTGGGCATCAACTGGTCTAAATCAATTGTATTGCCCCTCATGGACTGTACACATCAGTTTGACATGGAATACCCCTAACATGATGGACAGACACTGTAAAGTACTTGGGAATATGGATCCATAGAGATCCGCAGGCTGGGATACAGTCCAATTATGGCACTGCCATCATGCGACTCGAAGGACAAGTGAGTCGTTGGATCAAGCTGCCCTTGTCATTTGCGGATCGCATAGCGCTGATGAAAATGGTAATCCTTCTGCGCTTCTTGTATCTTTTATTAAACATTCCTGTACACTTAACGTGGCATTTTTCGATAGGCTTCGCTCCCTTCTGGTCACACTAGCATGGGGAGGTAAAAAGCCCCGGCACAAGTGGGAGATTATCACCCTTCCTTTAGAACGGGGGGGGGGTTTGCAGCACCTGACTTCCATCTTTATTATCTCTGCATGCAGGCGCATTACGCCTGCTACTGGCAGCACGACCCAGCATACATACCGCATGTGGCAGTGGAGGCGGGTGCTGTGCACCCCATGCCGCTTAAAGCCATGATCGTCAATAGGCACACGGTATTTGAAAAGAGGGGGTTCGACACAGTGCAAACCACATCTAGGGCCTGGCATGAGCTGGGCAAAAGAGCGCAAAAATTGCCTCTATACGTGTCTAGCATGCCTCTTCTGTATCACTCAGATCTTTCGGTCACTATGGAGACTTGCGCGCGGCGTGCACTTAAAGATATGGGGATTTCGACAATGGAGAATGTGTTCCCTGGAGGTCAATTCATAACTCCGGCTAACATAAACGCCCGGGACACTGTCACTGCCATGCACCTCTTTGTCTACACTAGATTGCGCTCCGCTATGCGCGCACTTTATCCGCAATTTCCTACCGAACCACCTACACTTAAAGCGTTACAACTTATATATACCACCACTTCCAAAGTCAAGGTAGTCACTAGTCTCTACCAGGCATCACAGAGAGATGTAACTTCCGGCGGCGCATCTGCGCTGGCTAAGTGGAATTCCATGCTCCCTGATCCGTTGTCTGAAGATGACTGGTTTACCAGTTGCCACTTGACGGGTCAGCTGATGGCGAATGGCAACTTACGATTAGTGCATTTTAAATATCTACATCAGCTGTACTACACCCCAGCTCAGCTTCATGGATATGGGTTGTGAAAGGCTGACAATTGTAAACGCTGTGGCACACCTGGTACCAACTTCTATCATCTAGATTGGGAGTGCCCAAAAGTGCATGAATATTGGAGATCAGTAATACATACATTATGCCTGATGGCTGAGGAATCTATTGAATGCAGCCCACAAGTGTGCCTAATGGGTGTCATCTCTTAAATAAAGGCGTCCAATAAGAAGTTTTTCGCCATAGCACTATTATTGGCTAAACGCAGGGTCTCTATATGTTGGGGGGCACGCCTGCCCCAACCACTAAACTGTGGTTGCAAGAACTAACTTACTGTCGAGACCAGCTCACATGCTATGCAGAGGAACTACCTGCTACAGGTAAACCACGGGACATCTGGGGGCCACTTACGTCTTACCTGCTGTCGTTACCTGACATCTGATGCCCTTTATGTTTACGTAAGATTGTATTACCGGATACTGCCGTACACTGCCCCTTTAAGTATTGCCCTGTCTGTATGACCCTATGCTATTGAACTGTACAATATTGTGATCTTTTTAATGTGATGTTATGCCATGCCAATGCTCTGATCTGGGTCCTTGTATGTTGTTAATTACTTTTGAAAATGCAAAAATATATATATTTTTTTTAAACCCTGGTAAATCTGCGAAACTGTCAGAAAACGAAATTGCTGTACAGCCTGAGTGGAGCATCCAGGAAAACAAGAAGGTATGAGATGCCTGGGTATGAAACTTTGGCATACCTCCACATCATCATTTCTAGAACATAACATAGGGCGGATAATCACTGGGGTACAAGCTTTGGTGGGTTTCTGGAAATCCCTGCCTATCTCCCTAATGGGCAAAGTAGAGCTAATAAAAATGACAATCCTACCTCTCTTTCTCTACACTCTGCAACACTCTTTCCATGAAATCCCCAAATCCTACTTCACGATCTTATATAGTTTACTGGTAGACTTGTTATGGGCGAACAAAAGGAAACAAGTTAAATCGGATACCCTCCAAAGGAAATGGGTAGATGGGGTGGAGCTAGCTCGAATATGCCTTTATTACATAGCAGCCCAACTACAACACGCGGTTCATTGGCTGGAAGAGGGTAGTAACTGGGAGAAGTCCCTACTGGCGGGCACCTACAATGATAGCACTTTGCCAGAGCTGTTTATAAGGGGATCCAAAGTCCCAAACATCTTTCCGTACTTGATTAGATATGTGGCGAAAATCTGGGAGAATGCAGTTCAGGGGGTGATTTGGAGAGCACCTTACTCCCCCGACATGCCACTATGGATCATCAGACTTTTTAAAAAGTTAGCAGAGTCTATGTCTATTCAGAGATGGAAGGATGGGGGATGCCTTACAATGGGAGACCTGTACACTAACAGCAATTGTATAACCTGAGGGGAAGCAGTGACTGCTTTCGAACTGGGAGCAGGTCAATCCCTACAATATAATAAGATAGCGGCAGTAGATAGAGAGTCTTTGACTTCCATTCTGGAGGAACCCCAACGCACAGCCATTCTTACAACCATACTATCAACGGCAGACGGGCAGTATCTGATCTCCCACATTTATAGGGCCCTTCGGGGTGATAGCCTGGTCAGTGCTCTCCCGGTTCAGGCAAGGTGGGAGGAGGAATCTGAGGAACCCATACTAGAACGAGGGGTTCCAGTATGGGTGAAAGTACACAAAGGGGTTCGAGAGGTGAACTCCAATACCTGTTTTAGTTAATTCAATATAATGTAGTGCATCGAGTCTATCTAACCCCATATAGACGGAGTAAAATTTACCCAGACAGAAACACCAGCACTCTTCGTACATATGATCTGGGAATGTCTTAGGCTGAACATTTTTTGGGAGGGCGTGCTGAAAATTATACAGATAGCTACCGTATGGTCGATCCCCAGGATAATCCGATCTGCTCTTTTGCATATAATACCCACCCCGGAAAAAAAAATGAGTAGAAAATGTGTGCTCTTGGGGTCGGTGCTTGCAAACAGGAGAATAGAAATCTCATGGCTTAGCCCGACTCCATCTCCAATAAGTAGGTGGCTGAGAGATTTGAATGAATGTGTAACAGCTGAATTGGTTAGGATCAAACACATTTGGAAAGATGATAAACTAGAAGAGGATGCACGAGCATGGTCAACAATGATTGCAGATGTAAAGGATCCCTTGGGAGATGGAGTAGAGGAGGGGAGAGATTTGCAACACATCCCTGAACAGGAAATGGGATAGATGAATTATAAAATGGATAGATGAATATAAAATTATAAAATGGCACTCCTGTTGTTTGATGTACGTATTCATAGACATGTGCACAGTTATTGGTCACTAAGACATGAGGGGCGGGTGGGAAGGGGGGGGACGTTGATGAGAAAAGAACACATTGTTGCAATACAGCTGGAATCATATCAAATTCTGTCAGAATGTAAATGTTGAAAGAAAGATCATATTACAAATGTATCTGATACTGTTATCATATACAAAATGCCAATAAAGAGTGTTAAAAAAAAAGATTATTGACGTAACATAAAACGAGTTAGATGTGATCACTAGTGGGGGCTATGTGAGAAGGAAATAGATAATGGAATGAATAGATATTATCAATCAATCATCTGATTTCTATAGCGCAACTAATCACCTAGGAGGGTATCCAGGAGCTTGCGGGGCATAAGGGGCTCAGTCGAACTGCCAGGTCTTGAGTGCTTTTCAGCATTCTAAAAGGGAGGCGGAGGTCCATAGCTGCAGGAAAGGTGTTTCCATGTCTATGTCACGAGGCAAGAGAAGGAGCGTCCTTCGCTTCTGCTTTTGTGGATGCGGATATGTAGGTGAGCAAGAGGGACCCAAAGCATAGCTGTCTGGATGGTGAGTAGACTCTCAGGTGGTGGTTGATGTAGGCGTATCCTTGTGTAGTGCCTTGCACATGTGAATCATCAGCTTCACTTGGTATCTCTTCTGTATAGGGAGCCACTGGAGTTTTCTGAGTTGAGGGGTGATGTGGGTTAATCTAGGGAGGTAGAGGGTGTGTTTTGCTGCGGCATTCTGTATGGTTTGAAGTCTCTGTAGGAGGTGTGTGGTGATCCCTGCATAGAGAGCGTTGCCATAGTCCAGTCAGCTGGTGATTCAACGTGACGATGCATCTCGTGTCCTGTGGGAGCCATTTGAAGATTTTTCATAGCATGCGCAATGTGAGGAAGCAGGCGGAGGAACATGTATTGATCTGGGATTCTATGGTCAGCTTGCTGTCCTGGATGAAGCTGAGGTATCTGGTGTGGTCGGTTGGTGTGAGTGATGATCCTAGTTCCGAGGCCACCAGGAGTTGTTCCAGGGAGTAGTGCTATTGCTGAAAATTAGTATGTCCGTTTTGTCTGTTTTGAGTTTCAGGCGGTTGTCCCTCATCCAATTGGTGACACTTGTCATGCAGCTGTGGAAGTTGGTTCTGGTGGTGGTAAGGTCTTCGGAGAGGGAGATGATGACTTGGATGTCATCTGTGTATGATATGATATTTAGTTTGTGGGATCTGACAATGTTGGCCAAGGGGGTCATGTAGGTGTTGAAGAGTGTGGTACTGATGGATGAGCCTTGGGGGACACTGCAGATGATGTCCTTGGGTTTGGAGGTGAATGGTGGTAGGCGGACCTTCTGTGTTCTTCTGGTGAGGAAGGAGGCAATCCATCTAAGTGTCCCCCCTTGTATTCTGATATTGTGAAGCCTCGCCATCAGTGTTTAGTGGGATTCGGTGTTGAATGCCACCAAGAGTTTGAAGAGGATCAGTGCCGCCATCTCTCCCAGGTCGAGGAAGGCTCGGATGTCATTTGTAGCTGCAATCAGTATGGTGTTTGTGATGTGGTTGCTGCGGAATCCAGACTGGGAGGTGTCGAGAAGAAGGTTCAGCTGCAGATGTTTCATGAGTTGCTTGTTGATGGCCTTCTCTAGGACCTTGGCTGGAAAGGGGAGCAGGGAAATGGCAGGGGCTGCGGACAGCTTCTTGAGTAGTGGTTTGACCTCAACGTACTTCTAGTCTTCTGTGAATGTGGTGGTAGCTAATGAGATGTCGAACAGGGTGGTGAGTTCATTGCTGATCCTCTGGCTGTCGAGGTTGTCGATGTGGTGTGGGCAAGGGACCATGGGAGCTCCTGAGTTAAAGGAGTTCAGGATGGTGGTGGTGTACTGGGGTGAGTTGGTTCCATGTGGTCAGCCGGGGGTCAGTGCTAGTTGCATTGAGGGATTGAGGAAGTCTTTAGGCTTAGGCTGGGGTTTGAAGTTTTTGCAGGTGGTAGTGATCTTGTTGCGGAAGAATTTAGCAATGTTGTTGCAGAGGTCTTGCTGTTCCATGTGGCTTCGGGTTTGGGGGAACTCCCAGACAATGCTGAAGAGTTATTTGCTGTGTTTGGGGCAGGGTTTGATAAGAGCCACTAGGGCATTCTTTATCTGATCATTCACCAGTTGGTGATAGAGGTTGAGGGAGGTCTTTAAGGTGGTCCTGTCAGAGGTGTCCTTACTTGTGTGTCATCTTCTTTCCAGTCGCTTGCTGTCACCTTTTGCCAGGTTGCAAGGATATGGTTTCAAAGAAAGCGATATTAAGACAGAGGACATGCCTTAATACTATAAGGCATGCAGAAGGTGAAAAGTAAGGTATAGGTCATTCAAAAGAAATAAACAAGGAAAATTAAAGTTCAAGCAAGGTACATTTTTCATGCAGATTTTTGGGGATGCAGTGGGCAGATGTTTTTTTAAATATCATGTAATCTGTGGATGTAAACCTATAGAAAGAAACAGACCATTTCCTGTGAGACCCAGCTACAGTTTTAAATTCTGTTCTAAAGGAATATGGTTTAATCAGTCTACACTTTAATAACTTTCAAAGGTGTCAGATACTTGACTCGCTGAAGAAAACAACCCCAGTGGTAGATGAGACCTCTTTACGAGCAACTGTGAAGCATGTAAGAATATCCCATTGCCAGGTGATATGGCCAATTAGGCTAAAGCACTGGATTACAATGCTCTGTAAAGGGGATGCCCACGGTTGGAAAACGAAGTCCTTATGACAGGAAGCCATACGGTCAGCCTGCTACAACCCTACAACATGGTAAGCAGTCTCTGTCAAGCCCTGCTTTCCCCTCCTAGATAGCACCCTCACTAGACAACAGCGAGACAGAATGCATCGTGGCAACTTGGAAAAAACATGTTTTTTTTTTAAAACAGCTGATGTCACAGTCTGCCGCAAAGAAGACAGAAATAAACATATCATTTTCAGGAAATTACTATAATCAGAAGCGCTGCTTTGATCTACCTGCGGGTTCCCCGCAGTCGCAGAATGGAAGACTCTCAGACTGGGAGTTTAAGTCTCTTGTAATTTTATAAAAAGAAAGGTGTCATGAAAACAAATCTGTGTGACAGTGAGCATGTTGCAAGTTTGTGATCGAGCAACCACTCTGTTTCAGACACGCACCTGCAGCAGTTCATATAAACGGAGACACGGCACCAGTGCGCTTTCTTGTTCTGCAGACACTGTTTGAGCTGACGGCTGTGCATAAGAAGCTACTCTTAATAAGCCGTGGCCAGAGAGAGGTTGGCAAGTGAGTTTGTTAATGGGAAGGAACGAGCCAGAGCTCGGACGTGTCCGGCTTGGCTCTAAGCCAAAACAAAACGAAAAAAAATATTCATGTGACTATTCTCTCACGTTTTCACATTTTCTCTCTCCTCCCATCTCGCACTCTACCTCGTCTCTCTCCTTTCTGTCTCTTGCTGTCACTCTGTTTTCTTACCTCGGACCCTCTTTCTTGTTTTCTCTCACTCTCTCTGCCATCTCCATCTGGCTCTGCTTTCTCTGCTCCCTCGCGGTGTCCCTTCTCACCCTTTATCTCTTTCTCTTTAGTCCTCTCTCACTATCTTTCTTTCTTCGCTCTTAAGCACCACTACCTGCTTTCTCCTCTCACTTTCTCTCTCTCTCTCTCTCTCTCTCTCTCTGGCTCTGTGACCTGCCCTGTGTTCCTGGTTCAATGGGAATGCCTCAGCCATCACCCCCTGCCTAACCTCTCGGCACCCCTCTCGCGCACTATCACATCGTGTGTTCAACACTCGCGGTGCAGAAGAGAAGGACCCGGCCAGTGCCCTGGGCTTCTTACATTGTGCAAATAGGCATTGCCCTTGCCCGTTCTCTTCTCTGGGCACCAGGGGACCTGGGCAAGCATGAGATAGAGCACAAGATGGACGCCGAAGCTTCTTGGCTCTGCTCGGCTTCTTCTTTGTGCTCAAATCCCAGTCGACCTTGGGCAGAGCCACAGCTGGCCTCTGGCTTGAGCCCTCTGCGGCTCTGCCGCCTTTAGCTGTCTGGTGGGACAGGTGGTTAATGCCACAGGGGAGTAACTACACACTCCAGTCTCCCCGCCTGTTTACGATCTCTCTGAAGTCACAACGCTTGCATTTCTTTATACACTGCACACCTAGCTAGGAAGAACAGAGACCTTTTCTGCGAAACAGAGCAGGGCAACAGTGGGCAACGACAGAAGGGCTGGGACTAACCAAGACATTTAACTGTGCCCTGCCTGTCTGATCATGATGAAACCTGATCTGCTTGCACTGGGATTAATTTGATAACTGCCAGCTGTCATGCTGATATATTAAAATGCACCAAATATATTAGAGAATTACATTTTTACTGTCCCACTTTTATTCCCCGCCCCCCCCTGTTTAGGGTTGTGTTCAAAACTTGACAAACCAGCAGTAAACGGCACCTGCGAACCACCTGCCAAATTGTGTGTAGGTTTATCAGATGTTGCCAGATGTATCCTGCACTGTCTTAAGAATGGAAGATCATGGCCATTTGTGTGGCAACAAAGGTGATCACTGGCTCGCAGTGTTGTTATTGTTCTTATTGGTATTATTTATTTATTTATATATGCTTTTTTTTTTATATAGCGCGGACTTTACCCGAAGGTGTCAGAGCGCTTCACAATAGGAACAGCAATGATACATGAGAACAATTACAAGTGAACAAGTTACAAAAGCAAACGTTACATTACATGAGGCAAAAGTGACAATCGTGAGCAAACAAAATACAAGAGGTAGCAAACGGTGCAATACAGGAGGAAAAAGTGACGTGTGCAGGTTACAAAAGAGTACAAAGTACTAGTAGAGGTATAATACTGCAATAAATGGAGGACACTCAAACACAAGAACAAACATTATGAAAGTACTAGTAGCCGTACATTGGCTTCATCGTATGCTACCAGCTAACCATGATCCAACTCTGCAACTGTAAACGTCATGAGCCCTCATGCAAAACCTGTCAACCTGTTAAGAAAAACGTTTATTAAACATGGTTGAAAAGAAAAAAACGTGGAAATTGCATTAGATAATCAGTGAGCCTCTCTTATTGTCATCACGCTTTGAAATCTGCATCACCGTCAACCTCCTATTGTTGGAAAGTGGCATCCTAGTACTATTAATGTAAGCCCTGGAGAGAAAAAAGCATATTTTAGATGGTAACCCAAAGGAGAACAAACTATAATTGGTTAAAGTGTCTGAGAGAGCATCCAAGGCCAGCCCCGGAGGTTTTTAGGGATGAAGGCAGCAGCACAAGGTTGACTAAAGAAACACAGAACCAATACAATAGAACCCCACAAAACATAAGGGAAATCTAAAGAGCACACAAAGCAGAATCAAATAAATAGTGGGAAATGTGCAGCCAGAGCAAATATACAGACTGTAAGAGAATTACAAGACAATAAAGTATCCTACTAATACCTACCTACCTCAATCAATCAATCAATCAATCAAGGTTGGTAAAGTGACTCCTCATCCGCTAGGGTCTCAAGGGCGGGGGGGAGAGGGGGTGTTGCACGAAGCTCCGGTAGGGTCATTCGAAGAGCCAGGTCTTGAGGTCTTTCCTGAATTTTTGCAGTGTTGGGCTTCGCAGGAAATGGAGGTCGTTCCAGGTCTTGGCTGCGAGGTAGGAGAATGACCTTCCACCAGCTCTGTTCCTGTAGAAGCATGGGATTGTGGCTACGGCAAGGTCGGCTGAGCGGAGGTTTCCCTTGTGGATATGGAAGGAGAGGCAAGTGCTGAGGTATTGTGGTCTGAAGTTGTGGAGGTATTTGTAGGCGTTTGTGAGCAGCTTGAAAGTTGTTATTCTTTCAACAGAGAGCCAGTAGAGGTTGCAGAGGTGTTGGGTGATGTGGTTGCGCCGTGGGATATCAAGGATTAGTCTGGCCGCGGAACTCTGGACAGTCTGGAGTTTGCGAAGGAGTCGAGTCTGCAGGTGATGATGGCGTGAGTGATCATTTTCCTGGAGTCGGCTGGTATCCATTTGCATGTTTTGCATCGTATGCAGAGGGTGTTGAATCATGCATCGGAGGCGGCGTTGATCTGGCGATTCAAAGCGATCGATGAGTCTTGTATGATCCCGAGGTTACGTGCATGGTCTATTGGGGTGGGTTTCCAAAAAGCGGGAAGCCACCAGGTGTCATCCCTTCTTGGAAGTTGCGCCTGGTGACGGCGGGTTCCTTGGTGAGGGAGAGGATACATTATTTGATTGTATGGATGATGATCTTCGAGAGGAATGACTAAGCAGTACAGTAGAGTGTTTAATGAAACTGAAGGGAACACTAATCAAGCAAGTAAAAAGGAAAATTAAGCAACAAGCAACATTCAAATGGAAAATAATGCAGACAAGACATAAGACAAAAAAGCCAGATAAAGTAGATTACAGATGTGGCAAAGCATACATTTGAGAGGAAATTCGAGCCTCTAAGAAACAGAGAAAATATGGATAAAGTGTTGAAGAGATAGAAAACTAGAAACTGAACAAGCTGATGCTGATTCCTCAGCAGACATAGCCACATCACACAAGATTTTTTTCCGTAAGAGATGAGGCTCTACCATATGACCACAAAGAGGAAGAGTGGGAATAAAGACTAGACGTAGACAAAGGAACTTGCAGAAGGGGAAATAGAAAGAAGCATTAGTGCTTAACAAGTCAAAATGAAATGGAGAACTATGAGGAAACAGAAAATCTAGGCTAGGACCAAGTAAATTAATAGTCAACATCTTATCCAAAACCTTAACCAAGAGTCAAAAACAGATCCAGAGCAAAGGCTTAACAATTTGTCCACAAATAATAATGAACAATGCCCTCATCAGAGTTGATCTCTACAAATTTGTCAGAAAATTAAAACTAGAAACATCTTTCGCATTACAGGTTCGAAAGAATACACAGAAAGTTCAACAATCAATATCTTACCTAGCAACAGATGAAATTACATACCTAGCAACACTTGAAGCTTTGATCAATTAAAATGAAGGAAGAATAAGTGAATATGAAGGCAATACTGAATGACACATAAGGGCCTATTAGGATGACAGGCGGACTTTGTCCGCCTGTCATCCTAGCGGGGATTGGGACCTCCTGCCATAAGGGCGGGGGGTCCCGCGGGGGGTATTAGGATGTGCCCGCCACAGGGGCGGGCACATCCTGCATTTTTAGCATTGTGGCGGGCGGTGCTCTCAGCCGCCCGTCACTATGCTAAAAATGCATTTCAGCATTTGCATAAACAAAGCGGCTGGCACCGCGCCGTGCCTGCCGCTTTGTTTATGCAAATGAAGGGGGGTACCACAGGTACCCCCCGTGTGCAACCCCCACCCCTCCTTCACTCTGGGGGCCTGCAGGGGGCCCCCAGAGTGAAGACCGCATGCCTTTCCGTGGCGGCAAGGCATCCACAATTACCCATCCTAATATGGCTGGCGGTGTCTGATAGACACCGCCACCATATTATTCCTTTTCCGCCCGGGCCGCAAGCGACCGGGGCGGAAAAGCGGCGGACGGTCTTTCGGGCCGCCGAGGTCCCCCCGCCATACTAATATGGTGGGGGGAAAACAAGTGTGGATGTCGGGCGGATTGCCCCCGCCAGGCTGGCGGTGGCTACCGCCGGCATGGCGGGGGCAATCCGCCCAACATTGTAATGGGCCCCTTAGTGTAGAGAATGGGCATCGAAAGAGGATTAAACGAAATGAGCAACTTGAAACAAAAAACTACATTCTTTCAGCGACTGCCACCAGGTTCCTGTTACATGCAAATATAATCTCAACAATGCTGGGTTATTGCCTACAAAACAATGTCAAGGGCAAGTTATACTGGCAAAAACTGGGTTCTGCGATGGGTGATCTCATATGCCCTACATACAGTAACCTATTCATGGATTGGTGGGAACAGGAAACAGTTTAGTTAGCGGATAACTAAGTACTGATATATCATGTAGTCCTATAGAACAGATTTTGAATCATAATTGTAAATATTGGTCATAATCTGGGACGGAGAGTAAGAACTTTTGGAAAGCTTAAATCTTGCAAAAAAACAGAGCAGTGAAAAAATACTGAACTGAAACTGAACCGAGGAAAAAAAATCTGTATTAAAATTCACAGAAAACCAACAGCAGGCACTAGCATTTTGCATACCAACAGTGCCCACCTAAAATCATTCGAAGGAAACATTCCATATGAGAAACTACTAACAGCCTAAAGAAAATGTAGTGGGGAGGAGGAGTTCTAAGAAGAAGCAGCCCACATGCTCAACAGATTCCGTACAAGAGTGTACATAGAAACTGTCCTGCAGGAAGTTGTAGCCCAAGCATGGAAAAAGAAGAGAGCAGGCTAATGGCAAAAGCAAGCAGAAAAAGACAAACATTGGCACGTGGAACCGAAGCCACATGTAGATTTGTCAAAGATTTCAATACTTTCCATAGGGATGGTAAGGAAATCCTTGGCAATTTGATAGGTTCTCTCCAAGGGAATCCAATAACCTTGGGTATATTTAGAATCCTAAACATTTGGGAAAATAACCCAAATTTGGCCTCGATGCCTTTTGTGGAAAAGGTAGGAATGCTTAAGCATGAAGAGCCCCTAACTTAAAAAAATAGCACTTAATACTGAGGAGGGAACCCTAAGCAGCTAAGGGGTTAATAGTACACTTGTTCAAGACAACATATTTAACCGGAATATTTTCCTTTTGTATAGCAAGGAATAAATATGAACAAACGTCATACCTTATCTGCAGAAACTCCTGGATAGTACATTCTTTTTTTAAGATTATTTTTATTGGTTTTTAAAGTTACATTAACAACAGTACACACACCTCGTGTCCGGTATAGTCTTACACATAGTTATACAAGTCAAAGAAAGGATGTGACAGTGCAATGACAAAGTGGATAGACCAAAGCAACAACCCATTTTCTCCCCTATGATCAGAAACGTACATCACAAAGGCAGAGTTGAGCCAGGATCCCCAAAATCTTAGTGTGTTTCCTACTAACACCTCTGTTTTTATACACCAGCTCTTCCAGTTTAGCACAAAAGGTCCATTCCCCTTGTCCACTACGGACCATGGAAGGTTCACCCCTTTCCCAGTGCTGGGCTATGTTCCAGTGCCACAAGGGAATGAACATTATGCGGGCCACCAAACTTGTCCATAGACCCTAAAGTGAAGCGCTCTGATACCCATAGGGATCATGCATCCGCCTTGCATATGTATGTAACGAATGTTCTCTTCCCAATATTGTATTCTACTTACCCACAATTGCGAAGTGCTCTGATACCCACTTGGTTCATGTTCGTGCTATACAAATCTTTATAAATAAATAAGACCGATCAGTATGACCTTCAGATCTAAATCTGGAGGCCTGCCCACCACCATGCTCCCCAGTGTGTTGCAGACTGAAAAACAATACAGCTGGATCACCGGGCATTCCCAGATCATATGGTAAAACGTGCCAGAAGTCATCAACACTCTGGGTACCATTTTGGCTTCTGTCCAGTACGCATCATCCAACTTCCCCAGAACCCCCTCCCAAGCCACATGAAGCTGCTTAAGTGGGTCAGACGATATTGACTATGGAATTATAGAGTTGCAAGATGCCGCCGTTGCCTATCCTATCTATAATCATACAAGGGGACTTTTGTCAGGGATTCCAGTCAGATGCTCCCCATACACAGTCAAAGCATGTTTCAATTGTAAATATCTATAGAACTGAGTTTTGTGCAGTCAAAATGTGTACACTAGGGCAGCGAATGCCTTGATGATGTTCAAGTTTCTAATGTCGCCCGAGGTCAAAATTCCAATCTGATCCCACTGGGAAAATCCCCCAAGCCTGGCTGTTTGTCCCATCCACGTTCCTTGCCATGGGGGGAGGTCGCAGCCATCAGGATTTGATTGTGCTAAAGGGCAGCATGCCATTACAGGAACAGGAGTTGGGTAATAGGGGTCAGGAAATACGGCAGAGCTCTTTAGGAGAGTACATTCAAAATTCCATGAGCCTCAACTGATTCCAATTCCAGTATATAGATAGCGTTGTGTCTGTCCCAGTGCAACCAGTCGTTAATTAGTAGCAGAACAGCCCAGTAATACAATTTCATATCTGCCCACCCCAGGCCCACCTCGAAGTGAGATCGGCGACACTTCCCTGAGGACACCCTAGGTGTATTTCCTGCCCATATATAGGCACTGATGGTGGATTGGAGGGCGCTAAAAAATGACGGCAGAAGCACATGTGGGTAATGCTGCCAAATGTACAACAAATGGGAGAGGTAAATCATCTTAAATAGGGCTCCCCTCCCTGCCATAGAGAGTGGTAAAGATGCCCACTCACGGAACTCCATTTTGACCCTGGCAAGGAAATGCGCCATATTCAGATCCCAGCTACATTGTGGAGTATGGGTTATAATCCTACCTAGATATCAGAAGTGATTGGTCCCGATGCGTAATCCTGTATCCTCTGCAATTGTGGATTCATCTCCCCTCATCAGCGCCAACATGGATTTGCCCCAATTAACCCTCGCTTGATGCATCCATATAGAACCGCGGATGCGGAATAGTGACCCAAGGGCGCTGGACATAGAGTAGCATATGGTCCGCATATAGTGAAACCCTATCTCCATGACCACTGTTCCGATGGAAATCCTGGACGCGGGTATAAACATAGGTTAGCTCTGCGAGTGACTTCATCACCAGCACAAACAACAGGCTCTGTGGGGAAGGGTCACAACAGGACGCCATTCACCCTGACTTGGGCTCATAGGTCCGTATGAAAGGTGGCCACCAGGTGAAGGACGCAGGGACCAAAACCCATTCTGTGTAACACCGCCACTAGGACTGGCCAATACACTGTATAGAATGCCTGTTCGATGTCAAGGTCAGCTGATCTGCATGAGCCTGAGCAACATACAGGCGTTTCAGGCAGTGTGTGTGCCTCTCTCTGGCATGAAGAGGTTTTGATCCTCTTGCTTCAGACAATGTATGACTCTGACCGGACACGTTGCCAATACTTTTGAAAGGATTTTGACTTCAAAATGGAGCAGTGAAATGGGACTCTCAGAGGCACAGGAGTCAGGCAGTTTACCAGGCTTATAGATAACCATGACCATCGCTTCCCCAAAGACCATGGGGTAAAATCTGATGTTCAAAGTGCGCCATCGCATAGGACCATGAGGTGGAGGATGAGCAATGATGAGTACTTTTTAAAAAGCTTGGCCGGGAAGTTGGTGGAAGCTGGAGCCCTACCAAAAAGCATGGCAGTGATGGCTCACTGGATCTCTTCATCCATAATGGGGAGGTCAAGTTCACCTCATTCTGTTGCAGGCAATTCCCGTACTATATGATCATCTACCAGGGTATTGTCCCGTTCAGCCCTGACCGTGGGGCGGCTACTGGAAAAAAGGGCCATATAGTAGAAGGAAAATTCTGTTACCAATTTGCGGGCCAACATGACTGTGTTTCATCCATGTTGCATATCTCAGGTAATAACCGCTGAACCTGAGTCTTATTTGCGAGTCAGTATATCAACTTCCCTATCCTGACACCCATTTCATATAAACAACTCTGAGAATGGAGCCAGCCAAGGTGCGCTGTACCTAGGACTTTCTGCTTCAGCATGACCCTGGTCAGCTTCAGTCTCTGTCAAACTGCGTCTGTGGGGCACAAGGCATGGTTGGCCTCCAAGCAGTGCTTGAAATGGAAAAACAGAAGTGCAAGTAGTCTGTACCAGAGTACCTGCTTGTTTCCAAGAAGATCTGGTACTCTCCAATTAAAAGTATTACATTTTTCTTGAGAAGTGCCGGTACTCTCCCTCTCTAAATAAAAAAGTGCTGGTACTCAGTACCAGACAGTACCAGCCCATTTAAAGCACTGCTTCCAATTTGATTATCAATCTCTTGAGTCACCAGATTTTAGAGTCTCTTTCTTTAGTTTTCACTCAAACATCCACCAGCCCCATGTCATCTATCCATTTACCTAATCGAGTTGACCTGGTTCCTGCTGAGGGGGAGTTCGACTCAAGCTGGGATTGTATGACGACATTAAACTCAACCTAGGAGGGGCATCCGCCAGAAGTTGTGAGGTGTAGCGGACGGTGGGAACCAGTAGGGACAGAGGAGCATAGACATTCAGCAGCATCCACTGGCAGCTTCTAATGGTCCAGAGACCATAACGCATCTGCCTAACACGTCCGTTTCTACTCTGTGTACCCCAAGTTGAAATGGCCACTTTAGGAGTATGGCTATGCCGTAGGATCCCTGTGTATAGCCCAAGTGGTACACTCTTGTGCAACCATTGTCGTTTAGATCCTAAAATTACGTATGATCTGCGCATTTGTTGGACAACATAAACTAAGGGATTGGTGTCTTGGCTGATTCTAGACACTCCCACAGAATATGGAAGCCTATAGACTAGCTAGCTCACAGTGCCACTATAAGCCCCCGAACTCTACAAGGAGTGGGTAGTTTCTGGCAAGCATTGAACATGACATCCATTGGCCCTTCAGAGATCGTGGAAACAGAACAGTACTTTTTGCTCAGTTAATCGTGCTCACTTAGTCTCAGAGCGATACACAGAATAAACGTTGGGGACGTTTTCAATAAGCATTTATTGAACCAGCGCCATTCTAGAACATGTTTACTGTGACAATCAATAGACAGAAGGAAATGTAAGAGATTGTAACCACCAACAGAGTAAACAATAGATACATTTCTACCATGGAGCTAAGCAATGAATATATAAAAACAGTAATCTTTGCATACTCCTATGAGGCGTACCCCACCTAAGTGTACCTCGCATGTATGCGGGTGTGAATCCAAGAATCCTTTAGGGAAGAGCCAACCCCATTACCTGATGGGAGAGAATGAAGGACCCCGTGTTGGTCACAAGTTGGACACCCAGCAAGAGATGTCAGACCGCTGCGTGTTGAAGCATCAGTATGCAGGGACCTCCATGTCAGTGTCAGTGTAGGAGTGTCTCCTCCTCTACCTAGTGAAGGTGTGGTTCTTTTATACCAAAAAAGTAACCTTGAGGGTCCTCACTCACTCCACACGAGGAAGTAATAGGACCTGTAAAGTAAGCTGAGTTAATGTAGTTTTGATACCTATTGGCACCACTGTGTCAAACAGTCATGCAGCAATGGGATTTACAGATCCCAATCCTTTCACCCCGGGTGAGATCCACAATCCCACAGAAGCCCGGGATCTGAGCAGCAGAAGACAGCCCTCCACCAATTTGGGCTTTGATGTTAGTTGCTAGCGTCTGGGCTGGATCCTGCAGCCCAAGTCCAGTCAATCGGTTGCTATGGCTCCCTCTGACTCTGAGGTCTATTGAGGGGAGGGCAGCCTTCCCACGATGCCAGACTGCTGCTGTCCCTTTCGTTGCTGGCTGGCCCTCTGCCTGTCGAGTGCAGAAATGCTTTCCATAAGACTCCTCTCCAAGGCACCCAGTCACATCCTCATAGTCAGGAGATAGGGAGAACCGTTCCTCAACCCATGCCCAGACTTGGTGTGGAGTCTGGAAGAAATGTGATTGATTGTTAAGAAGCACTTTGAACTTTGATGGGAAGAAGAACATGAAATGAATGTCCATTGTGCACATTTTCTGCTTCACAATATTGAATGTTCTGCGCTGCTGCTGCTCAAGTTTAGTGTAGTCTGGGAAAATCAGGATTTTGGATGAGTCGTGCAATATGTCTGGGCCCGCACGGGATAAGCGAAGAATTAGTTCTCTATCTCTGTAATTTAGGATATGGTAATCAAAGTGTGATATGGTGCCCCCGGCTGGGAGCAGGGGTCCAGTGAACACAAACTCTATCAGGAAGTGCACACACTCTATCAGAAATGAGGGGCACAGGGGTGTGTCCTTGAATGATGCCTTGATCCATACCCCCAGAAAGACAGTGGCATCGGCTCCCTCCACTCTCTCTGGGAAGCCCACTGAGCGAAGATTATTATGCTGCATTCTCCCTTCAGCGTCATCCATGCAGCAACATAGTTTGTGATTTGTGGTATTCAGTTTCTGCACTTTAGCTCCCAGTTCTGTAAAACTGGTCTCCAGGCCAGTCAGGTGGTTCTTCACCTTCAAACTCAATCAACTGCATTGCATACTTTCTGGCGGAGGAGTGTAACCTCCAATATAACCGTTCCTATTGGCACCTCAATGGCCTTCCTGGACATGATGATGTCTAGGAGGATAACATTCGATTGGGGCCAGTAGGTCAGGGCCCTTCTCCTGGTCCTCAGTGGTCGCCTTCCATTGTGGCACCACGCCTGACTGTACAGGCTTGATGGACTTGTCCAGGCGGCCTGTTTGCTACCCATGACCATCTCTCGGCCCACTGATATGGAGGCAAAAGACAGGATACATCGGAGGCGAGGCTGACACCTGCAGACCCATCAGCTTCACTGTCTGGGCGGCATGAGCAGTCTGCCAGACTACAGAGTATAATCTATGAGGTGGAGTGAATAACTCCCTCACCAGCCCTGGTCTGGAAAATTGCAGGCCTCCAGGGGATATGGTATAGACTAGAGTATAAGATGACGGGATGCTCACCCAACGACGCCATCATAGTCAGGTCCCTATGTCAGGTGGAGGCATGCGCTGCGTATGTTGCCATGTAGGCAGTGGCTCAATTGCCACTCCCCAGCATTAGTGCTCCAGCTCTATGGTCCAACGCCCTCAGATCTGCCCCCTGCGGTCCCAGCTCTGGCCACCACCTGAACCCAACATGGGAGCCATCATGCCTAGGTCTCTGCCAAGTGCCCTGCCCCAAAAGGACCACCAGCATTCTCCCCTCCTTTATCTTTTTGGCTGTGTGTCCACCCCACATCATTCCCCAGATCAATCTGGACCAGCACGGCTCGATCTACCCACACAGGGCCATTTTGCAGTCTCCTCTTCCCCGCTGTAGCTGCTTCATACCCTAACTCAGCTCACGGCACACAGCAGGCCCCCAGATCCGTCCAAAAGCCGGCAGTGCTCAGCAACGTAATCACCCCCCACGGGTTTCAGCTCAAGGGTCCTGATGAGTCCACCAGGAGCTACAGGTGGTCGGGGGGAGCATTTCAGGTCTGAAGTCACAGATGTTTCAGGATGTTTGGGGAGGATGGACAGGAGCTTAACTAAGCCATGCCTGGCACTTTACCCTTCCAGGCCACGCTCCCCCTTGACTGTACATTGTTAACTTAATTTAGGTTAATAAAATCTGATACATTTATGGAATATATAAGTATGAGAAAAATAGCAGGCTATTCACATGACATATGCCCTGCATGCTTTTAAGGATTCAGTTCTTCTTACAGTTAATGAACTATGACTGTGAAAATGCGCCAGTCTCTCAGTAGATTTCTTAGATAGCAGCTCTTCTAAAAAAGTGGTTGTTTATTCTGATTGACAATCCCTTCGGCGGACCCTAAATTCTGACTAGTCCCATGACTACTTTGTAGCTACACGATGCATCAAAATGTTTGAATGGGTAGCAGGAGATGAGCTACTGGCATTCGCTGAAGGGTGCCCACTGGATCAAGTTCAAGCAGGTTGCATTCTGCTAATGACACAGAGTCTGTCATCGGCTCTGTTGGGACGAAAATGTCCATTGCATGGAACACCGGCATCTTCCCCTGCCCTGAGTGCCCAACTGCATGAATTCTTGTATCAGGACCTTTTATTTTGCAGTAATGCTCTGATAATCTAAGTGTGTGTGCAGAGGCCTTGGCCTGTTTCTAACTATGTGAGATCCAGAACCTGTCCTTTGACTTGAAGGAGCACATCATATGTATTGTTGTTAGTAGACAAATACCCCTGTTGCTGGTACAGCTCATAGAGAGGTAGTGACAGCATACCATGGTCAAAGAAGTCCATAGTGTGACCAGAACGTGTTATCCATGTCACTGGGGTCAAGAGGGGCGTGGCTTGGACGCCGAGGGTGATGGCGGCATGAGCCCAGAGCTCCGTGCCTCTTCCTCTCGATTATCCTGTTAACAACGGCGGAGAGCCCACGTGAGCCCCGGTGCTGAAGGGGCGCATCACGGTGACTTGTGGGGCGTGATTGGAGCCTCTGCGTGGGCTGTTTCGCCGAGTGCGGCCGCCGAACACCGGAGCGGCCGGAGCAGGAGGAAGGAGGCGCTCAAGATGGCGGCTGCGATGCAGAGCTGAGGGCGCTGAAACTGGCCTGGCCGCCCGCTGCGCCGCGGCTCCACGACCGAGCTCGGCCGCCGGCCACGAGGCACCCGGCGACCGACTTCACTGCAATCGGAGGGACCGGCGGACCTGGTGACTGCCGCTGCCTTACCGGGAGGGGTCGGCCATCGACGTGACGCAGGCGGCCGCGCTGGGGGAGACGGCCGCCTGGAGGCGCCTCTGCTGACGGGAGAAAGGGGGCGCAGATCGAGCCCCGGACTCTGTCCTGAAACCCCCCTCTCCCCGGCGAGAAAGGAGGTGAGAGGAGGGGACCGCGCAGCAGGCCCGGGGCCGAGGAAATCGAGCAGGAGGGGCCGGCGCCCCCAGCCCCCCCCACAGGCAGCGGAGGACCGAAGGAGATAGGAGCCACTCAGGGGGCCGGGTGGTCAAGGCCCGAGGAGGCTGCGAGTGGTGGCGGCGATGACCCACCACGGAGCGGCGGACGGGCCCCGAATCTACTTGGTGGCGGCTCCTTGAGGCGCAGAAGCACGCATCGCGGGCACAGCGGAGAGGGGCGAGCAGAGAACGGTCCCTGAAGGCGCGAGATCGGACAGGGCCATTTAGGACTCCCGATATCCCCCCCGAGGCCACAGCAACGAGAGCGGGAGAAGTGGCGGCAGCCGAGCAACGGGACTGCACCACCGATTGAGGGCCCGTGAGACAGCGGATGCCTGAGAGGGGCACCGGGCACTGACCAGACGCTTGAGGCAGGGCCCTGGTCACAATGGGGAAGCCGAGAAGCAAGGCGGAGGGGGCGGCGACCTCGGATGCAGCGGAGGGCGACCCTGCTGAGCCCACGGACCTGCAGCGGCTGCAGGATCGCATCTTAGAGGCCATAACGACCACACTTGAAGCGCTGCACAACGACATTGCTCAGGTAGCGTCGGGGTTGGGCCTACTCCGGGCGGACCATGACAAGCTAAAGGATAGGGTCAGGGATAATGAGACCACGCTAAAGGACCTGGCGCCGGCTCAGAAAGTGTTGGAGAGCAAACTCACAGATGCCCTAGACCGCATTCAAGCCCTGGAGAGGCGGGCGGAAGATGCGGAAAATAGGAGCCGGCGCAGCAATGTCCAGATAGTAGGCGTGCCTACTATCCGGGGGGAGAAGGATATGGTGGCCTATCTTGATAATTGGCTGAGGACAGTGGTAGCACCAGAGGGGCTGTCGCCATTCTTCACATTGGAGCAAGCGCATAGGGTCCCGTCTGGTCCTCCTAAGCCGGGGCTGCCGCCCAGACCGATCATAGCCAAGCTACTACATTACAAGGACAGAGACCTGCTCTTGCAAAAAGCCCGGGACGATGGCCCATTTCAGATTGCGAACAGTAAGGTCACCCTCTTTCCTGATTTCACCTTTGAAACGCAAAAGCAGCGCGCCTCCTTCCTAACGATTAAAAGGGAATTGCGCACCGAGGGCATTTTCTACTCCCTGCTCTTCCCGGCCAGTCTCCGGATA
This sequence comes from Lissotriton vulgaris, assembly GCF_964263255.1. NCBI lineage: Eukaryota > Metazoa > Chordata > Amphibia > Caudata > Salamandridae > Lissotriton > Lissotriton vulgaris. The sequence goes on from NC_141687.1 coordinate 1,848,988,066, forward strand.
GTGGGGAGGACAAGACGCTCTTCTTCAGCGCGGCAGCGGACGCTTGGGACTGGTGGGAAACATACAAGGCAGGGACGGATGGAGCCAAAGTCCGAGAGGAAAGGGAAAAGGAACGGGAGCGCTCGTCAGCGGGCCTGCGGAAATCGAAGAGGCTGCGGAAACGTAAGCCGGGGTCGCGCAAACCAACGGCCTCCCAAACTGAAGCTGAACGGAAGGCCGTGCTGCTGGAGGTGGAGAAGCTGGCGCGGGCTGGGGGCCCTGGTTCCAAACAAGGCACGGACACGGACACGCATGTTTCGGCCTCAGGGTTGGAATCGGACCTATCTGGAATCCATCGTGCCAAGGGCCCATTGGTGACGCCACAGACGTCGGAGGAGATCCTGAATGTCTGATTTGCACACTGCAGGCGAGGGGTAACGGTTGGGACACTGGACGGGGGCTCATGACCTGGTAGACAAGAGGGCTGGGGAAGGTCACTGGGCTCACAGCCAGATCCATTCATGGGGGATTGGGGGAAGGGGCGGGGGAATTTCGGCGTAGCTCCCTTCTGGCCAAGGCCGCGTTCCATAGGCCCTTAAGGCACCCACGGCTACGGCCGTGTAGCAGCAACCTGGGTCAATCAGGTGCGCGAGTTTGGATGGGAGCTGATATCTTGGTATTGGGGCCTGTTCTCTTTACCACCGTTGACCCTGGGTAAGCTGGGGGGCGGGTGGCTGGGAGGTCATGGTTTGTTTGGGGGGGGAACCACCATCGGCGAGGGGCTGGCATTGGAGGGAAGATATCGATCAGACCAATGGGACAATGGCTAATGTGAACGTTTTGAACTGCATAACCTGGAACGTGAGGGGGCTACACACAATGCAGCGCAGACACAAAGTGCATGCCTTTTTGTTGCGGAGGGGGGTGCACATTGCACTACTACAGGAAACGCATCTCACGAAGCAGGAGGGAGCAGCGCTGCAGAGGAGGTGGAGGGGCCAGCTTTTTCATACCTGTTCTTCAGCCTATGCTAGGGGAGTTTTGATTTTGTTCAGGGCAGGCACACCGTTCCAACTCACGCGCCAGCTGATAGACCAGGAGGGGAGGTATGTGGTGGTGGAGGGGAAGCTTAGGGGCAGAGACATTGTCCTGGCTAGTATATATGCCCCGAACATCGACCAACTAGCTTTCTTTGCGGAAATGTCGGGGACACTGGCACACTCCCTAGCGGGCCCGATACTACTGGGGGGGGACTTTAACTCCATAGCGGACACTACCCTGGATAGATCCCACCCACCACTGAAGGACTCCCCGATGTACCGACTGGCTAGGGGTAGGCGGGAATGGCAGGAGAGTTGGGAGCTGACGGATGTGTGGAGGGCGCAGCATCCAACTGACCAGGATTTTTCCTTTTTCTCTGGGCTCCACGATTTACATGTCCGATTAGATGCGGTGCTGTGTTCTCGGAGCATCCTGCCGGTCGTTACCGGATCGGAGTACCTATCGAGAACGATCTCGGACCACAACCCACTCTTGGTTCGGCTGGCCTGGATGGCTGAGGCACCCAGGGTGCCGACCTGGAAACTTAGACCAGAAACTCTAGAGGACCCCCTACTTGGTGCGGCCCTGGAGGAGGGGATGTCCCAGTACTTCGCGGAGAATGAGGGGTCAGCGGCCTCTAGAGCTACGGAGTGGGATGCCTTTAGGTAGTGACGAGGGGCCTATGTATCACGAAGTACGTAGGCACGAGGAAGGTGTTGTTGGGCGATTTGGATAGGGCCGAAACCAGACTTAGGGAGGCAGAGAGGAGGCGACCTGGCCGTCCGGATCTCCAGGAGGCGGTCGGCTAGGGAGGCGGTGGCGGCCGAGATAGAGAGGCTTCGTGCTTTTGACTATATAACGTACATGCTGCGATCTCACGTGGAAGGGGACAAATCAGGCACCCTATTAGCATGGCTATCGAACCCCGCTAAACGCTGCTCTCCCATCCTACATATACAGGATGAGGCTGGCCTCATGCGTTACACTCAATCAGATATAGTAGATTGTTTTCAAAAGTATTATGAGGGCTTGTATAAAAGTACCCCAGGTGACCGGGGGGGGGCGGCCGAGGCCTTTTTGGACGGCTTAACCCTGCCGCGGCAGGAGGAGGAGCAGGCGAAGGAGCTGGGGACGGACATTGAACTGGGCGAGATTAGGAGGGCTGTGAAGAAAATGGCTCGCAATAAGTCGCCGGGGATAGACGGGCTGCCCATTGAATTTTATAGCAAGTATTTGGATATTTTAGCGCCGCGGCTCCAAATAGTTTACAAGGAGGCCAGGAAGGCTGGCCGCTTACCTCAGTCTATGCGTGAAGCTATAGTGGTGCCGCTCCTGAAATCGGGCAGAGAAAGCTGCAGCCCCGCGTCTTACCGGCCGCTCTCTATGCTCACCACCGACTATAAAATTTTGAGTTCCATTCTGGCGGCGAGGCTCTTACCACACATGTCGGGACTGATACACGAAGACCAGAACGGGTTCTGTTGGACCTGGCCTCGTGGCGTGGCCCCACTCCTCCCGCATGGCGGGTCCCGGACTACCTCGACCCCTGTTCCCCGGCCAAGAGCGGCACCTTCCACCTTCCACGAGTGCCGCCCCTCCGGGCCGCCCCCAGCTCTCCCCCGACGGAACTCGACCTCATCTCCTCAACCCACTCAGCTGGCCCGGACCCTTTCCCGGACCATCGTCCCCGGCCCAGCCGCCATCTTGGACCCTCCACGACCAGGCCTCATGGCCTCGGCCCGACCCCAGCCTCAGGCCCAGCAAAGCCCTGACATCGAGGCACCACGATCCAACCAGGGGGTAAAGAGACCACTTGACGAGTCAATGGGGGAAGGAGTTTCGATGGTCCCCCATCCGCCTGGTTTCGATCGCCCCCAGCCTCCCTGGGCGCTGGCTCCACCCCCCTGCTGGGTGTCTGGACCCGCACATCCCGGACCCTCCGACCTCCAAGTGCGAGGGTCCGGACATCAAAGGGCACCAGACCTATAACTGGGGCAGCTCCAGAGCAGGAAGGCAGTTGTATCCTGGAGTCGAGAGACACCGAGACAAACTCATCTTCTTGCAACCATCCTTGGAGTCCTGCTGGCGCTGCCTCGGCTCATCTTCATGAACCTTCCTTAGAGTCCTGCTGGCGCTGCCGCGGCTCATCTTCGTGAACCATCCTTGGAGTCCTGCTGGGACTGCCGCGGCTCATCTACGTGAACCATCTTGGAGTCCTGCTGGCGCTGCCGCGGCCCATACCAGAGAACCCTCCAGCTCGAGGATTGAGAGCTGTGCGTCAGGCATCCCTGTACCAGACCGGTACCAAGACTGTCCCGCTACCCCCTTCCCACAGAGACTAAGTCTAAGAGGGATCCCAGCATCCCGTTCCTTCTGTATTGTACAATAACCTGCCAAAGAATACCGATAAAAGTGTGAAGAACCTATCTTTGTGTGGCGTCCATCTGTAGGGCGGTGGTTGTTCGTCCGTACGATCTGAGGAGAGGACCCTCGCCAGGAGGCCTCTCCCCCTTGCTCGGCCGACCCTCAGGTTTCCCGTCTAACAGGTTCATACCGGCCCGCAACACCACGCTTAATATTAGACGACTTATCCGCCTAATGGATGAACTGGGGGAGGAGGACGGGACCGCGCTGGTCCTTTCTGTTGACATAGAAAAGGCATTTGACAGCCTAGAGTGGAACTATCTGTACACCTTTATGGAACGTTTCGGTCTAGGCGCCGGCTATATTCAATGGACGCGGGTTCTTTATGTTGAGGCGGTGGCAAGAGTGAGAATCGGGACGACGGTATCCCACCGATATCCAGTGGAGAGGGGCACCCGACAGGGATGCTCCCTGTCCCCACTTTTGTTTGCGCTAGCAATTGAGCCCCTGGCGGCCGAAGCCCGAACGGGACGGCAATTCGCTGGGGTGCGAGCCATGTATGGGCAGCAGTTCATCTCACTGTACGCCGACGACTTGCTGCTCTTCCTGAACAACGAGGTCGCGGAGTTAGAGGGCGCAGAAGCGCTGCTAGAGCGGTTTGGGGCACTATCGGGGCTGAAGGTTAACTGGACCAAGACAAGCCTGTTTCCACTGCGGGAGGGCACTGCCTGGGAACCCACCTGCATTAAATACCTGGGGGTCCACATCTATCACACGGCAGTGGACCTGCTCGAGGGCAATCTAGGGCGCTGCGTGCGGGGACTGAAGGGCTGCATGTCCTTCTGGGCCACACTGTCGCTCTCTGTGGCCGGTAGAATATCCTTATTGAAGATGGTTGCCCTACCGCGACTGTTGTACTACTTCCGCACGCTCCCGGTCTGGATTCCTAGCTCCTTATTCCGGCAGCTCAGGTCCCAGATAACGGCGTTTCTCTGGGGAGCTGGACGATGCAGGGTGACGCTGGCAACGCTCACCCGCCCGAAAGACGAGGGGGGACTCGCGGTGCCAGACTACGAGCTTTACTATCTAGCTGCCCAACTGCAGGTCTTCACGCAGGAGGTAGCGCGAGTGTACAGGGGACCGGAAGATGGAAGGCTGAAGGGCACGCCCCGCCATATCTTGGCCTATATCACCCTACAACAGCGGATTGACGGTCGAGACTTGTCGCTGGAACAACGCACGTACCGCCAGTGCTGGAACCGAGCGCAGAAGCGGGCAGGAATTCGATGCCCGTATGCCCCCGAGATCCCGCTGGGCATGCTGATGGCGTTGCCTCATGGAGGCGACTGGTCGCACCTACAGAGATGGGAAGACGCGGGCGTGCAGGTTGTCGGAGACCTTTACGAAAACGGAACGCTACTCCCGTTCCAGGAACTGCTGGAGCGCTTCGACCTTCCGAGGGGGGGATTTCTTCTCCACGCGGCGGTGTGTGGAGCGATCCAGACACACTGGGGAACAGGGCTGGCGGAACCCGAGACGGCCGCGGCATGCCAATACACTATGATGGCAGCGGGTACAATCAAGGCAGTGACGTGCCTCTACAATAGGATGGTGCGTGAAGGTCTCCCACCCCTTGCGTCGCTGAAGGCCAAGTGGGAAGTTGACCTGGGTAAAGACATCCCTGACACGACATGGGCACAGCTCGTGCGTCGGGCCCGCAACAGTACGAGAAACGCCAGGTTTCAGATTATCCACTACTATATACTACATAGGGCATATATGACCCCGGGGAGGATCAAGAGGTACTTTGGAGCGGAGGGAGCGACATGCCCTCGCTGTTTGGAGGAGGGGGCCGAACTGGTGCACATGTTGTGGGCGTGCCCGGCCCTACGGGACTATTGGCAGGCCATAGGGGAGACTCTGAACGAGGTGACTGACAGAACCGTAGATTTCGGTCCGGCGGAGTGTATACTACACTGGTTCCCTCACACCCCCAAAAATAAACTCACAAGCAAACTCATTGATATGGGGTTGATAGTGGCTAAGCGGGAGATCACCAGGCACTGGAATGCGAGGGCGGGTCCGACTCCTAGACGATGGCTCAACGAATTCTTGAAATGGGCGACCTCCGACAGCACACATAGGTACCAGCTAGCGCGCAGGACTCCTAACCCGGGGGCGTCCGAGGCAGCAACAGCGTGGGAGATGATGGTACAGGCCCTCAGGAATAGTGGGGTGGACGAGGAGGAAGCGACCCTTGGCACGGGCAGGGAAGGCAGGATAAGCTGAATAACCGACGCATAATCATTGGCTATGGAGACCAAGGAACACGCCCTTGATGGGCAGGAATGGACATTGCCGAAGGCCCTCGGGCTGGTGGTGGGGGGAGGGGGGTAGGGGAGTTTTCTAGGTTGAGGGGGAGGGGGGGTCGTTTGCACTAGTTAGGAGAGGGGTAAAAGTAGTCATGCACACACCTCTACAGCACAGTACTCCTGCAACATTAGCATCTGGCATGGAGGGGCTGAGAACTTATTGCCGCCCGACCCCCGGGTTGTGGTCTTACAGGCTGTGTGTGACGGAGCAAGAAATGATACGCAACAGCGCCCTGATTACTGCGATACATGTATGTGCTTTGGCCTGATCTATGTATGACTACAATAAAAATTACTTAAAAAAAAAAATCCATGTCACTGGGGTCAAGGCCTACTGGCCCACATGCATAAAGTTCTGCTTCTATGTGTTTACCCACACAATTGCACTGACATCCCAAGTGCGTTAAGCATTTGCGTGTCTCACAAGTGCATAATATAGATGGTGTGTGAGTGAACCACCATAATGGAGGCCAATGAAATCCATTTTGGAAATCCCTTGCCTGGCCTTGCACATGAAGAAGGGTGAGGGTTATGTTCTCAGACAATAGAAGTGTATTGTCTGCTTTCCTGAGCTGGAGGGAGGAGACCTAAACACTTAAGCGAGGGGAGTGAAGATAGAGCTGCCTTTTGAAATTCGTTGAGCATGCTTGTTTATTAAGGAGTTGCTGATTAGTCTTCCTTAATGCTGCCATTTGGTTGATGATAGGGTGGACTGCAGACTGTCGTGAAAGGTGGTGAAGTCTTTAGCTGAGGCTTGCCGTTTTGCCTCACCATGATTGGTCCTTCAATTGGACTGATGACAGCCAGGTGCAGAAATCTTGGTGTGCCTCTTTTGCATTCCCAGTGCTACCCTTTTAAATCCATTTCCAATCTCACTAATCCATGTACCAAATGATTCCCACAACCCATGCTCTTCAAGAGACTTTGTCTCCTCACACGAAACATTAATTAAATTACCAGAGTAGTTCATAATAAGCTTGCTGTTATCCGGTATGAAGGTACAACCCCTCCCTCTTTTGCAAGCAAAATATCCAAAGCAAGGTGGCTTTTCATAATCATCCAATAGGTGTTCGGTGGTGTGGGTAGGTTGGTTCACTTGACAAGGCCCTTTCCACCTTGGTTCCAGGCAAGATTTACATACGAGCTTTTTCACAACTACCCAGGCTGGAGGGTGGGGCTTCGTTATTCTTTTGCTGATGGTGTTGCCAAGTTCACCTGATGCGTGATAGAGCATACAACATCATACAGCCCTTTACATTAATCTAACACAATGTCATCATCTATAGATATGAGTGCAGTTGAAGGAATTAAAGGAATTCCCATGTCCCTCTCCAACAAGACCTCATGAGGAGAAAGGCTTGTTTCGTCTGTGGTGTACTCCAGAGACTCATTAGCACAAGTGGAAGTGCATCTGAACCTTTGAGTGATGACTAGACACATACATACACCAACTTAGATTTCAGGGTGCTGTTAACTCGTTCTACAACTTCAGGTGATTCTGGTGCTTCTGATCTGTAACTACCCTGCACCTTTTGCTCAATTTGTAAAGCTGTGCATAGCAACTTAATGCTTTCACCCTTAAAGTGACTACCTCTATCTGTCTCCATACAAGCAAATCTAGGGATCAAATCCCTCAACAATAAATTGACCACTGTCATGCTACAGCCTTGACTAGTTGGGTAGGTTTCAACCCACCTGGAAATTAAGCAGACAACTGTTAAAATGTATCTGATGCAATTGTAAACAGGCATCTCAACAAAGTCAGCCTTAATTCTTGCGAAAAGACCTTCTGGTCTGCCTGTGTGGCTCATAGTGGCCAATGCTCTCTTCCCTGCATTTACTTTTTTAGCAGGTACCACAACATTAACGCAGACTTTCAGCTACATTTATAAAGTGTGTGTTATAACGGTATATGTTGAAAAACCTGACCATACTATCCAAGCCCACATGAATTTGATCATGAATCAACCTGGAAATCAATGATAACATAGAGTTGTGCAAGACTACAGGACGTATTGCTTGTTAGCTGTTACCCAAACCTCGTTACAGTCCTTTGTACAACCCGCTTTTCTCCAACTTCTCTGTTCCTCTTCTAGTGCCTCATCCTGGAGCTCCCTACGCTCACAAAATGTCTGTACTGTATTTAAAAAAAGAAAAAGCTACATTTTCAATTGCATTGCCATTAACAGAGTCACACTGGTCATATTGCCATTTTTCTTTTTAACTGATAGTTACATATTCAAGAACATAATATTTTTCTACCTCATCTGCATAACGATTGCCCAATGTAATCATATGTTTATCAGTTTTATGGGCAAGCTATTGACCACTGTAATCTCTTTAGGTTACTGTTATGCTTTCAACAGTTTCAAAATGTGTGTCCCATTATGGATTGAGGCTCCAGAAGAAGTCATAAAACCCGTTGCTTACAACAATTGTGTGAAATCCTGAGCCACACCAAACAAATACTGGCTGTGTCTGTCAGTGTAAATTGTCACTAAGCATGGGCGAATTTTGCGAATCTCGCGTTCGCGAATTTTGCGGATTTGCGAACTCGCAATCCGCAAAATCCGCGAATTCTTGCGAATTTGCGGATTTTTTTTTTTTTTGTGTTCGCAAGGATTTCTGCCAGTTCGCGAGGGTTTCGTACCAGTTCGCAATTGCGAACTTACATTTCGTCGCGCAACGGTCGCGAATTATGTTGTTTCTACATCTGGTTCATCATCACAGGTTCCCAGCACCATCTGTTTCACCAATGCAACCCTCTGTTACATCAATGCCACCCTCTGGTTCATCATTACTGTAGATTATGGGGGGGAAAAGCAAGCACACCAGCCCTGCTTCAACTGAGATGAATTAATTTGGGGTTAGTTTATTAATGTGTCACTGTTTTAAAATTCCAGTCTGGCACCTGCTTCCTTATCTGTAATTTTGCTTTCTGTTGCAGTGCATTTTTTTTCCCCAGGACCTTCTTTGTGGCCTACTTGTAGCTATTGTATGAGCCTGCTGTGAGGGTCAGAGCAGGGTCATACAATTGTTGCAACTAGCAACTGAATTCTGGAGGGGCCCCAGTCAGGAAGCACTACCGGGAATTGTTACTAATGATGAGTTTGAACTCTTGCCCCTGCCGAGTGCTTTCAGTTTTGAAAAACTCGTTTTTCTGCAATTTCGCGGGGTTCGCGGGGTGCGAACACGCGCGAGATCGGATTCGGAAGCCGCAAATTCGTGCGAATATGCAATTTGTTTTTTTTGCGGCGTGTTAGTTGGCAAGGTTTTGTGCGTTTTTGCGAGCCGCTCGTAGCGCAAGACGCGAAGTTACCCTCGCGGTCGTTCAAGGGCGCAGCCATCTTGTTTGCCTGACGTATTTCCGTTTCCGGGCGCGAAGTGTAATCTCGCAAAGTCCGCGGCTTGCCAGTACAGTCTCGCGCGTGTTCGCAAGGAAAATCTCGCGCGAACTTACCCGCGCAGTCGTGAACGGGCGCGGCCATCTTGTTTCTCATTCATTGCTATGGTTCTGGGCATGGTCTTTGTATCCTCTGTCAATCTCTGCCATCCTTTGCTTGTTTGAAGTTTTTTTTGATCTATTTTACTTATTATCTATCCCTCTATTTTTCTAGCCCTATATTTTTGTGTTTACTGCTACTTTTGGTTAATTTTAAACTACTTTTGTAAACTCTTTTCTTTTCTTCTCTTCCCTATTCTATTTTCTTTATTCCTTTCCGCCCAGACCATGGTGAAGGGAGCCGGGAAGCATCCCGAGAAGGGGAAGGGTCCCGCACCCCGTGTCCGGCTCCCGTGCGGGCGTTTGAGGGGGGAGCTAGTGATGCCACGGGAGATCTTTACCCCGGAGGAGGTGGCCCAACTCATTTTTTATGTTCAGCGCCGCCTCCCTCTTATGGGAGGCGGCAAGATCAGTGCCGGGTACGGGGCCCGGGAGCGCCGGAAGCGGTGGGAGAAGGTGTGCCAGGCCATTTACCACCACTCTCGGGTCTGGCGCACCTACAACCAGGCCACCCACCGCTGGACGGATGTCCTGACCCGTGAGCGAGATCTGCTCGACCTCCTTGGCCTTGAGATCCCCGGGCTTGGTGAGTAGTAGTAGCTATGTCTTTACTACTATGTTTTCTCCTGCTGTGTTATTATATTGCAAATTTGTGTTTTTTACCAAGAGCAATAATGCTGCTCATTACATTGTAGGTAAATTTTATTTCAAAATCTTCTGTGCATTTCAGGTACACTGCTCTCCTTCTTCTAAGTAGTGTTGCTACTATGCTTATTTGTTTTAGATTTTGTGTTCATTTCATTGGCCTGTGAAATTATGTATGAGTGTAGTTGAAAGAACTGCGTAATGCTACACACTAAGGTTCAGATTTTTAATTACCGGCGCATCCCTGCAAAGTTGCAGGGATGCGCCAGTAATTGTGCGTCACGCCACCATCACCCATGGTGCGCCGTATTTACAATGCGGCGCGCCATGGGCCCAAAACGTCACCAAAGCGTTACGCATCTGTGCCGTAAAGGCAGCGCATTGCTGGAGTTGCGTCGCAACGATGGTGCAGCTCCATCAATGCTCTGGGGTGCCCTATCTCCCCAATGCTGCGTCAAGCCGTACGTCTGCTTCAAGCAGGCGCAGGGTTTGAGTCACGCATCATTGTCCTCAAAGTGACTGATTGAAATCTTGTAGATTTCCCTCAGCCACTTTTAGGATGCGTTCCTGCGCAGGAACGCCCTCCCTTGCGCCGGAACACCCCTATTGGCGCAGGGCTTTACAACGTGATGCATCTCCCAGATGCGTCACGTTGTTAATATACGCCGCACCATTGCGCCTCTTTTGTGCTGTCGCTGCGTCACAAAAGTCACGCAACAATGGAGCAAAAGAGCCGCAAAGGCCTTCTAAATCAGCCCCTACAGACTCAAGTCCAGTCCTTCCTTTGTACACATGGCGATAAGAAGAAATAGTGGTGGTGGATTAATAGTTTGAGTATTTTAATGACTGGTGAATGTAGTAGGAAACTTTAGTGTTGTCGCTGATCTTCAATCACGATGGACTTTGGCTGTCACTTTGCGTGCTGCGGACTGCTGCCTGCCAATCCTAGGCAAACCTTTTTAGTACTTTGTTTAGTGAGTTACATAGGGTAGTTTCCAATTCGACGGTCCGCAAATCAAGCAATACTAAAGTAATGACGTAGTCGACCACATGAGATTGGTCAATAATATATCCCGTGGAGTCGTTCCCTATTTGCTATTTCGCAAAAATATTTTGTTACTTTGTTAGTTCTTTTTTAAATGTTTGATTTGGTTGAGAAATATCATCCATGTTTTCTGTTTTTCTTTCTTTCATGTTGTACATCAGCTTCCCCCAGGGGCAAGAGGAGGACACAGGAGGAGGAGGAGGAGGGTGCTGTTGTCGATGCAGGCCAGGACCGGGCAGTCGAGGGCTCCTTTGCTGGCCCCAGTAAGTTTTAATTTTAATATAGAGTACTTATTTTTTCCTAGCGTTCCTCATTCGATTTTTTCTAAATCGTCTTTGATCTTCTTGTAGACAGGATCTAAATTCTTATCCTGCCTCGACTATGACTCCGTGTGGTATTACTAGATTATTCTTATTAGTCTGTCAGTGTAGCTAACTAAGATTGCACATTTGGCATTTCCATTGGACTCCCATTCTAGTCAGCAATAGCTCTATGCACTGAGTGTAGTCCTCTGGGATTGTCCATAATGTCTTTTCAAGTATTCTAAATGTTTATGCTTTGACCATTGCCAACAATAAAAAGGTGAATGACCACCACCAAGAAATAATAAGATACTACTTTACTTTTGGTTTGGATAGGAGGACAATCCATTCTACTACTGTTGCAGGGACAAATCTGCACAAACAGAACTATGGACACTAAATAATGCATCGCTTAGCTTATCAATTATAATAGGTGCTGTAACTGTTAGACTTTCCACATACCTCAGTGATAACAGACTTTGTAGTTGAACCCCCAATCTCCTTACTGACTAGATAGTGTGGCAGAGTCATTTAGCTCCCAAAGTCACCGATGGCAGAGGCACGGACTCATGCTTGCAAAAATTCGAAAACCTTTAGCTCATCCACTCTAGTCTGGAGGACCAAAAACCACAGAGTCTATTTAAGTTTAAAAGCTTTATTAAAAGTAAACACATTTATTAAATTCAAGTTTGTCATAAAAGTGAACGTGTAACTGAAAATGGAAAAGTGCTTAGTGCTGACGATTAATTGGACACATTTCTTGTGGTCGAGCCGAGCTCTCACCTGGTTTGAACTTGATCCTGCTCGTGTTCTTAGAAGTCAAGGTTCTGTCTGTTAGGAGAAAAAGTGGTGCGTGTTAAAAAGTAAAAAGCAAACATTCATCAGTTGTGCCAAAAAGTGCAGCAAGACAACAGCCTTCCCTGGAAAAAGGGACATTTTTACTCTAGAGTACACAGTCAAAAATTATTAAATTGTACACTTTTTTTCACATTTCTTTCTTCCTCCTAGACCAAATATTATATAGTAGTGAGTGGTGTATTCTAACATTATTAAATGTACTTTGTAGGTGGAACATCTGGAGACGGGGCCAGCGCGGAGGTGGTGGTGGCATTGGACGAGGAGGACAACTCTGGGGAGGAGGCGTTGCAAGTGCCGGACAAGGACATGCCTGTGAGGGTTCACACGGTGGTGGCGGGCAGAGGTAAGCTATACATTCCTTAGTCATTGAGATTGAAGACTGCAGAGTGTGCTTTCTGCACGGGTGTATTATAAAAAAGCAGGTAGTAGCCTCCTCTAAATGTACTTCGACTTAGCTGTGAAGTTTTTGGCGAGAAGAATCCCAATCAGATCTGAGGTGAACTTGATGGATGGGATGAACGAAAAGCGAAAGAAGGGTGTAAGTAAGTGTGGAAGCACGAGAAATGTAATGATGACTGGCAAAGAAGAATGATATGTGTTTGCTTGGTCCCCGAGGTGGCTGGGAAGGTAAGAAAATGGTATGGTGCATGGCTGGGTGAATGATGAAGCAAGGATGGGTGGAAGGAGAACAGCCTGGGTGGGTGAGACAGAAACTGTATGTGTGCAATATACTTTGAATGGATGGATGCCTGGATCATTCATGGTACTATCTGACTCTTAGATAGCATATGTGAATCTAGAGAGAGTAGACGGTCACTGGATGAACTAAGTGTTACTTTGAAGAGCATGTAACACCGCACCCGCACGTCCGTTCCAGTGTAGGAAAGGCAAGGAAAAGAAGTTGTAACGTTGTCCAAAGACTACCATGAATAGTAGCAGTAGTTTGTATTGCAACTGCAAGCACAGCATATATCCAGTTATTACGGTGGACACTCCCTACCTCCTTTAATAACTTTAGTTTAGTAGTAGTACGTCATTCATGTGTGGGGGTATCACTGTTCACTCAATAATAAGCAAAGCACCTAAAGTCATCCCATATGTCATCAAATACATCCCATGTGAAGTGATAGATAATCAGATAATTTAGCTTCTTCATTTTCCTTTTCTAATACTCATTTGCACTGTAGGGTGAAAGCTAAATTAATTAAGCAGTAGCCCTTTTAACAGAGTATTCTCAGTGCCACCCGTAATAGAAAAGTAAGAGCTTCACCACCTGCATGTACTGGACCTGTACAGTAACGCAAGTCTGTCTCACTCACCATGGTGTGCGTCTGTTTTTCTCGGGTGCAAGTTCACTGCGCTGGCATTATGCCGGCTTGCATAAGATAGCGTACCAATTTTCCTAAACAAGAGAGAAGAAGAAGAATAAGAGTGGTGTACTGTCATAGTCGACTGTAATAGAAGTCCATAGTGCTCGTAGAATTTGTTCCTTAAACTCCCACTAATGTTAGAGCAAGGATGAAGAAGTCGGAGGTTACATAGATACTGTCCTCAATAGTTATGCACTGTGCTTTCAATTTGCTACTTGTACTGTGACAACTTTCTGCTCAATCATTTTGTGTTAATCTTAAGGAGCATTGGTTACAGACTATGTCTTTCTTTTTTCATGTAGTTGCTCCTTCCAAATCCAAGACACCATCAAGGAGGAAGGAGCTGGCTCGAATGGCCCGGCAACGGAGGCTGGATGCCACTGTTGCTGAATATCGGCGGCTGGTGGCCCTGGAGGAGGAGGAGACGCAGTCTGGTGGTACAACAACAACGTCCACTGGGACAGCTGCATCCTCCTCCATGCGGGCTGCCAGCCAGCGCAGTGCTCCAGCGGTACGGAGCCGGGCTACCAAAGCCAAACGCCACCGCCCAGCAGCAAAGAAAGCAGCTGCCCCTCACAGGATTTGCAAGGCACACCGGCGCCGCTTATCCCTCAGACTGTCCTACCTGGAGCAGGAGGTCCATAATTATAAGAACGTGGTGGAGGGCCTCCGCTTCGAACTTGCCACCCTCCGCAAGGAGCATGATGCCCTGGCTGCTAATTCCAACAGCACCCTGCCATAGTGTCCCTTGCCCCTTTTTTAGAGACTTTTGGGGGGTGGGAATTGGGAGTTGTGATTTTTGGGGACTTTTGAAGGACAATCGTTGGGGTTAGGGAGGGTCTTGCGGGAGATTCTTTTGTTAGGGCTATAAAAATATACTTTTTGAAACTTTATCTGACCATACCTGTTTTTTACTGCTTTTGAGTCTGGTGGGTGGGGGTTTAACATAACAGTAAGTTTGTTTTCCTGAATAGTCCTAGGACTTTAGTAGTACTACCGTCAATCAAATCTCTCGTCTCTCCTAATACTCCATTATACTACCTCCAAACAAACGCCTATCTTACCTGTAATTTCTGTTTGCAAGTAGGGCTAGGCCCAGGGCTGGCTCCACGGGAAACAGCAAATAAGGTTGGCAATCCTGGGCGGATAAAATTTCCTCATAGCGGTGGTACTAGTGGTGTGACACAGTGGCAGTTGCTTGCCTATGAAAAAAAAGAAAATGAAATCTGGTTTGTCCTCCTGAGCAATACAAAGGTACAATACAGAATATAGCAGGTGACAGAAGTACACTAGAACAGTGCCACATTGTAGCCTAACAAATGTTAAAGTATAACTAATTCGGTTGAAGTTCTTTGACATTAGCCATGGGTCTTTGTCAAGCAGAGTAAGAATATATCCTCGGATTTCTTCACCAGCCTGTTGCTATCACCTTATCCTCCCCAGCAAGTGTGTGGATTTATTGCTGTAATTTAGTCACACATCAATCAAAACCACACAGCCCGGGGGAAGAGGGTTAGGGTTTGAAAAATGGATGAGTACGGGGGTTTTTGGGAAAGGTTTTGGGAGACAAGAAAAAGTAGCACAGCATGGACAAACAATTGTGAACATAAACAAATCTTTGGGTACAAACCTATCCATCAATCTTTGAAAGTGCATACACTACTGCATGCATGTCAGTTAAAAGTAAGTAGTACTTTCGACAACTGTGGAAGAAAGAATGCGACAGTACAGGGCGTGGGTGGAAATATTGATAACTATATTCAACATAAGGTCTCTGTAGCCATATACCTGAGAGCCTTGCTGGTCACTATAAATCCATTCACAACAACACTCAATGGGGTTGGTCTGGAAGGTATAGTAGATAGAAAAGGAGAAATTGCTTTTTTTCTAGGTGTCCCCTCACTCACCAGGGTTGCCCCTTGGTGACATGCTTCATCATTGGGGCCATCCCAGTCCTCTACGGCCTGGGGCGTGCTGCGACTTGCGAATTACGTAGGAGCACTTACAAATGACTATGTGTGGTGCAGATGTGATAGTGGAGTAGACTAAGTGATGTGTTAAGGGATCAATTTAGAAGCAGAGAGAGAGATCCAAGAAATGCAGTCACAGTCAGAGAAAAAGGCAAGGGATACTGTATCTATGTGGTTGTAGTGGTCCTGTTGGAAGTGGTAAGTAAGTTGCCTGCAGAAAAAAAATCCTCCTTTTAGCGGCACTCCTCCATTGCAGCCGACGCTTTGTCCATCGATGTTGGTCACCAGAAGACACCCTGTAAAAAAAAGCACAGCATAGACAAACAATGGAACATAAACAATTCTTTGGGTACAAACCTATCCATCAATCTTTGAAAGTACATGCACTACTGCATGCATGTCAGTGAAAAGTAAGTAGTACATTCGACAACTGTGGAAGAAAGAATGCGACAGTACAGGGCCTGTGTGGAATTATTGATAACGATATTCAACATAAGGTCTCTGTACTTAGCCAGATACCCGAGAGCCTTGCTGGTCACTATAAATCCATTCACAACAACACTCAGTGGGGTTGGTCTGGAAGGTATAGTAGATAGAAAAGGAGAAATTGCTTGTTTTCTAGGTGTCCCCTCACTCACCAGGGTTGCCCCTTGGTGACATGCTTCATCATTGGGGCCATCCCAGTCCTCTACGGCCTGGGGCGTGCTGCGACTTGCGAATTACGTAGGAGCACTTACAAATGACTATGTGTGGTGCAGATGTGATAGTGGAGTGGACTAAGTGATGTGTTAAGGGATCAATTTAGAAGCAGAGAGAGATCCAAGAAATGCAGTCACAGTCAGAGAAAAAGGCAAGGGATACTGTATCTATGTGGTTGTAGTGGTCCTGTTGGAAGTGGTAAGTAAGTTGCCTGCAGAAAAAAAATCCTCCTTTTAGCGGCACTCCTCCATTGCAGCCGACGCTTCGTCCATCGATGTTGGTCACCAGAAGACACCCTGTAAAAAAAAGCACAGCATAGACAAACAATGGAACATAAACAATTCTTTGGGTACAAACCTATCCATCAATCTTTGAAAGTGCATGCACTACTGCATGCATGTCAGTGAAAAGTAAGTAGTACATTCGACAACTGTGGAAGAAAGAATGCGACAGTACAGGGCCTGTGTGGAATTATTGATAACGATATTCAACATAAGGTCTCTGTACTTAGCCAGATACCCGAGAGCCTTGCTGGTCACTATAAATCCATTCACAACAACACTCAGTGGGGTTGGTCTGGAAGGTATAGTAGATAGAAAAGGAGAAATTGCTTGTTTTCTAGGTGTCCCCTCACTCACCAGGGTTGCCCCTTGGTGACATGCTTCATCATTGGGGCCATCCCAGTCCTCTACGGCCTGGGGCGTGCTGCGACTTGCGAATTACGTAGGAGCACTTACAAATGACTATGTGTGGTGCAGATGTGATAGTGGAGTGGACTAAGTGATGTGTTAAGGGATCAATTTAGAAGCAGAGAGAGATCCAAGAAATGCAGTCACAGTCAGAGAAAAAGGCAAGGGATACTGTATCTATGTGGTTGTAGTGGTCCTGTTGGAAGTGGTAAGTAAGTTGCCTGCAGAAAAAAAATCCTCCTATTAGCGGCACTCCTCCATTGCAGCCGACGCTTCGTCCATCGATGTTGGTCACCAGAAGACACCCTGTCCACTGCCTGCCTGATGCTGAATTGTGGCTCGCTACTGTGAAGCCTGACTCCATCCTTTTTTCCCCATTGCAGAGACTGAAACCCGGCCTGTAATTATTCAACGAAAAACAGGAAGTGATATAATATTACAACACCACTGATAAATAAATATAAGGTATGTAGGCTGTGGAGTGCAAAAAGTCACAATTTGATTTTCCTAGTAGACAGTACAATATTTTTGAAAGTGCGTACTCTGAGTCACCTTTTGAAGGATAAATAAGTATGGGCAAATTAATGTAGCGGATCTTGCCCCTCAAGCTAGGTGTACTGTAAACTGTGTTTTAGAACAAAATTAGATCTTCCTAGCAGTGCTCCCACCCAGACCCTTACTAAAGCCAGTCGCAAAAATGTAGAAGACCCCCAATCAAATCTCAAAAAACGAGGCCTAGCAGAAAACTGGTGACAAAACTTACTTTGAAAGTAAAAGTAGGCCGAAGTACCCCCTTCCTAATTACCCCTTACCCACCGTGGATTGCATTCAAACCACTTGCAAGCAACCAAGCAAAAGTAGCCATAGCCAGCATCGCTCCAAGACTCGAAATCCCCCCCACTCAAACACATGCAATAGAAATACTGCTAACCCTAACGAACCCTAAGTTAAGAATAGTGGCAAAGGCTTTCTTTAACTATGCCAAATCCCCCCTTTCCCACCATGGATTTTCTTCAAATGACTTGCAACCAAAATTACACATTCTCACGAGTGCTCGAAGACCCCAGAACTCAGTTGGAAAAATCTAGAACACCCCGAAACACATGCAATCCTGCTGCTAGGGCTAACCCTAACGAACCCTAAGTTACAAAAAGTGCCAAAAGGCTTTTCCGCGAGGATTTTGTCCCAACCACTTCTACCCGGTATTAGACCTTCCCAGGAATGCCCCAAGACACGCCAACCCACCCGCCAAGAAGCATAACACCCCCAAACAGGCCAAAAGCATAATCTCATACTTGCAATATTTCTGGGCCTTCGGTCCAAACGCACTGCGTAGCTAGGCCATAAGTCGGGGTTGCCACGACGGATTTCCTGAAAAGCAAATGCAATCAAGATTAGAGTGTCCCAGCAGTGCTCCCAGACCACGAAACTCACCCACAAACAGACGGAACCCCCCCTAAGAGCACCTCAAAGGCAAGCAAGTCATCAAAAACACAAAAAAATTTCCGCCTGGGATTTGGTCCAAAACACTTTT
The DNA here is from genome assembly GCF_964263255.1 of Lissotriton vulgaris. Lineage (NCBI taxonomy): Eukaryota > Metazoa > Chordata > Amphibia > Caudata > Salamandridae > Lissotriton > Lissotriton vulgaris. Next base: position 1,849,006,436 of record NC_141687.1, read on the forward strand.
ATCCGGTATTAGAGCTTCCCAGCAATGGCCCCAGAGCCGTCAACCCAGGAGAAAACGAGTAGAAGACCCCCAAACAGCCAAAGAGCAAAAGTACAAAAATGGGGACTTAGTCAATTTTTCAAAAATTTCCCAAATCACTCCGCGCGCGCTCTGCAGCTAGGCCCTAACTCCCCTCTGCCACCATGGATTTGCTTCAAACCTCTTGCAAAGTAAAGTGTATATAGCCAGCAGTGCTCCCAGACCACGAAACTCACCCACAAACACCAGGAAGCCCCCCAAACAGGCCCCCGAAAACGCTACATAGAGCAAAATGTCAGAAATAGCCAAAAAAAAAATCGGCCTGGATTTTGTCCCAACCACTTCTACCCGGTATTAGACCTTCCCAGGAATGCCCCAAGACCTGCCAACCCACCCGCCAAGAAGCATAACACCCCCAAACAGGCCAAAAGCAAAATCTCATACTTGCAATATTTCTCGGCCTTCGGTCCAAACGCACTGCGTAGCTAGGCCATAAGTCGGGGTTGCCACGACGGATTTCCTGAAAAGCAAATGCAATCAAGATTAGAGTGTCCCAGCAGTGCTCCCAGACCACGAAACTCACCCACAAACACCAGGAAGCCCCCCAAACAGGCCCCCGAAAACGCTACATTGAGCAAAATGTCAGAAATAGCCCAAAAAAAAATCGGCCTGGATTTTGTCCCAACCACTTCTACCCGGTATTAGACCTTCCCAGGAATGCCCCAAGACCCGCCAACCCACCTGCCAAGAAGCATAACACCCCCAAACAGGCCAAAAGCAAAATCTCATACTTGCAATATTTCTGGGCCTTCGGTCCAAACGCACTGCGTAGCTAGGCCATAAGTCGGGGTTGCCACGACGGATTTCCTGAAAAGCAAATGCAATCAAGATTAGAGTGTCCCAGCAGTGCTCCCAGACCACGAAACTCACCCACAAACAGACGGAACCCCCCCTAAGAGCACCTCAAAGGCAAGCAAGTCATCAAAAACACAAAAAAATTTCCGCCTGGGATTTGGTCCAAAACACTTTTATCCGGTATTAGAGCTTCCCAGCAATGGCCCCAGAGCCGTCAACCCAGGAGAAAACGAGTAGAAGACCCCCAAACAGCCAAAGAGCAAAAGTACAAAAATGGGGACTTAGTCAATTTTTCACAAATTTCCCAAATCACTCAGCGCGCGCTCTGCAGCTAGGCCCTAACTCCCCTCTGCCACCATGGATTTGCTTCAAACCTCTTGCAAAGTAAAGTATATATAGCCAGCAGTGCTCCCAGACCACGAAACTCACCCACTAACACCAGGAAGCCCCCCAAACAGGCCCCCGAAAACGCTACATAGAGCAAAATGTCAGAAATAGCCAAAAAAAAATCGGCCTGGATTTTGTCCCAACCACTTCTACCCGGTATTAGACCTTCCCAGGAATGCCCCAAGACCCGCCAACCCACCCGCCAAGAAGCATAACACCCCCAAACAGGCCAAAAGCAAAATCTCATACTTGCAATATTTCTCGGCCTTCGGTCCAAACGCACTGCGTAGCTAGGCCATAAGTCGGGGTTGCCACGACGGATTTCCTGAAAAGCAAATGCAATCAAGATTAGAGTGTCCCAGCAGTGCTCCCAGACCGCGAAACTCACCCACAAACACCAGGAAGCCCCCCAAACAGGCCCCCGAAAACGCTACATTGAGCAAAATGTCAGAAATAGCCCCAAAAAAAAATCGGCCTGGATTTTGTCCCAACCACTTCTACCCGGTATTAGACCTTCCCAGGAATGCCCCAAGACCCGCCAACCCACCCGCCAAGAAGCATAACACCCCCAAACAGGCCAAAAGCAAAATCTCATACTTGCAATATTTCTCGGCCTTCGGTCCAAACGCGCTGCGTAGCTAGGCCATAAGTCGGGGTTGGCACGACGGATTTCCTGAAAAGCAAATGCAATCAAGATTAGAGTGTCCCAGCAGTGCTCCCAGACCACGAAACTCACCCACAAACAGACGGAACCTTCCCTAAGAGCACCTAAAAGGCAAGCAAGTCATTAAAAACACAAAAAAAATTCTTCCTGGGATTTGGTCCAAACCACTTTTATCCGGTATTAGAGCTTCCCAACAATGGTCCCAGAGCCGTCAACTCACCTGCAAAGAGGTACAACAACACCCCCACAAGTGCTGAGTCTTTCTTCATTGGGCGTAAACCAGCCCTCTGGTTTGATGGAAATAGGAGTCTGGAGGAGGAGGATAGAGGAGCATGTTCTTCTGAACTTGTGAACCTGAGGAATGCAGACTGCGGCAACTTCAAATCAATTAGCAAACCAGCGAAGACAGTTCTGCTGATGGGCTTGATTTTGTGATTATCTGATTAAAGTATCAAATATATTAACTGTGCACAACAAAGAAAGACAGACACACAGGAATAAAAGTGAATAGGGACGAAAAAGAAAGTTATTGATTCGTTGTCTCATTTTCAGGGCTCGGTATCACGGTCCAGGAATAAGAATAAGGCTTCGTCATCATACTCTGCGAATTCAGGCAGGGTGAGCTCAGTGTCACCTGACAGAGTAGAAATTCCCTCATCTATGTTGCTGGCCACCTCCTCTTCATCCGGCACGCTCTCTCGTACTCTGAAATCTGGTGGTATGAGGTGCTGATTCATCTTGATCATTGTTAACCTCTCCACATTTTTGGGCGAGAGGCGGCTCCGTTTGGGAGTTACAATCCCACCAGCCAAACTGAAAACCCGTTCAGAAGACACGCTTGCGAGTGGGCAAGACAAGTAGTTTAAAGCCAGGTTGGTGAGCTGTGGCCACAATTCTTTTTTCCCATGCCAATACGCCAATGGGTCAGAATTAACATAGACCTCTGTTGAGTCATTCAGATAGTCCTTCACCATCGACTCAAGGTCCTCATCCAAGGTTCCTCCACTTTGCTTAGCTCTTGCTGTGCCTCTGACCTTTTGAAAACCAAACCCACGCAGAGCTAGCCAATCCTCTTCAGCCTCCAATGTTTCTGTTGTGTTTCGTGCAGATGATCCGGTTGCCGGTGTCTTTAACGGCTGAGAGGTCACTTGTGCCACAGCCACAGGTGCAGAAGTGGATTGTTTTGACTGGGGATGGCCTGCTGATGTACTGCCATTTCCTTCAATTTCCAGCCGTTCTGTTTCAAACCTCTTGGCTGACAAGGCTAGCCAACGTTTGTACTTTGGAACATGTTCATCATCAAAAGGAAAGAATGCTTGGCCTGCCAGCGCCTTTTTGTAGCGTGGATCCAGAATAGTAGCACAAATGTAATGCTGTTCTGAGTGGATCTTTTTAAGACGTTCATCACCTTGTAGGAGCTCTAATAATTGCTCAGCCAGAAGCAAAGAGTCTTGGTTTTTGTCATCTTTTCCAAACACAGAACACACCTCCTTCAGTTGGTCCTCCAGCATGTACAACAATGGTATAGCTTTTCCCAAATTAGAGTCCTCCTTGCTGACTGCACGCGTGAAGAACTCAAAAGGACGAAGCATGCGTGTCAGGCTTTCAACTATGTTCCATTGCGGCCCACCCATCCTCAGCTCCTCTGTACCCTCTTTAAGGAAATATTGATCGAGTTCCGTATACTGCTCATACAGACGCTCAAGCATGTAGAAGGTTGAGTTCCAACGTGTTACCACCTCCTGGATGAGTGCTTTCACTGGCATTTGACGTTGATATAGCAGGCTCCTCAGCTGCTTCCGGGCCTTAAAAGAATGGCTGAAATGCTTGCACATTTTTCGGCAGGTCTCCAATACACTGTACGCTGCACTGCCTTTATTACCCAAGAATTTTTGGACAACCAGGTTTATACAGTGCGCCAAACACGGCACTCTGAAATAGTAACCGTCCCTCATGGCCTTAACTATATTGGCGCCATTGTCCGTGGAAACATAACCAACCTTGCGTTTTAGTGGGGACAGCCAGTTAAGGACCTTTGTGTTAAAGACATCCAAAATGTTTTCTGCTGTGTGACGTTTCTCCAAACCAAACATGGCTAGTGTTGCATGTTTCCGAGCAGCTTTAAAAACAATGTTCGTGTCAACACCTGTGTTTAGCTTTGCTTTAGCCCCTGAAAAAGAGACCCAGTGTGCAGTGATGCACATGTAATCAGCGCCTGCGTCCACATGTCTGTTGTCAGATGTATAGTGTGAACAGCACTCTTCTGCAAAGCTGCCCCAATCACCTTCAGAACATCTTCATGTAGTGCTGGAACCGCAACTCGGGCAAAATAGAACCGGCTAGGAACCTTCCATTTAGGGCAGAGCGCTGCCACTAATTCTAGAAAACCAACCCCTTCTACAAAAGAAAAAGGGAGAAGGTCCAGAGCTAGCATTTTAGCCAGCTTAGTGTTATACAGACGCGTCATTGGGTGGTTGCGTTCATATTGCGCTTCTGTAAACAACATCTTTTTAATGTTGCCCTGGACCAAGGATTTACGGGATGATGATGATATCTTCGACCCAGTTACGCTCGCTGATGAACTTTTCCGCATTGATGTCTCACTCTCTCCCACACTCTTAGTGTGGCTCCCATGGGGTGTGCTGCTGACAGGGGAACTGGGTGTAAGTGAAGTGTTTGAATCGTCTTCTTCCTCCTCGTCATCATCAGATGAAAAATCAACGTTTTCATTGCGTGCAATTCGGGCTTCCTTGATCGCGTGTAGGTGCGCAAACCATTGGACATCGTGCGTTCTCCTAAGATGACCTCTCTGGCCTCCGGTACCATAGTTGGTACCAAACTTACCACGACTAACTCGAAGCTTACAAATGCTACAAATGGCTACGTTTTCCTTTTTTGGGCAAACACTAAAGAAGTCCCAAACTGGAGACTTGAAATGTCTTTGGGGGCCGGAGGAGGCGGCGATTCTGGTGGTGGTGGTCCTGCTGCTAATGCCAGATGAAGTGGAGGATGTGGATTGCCGAACTTCAGTACGTTTTGCACTTTCACCACCACGAATTGAGGTTGAGGACGAGGTGGGTACCTTCTTGCGAGGAAGAAATATGGAAGCGGTAGGTTTTGGTGTACTACTTAACTCCAAATCTAATGATTCCATTTCCATTGCCTCCTCGCCGACATCATCATCACGCTCAGCAGCTTCTCGGGATAGGGTCAAAATGTCTCTTTGCTGCATGCCCGGTGGGGCTGCAGTGACCTTTGTGATGACTGGCTCGTCGTCATCGTGAGAGGCTTCATCACCAGCAGTATCTGTCACTTCTTGTTGAGCCTCATCACACTCCATAGGTTTGAGTTTTTGGACGACCTTCCTTTTACGCTTAGGTACCGGTGTCAGATCATGGTGTGCCTCACTGTCAGACCGCAGTTGTGGTTCCCAAGACAGATCACTTGCATCAGAACGAGGTGGGCTTGAAGAAGATGTAGACACCCCCCTTGATCTTTTCCTTGCTAGGGATGTGGAAGACAATGAATGATCATCAGGAGGAGTGGCTTCCAATGATACCTCGGCTTCATTGTCGATTTCCTGATGTGCCCCTACTTCGGGAGGAACAACTATTGTGGGCACGTGTGAACCTCCATGCACCTTTGCTTGCGCATCTCCTTTTGCTGCCTCTCCTTCCACATGTACTTGGGCGTGTACTTGCACATGGTGTTGTTGTTGCGGCTGTGGTTGTTCAACACTTGTCAGATGAGTTACAACAACCTGTGTTGATTCAGGGACATTGCTGCTACTTTCTTGCGATGAGCCAACATCACTGGTCGATGGTGATTGGAGAAGTACACTGACTGCCTCTGAAGCACTCAAGGGCTTTGACTTAAGTTGGCGTGGTGGTGGAGGCACTGAACCCAATGGAGCAGGGGTTCTGCTCCCAGCTTGGTCCCCAGCAGATCCTGCTGCTGCAGGCGTACTTTTTTTTTTCTCCCAAAAAACGTGGCGGGTGGCACACCAGCCTCCTTGGTAACTTGCTTCTTCTGCTCCTTACTAGCAACTTTCTTGCTAGAGGAGCTACGGAGACCTTTCTTTGGGGCCATCTTCTTCAGAGCAGGTCAGACAGCAGGCCGCAGTTGCACGAATTGTAGAGTTGTCTGAGGCCAGACGTGACGTCGCGTGACGTTATGCTGCACACACACACCGCTGCAGGACTTCTTCCTGGCACTGGTGGTTCTCTTGAGTCTTGTGCACCTAAAAAAATGGAAGACAGAGGAACATCAGTTCAGTTATAGAGCACAAAAAAATCGAAAAACACTGCAAAATCAGCACAATCCCAATCCATCCATGCCCTCCATAATGTTTAAATTCAAGACAACCAACAGAAAGACTAGGCCCATGCAAGACTCACTACCCCTGGGCATAAATAAAGGTTGAAAAGTAGGCAAAATGGTTGGAGGCCTAACAACAAAGCCTGCATTCAAAATGGCCACTTGCCTGCCAGCACATGGCCAGTGCCTGTAGCTGCACTCAAAATGGCCACCAGCCACATGGCCTGTCCCTCCCCATGAACACCCCCAAAAATCGAAAAACACTGCAAAATCAGCACAATCCCATTCCATCCATGCCCTCCATGATGTTTAAGTTCAAGACAGCCCACAGAAAGACTAGGCCCATGCTAGACTCACTACCCCTGGGCATAAATAAAGGTTGAAAAGTAGGCAAAATGGTTGGAGGCCTAACAACAAAGCCTGCATTCAAAATGGCCACTTGCCTGCCAGCACATGGCCAGTGCCTGTAGCTGCACTCAAAATGGCCACCAGCCACATGGCCTGTTCCTCCCGATGAACACCCCCAAAAATCGAAAAACACTGCAAAATCAGCACAATCCCATTCCATCCATGCCCTCCATGATGTTTAAGTTCAAGACAGCCCACAGAAAGACTAGGCCCATGCTAGACTCACTACCCCTGGGCATAAATAAAGGTTGAAAAGTAGGCAAAATGGTTGGAGGCCTAACAACAAAGCCTGCATTCAAAATGGCCACTTGCCTGCCAGCACATGGCCAGTGCCTGTAGCTGCACTCAAAATGGCCACCAGCCACATGGCCTGTCCCTCCCCATGAACACCCCCAAAAATCGAAAAACACTGCAAAATCAGCACAATCCCATTCCATCCATGCCCTCCATGATGTTTAAGTTCAAGACAGCCCACAGAAAGACTAGGCCCATGCTAGACTCAAATACCCCTGGTGAAAAGGCCACAAGTACAGGCCCAAAAAACGAAAATCACTGAAAAATCTGCACAATCCCATTCCATCCATGGCCTCCATGATGTTTAAATTCAAGACAACCCACAGAAAGACTAGGCCCATGCAAGACTCACTACCCCTGGGCATAAATAAAGGTTGAAAAGTAGGCAAAATGGTTGGAGGCCTAACAACAAAGCCTGCATTCAAAATGGCCACTTGCCTGCCAGCACATGGCCAGTGCCTGTAGCTGCACTCAAAATGGCCACCAGCCACATGGCCTGTCCCTCCCCATGAACACCCCCAAAAATCGAAAAACACTGCAAAATCAGCACAATCCCATTCCATCCATGGCCTCCATGATGTTTAAATTCAAGACAACCCACAGAAAGACTAGGCCCATGCAAGACTCACTACCCCTGGGCATAAATAAAGGTTGAAAAGTAGGCAAAATGGTTGGAGGCCTAACAACAAAGCCTGCATTCAAAATGGCCACTTGCCTGCCAGCACATGGCCAGTGCCTGTAGCTGCACTCAAAATGGCCACCTGCCACATGGCCTGTCCCTCCCCATGAACACCCCCAAAAATCGAAAAACACTGCAAAATCAGCACAATCCCATTCCATCCATGCCCTCCATGATGTTTAAGTTCAAGACAGCCCACAGAAAGACTAGGCCCATGCTAGACTCACTACCCCTGGGCATAAATAAAGGTTGAAAAGTAGGCAAAATGGTTGGAGGCCTAACAACAAAGCCTGCATTCAAAATGGCCACTTGCCTGCCAGCACATGGCCAGTGCCTGTAGCTGCACTCAAAATGGCCACCAGCCACATGGCCTGTCCCTCCCCATGAACACCCCCAAAAATCGAAAAACACTGCAAAATCAGCACAATCCCATTCCATCCATGCCCTCCATGATGTTTAAGTTCAAGACAGCCCACAGAAAGACTAGGCCCATGCTAGACTCAAATACCCCTGGTGAAAAGGCCACAAGTACAGGCCCAAAAAACGAAAATCACTGAAAAATCTGCACAATCCCATTCCATCCATGGCCTCCATGATGTTTAAATTCAAGACAACCCACAGAAAGACTAGGCCCATGCAAGACTCACTACCCCTGGGCATAAATAAAGGTTGAAAAGTAGGCAAAATGGTTGGAGGCCTAACAACAAAGCCTGCATTCAAAATGGCCACTTGCCTGCCAGCACATGGCCAGTGCCTGTAGCTGCACTCAAAATGGCCACCAGCCACATGGCCTGTCCCTCCCCATGAACACCCCCAAAAATCGAAAAACACTGCAAAATCAGCACAATCCCATTCCATCCATGGCCTCCATGATGTTTAAATTCAAGACAACCCACAGAAAGACTAGGCCCATGCAAGACTCACTACCCCTGGGCATAAATAAAGGTTGAAAAGTAGGCAAAATGGTTGGAGGCCTAACAACAAAGCCTGCATTCAAAATGGCCACTTGCCTGCCAGCACATGGCCAGTGCCTGTAGCTGCACTCAAAATGGCCACCAGCCACATGGCCTGTCCCTCCCCATGAACACCCCCAAAAATCGAAAAACACTGCAAAATCAGCACAATCCCATTCCATCCATGGCCTCCATGATGTTTAAATTCAAGACAACCCACAGAAAGACTAGGCCCATGCAAGACTCACTACCCCTGGGCATAAATAAAGGTTGAAAAGTAGGCAAAATGGTTGGAGGCCTAACAACAAAGCCTGCATTCAAAATGGCCACTTGCCTGCCAGCACATGGCAGTGCATGTAGCTGCACTCAAAATGGCCACCAGCCACATGGCCTGTCCCTCCCCATGAACACCCCCAAAAATCGAAAAACACTGCAAAATCAGCACAATCCCATTCCATCCATGCCCTCCATGATGTTTAAGTTCAAGACAGCCCACAGAAAGACTAGGCCCATGCTAGACTCAAATACCCCTGGTGAAAAGGCCACAAGTACAGGCCCAAAAAACGAAAATCACTGAAAAATCAGCACAATCCCATTCCATCCGTGCCCTCCATGATGTTTAAATTCAAGACAACCTACAGAAAGACTAGGCCCATGCTAGACTCAAATACCCCTGGTGAAAAGGCCACAAGTACAGCCCCAAAAAACGGAAATCACTGAAAAATCAGCACAATCCCAATCCATCCATGGCCTCCATGATGTTTAAGTTCAAGACAACCCACAGAAAGACTCAGTCCACCCACCACTGAGTACCCCTGGGCAAAAGGCCCCAAAACAGCCCAAAAATCGAAAATTCCAAAATTTTAATTGCAGCAACTGTAATGCCCCAAACAAACTTACTTGTAAAATTTCTAATCCAACAGTGATCCAAAGAAAGTCAAAAAGGCCTCAAATCCAAATATCCAGCAGCATCCACAAAAAGTGATCCTTCCAGCTCCAGACCCAAATGAAAAGTGACCAGGAGATGGACAAAGCACTGGGAGGAGCCTGCTGAACAGGAACAGGAAGTTGAAGACTGTGGGGCACTTCCTTCCTCCCACCCCCCTGCCCCCCTCCCCAAAATGGACTCCTCGCTAAAAAAGTGCAGGCAAATGTCAAACTAAGGAGTTATTCAGATAAAAATCATCATTTCTAGAAGGTTTATGCTGCTTGCTGGTGGATTTCTTGTGCAGATTTGCAAATTTTATATTTTCGCTTGTGCGAGATTGTTGCTGCTCGCCGCATCTCAAATCTCGCAATTGCGAAGTACCGCGAGACGTGATCTCGCCGTACTCGCGTTGACAAACTCTTGCTGTGCAAGTTGGCAAGCCGCGATGACGTAATCGCGCTCGCCAAATTCCCGCGGGATCACACAGCAAGATCCAAAATGGCGCAGCACTCGCAAAATATCGAGAAAAACAACTCGGCAAACGATGATAAACGCCGCGCGCCGCAAAAATTGTATCACCAATGCCGCGCGCCGCAAAAAAAATCCGCTGCGTGCGAATTTGCGGATTTTGCGGGAAATTCGCAAATCTCGCGGATTGCGAATTTCCCAAAAATCCGCAAAATCCGCGAGCGTAACGGATTTTCCGCCCATGCTTAATTGTCACACTTAATTCACTTGCTAATCAGAATGCTTTGTTAATGCAATCAGTTCTGGTATTTCCTCTGTGGTTACATTGCACAAATATGACAAATCTATACTACTATAATAAAGGAAGAACTTTCAGCCTTTGAGGCAGGTAAACTTGGGAACCACAGCGCCAATCCACACACCCGATACACCGTTGGAATAGTCAGGGTGTGTAGATGGTTATAGCTATATAATTTTTTTTTAAAAACGTTATTTAAAAAATTTACTGTAAAAAAAAAGTAGTCGCCGGCCGCGACGTGCGTGCTCACGTCAGGAGCGCGGGGAGGAGCGGCGTCCAGGAGCGCGGCGAGGAGCGGCGGGCATGGCGCGGGGGAGGAGCGGTGAAGTGAGGAGCAGCAGATAGGCCAGCGGCGGTGCGAGCAGGTGACAGGCGGGAGGAGCGGCGGCTGAGGTAAGGGGACCCATGTCGGGGCAGGCGGGGGAGGCAGGGGTCGGGGCAGGCAGGGGACGGGCCGGACGGGGGCCCGGGCTGCTTGACAATGTCAGGGCGGGCGGGGGTCGGGGAAGCCCGTTGCTCCCGGACAAGGTCGGGACAGGTTGCTAGTCTACAATATTTGATATGGGCCAGGCTGCATATATGCTGCTCTCAATGTTCCATGATAGTCTCTCCGACACGAACCATCCGCAAATAGAATCTGATCAGCCTGTTTGAGTGGATCATCTTGAATGTTTGGTCTTAGCTTAGTGCACAACTCGGTTACATCAATGCAATCATAGTCATAATCTTCATCTCTCTCATCCTCTCTACTTGCAATTGGTGAAAGCACTGCAGGATATTGCATCTTCTGATTTAAACATTATCAGCCGCGTAGATTGTTTGCTCATACTTAGTTAGTCATTGTCAGCTGTTTTTCAGAGGATGAGTTTGAGTATGATTGAGAAAAATTTCAATTGAATAGGGACCATCTCATTGAGAGTATAACCCATCACTATCTCTGAGGTCACTTTAATGATACCATGTTTTTGTCAAGACTGACAACACGCAGCCTTCTCTCTCATGACAAAACAGGTAAAAATGTTTGGCATTCCTAGTGCGGGTGCTCTACAGCGTTTATTTCTGGACTGGAGTAAGGCACTCATGCATTTGTCATCAAATGGCATGGATTGTTCACATCACTATGAGTAAGCTTCATTAAAGGTTTTGCAATCAGGGAAAAGTTTGGAATTCTACAGTTGCCAATAATTCCCAAAACATTCTGACTTCTCTTTGTGTCGTTGGATCATTTATTCTCAGGATTGCAAAAGCAAGTTATTTAGACACCTTTCTCGCTCCTTTTTCAATATAATGTCCCAGAGAGATTACTTCTTTCATGCTGTACTACATTTTTGTGGTTGACACTTTATGTCCAGTGTCTACAAGATGGTTCAAAAGCGCAATTGGATCCAGCCTGCAATCTTTTTTTGTTTTAGATGTGACTATCAGATCATTGACGTACTGCACTATCACTAAGTTACAGGGCAGTTGCAGATTTTCCAAATCTTTTGTTATAATAGTGCGAAAGCTTGATATACTTTTGTATTCCTCTGTGGGATACGACACCACTCTATTAAAAAAAATTAAATGTGAATAGATATGGACTATCCTTAGCAAGAGGAATGGAGAAGAACACTTGGCGCAAGTCAATGACTGTGTACCATTCTATATCGGCTGGAATCTGGAACAAAATCACAGCAGGATTCAGTACTACATGACAATATGGGACTATAATTTTATTAATTTCATGAAGGTCTTGGACCATCCTTCATTTTCCTCTATGTTTATTAATTCCCATCACAGTTCAGTTGCAAGAACTTCCTAAGACTTCTCTTAGAAAGTCCTACTCAGTCATCTTTTCAAACACAGCTTTCATGCCTTCCTTTGCTTCCTTAGTCAGAGTGTATTGAGGAGTGGGGCTAAACCACATTAGGTTTCACTGTAATTTCTGCTGGCTCTGTACTTTTATTTAATCCTGTTTCTTTGCTGTAAAATTGTGTGTCTTACATCAGGAGATAAATATTTTATAAGCACTGGGAATAAATGGACCTTTGAATCTTGTGATTTTAACTTAAATTCCAAATCCTCATCCTGAGTCTGAATTGCCACTCCATACATTGTGCAATAAATTATACAGTTCATCTTGCAAAGGAAATCCCTACATAATAGATTAGCAGGAAGTGGTTAATAAATGATAAATTCATGTATATTTTCGAGTAAGCTCTTTTTTTACAGACATATTTGCTGAACCCTGATTAGCTTATAACTCAAACATATCTTCCCGAGAGAGGTAGGTTTGTAACTTCCACGGGATGAACCATGGAGCGGTTAGCACCTGGATCGATCAAAAATGATACTGGGTGGCTATTCACCTCACCATCTATATATGGGCTATCTGGTTTACCTTTAGGACTGCACCAAACATGCAATCCTCCTTCCCCCTCAGAGAACCATCATTGTGAATTAGTCGCAGATGGTAAAAACTGCGAAGAATCATTATTAATCATTAAAAGATTTTGCTGGAACCCAGACATTTTATTTCTCATATTTTGCTGCATTATTGCTGTAGCAGGCATATTCACATTAAATTGCCCTTGAATCTGCATGTTCTGCACAGAAGCTAGCTGGGCTGAGGCAAATGACTACATCTCATTCTGTGTTTTCTGATTTGCGTTCTGCTGCATTTGAGGAACACAATGATTCTGAATTTGAGCTGGATTCTGTCTACATTTGCATTATCAGGTCCCAAGGCACCCGCAAAATGACATGGAGTACTTTCCTTAGGCATGTTAATATTTGTAATCATTATATTAGATGTATTCACAAAACCACTACTTTACTTCTACCATGGGGAACAACATTTCCAACCTCTGTCATCTGCAGACCTCTTCCTTATATATTTGGACCTGAGCCTTCAACACAACCAGAGTCAAAACCCAAATTTACCACCTGATTTCTAATACTTTTCTAATCTCAGTCACTGGCAATCGCTTGGGCCGCATCCCAATTCATAATTTTTCCCCTACCATGCCACCTCATCTTGAATTTAACCATATGCAAATCTGTCTTGAACCTGCTCCAATGGGATCAATCCACTCCGAACCACCAGGCCAATTCCTCCTCGAACCAGAACACAAACAATCCAGTATCGTTTTTGCCCATATTAAAGCTCATCATCCAGTTATAGTTTGATTCCAGTGGCACAATAAGCATAGGACCCACAACTGGGCATATCCATCACACTTAAGGGATCTCAATCATGTGAGGCCTTGTTTTTACCTTTTGTACTTTATGTATCTCAACATGTCACACCACTGACTGTACCATTCAGCTTCAACAGCTTTCTGATCCCAGTGTCCAATGTGCTGTCCTGTCATGGACCGAATCTTTGTCATCCAACCAGACACAAGGGATACCTCTTGCCTCCATCCCAAGGCCTCTTTAAATCACTACCTGATTGAATTGTCTATGAGATGCCCCAGGTCTCTGCCTTGTCAATACTGTTTTTCAACATCTACATTCTTCCTTCCTTCAAACTGAGACTTTTTTCTGTGCTAATTTTTAGCTGCCATCTAGAGGCAGCTGTGATAGGCGAAGATGCACTGTGGACAATAGAAATAGTTGTGTGCTTTGGATCAGTTCTTTCAATGGCGTAACACAAGTCCCTGCAGTCTCTGTTGTGTAGGAAGGTCCCCTGCGCTTCAGGGAGCCATATTCAGGAACAAGAGCAATGAATATCAGTGAGATGTGGACGACTCAAGGGCCCCTCATCACATTCTGCTGGGGGGCTGGGAGGGCATTATAATATATCGTGCTACTGAGTCCATTGTTGACCATTGGCTGTGTTTTTGTCAATCACATTTGTTTACTCCTGATTCAGTGACTTTTTTTGTCCCTCCCTTGGAGCATAGCTTTTTTTACCATCCATTTGATTGGATGACGTGTGCCCTTCCACTGCTCCCATTCAGGGAACAATTTTTAAAAATTTCTTTCAGAACTTAGGGGTCGATTATGATTGCGGTGAATCCGCATTTTCCGGGCCAGTGGAAGCCACCGCCGGCCCGGAGGATGCGGATTCACTGCTGCGGCGGTGGGATCAGCGGCGGACGGCAGGTCTGTCCGCCGCTGATCCGCAGGTGTTGGCCGCAGTTTGGTGGCGGTGTCTGCAAGACACCACCAGCCAAATTACGATGGGTTTGTAAACATGCTTCCACAGCGGAAAAGCATGTGGACATTAGCTTCTGGGGGGGCCCTTGCGGGCCCCCAGGGTGTCAGGGGGGTGGGGGGTGCACATGGGGGGTACCTATGGTCCGCGCGGTGCCTGCCGCTTTGTGCATGCAAATGCAAAGCATGCATATTTAACCTTGCGGTGGGTGCTGCTTAAAACAGCACCCGCCGCAATGTTAAATATACAGGATGTGACCGCCAGGGTGACGGTCACATCCTAATCCCAATGAAGGGAACGCCGCTGCCCCTGCGGACGGTCCCTCCACATCGGGGGTGGCGGACGGACACAAGTCCGTCCTCCATCCTAATCGACCACTTAGTGGAAGCGCATGTGTTTTCTTGCTCTTCCCATCACGTGCTGATTACCCTCCTCTCCCCAGCTCACCCATTGTTTACATCACTATTTCCTGTATGACTTGTTTTTTTGCTTTTTATTTGGTTTTTAATTTCACCCTCATTTCAAACTGCTTCTTTGCTTGCCCAAATTCATTCTCCTCGTTGTTCCCCAATCCACAATTACTTCTGCCAGCCACTATTCCATTGCTCCCCCTCGTAACCTCCCATGACACATGCTTGCGCCTTCATCAACACTCAGGCAGTCAAACAACAAGACCTATGATTTTCCAATGTTTTTTTACAATTATGCTAGTGAGTTTAACTCAGGAACTGATGATAGAAGCAGACAGAGATGCTGCTCACAGGAGTATAATGACGTGCACTACAATAAACCTGAGGCCATAGTGTTGGCCACGCCCATTGAGGCGGGTTGATCGAATATCAAGGTTGCCGCCGAAAGTGCCTCTCTACTGACTTTGAAATCCGGAGCCCCTGATGAAGTGTTCTTTACATGAAACGCAAGGGCTGGAACGAATCGATGTTGTGCAGGTCCCTAGTTCCGCATTGCTTCCTGCAATAAAGTGAGATGTTGGCGATACAAACCTGATTGTGTGGCGTCCAGGCATGGGCGAATTTTGAGAATCTGGCGTTCACGAATTTGCGTATTTGCGAACTCGCAATCCGCAAAATCCGCGAATTCTCGCGAATTTTCAGATTTGTATTTTTTTGTGTTCGCAAGGGTTTCTGCCAGTTCGCGAGGGTTTTGTACCAGTTCTCAATTGCGAACTTACTTGTCGGCTCGCAACGGTCGCGACTATGTTGTTTCTACGTCTGGTTCATCATCACAGGTTCCCAGCACCCTCTGTTTCACCACTGCCACCCTATGTTTCACCCATGCCACCCTCTGGTACATCAATGCCACCCTCTGGTTCATCATCACTGTAGATTATGGGGGGGAAAAGCAAGCACACCTGCCCTGCTTCAACTGACATGAATTAATTTGGGGTTGATTTATTAATGTGTCACTGTTTTAAAATTCCAGTCTGGCACCTGCTTCCTTATCTGTAATTTGCTTTCTGTTGCAGTGCAATTTTTTTTCCAGGACCTTTGTGGCCTACTTGTAGCTATTCTATGAGCCTGCTGTGAGGGTCAGAGCAGGGTCATACAATTGTTGCAACTAGCAACTGAACACTGGAGGGGCCCCAGTCAGGAAGCACTACAGGGAATGGTTACTAATGATGAGTTTGAACTTTTGCACCTGCTGAGTGCTTTCAGTTTTGCAAAACTCGTTTTTCTGCAATTTCGCGTGATTCGCGGGGCGCGAATTTGCGCGAGATCGAATTCGGAAGCCGCAAATTTGTGCGAATATGCGATTTGTTTTTTTGCGGCGTGTTAGTTCGCAAGGTTTTGTGCGTTTTAGCGAGCCGCTTGCAGCGCAACGGCGCGAAGTTACCCTCACGGTCGTTCACGGGCGCGGCCATCTTGTTTGCATGACGTATTTCCGTTTCCGGGCGCGATGTGTAATCTCGCAAAGTGTGCGGCTCGCTAGTACAATTTTGCGTGTGTTCGCGAGGAAATTCTCGCGCGAACTTACCCACGCGGTCGTGAACGGGCGCAGCCATCTTGTTTCTCATTCATTGCTATGGTTCTGGGCATGCTTTTTCTATCCTCTCTGAATCTCTGACATCCTTTGCTTGTTTGAAGTTTTTTTTAATCTATTTTACTTATTATCTATCCCTCTATTTTTCTAGCTCTATATTTTTGTGTTTTCTGCTACTTTTGGTTAATTTTAAACTACTTTTTTAAACTCTTTTCTTTTCCTCTTCCCTATTCTATTTTCTTTATTATTTAGCTTCCTTTCTTCCCAGACCATGGTAAAGGGAGCCGGGAAGCATCCCGAGAAGGGGAAGGGTCCCGCACCCCGTGCCCGGCTCCCGTGCGGGCGTTTGAGGGGGGAGCAGGTCGCACCCCGGGAGATCTTCAGCCCGGAGGAGGTGGCCGCACTAATTTTTTATGTTCAGCGCCGCCTCCCCAGGACCATCATGGCAGGCGGAAAGATCGCTCGCGGGTACGGGATCCAGGAGCGCCGGAAGCGGTGGGAGAAGGTGTGCCGGGCCATGTACCAACACTCTCGGGTCCGGCGCACCTACAACCAGGCCACCCACCGTTGGACGGATCTCCTGGACCGGGAACGTGATCTGCTCGACCTGCTCGGCCTTGAGATCCCCGGGCTTGGTGAGTAGTAGTAGCTATTTCTTTACTACTCTGTTTTCTCCTGCTCAGTGTGTTATTATATTGCAAATTTTTGTTTTTTACCAAGAGCATTAATGCTGCTGATTACATTGTAGGTAAATTATATTTCAAAAATGTTCTGTGCATTTCAGGTGCACTGCTCTCCTTCTCAGTAGCGTTGCTACTATGCTTATTTGTTTTCGATTTTGTGTTCATTTCATTGGCCTTTGAAATTATGTATGAGTGTAGTTTAAAGAACTGCGTAATGCTAGACACTAAGGGTCATATTTTTAATTACCGGCGCATCCCTGCAAAGAAGCAGGGATGCGCCAGTAATTGTGCGCCACGCCACCACCACCCATGGTGCGCCGTATTTACAATGCGGCGCAGTATGGGCCCAAAACGTCACCAAAGCGTTACGCATCTGTGCCGTAAAGGCGGCGCATTGCTGGAGTTGCGTCGCAACGATGGCGCAGCTCCAGCAATGCTCTGGGGTGCCCTATCTCCCCAATGCTGCGTCAAGCCATACGTCTGCTTCAAGCAGGTGCAGGGTTTGAGTCACGCATCATTGTCCTCAAAGTGACTGATTGAAATCTTGTAGATTTCCCTCAGCCACTTTTAGGATGCGTTCCTGAACAGGAACGCCCTCCCTTGCGCCGGAACGCCCCCTGATGGCGCAGGGCTTTACAACGTGATGCATCTCCCATATGCGTCACGTTGTTAATATACGCCGCACCATGGCGCCTCTTTTGTTCTGCCGCTGCGTCACAAAAGTCACGCAACAAAGGAGCAAAAGAGCCGCAAGGGCCTTCTAAATCAGCCCCTACAGATTCAAATCCAGTCCTTCCTTTGTACACATGGCGATAAGAAGAAATAGTGGTGGTGGATTGATAGTTTGAGTATTTTAATGACTGGTTAATGTAGTAGAAAACTTTTTAGTGTTGTCGCTGATCTGCAATCACGATGGACTTTGTCTGTCACTTCGCGTGCAAATCAAGCAATACTAATAACGTAGTAGACCACATGAGATCGGTCAATATATCCTGTGGAATAGTTGTCTATTTGCTATTTCGCCAAAATATTTTGTTATTGTTCTTTTGAAATGTTTGATTTGGTTCACAAATATCATCCATGTTTTCTGGTCTTTCTTTCTGTCAAGTTGTACATCAGCTCCCCCCAGGGGCAAGAGGACACAGGAGGAGGAGGCTGCTGTTCAACAGGATGCAGGCCAGGATCGGGCAGGCGAGGGCTCCTTTGCTGGCCCCGGTAAGTTTTAATTTTAATATAGAGTACCAATTTTTTCCTAGCGTTCCTCATTCGATTTTTTCTAAATCATCTTTGATCTTCTTGTAGACTGTATCTAAATTCTTATTCTGCCTCGACTATGACTCCCTGTGGTATTACTAGATTATTCTTATTAGTCTGTCTGTGTAGCTAACTAAGATTGCACATTTGGCAATTCCATTGGACTCCCATTCTAGTCAGCAAAAGCTCTATGCACTGAGTTTAGTCCTCTGGGATTGTCCATAATGTCTTTTCAATTCTTCTAAATGTTTATGGTTTGACAATTGCCAACAATAAAAAGGTGAATGACCACCAAGAAAGAATAGGATACTACTTTACTTTTGGTTTGGATAGGAGGACAATCCATTCTACTACTGTTGCAGGGACAAATCTGCACAAACAAAACTATGGACACTAAATAATGCATTGCTTAGCTTATCAATTATAATAGGCGCTGTTAGACTTTCCACATACCTCAGTGATAACAGACTTTGTAGTTGAACCCCCAATCTCCTTACTGACTAGATAGTGTGGCAGAGTCATTTAGCTCCCAAAGTCACCGATGATTGATCCCCAAGATGATTATCCAACGCAGGACAAGAGTACGGAGTCAGAGTCAAGAAGTGTCAGAGGCAAGGACCCATGCTTGCAAAAATTGCAAAACCTTTAGCTCAGCCACTCTAGTCTGGAGGACCAAAAATCACAGAGTCTATTTAAGTTTAAAAGCTTTATTAAAAGTAAACACATTTATTAAAATCAAGTTTGTCATAAAACTAAACGTTTAACTGAAAATGGAAAAGTGCTTAGTGCTGACGATTAATTGAAAATATTTCTTGTGGTCGAGTCGAGCTCTCACCTGGTTTGAACTTGATCTTGCTCGTGTTCTTAGAAGTCAAGCTTCTGTCTGTTAGGAGAAAAAGTGGTGCGTGTTAAAAATAAAAAGCAAGCATTCATCAGTTGTGCCAAAAAGTGCAGCAAGACAACAGCCTTCCCTGGAAAAAGGGACATTTTTACTTTAGAGTAGACAGTCACAAATTATTACATTGTTTTCTGTTTTTTTCACATTTCTTTTTTCCTAGACCAAATATTATATAGTTGTGAGTGGTGTATTCTAACATTCTTAAATGTACTTTGTAGGTGTAACATCTGGTGGTGGGGCCAGCGCGGAGGTGGTGGTGCTGGATGAGGAGAACACTTCTGGGGAGGAGGTGGCGATGCAAGTGCCGGACGACACCAATGTGCCTGTGAGGGTTCACACGGTGGTGGCGGGCAGAGGTAAGCTATATATTCCTTACTTATTGAGATTGAAGACTGCAGAGTGTGCTTTCTGCACGGGTTTATTATAAATCAACCAGGTAGTAGCCTCCTCTAAATGTACTTCGACTTAGCTGTGAAGTTTTTGGCGAGAAGAATCCCAATCAGATCTGAGATGAACTTGATGGATGGGATGAACGAAAAGCGAAAGAAGGGTGTAAGTAAGTGAGGAAGGATGAGAAATTTAATCATGACTGGCAAAGAAGAATGATATGTGTATGCTTGGTCCCCGATGTGGCTGGGAAGGAAAGAATATGGAATGGTGCATGGCTGGGTGAATGATGAAGCAAGGATGGGTGGAAGGAGAACAGCCTGGGTGGGTGAAACAGAAACTGTATGTGTGCATATACTTTGAATGGATGGATGCCTGGATCATGGTACTATCTGACTCTTAGATAGCATATGTGTATCTAGAGAGAGTAGACGGTCACTGGATGAACTAAGTGTTACTTTGAAGAGCATGTAACACCGCACCCGCACGTCCGTTCCAGTGTAGGAAAGGCAAGGAAAAAAAGTTGTAATTTTGTCCAAATACTACCATGAATAGTAGCAGTAGTTTGTATTGCAACTGCAAGCACAGCATATATCCGGTTATTACGGTGGACACTCCCTACCTCTCTTAATAACTTTAGTTTAGTAGTTGTACGTCATTCATGTGTGGGTGTATCACTGTTCACTCAATAAAAAGCAAAGCACCTAAAGTCATCCCATATGTAATCAAATACATCCCATGTGAAGTGATAGATAATCAGATTATTTAGCTTCTTCATTTTCCTTTTCTAGTACTCATTTGCACTCTAGGGTGAAAGTTAAATTAATTAAGCAGTAGCCCTTTTAACAGAGTATTCTCAGTGCCACCCGTAATAGAAAAGTAAGAGCTTCACCATCTGCATGTACTGGACCGGTACAGTAACGCAAGTCTGTCTCACTCATCATGGTGTGCGTCTGTGTTTCTCGGGTGCAAGTTCACTGCGCTGGCATTATGCCGGCTTGCATAAGATAACGTACCAATTTTCCTAAACAAGAGAGAAGAAGAAGAATAAGACTGGTGTACTGTCATAGTCGACTGTAATGGAAGTCCATAGTGCTCGTAGAATTTGTTCCTTAAACTCCCACTAATGTTAGAGCAAGGATGAAGAAGTGGGAGGTTAGATAGATATTGGCCTCAATAGTTATGCACTGTGCTTTCAAGTTGCTAGTTGTACTGTGACACAACTTTCTGCTCAATCATTTTGTGTTAATCTTAAGGAGCATTGGTTACAGACTATGTCTTTCTTTCTTCATATAGTTGCTCCTTCCAAATCAACAAAACCAACAAGGAAGGGGCGGGCTCGAATAGCCCGGCAACGGAGGCTGGATGCCACTGTCACCGAATATCGGCGGCTGGTGGCCCTGGAGGACAAGGACACGCAGTCTACTGGTACAACATCCACTGGGACAGCTGCATCCTCCTCCGTGCGCCCACGGGCTGCCAGACGGAGCAGTGCTCCAGCGGTCCGGAGCCGGGCTACCAAAGCCAACCGCCACCGCCGAGCAGCAAAGACAGCAGCTGCCCCCCACAGGAGTTGCAAGGCACGCCAGCACCCCTTATGCCTCAGAGTGTCCTACCTGGAGCAGGAGGTCCTAACATATAAGACCTTGGTGGAGGGCCTCCGCTCCAACCATGCCACCCTCCGCAAGAAGTATGATGCCCTGGCCGCTAAAGTAAACAGCATCCTGCCGTAGTGTCCCTTGCCCCTTTTTTAGAGACTTTTGGGGGGTGGGAATTGGGAGTTGGGTTGTTTTTGGGACTTTTGAAGGACAATCATTGGGGTTAGGGGAGGGTCTTGCGGGAGATTATTTTGTCAGGGCTTCACAAATATACTTTTTGAAACTTTATCTGAGCATACCTGTTTTTTACTGCTTTTGAGTCTGGTTGGTGGGGGTTTAACAGAAAGTTTGTTTTCCTGAAACTTAAGTCTGTGTCATTTTCTTCCTTTAAGTGTAAATGGCTAAATGTTTTCAACACTAAGAGCCTCTAACAGAGTAAGCGAATTTAAGAGCCCTAGGACTTTAGTAGTACTACCGTCAATCTCTCGTCTCTCCTAATACTCCATTATACTACCTCCAACCAAACGCTTATCTTACCTGTAATTTGTGTTTGAAAGTAGGGCTAGGCCCAGGGCTGGCTCCACGGGAAATGGCGATTAAGGTTGGCAATCCTGGGCGGATGAAATGTCCTAATTGCGGTGGTACTAGTGGTGTGACACAGTGGCAGTTGCATGAATATGGAAAAAAAGAAAATGAAACCTGCTTTGTCCTTACTGGAGCATTACAACGGTACGATAGAGAATATAGCAGGTGACAGTACACTAGAACAGTGCCACAATGTAGCCTAACAAATGGTAAAGTATTGAAAGTATAAATAGTACTTGCGTTGAATTTCTTTGACATTGGCTACTACTACAAGAAATAGTACTGAAGCTGAATAAGTCTAGAATATATCCTCGGATTCCTTCACCAGCCTGATGCTATGACCTTATCCTCCTCAGCAAGTATGTGGAATTATTGCTGTCATTTAGTCACACATCAATCAAAACCACGCAGCCCGGGGGAAGAGGGTTAGGGTTTGGAAAATGGATGGGAATGGGGGTTTCTTTTTGGGTAGGTTTTGTGGAGAGAAGAAAAAAAAGCACAGCATGGACAAACAATAATTGAAGATAAAGAAATCTTTGGGTACAAAGCTAACCATAAATCTTTTAAGTGACATACAGGAAGTGCATGCACTACTGCATGCATTGTTACTGAAAAGTAAGTAGTACTTTCGACAACCGTGAATGACAGAATGCGACAGTACAGGGCTGCAGCGTTTTCACTTGCCTACCTCTGCACTCAGAGAAACACTTCTTACATTAAATAAGGTTTAAAAAATAGCCAAAGGAAAACCAATAGAATGGCTGTAGGGATCAATTTAGAAGCAGAGAGAGATCCAAGAAATGCCGTCACACTCATAGAAGAAAACAATGGATACTGTATCTGTATGTTGTTGTAGTTGTCCTGTTGAATTTGGTAAGTAAGTTGCACGCATCAAACCATTCCTCTTATTAGCGGCACTCCTCCATTCCAGCTGACGCTTCGTCCATCAATGTTGGTGAGTGTGACCAGAAGACACCCTGTCCACTGCCTGCCTGGCGGATGCTGATTGCGGCTCGCTAATGTGAAGCCTGACTTCATCCTTTCTTTCCCATTGCAAAGACTGAAACCCGGCCTGTAATTATTGATGAAAAAACAGGAAGTGATATTAGAACACAACTGATAAATAAATATAAGGTATGTACACTGTGTAGTGCAAAAAGTCACACGTTGAGTTTCCTAATAGACAGTACAATATTGTTGAAAGTGCGTACTCTGTCTGAGTCTCCTTTTGAAGGATAAATAAGTATGGGCAAATTAATTTAGCGGATCTTTCCCCTCAAGCTAGGTGTACTGTAAACTGTGTTTTAGAACAAAATTAAACCTTCCCACCCAGACCCTTACTAAAGCCAGTCGCAAAAATGTAGAAGACCCCCAATCAGATCTCAAAAAA
The DNA here is from genome assembly GCF_964263255.1 of Lissotriton vulgaris. Lineage (NCBI taxonomy): Eukaryota > Metazoa > Chordata > Amphibia > Caudata > Salamandridae > Lissotriton > Lissotriton vulgaris. Next base: position 1,849,029,639 of record NC_141687.1, read on the forward strand.
CGAGGCCTAGTAGAAAACTGGTGACAAAACGTACTTTGAAAGTAAAAGTAGGCCCAAATACCTCCTTACCCACCGTGGATTGTATTCAAACCACTTGCAAGCAAGCAAAAGTATCCATACTCAGCATCGCTCCAAGACTCGCAAACCCCCCCACAAACAGCCCCCCACCCAAACACATGTAATACAAATACTGCTAACCCTAACGAGCCCTAAGTTAGAAATAGTGGCAAACGCTTTCTTTAACTATGCCAAATCCCCCCTTTCCCACCATGGATTTTCTTCAAATCACTTGCAACCAAAATTACACATTCCCACGAGTGCTCTAAGACCCCAGAACTCAGTTGCAAAAATCTAGAACACCCCGAAACACATGCAATCCTGCTGCTAGGGCTAACCCTAACGAACCCTAAGTTACAAAAAGTGCCAAAAGGCTTTTCCTTATGGATTTTGTCCAAACCACTTCTATCCGGTATTAGACCTTCCCAGCAATGCCCCAAGACCCGCCAACCCACCCGCAAAAAAGCACAACACCCCCAAACAGCCAAAAAGGAAAATCTCGTACTTACAATATTTATCGGCCTTCGGTCCAAACGACGGTCACCTGATGAAGGCCTCAGGCCGAAACGCGTTGTGCTCTATTCTACCGCATTTGCCTTCATAAAATTTTCCATCGACCGAACATATCGTACAGCACCTTTTTTGTATTTAAGTGTACATTGTTGTGTGTTTTTGTTTACAATATGTATTGCATGTTATTTATTGTCACTGGTATGAATTATAATTGTTGTTCTATGAACTAAATGAATATACGTTTTAAAGAAGAAATATAAAATCTTGTTGTTCAAAATGGAAAAAAAGACATAAAAATGAAACAAACAATAAGAAAAATAAAATAATCATATAGTTTTCATACGTTGCTGTCTAAGCGAATTATTACTGTCAATGTAATGAATATGTAAAATGAGGTTGCAACAAGGGCACTAATATTATCAATTGGTTTGCTATTTTTCTTCTCAACTCGTGCCTCACTCTCAGACCGCAGTGGTGGTTCCCAAGTTTGATCCATATCTTCAGAAGGAGGTGGGCTTGAAGAAGATGTAGACACCACCCTTGATCTTTTCCTTGCTAGGGATGAGGAAGACAATGAATGATCATCAGGAGGAGTGGCTTCCTCAAATGATACCTCGGCTTGATTGTCGATTTCCTGATGTGCCCCTACTTCTGGAGGAACAACAATTGTGGGCACTTGTGACCCTCCATGCACCTCTGCTTGCGCATCTCCTTGCGCTGCCTCTCCTTCCACAAGTACTTGGGGTTGTACTTGCACATGTGGTTGTTGTTGCGGCTGTGGTTGTTCAACACTTGTCAGATGAGTTACAACAACCTGTGTTGATTGAGGGACATTGCTGCTACTTTCTTGCGATGAGCCAACATCACTGGTCGATGGTGATTGAACAACTAGACTAAGTGCCTCTGCAGCACTCAAGGGCTTGGACTTAAGTTGGCGTGGTCGTGGTGGTGGTGGCACTGAGCCCAATGGTACGGGGGTGCTGCTCCCAGCTTGGTCCCCAGCAGATCCCACTGCTGCTGCAGGCATACTTTTTATTTTACTCCCAAAAAATGTGGCGGGCGGCACACCAGTCTCCTTGGTAACTTGCTTCTTCTGCTCCTTACTGGCAACTTTCTTGCTAGAGGAGTTAAGGGGAACTTTTTTTGGGGCCATCTTCTTCAGAGGCCAGAATAGCAGGCCGCAGTTGCACAAGTTGCAGCGTTGTCTGTGTCCAGACGTGATGTTGCGTGATGTTATGCTGCACACACACACCGCTGCAGGACTTCTTCCTGGCACTGGTGATTCTCTTGAGTCTTTTGCACCTAAAAGCAATGGAAGACAGAGGAACATCAGTTCAGTTATTCACCCCAAAAACTCGAAAACCACATAAAAATCAGCACAATCCCATGCCATCCAAGCCCTCCATGATGTTTAAATTCAAGACACCCCACAGAAAGACTAGGCACATGCACCACTCACTACCCCTGGTCAAAAGGCCCCAACAACAGCCCAAAAATCGAAAAACACATAAAAACCAGCACAATCCCATGCCATCCAAGCCCTCCATGATGTTTAAATTCAAGGCACCCCACAGAAAGACTAGGCCCATGCACCACTCACTGCCCCTGGTCAAAAGGCCACAACAACAGCCAAAAACATCAAAAAACACAGAAAAATCAGCACAATTCCATGCCATCCATGCCCTCCATGATGTTTAAATTCAGGACACCCCACAGAAAGACTAGGCCCATGCACCACTCACTACCCCTGGGCATAATGGTTAAAAGCTAGGCAAAATGGTTGCAGACCTAAGAACACTGCCTGCATTCAAAATGGCCTCCTCCCTCCCAGCACATGGCCAGGGCCTGCCTGTACCAGCACTCAAAATGGCCCCTACCCACATGGCCTGTCCCCATGAACACCCCAAAAAATCAAAAAACACAGAAAAATCAGCACAATCCCATGCCATCCATGCCCTCCGTGATGTTTAAATTCAAGACACCCCACAGAATGACTTGGCCCATGCACCACTCACTACCACTGGTCAAATGGCCACAACAACAGCCCAAAAAATAGAAAAACACAGAAAAATCAGCACAATCCCATGCCATCCATACCCTCCATGATGTTTAAATTCAAGACACCCCACAGAAAGTCTAGGCCCATGCACCACTCACTACCCCTGGTCAAAAGGCCACAACAACAGCCCAATAAATAAAAAAACACAGAAAAATCAGCACAATCCTATGCCATTCATGCCCTCCATGATGTTTAAATTCAAGACACCCCACAGAAAGAATAGGTCCATGCACCACTCACTACCCCTGGGCATAAAGGTTGAAAGCTAGGCAAAATGGTTGCAGACCTAAGAACACTCTCTGCATTCAAAATGGCCCCCTGCCTCCCAGCACATGGCGAGGGCCTGCCTGTACCAGCACTCAAAATGGCCCCCACCCACATGGCCTGTCCCCATGAACAGCCCAAAAAATCGAAAAACACAGAAAAATCAGCACAATCCCATGCCATCCATGCCCTCCATGATGTTTAAATGCAAGACACCCCACAGAAAGACTTGGCCCATGCACCACTTCCTACCCCTGGGCATAATGGTTGAAAGCTAGGCAAAATGGTTGCAGACCTAAGAACACTGCCTGCATTCAAAAAGGCCCCCTGCCTCCCAGCACATGGCCAGGGCCTGCCTGTACCAGCACTCAAAATGGCCCCCACTCACATGGCCTGTCCCCATTAACACCCCAAAAAATCGAAAAACACTGAAAAATCAGCACAATCCCATGCCATCCATTCCCTCCTGGATGTTTAAATTCAAGACACCCCACAGAAAGACTTGGCCCATGCACCACTCACTACCACTGGTCAAAAGGACACAACAACAGCCCAAAAAATCGAAAAACACAGAAAAATCAGCACAATCCCATGCCATCCATGCCCTCCATGATGTTTAAATTCAAGACACCCCACAGAAAGACTAGGCCCATTCACCACTCACTACCCCTGGTCAAATGGCCACAACAACAGCCCAAAAAATAAAAAAACACAGAAAAATCAGCACAATCCTATGCCATGCATGCCCTCCATGATGTTTAGATTCAAGACACCCCACAGAAAGACTAGGTCCATGCACCACTCACTACCCCTGGGCATAATGGTTGAAAGCTAGGCAAAATGGTTGCAGACCTAAGAACACTGCCTGCATTCAAAATGGCCCCCTGCCTCCCAGCGCATGGCCAGGGCCTGCCTGTAGCAGCACTCAAAATGGCCCCCACCCACATGGCCTGTCCCCATGAACACCCCAAAAACATCTAAAAACACAGAAAAATCAGCACAATCCCATGCCATCCATGCCCTCCATGATGTTTAAATTCAAGACACCCCACAGAAAGACTAGGCCCATGCACCACTCACTACCCCTGGTAAAAAGGCCCCAACAACAGCCAGAAAATCGAAAAACACAGAAAAATCAGCACAATCCCATGCCCTCCATGATGTTTAAATTGAAGACACCCCACAGAAAGACTAGGCCCATGCACCACTCACTACCCCTGGTCAAAAGGCCACAACAACAACCCAAAGATTGAAAAACACAGAAAAATCACACAATCCCATGCCATCCATGCCCTCCATGATGTTTAAATTCAAGACACCCCACAGAAAGACTAGGCCCATGCACCACTCACTACCCCTGGGCATAATGGTTGAAAGCTAGGCAAAATGGTTGCAGACCTAAGAACACTGCCTGAATTCAAAATGGCCCCCTGCCTCCCAGCACATGGCCAGGGCCTGCCTGTACCAGCACTCAAAATGGCCCCCACCCACATGGCCTGTCCCCATGAACACCCCATAAAGTAAAAAACACAGAAAAATCAACACAATCCCATGCCATCCATGCCTTCCATGATGTTTAAATCAAGACACCCACAGAAAGACTAGGCCCATGCACCACTCACTACCCCTGGTCAAAAGACCCCAACAACAGCCCAAAAATTGAAAAACACAGAAAAATCAGCACAATCCCATGCCATCCATGCCCTCCATGATGTTTAAATTCAAGACACCCCACAGAAAGACTAGGCCCATGCACCACTCACTACCCCTGGTCAAAAGGCCACAACAACAGCCCAAAAAATCGAAAAACACGAAAAAAATCAGCACAATCCCATGCCATCCATGCCCTCCATGATGTTTAAATTCAAGACACCCCACAGAAAGACTAGGCCCATGCACCACTCACTACCCCTGGTCAAAAAGCCACAACAACAGCCCAAAAAATCGAAAAACACAGAAAAATCAGCACAATCCCATGCCATCCATGCCCTTCATGATGTTTAAATTCAAGACACCCCACAGAAAGACTAGGTCCATGCACCACTCACTACCCCTGGGGCATAATGGTTGAAAGCTAGGCAAAATGGTTGCAGACCTAAGAACACTGCCTACATTCAAAATGGCCCCCTGCCTCCCAGCACATGGCCAGGGCCTGCCTGTACCAGCACTCAAAATGGCCCCCACCCACATGGCCTGTCCCCATGAACACCCCAAAAAATCAAAAAACACAGAAAAATCTGCACAATCCCATGCCATCCATGCCCTCCATGATGTTTAAATTCAAGACACCCCACAGAAAGACTATGCCCAAGCACCACTCACTACCCCTGGTCAAAAGGCCCCAACAACAGACCAAAAATCTAAAAACATAGAACAATCAGCACAATCCCATGCCATCAATGCAATCCATGATGTTTAAATTCAAGACACCCCACAGAAAGACTAGGCCCATGCACCACTCACTACCCCTGGTCAAAAGGCCACAACAACAGCCCAAAAAATCGAAAAACACAGAAAAATCAGCACAATCCCATGCCATCCATGCCCTCCATGATGTTTAAATTCAAGACACCCCACAGAAAGACTAGGCCCATGCACCACTCATTACCCCTGGGTATAATGGTTGAAAGCTAGGCAAAATGGTTGCAGACCTAAGAACACTGCCTGCATTCAAAATGGCCCCCTGCCTCCCAGCACATGGCCAGGGTCTGCCTGTACCAGCACTCAAAATGGCCCCTACTCACATGGCCTGTCCCCATGAACACCCCAAAAAATCGAAACACAGAAAAATCAGCACAATCCCATGCCATCCATGCCCTCCATAATGTTTAAATTCAAGATACCCCACAGAAAGACTAGGCCCATGCACCACTCACTACCCCTGGTCAAAAAGCCACAACAACAGCCCAAAAAATCGAAAAACACAGAAAAATCAGCACAATCCCATGCCATCCATGCCCTCCATGATGTTTAAATTCAAGACACCCCACAGAAAGACTAGGCCCATGCACCACTCACTACCCCTGGTCAAAAAGCCACAACAACAGCCCAAAAAATCGAAAAACACAGAAAAATCAGCACAATCCCATGCCATCCATGCCCTTCATGATGTTTAAGTTCAAGACACCCCACAGAAAGACTAGGTCCATGCACCACTCACTACCCCTGGGGCATAATGGTTGAAAGCTAGGCAAAATGGTTGCAGACCTAAGAACACTGCCTACATTCAAAATGGCCCCCTGCCTCCCAGCACATGGCCAGGGCCTGCCTGTACCAGCACTCAAAATGGCCCCCACCCACATGGCCTGTCCCCATGAACACCCCAAAAAATCAAAAAACACAGAAAAATCTGCACAATCCCATGCCATCCATGCCCTCCATGATGTTTAAATTCAAGACACCCCACATAAAGACTATGCCCAAGCACCACTCACTACCCCTGGTCAAAAGGCCCCAACAACAGACCAAAAATCTAAAAACACAGAAAAATCTGCACAATCCCATGCCATCCATGCAATCCATGATGTTTAAATTCAAGACACCCCACAGAAAGACTAGGCCCATGCACCACTCAATACCCCTGGTCAAAAGGCCACAACAACAGCCCAAAAAATCGAAAAACACAGAAAAATCAGCACAATCCCATGCCCTCCATGATGTTTAAATTCAAGACACCCCACAGAAAGACTAGGCCCATGCACCACTCATTACCCCTGGGTATAATGGTTGAAAGCTAGGCAAAATGGTTGCAGACCTAAGAACACTGCCTGCATTCAAAATGGCCCCCTGCCTCCCAGCACATGGCCAGGGTCTGCCTGTACCAGCACTCAAAATGGCCCGTACCCACATGGCCTGTCCCCATGAACACCCCAAAAAATCGAAACACAGAAAAATCAGCACAATCCCATGCCATCCATGCCCTCCATAATGTTTAAATTCAAGACACCCCACAGAAAGACTAGGCCCATGCACCACTCACTACCCCTGGTCAAAAAGCCACAACAACAGCCCAAAAAATCGAAAAACACAGAAAAATCAGCACAATCCCATGCCATCCATGCCCTCCATGATGTTTAAATTCAAGACACCCCACAGAAAGACTAGGTCCATGCACCACTCACTACCCCTGGGGCATAATGGTTGAAAGCTAGGCAAAATGGTTGCAGACCTAAGAACACTGCCTGCATTCAAAATGGCCCCCTGCCTCCCAGCACATGGCCAGGGCCTGCCTGTACCAGCACTCAAAATGGCCCCCACCCACATGGCCTGTCCCCATGAACACCCCAAAAAATCAAAAAACACAGAAAAATCAGCACAATCCCATGCCATCCATGCCCTCCATGATGTTTAAATTCAAGACACCCTACAGAAAGACTATGCCCAAGCACCACTCACTACCCCTGGTCAAAAGGCCCCAACAACAGCCCAAAAATCGAAAAACACAGAACAATCAGCACAATCCCATGCCATCCATGCAATCCATGATGTTTAAATTCAAGACACCCCACAGAAAGACTAGGCCCATGCACAACTCACTACCCCTGGTCAAAAGGCCACAACAACAGCCCAAAAAATCGAAAAACACAGAAAAATCAGCACAATCCCATGCCATCCATGCCCTCCATGATGTTTAAATTCAAGACACCCCACAGAAAGACTAGGCCCATGCACCACTCACTACCCCTGGTCAAAAGGCAACAACAACAGCCCAAAAAATAAAAAAACACAGAAAAATCAGCACAATCCTATGCCATCCATGCCCTCCATGATGTTTAAATTCAAGACACCCCACAGAAAGACTAGGCCCATGCACCACTCACTACCCCTGGTCAAAAGGCCCCAACAACAGCCCAAAAATCGAAAATTCCAAAATTGTAGTTGCAGCAACTGTAATGCCCCGAACAAACTTACTTGTGAAATTTTTAATCCAAAAGTGATCCAAAGAAAGTCAAAAAGGCCTCAAATCCAAATATCCAGCAGCATCCACAAAAAGTAATCCTTCCAGGTCAAGAATCCGAATGAAATTGACCAGCACATGAAGAAAGCACTGGGAGGAGCCTGCTGGACAGGAACAGGAAGTTGGAGACTGTGGGGCACTTCTTTCCTCCCACCCCCCCCCCCCATCCCCAAAAATGGACTCCTTGCAAAAAAAAGTGCAGGCAAATGTCAACCTGAGGAGTTATTCTGATAAAAATCATAATTTTCAGAAGGTTTATGCTGCTTGCTGGTGGATTTCTTGTGCAGAATTTCAAATTTTGTTATTTGGCGAGTGCGAGATTGTTGCTGCTCGCCGCATCTACGTGTTCGCAATTGCGAACTCTCGCGATGCGTGCTGTGCAAGGTGGCAAGCCGCGATTACGTAATCGCGGTCACCAAACTCCCGCGGGATCCCGCAGCAAGATCCAAAATGGCGTAGCACTCGCAAAATATTGAGAAAAACAACTCGACAAACGCTGAATGACGGTAAGTGAACGCCGCACGCCGCAAAATTGTATCACCAAGAAAATAAAATCCGCTGCGTGCGAATTTGCAGATTTTTGGTAAATTCGCGAGAGTTCGCGGATTGCGAATTTTACCGAAAATCCGCAAAATCTGCGAGCGGAACGGATTTTCCGCCCATGCTAAGTGGCGTCTTCCAGTTGCAGGCAACTTTTTACGTTGGATATATAAATATATGTATTTATATATATATATATTATATATATATATATTCACTGAAAAAACATAGGTTTCAGCCACGTTATAGTTAGGAATTAGCATTTAAAAAACCTTGCAAATTCGCTGAAAAAAACCATAGGTTTCACACATTATAGTTAGCTGGACATTTCACTCATACAAAACCATTGAAATTCCCCCGTTATAGTTAGTTCAGCTAACTATAACTCGCGCGCCCGCAATGCACTGCTGATGAATAGTAGTGAGCTGAAAGATGCAGCACTGAGGTATCTCCTGATAACAGGTGAGTAAATTGGAATTCGTGGTTCGACTGATTTTTGAGGAATTTTTTTAAGTTCCAAAACTACACACTTAGAAAAATTTCCAAGTGAAACCAGTCTATGTTAGCCTGAGGAAGGAAATTCAAGTTACTGTAACTTAAGTATGGGTGCAAAATCCATTCCGCTCGCGAAATTTGCAAATTTTCGGCAATTTCGCAATCCGCGAATCTCCCGAAATTGCTGAAAATTTGCAAATTCGCTCGCGGGCGGATTTTTTTTTGCCGCATCTTCGTGGATAATGCAGGCAGGATTCATTCTGGCATGATGCTCCTGTCACAAAAATTAAACTTCAGCAGGAAGCACTTACAGTCTAGAATGATATAAATAAAGCAGGTGCCCTAGTTGAAGCTCAAATTCAGTCACGCATTATAATCAGCCCAAACAACTAGTGAGCATTGGCGAGACTAGGCAGATGTGCTTCCCACCCATATCTACCACCTACAATTAGATGTAATCCTTGATGGAGGTATTTGCCTCCACGAGTTTCTTGAGCGCAATTCCCGTGTTCTTCCTGTGACCAGGAGGCTGTTTCCACTTATCTGCTGCTCTGATCGGTCTCTGACCCTTTATAAACAAGACATGTGAACTCGCATGGAAACACCGCCCATTAGGCAAGCCCCACACACACTCGGGTATGCAACGTCTTTGCGCCCTTTCCTCACTATGATGGACAGCTCACTCGAGGGACCTAGGCGCCTATGGGCGCGGTGGCAAAGTTACAGACACACATGGTCACTGGAGACAACTCTTTACGCAGCTGTAGTGCAGCAAAAGTACTATACATTTACCCAATGAGGTAGCACTTATTGATTAGCCAGTAGAAAGTACTCCAGTTGAGTAGAGGTCTGTCTCAACACTGTGGCATCTTCATGGATAAATATGCAGGCAGGACTCATTCTGGCACGATACTCCTGTCACAAAAATTAAACCTCAACAGGAAGCACTTACAGATTAAAAAGGTGCCCGAGTTGAAGCTCAAATTCAGTAACGCATTATAATCAGCCCCAACAACTAGTGAGCATGGTCGAGAATAGGCAGGGGTGCTTCCTCCCCATATCTACCGTCTACAATTAGATATAATCCTTGATGGAGGTATTTGCATCCACAAGTTTCTCGAGCGCAATCCCCGTGTACTTCCTGTGACCAGGAGGCTGTTTCTTCTCATCTTCTGCTCTGATCGGTCTCTGACCCTTTATAAACAAGGCATGTGAACTCGTATGGAAGCCCTGCCTGTTTGGCCCGCCCCACACACACTAGGGTATGCAACGTCTTTGCGCCCTTTCCTCACTTTGATGGACAGCTCACTCGAGGGACCTCGCGCCTATGGGCACGGTGGCAAAGTTGCAGACACACGTGGGCACTGGAGACAACTCTTTACGCAGCTGTAGTGTAGAAAAAGTACTATACATTTACCCAACGAGGTAGCACTTACTGATTAGCCAGTAGAAAGTAGTCCAGTTGAGTAGAGGTTCGGCACAACACTGTGGCATTTTCGTGGATAAATATCCAGACAGGACTCATTCTGGCACGATGCTCCTGTCACAAAAATTACACCTCAACAGGAAGCACTTGCAGATTATAAAGGTGCCCGAGTTGAAGCTCAAATTCAGTAACACATTATAATCAGCCCCAACAACTAGTGATCATGGTCGAGACTAAGCAGGTGTGCTTCCTCCCCATATCTACCGTCTACAATTAGATGTAATCCTTGATGGAGGTATTTGCATCCACAAGTTTCTCGAGCGCAATCCCTGTGTACTTCCTGTGATCAGGAGGCTGTTTCTTCTCATCTGCTGCCTTGACCGGTCTCTGACCCTTTATAAACAAGGCATGTGAACTCGTATGGAAGCCCTGCCTGTTTGGCCCACCCCACACACACTAGGGTATGCAACGTCTTCGCGCCCTTTCCTCACGATGGACAGTTCACTCGAGGGACCTCGGCACCTATGGGCACGGTGGCACAGTTACAGACACACGTGGTCACAAATCCGCTAGTTTGCGGATTTTTGCGCAAACTCTCTGATTTTTTTGCCGATTTCATGGGAATTTGCAGACCTCAAATCCGTAAAATTCGCCCATGGTTACTGTAACTATGATAGAATTACTTTTCAGGATCAGTAGTGGGCTGAAAGATGCAGCACTGAGGTCTCTCCTGGTAACAGGTGAGTAAATCGGAATTCGTAGTTCGGCTGATTTTAGAGGAATTTTTTATAGTTCCAAAACTCCACACGTAAAAAAATTTCCAAGTGAAACCAGTCAATGTTAGCCTATGGAAGGAAATTCAAGTTACTGTAAGTATGGTTAGAATTACTTTTCAGGATCAGTAGTGCGCTCAAAGATGCAGCACTGATGTTTCTTGTGATAACAGGTGAGTAAATCGGAATTCGTAGTTTGGCTGATTTTAAAGGAATATTTTGCTCAATAGTGAAGGAAGGGCACGGCCTGAGGTAACGTGTGCAAACACGCCCTGTGGCGTGTTTTAGATTGGGGAATTAATTCCTCTTCAATCCTGAGATCCCCTGTGAGCCAACTAACCCACCAGGTACCTCCAGTATGCGCCAGGCAGCTGTGTTGCAGAGAGGTGTTTAGAGGGCACACCCCCTTTTTAAAACACTGTGCAACACAGCTCCGTGGCGCTTACTGGAGATACCTGTTGGACTAGTTGCCCCCTAGGGGACCTCTGGATTGAAGAGGAATTAATTCCCCAACTTAAAACGTGCCACAGGGCATGTTTGCACTCACATCACCTCAAGCCCCGTCCCCTACCTTCACCACTGTGCAAACGCATCCTGTAGCGTGTTTTAAGTCGGGGGATTAAGTCCCCTTGCATACTGGGGGTCCCTGGGGGCCAACTAGCCCACCAGGAACCTCCAGTATGCGCCAGGGGGCTGCGTTGCAGAGAGGTGTAAAAAGGGGCGTGGCCTCATTACACCTCTCTGTAACGCAACCCCCTGGCGCGTTTGCAGAGGGGGAACTAATTCCCCTTGCATACTGGAGGTACCTGGAGGCCAATTAGCCCACCAGGAATCTCCAGTTTGCGCAAGGGGGCTGCCTTGCAGAGAGGTGTAATGAGGCTGTGCCCTTTTTTACACCTCTCTGCAAAGCAGCCCCCTGGCGCGTTTGCAGAGGGGGAACTAATTCCCCTTGGAAACTGGGGGTCGCTGGAGGCCAACTAGCCCACTAGGAACCGCCAGTATGCGCCAGGGGGCTGCATTGCAGAGAGGTGTAATGAGGCCAAGCCCCTTTTTACACCTCTCTGCAACGCAGCCACCTGGCACGTTTGCAGAGGGGGAACTAATTCCCCTTGCATACTGGGGGTCCCTGGGGGCCAACTAGCCCACCAGGAACATCCAGTATGCGCAAGGGGGCTGCATTTCAGAGAGGTGTAATGAGGCCATGCCCCTTTTTACACCTTTCTGCAACGCATCCCCCTGGCGCGTTTGCAGAGGGGGAACTAATTCCCCTTGCACACTGGAGGTCCCTGGGGGCCAACTAGCCCACCAGGAACCTCCAGTATGCGCTCGGGAAGGTACAGAGTACAGTACAGAGTACAGTACAGAGTTCAGTACTTCGTATCCCGCGATTAAAAAAATAATTGGGGCTTTGGGGGTCCTTGTGGGATCCCCTGAGCAGGCCTAGGGGGTCAGGGTGTTTCTACCCTGCCCCCTTTGCGTGTTTTGCACATTTGTTTCACTGCTTTCTTGTGCCTCGGTTCTACCGAGGCACAAGATGGCTGTCAACACTTCCTGGTTTGGAGTGTTAACAGACAGTTGACAGCCAATGACCATGCAGCTCATGCTCGGGAAGGTACAGAGTACAGTACAGAGTACTGTACTTCGTCTCTAGATATCACTATGATTTTACTTTTGATTTTCTCAGGAACTACTGAACAGATTTACACCATTTAACAAAAAGCACAATCTGTAAACCGAACTCTACCTCTCTGCCAAATTTGATGTAATTCCGTTCAGCCGTTAGGGATGTAGCCCTGGCTAAAGGTCCCTATGGAAAATTGCATGGGGAAAACATGTCTAGGGACCCCCCTGTTTTCTCAGCCCCCACTTGACGAATCACCCCCAAACTTTCAGGGAAGGAGCAGAGCAGAGTAGGCCATTTTCTTGGAAACATTCGTGAAGATTCGTCCACCGGAGCCAAAGTTATTCCAAATAGAATGTTGTGGATTTCCTATAGAAACTAGGTCCTAACTATAACTACCTACTGGCGACCGCCAGTAGGTTTTTATATATATATATATATATATATATATATATATATATATATATATATATATATATATATATATATATATATATATATATATTCCAAGGATATATATATATATATATATATTTTTTCTTCTTACACACCGGTTCCATCAACCGCCGCTCCACTTGACCACAGGTGCCTCTTGCCGCACGGTGAAGTGCGCAATATCTTCCCAACACTTAGTGCCTCAGTCCACGGGACGTATTTCAAAGAAGAGCACTCAAAGTCACTCCAGTGTGGCTAGCCATATTTATTCACAGCATTGCAGATAGTAAACAAGGGTTACAAACGCTTTTCGGCGTTGCTGCCTTCGTCAGTGTAATCCATTGCATTTTTTTCTGTGATTTAAATAAAATTCATTGTGACTTCCTGTCACGTGCACTAAAGGTAAAAATTTAAATCACTGAAAAAAATGCAATGGATTACACTGAGGAGTACATCAGGGGTTTAAACATCAATAACCTAAACCTCAGCTTCACAAGCGATATCAGCAAAAAGGAGGTCTTTTATTTAGACCTTCGAGTCTATGTTGATGAGAATACTATCCAGACACACAGTATATCGCAAACCCACAGCGGGTAATACCATCCAACATTCAGGGAGCTATCTGTTAAATAGCCGGAGACTTTACCAAAATCATTCATCATATCATCCAATGCTTGGTAGGCACTTTCATAGTTTGTGGTAAATACCATTAAGTCATCAGCATATAGTGCTACTTTCTTTGACCAGTTTTGATGTTTAAAAGGAGAGATTTGTGGGTGGTCCCTAATCAGAGTGGCCAGTGGTTCAATGTAAAGATTAAAAAGTAACGGCGACAACGGGCAACCTTGCCTTGTACCACGTTGTATTTTGATGTTCTTAGTCAAACTGCCGTTGACTATTATTTTAGCCCTTGGATTCTTATATATTTCTTTTATCGTATGAGCGACACTTTCCCCCAAACCATATTTTCCTGTAATTTCGTTTAGAAAAGCCCAATTTACCCTATCGAACGCTTTAGCGGCGTCTTAGGTAATTATAGTGGGGGGAGTTTTTTGGTAGTGGCAATGTCAATTGCTGCAAATAACTCATGAGTAATTTCATGAATTTGCCACCCTTTTATAAACCCCTTCTGATCTAAGTTAATCAATCCTGGCATAACCTTAGCGAGTCTTTTTGCTATAACTTGTGTAAAGATTTTATAGTCGCAGTTAAGTAGATATTAGTCTGTATGACTCACATAGTTTTGGGTTTTTCCCAGGTTTTAAAATAATACTAATTATAGCATCGTTCCAGGTATCTGGGATTTTTTCATGATCTAAGTATATGCTATTCATTAGATCTGTTAGTTTAACGACTAGGGGCTCTTTTAGTGTTATATAGAATTCATTTGGAAGAGCATCTGGCCCAGCAGCTTTTCCTCTTTTTAGGTTGCTTATCGCTTCTCTAACTTCCTCAGGCTTAATCTTTTGATTTAATTCTGTCTTCACTTCGTTTGTTAATTTTGGAAGGGAAGTAGTTTCTAAATATTTACCAATTTGTTCTTTAGTTGGATTTATATCTTCTTAATATATGCCGGAGTAAAATTTTGAGAACTCCTGTCTTATTATATTATCTTCGAATGTTTGTGGTAATTGTTCTGATATCTGGATGCATGGTATATTATTCCTAGATTGTTCACATTTTGTTTTCCATGCCAGTAATTTTCCGCACCCTTCCCCATATTCATAATTTGCTAATTTACTGTTTTCCCATTTTTCTCTCACAATGTTTTCCAAATAATTTGTTAGCTTTTCTTTTAAACTTAGATGTTTTTTCTCTATTTCTTCCTTTGTTTCTGGGGAGGTTTTGTTCTCTAGTTGTAGCTCAGTTTTTTAATGTCTAATTCCATCTTTTTGATTTCTAGTTTCTTACTTTTTATTTTATGTGGCCCTAAACTGAGTATACCCCTTATCATGGCTTTGTAAGCATCCCAGGTTGTTTGTTTCGTGGTGCCTGTAGCGTTATCTTCAAAATAGTGTAATGAGGCAATTTCTAGTTGGTTGACATATTGTTGGTTGTTAAGTAAGGATCGATCTACTGTCCATCTAGAAGGAGTTACATCTTTGGGTAAAATTAAAGTTAATTTTACCGCTGAGTGGTCAGATAAGTGTGCAGGAAGGTGTTCAATGCGATTAACTGTATTTTGTAAGGATCTATTTAAAAGGAAAAAGTCTATCCTTGATTTGTGTCCTAGTTTCTTATTGTGGAAAGTAAAAGGATATATTTTATCTCCTTTTTGTGACCACATATCTTCTAAGTCTAAGTCTTTTCTGTAAATGCTTAGCCATTCCCTCATCTTGGGTAGGTTGAGTTGATTGTTATGGGGTGATCTATCTGTTTTTGGATCAAGTATTATTTTATAATCTCCTCCTATTATTATGGGGTCAGATGTCAATATAAGTTCCGAGTATAGATTTTCGAGAGGTATAGGGTCATCTAGATTTGGGCAATAGTATCCTGCTATGTTGAGTATGTTTCCTTTTATTCTTATTTTCGCTACGGCCCATCTTCCTTTATTGTCTACTGTCTTACTTACGACTTTTGCCTTTAAGGATTTTTTTAGGATAATTGCTACCCCCTTCAATTTACAGTCTTGGGTAGTATATATACAGGTCTCTACCCAGTTTAATCTTTTTATTATCTGTTCCCACTCAGTGCTAACCAGGTGAGTTTCTTGAAGTATAATAATCTCACTCTCCGTCTCCTTTATATATTCCCAGATTTTTCTCCTTCTGTTGGGAGTTCTTAGTCCGTTAACGTTCCATGAGAGGACATTTACTATTTTTTCTCTCGTCATTTCTTCTTAAAGAGTTTTAGAGATCGGACTGTGTTAAGGCATTTTTTTATGTATTTTGTTTGACACCCTTTTAACTCCAGTTTTTGTTTTATGAGGATATTTTTTCTGATTTTTTTTCCTTTCCCTATTTTGCTCCCCACCCGTGCTTTTCCTTTTTTTACATTATAGTGTTTTTGTGAGGGTTGTTCCCCCCCCCTGAGGAAGCCTCCCTTCTTCTTTTGGATGGAATTTTCCACCCGATTCGAGCTCCGGTTCACCAGTTTTTTGCTTACTTAAATTACGTCGAAATTTTCTTTCCTTCTTTGATTGGAGACAGTATTTTGGAGATTCTGGAGAGATTTCTCTCATGTTTAATTAATTTGACTTCTCCCTTTGAATCTGGTCTTTTATCTGATTTATAAGATTTTCTACCTCTTGAGGTTCCCTAATATTGTGCATTTTGTTTCGCCACATAATTCTTAGTGCTGCTGGGAATTTCATCTGGACGGTTGCCCCAAGTGTTTTCAACTCTTGCATGTATTGCCCCAGTTCCCACTGTCTGTCTTGTGTGGCTTTACATATGTCCGAGCGGATTTTGAAAGACCAGTTGTCTTTGTTTTGTATTCCATTTTTTAGGCCCTCACTCAGTATTTTTTCTTTTAGGGTGTAGGTCATAAAGTTAACCAACATTTTTCTTGGGTTTTTCCTTTCTTTACTTTTTCTGAAGGGATCCCTATGAACCCTCTGGATGTCCTCCATCAAGTTGCAACTTTTTGCCCACAGGAAATATTCTTCCAGGAGAGAGACAATAAACGATTTTATATCTGATCCTTCCAAATTTTCCGGTACATTTAAGATTCTAAGGTTATTTTTTCTCCCTTGATTTTCCAGTGATTCCAATTTTTCTTTAATTGTTCGCTCGCTGTCTTTTAAATTTCGGATTTCTTTTTGATTCTTGCTAACCTTTTTGCTGAGGGTTTCCACTGCTGCTTCTACTGCAGTAACTCTCTTTCCCAATGCATTTAATTTTTGGTCCAAACCTTCACAGACCTCGCGTATCTTACTTTGGTTCTCCTCAGAGACAGAACATTTTTCTGTCATTACTGCCATTATTTTCCCCGCAAACATCTCCATGACTTTTTCAGTTCTGATTAATTCTTGCTCTGTTGCTGTTGTTTCTTGTTCTATAGCTCTCTCTGGGGATTTAGTTTGTGGTAATGTTACCTCCATTAAATGTGCAGTATTCAAGGTTGTGTTAAGCGGGATAGTAGATTCAGTTGACATTTCGTTTCTAATAGTCTTCAATGTCTCCTCACCATTCACATTTCCTGAGTCCTCCTTGTGTGTGGGTGTTCTGCTTGAGTGAGCTCCGGTACCTGACGATGGTTCAATGGGCTCGTTCTGGACAGAGAAATGTCCACCTCTTAATTGCACTGATTGTTGAACCTTAAAATAAGACCGCAGGGAAGGAGTAACTTTAATTTTTTGATTCGAGGTGAGCTTTGGTTTCATAGATCTTAGTTTAACAGTTTCAGATAGTTCTGCTAATTTGGGTAACACTCTCTGTTTTCGTTTAGTAGTTCTTGGAGACACACCCTTTTTTGGCGGTTCGAATTGTTGCACTAACTTACAATTTCTTAAGCAGTAAGAGGATTTTCCTCCCCCTTCCAGATCTCTGTCTTTTCCTGCCTCTGTTATTGTGCTTGTTTCAAGTTCTCTTTCTATTTTCCTGGATCTTGTATTATATACACTCACTTTGGATT
Source organism: Lissotriton vulgaris (assembly GCF_964263255.1). Lineage (NCBI taxonomy): Eukaryota > Metazoa > Chordata > Amphibia > Caudata > Salamandridae > Lissotriton > Lissotriton vulgaris. The sequence goes on from NC_141687.1 coordinate 1,849,047,357, forward strand.
GTGCTTGAGTATGTCTTTCCTCTTTGCTCCTCCCAGTGGCCTCTTGTTCAAAGCAGCTTGCAATTAAGTCTGGCGCTGTCCTCTCCAAACTGCTTGCTTTACCACTAGATAAGCTTTTTGTGTCAGCAGTATTCTCTGATGTTTTCAATGTTTCTGAATCTCCCTGCTCACTGTTAGTCTGTAAATCAGAGGGTAGCACTTTTCCCTCAGTTATCAACAACGAGGTCTCCCTTTCAGAGTTCATTAATCAAGGATATTTTAATTCTACAGCTTCAAAGTTAATGTCACAACTATGCTCCTCGGTTTTCCCCTTCAATTCCCTTACTGTTCGATTCCGAGTCTGTCCGCTTGACTCACCGCTTAGAGTATCCCCCATTCTGTCAGTTACATCCCCGCTGACCCTGCCGCTCGTGCCCCGGAACTGGAAAGTGACTCTTTGGAACGCCCTCCGGCAGTTCCACGTCGTTCTCCGTGCACACACCCAGGCTCCGGTGCACGAGGAAAACTGCTGCGGGAGTCCAAGATTCAATGGTACGTTTAAGTTCAGTTTTTGAGACAGCTGGGTGCCGTTTAACATGTCGCTCCGTACCTTATCGTTGAAAGCCATTTCGAATGTTTTTTTCAGTTTTCAGGTTATTTTCAGGTAGCTTCAAGTTGTTTTAGATCGCTCCTTCGAGAAGTCCGTAAAAAACATTTGTGGAAAGATTAATTTCTACCTTTCATTTAGCTGGTGAGTCGGAGCTCCCGACCGAGCGTGTTAGCCGGCCGCCATCTTCCTCGCCCGTAAACCAACTACACCATATAGTAGGGACAAACTAAAATATCTAGGAATCACCCTGGTAAAAGAAATGGAGAAGGTCCAGCAACTAAATTTAATGATAATCGCTAAAGAAATGAGAAGACTACTCAAAACATGGTCAGGCCTACCATTAACTTTTCAGATCCAATGTTATAAAAATGTCTATTATTCCAAAATTCACATACCTTTTCAGTACCATACCATTGGATTTAAAAAAAGAACCCATAAAGAAGATTCAAGGCGAAATTGCAAGCTTTATCTGGGCTTCAAAAGGAACGAGAATAGCCTGGAGTAAACTCAGGAGGAAGAAAGATCAAGGAGGAATAGCTAGCCCCGATTTATTTGAATATTATAGGTCCTTCCAATTTAAGAACTTTAGATCATTATTGAGGAATTACCAAGATTACCCAAGTTTCCTGCAAAACATGACGGAAAAACAGACCATTTCCTTTTTAAATTCGGACAACCAAAATGTTTCAAAAAAATAAAACTGAAGATTTTATATAACGCTGCTAAAATTTGGTTTCAAATTAGAAGTTCAGTAAATATACCGTATTACAGTATAAAAGCACCAAAATGGGATTCCCCAGGGTTACCGGAATGCTTAAAAGACTCATTAGCAGTGCCACTTAAAGTAGCAGGAATAGAACTATGGGGACAAATACTAAAAGGAAATGAGATAATCCCATGGAACTTGCTATATGAACTCACAGACGGTAAGATATCGAAATTTAAATATTACCAGCTATCAAATTGGGCCAAATCGCTACAAGACAAAAATACCGGAAATGAGACACTTGAAAGCGAAATTATAAAAACCACATTAATAAGAAAAGAAATATCAAAGTGGTATTGGACACTTATTGGAACAGGAGAGGAAGGTTTCTCAATCCCGGAAAAAATCTGGAGGAAAGACATACCTGATCAAGAGATAGATTTACAACTGGTATGGCAAGACTCTATGGAAAAATGTTGGCCCTGTATAAAATCAGCACCATTAAGGAGGATTCACCTGTTTACAGTCCACCGAGCCTACTGCACCCCAAAAAAATTGTCTAAATTCAAAGGAATTAATATTAAGTTCTGCCCCAAGTGCGGAGAAGCAAGAACGGATGACATCCATATGTTTCAAAAATGCCCCGCAATAACCAACTATTGGGAGGAGATTGGTAATACACTGAACATGGTACTGGGAACCAACATAACTGTAAGTACTTCTCTTATATTTTTTGGGATACACAACAATACAGGTGCTGATAGAAATAAACTAAATAAAAAACAGGAAAGCTTACTCTTTGTTTTAATGCCATTAGCGAGGAGAAAAAATCTGCATTAATTGGGTTAAACCAGTCTCTCCAAGCCACACAAACTGGTTAAATTATACCATTAAAATCAATAACCTCGATAGAAACAGGAAATACACGAAGAGAACAAACTTCTGGGAAATTTGGGAACAGCACTTTCAAATTAATTAAAATCTTCTACTGGGTCATGGACAAACAAATCCAATGATTAAAGCGATAAACCATAATACCAGGCAGAAATGATTTCTGCCAATTAGTCAAACTGGCTAGCTCCCCCCTACTAACCAATGGTATTATTGGAAACGATAAAGGGTAAGTGGAGAAAAACTGATGGATCATAACAACGAAAGGGATACTCCCCAAAAACAACTCCGGAAAGTGATGGGGCTGTGAAGGCAAAGGCAACTAAAAAGATCATCAGACTCCAGAAACCTCCTTATCTATACAATCGCAAAATGAGGATTTTAAAATAAATAAATAAATAAAAAACATTCAGGGAGCTGTCACCCACGAAGTGTGATCAACAATATCCCACTGGGAGAGTTTCTGCGTATGAAGCGCAACTGCTCAACAGATAAGGAATTTGAGAAAGCAAGAGGAGAGTCTAGGAAGAGATTCAGTCAGAGGGGATACTGCAAAGTAGTCCTGGATCAGGCTGAAGTAAGAAGCAATGTAGTGGGGAGAAATGACCTACTCATTGACAAACCAAGATTAGGCGAATCAAAAGTCAGAATGATCACAGGTTTCTCAGAAAAATCAGCAGAAGTCTTCAATATCATGAAAAAGAACTGGAAGATCTTGAAGACAGACAGTGTGATAGGTAAAACAGTACCAGACTATCCCCTAATATCGTACAGGAAAGGAAATTCATTTAAGGACCATCTTGTCAGCAGTCACTATGAGTGTAAGAGTAGGAAGAAACCGTCAGTGGTGGGTTTTTATCCTTGCATGAAATGCAAGGCCACAAGGTCAAAGAATACCAGATACCTGGGAAAACGAACAAAACCCAAATATCCAAGTTGCTAAATTGCAATTCGGAGTATACTGTGTATTGCTTGATGTGCCCCTGTGGGAGAAAATACACAGGGAGCACAATCAAACAAACTAAGTTAAGGGTTCTTGAGCATATGAGAGCCATCACCACGAGAGACCAGAGCTACCCTGTGGGTCGGCATTTCGAGGAGATGCACAAAAGCAAAAGCAACTTACTGACCTTTTTTGCACTAGACCAATTGATCAGAACTTTGCGAGGGGGATATTGGGTAAGGAAATTGCGATCCCTAGAATCCAGGTTTATCATCCAAATCAGACTAAGACCCCAGGAGGTATGAACAATGAGGAAGAAATGTGGACTCATATTTAATATATTGTCCACTTCTTGGGGGGAGAGGGACATTTAGAAAGAGAAAAAGAACCCATTTCCATGACCCAAGTACCTGCCAAATATTAGCTTGAATGTAATAAAGCCCATTCAGGGCTTGATTGCAAGGGCTATACTAAGCCCTAAAATTAATGAGACTCCCAGGTTAAATATCAGTGAACCACCCAAGCCAGTTCCCACCTCTAAATGCCAAAGATAGCTGCCCAATTAAGGGAGTGATTAGGAGAACTGTGCGAAATAATTGCCCAGAAAAACGAAAGGCGACCAATAATATGCTATACAATATTATATTGGCATACAAATTAGCATCATTAATGAATTGATCGTTATAATCACCAAATGATTTGTCAAAGTGCTTGAATGTACAGATAAATGTATTCACATTGGACTTTATGATTGTGTTAGCGCGTTATTTATCACTATAAGAAGGCCGCCATTTCCAATGATGGAATTGCATGAAATGCGCCGTTTTTTATGTTTACTTTTAGTGCACGTGACAGGAAGTCACAATGAATTTTATTTAAATCACTGAAAAAAATGCGATGGATTACACTGACGAAGGCGGCAACACAGAAACACGTTTGTAACCCTTGTTTACTATCTGCAATTCTGTGAATAAATCTGGCTAGCCACGCTGGAGTGACTTTGAGTGCTCGCGAGGGACTAAGTGTTGGGAATATATATATATATATATATATATATATATATATATATATATATATATATATATATATGCCTGCTCCCAAACTTCCTCAATGTTCTGTGTGTCTGCGCTGGGTTGCTAATAAAATAAAAATGTGTTGGCACAGCCCCCCCCCCTGTGAATGCTGTTTCCTTGTTCACACAGAACATTGAGGAAGTTTGGGAGCAGGCATTTGTTCGGCGGGTACACCCCCGCATGGAGAAGCATCCGCTCGAGTGTGCAGCAGGCTGGTGGTTTGTGGAGCAGTTATATATATATATATATATATATATATATATATATATATATATATATATATATATATACATATATATATATATATATATATGTATGTATATACACATATATATATATATATATATATATATATATATATATATATATATATATATATATATATATATATATATATATATATATATATATATATAGCAGTACTCCATCCACCAATAATCCAATAGCACACAACGGATTAGGATAGACACGCGGACCCAAAGTTTCTTCGTGCTTATTTATTTAGTGTTTCTGCCCTGTATCCCATGCCGCCATGACGCGTTTCGGTCCGACCTGGACCTTGATCACATGACGCGTTACTCATGAACAGGCGCCAAATTTAAAGTGCACAGTACAAGTATTCAATCACAAACAGCTGTCCATTCGTGGGTATGAAGCTGGAAGACAGACTATCAGAGTGCAATTACAGCTTAAAATGCTCCATTTACATGGTGTGGCAACCGAAGTGTACAATTTTAAAACTTTGATGTTAAAATCTCATTGATGTACAAAATCACAATGCATAATAATCTACAAATGCACTATTAATAAATAAAAGTATAAATACCTCTTTTTTTTAAAAAGCCCCGACTTATAAATAACAAATATTCACGTAAAGTGAACAAACGTTGAATTTATAATTGCCACACAAGATGAATACTCTGGTATAGTCTGTACAATTATGCTGAATAATCAAGCCCAAGTGGGCGAGCACTTAAATTGGGCAACCTAAACCCAAAAACAGTGGTCGATTATATCAACTACCTAAGTGCCAATGGCACAAACGGCGTGATAATCGAATAAACATAACATGTGAACCCAATTCAAATCGGTAAAGAACCAAAAAATGATCAAAAACCAATATGTGAAAGACAAAAAATGAATAGTTGTGTTGTTTAAAACAAATGCATGATACTGGTATACTAGGCGCATATTCATAGTTCATTTCATAATTAGACGAATAGGTAATATTTTACTGATGAGTCAGGTCAAATGGGTTGCTATACATCATTAGGGACTCCACAAGTCAATTCATACATCCTATGTGGCATAAGTATGTGCAGAGTAAAATTCCAAAGGTTTCCTCAAATAACAGTCATAACATGATTCTTAAAGGACATTGATTTATATGCAAGTGTGTAAATCCTCCGTGGTGTTTAAGCCTATTGGGGATTTAGTGTTGAGTTCCAAGATATATTTGGTCTCTAACAAACGTAAGGCACTATCTCTATCTCCCCCTTTGCGCGTAGGCGGTATACAGTCAATGGCATAGTAACTAAGATGGATGTTGTCACTGCCATGTTTCGCCTCAAAATGCCGGGCAACTGGGTACGATTGGTCTTTATTTGTAATCGCCCGGAGGTGTTTTAAAATCCTCATATGTACAGGTAATTTGGTACTGCAAGCGTAGCGGAGTGCACAAGGGCACTCCAAAATATAAACCACGTATTCCGTTTTGCATGTTATACGTCGTTTAATTTTGGCAGGTTGGGGCAAGAATGGGGTGGTATAGTCCTTAACGTTTTTTGCATGTTTACAAGCTTTGCAAATAAAGCATTTAAAGAAACCTTTTTGTTTTGACAACCAGTTGGAAGGTGACCTGATTTCTGGATTGCTTTTAACCAAACAATTGCCCATGGATCTTGCCTTTCGAAAGGTCAATTGTGGAGTGTGATTGTTCTTGATTAAATCCCCACCAATGACCGGGTCTTTTAACAGCAGATCCCAATGTCTCTTCAAACTTTTCCTAATGGCTACATGTTGTTTGCTATAGGTGAGGATAACCCTCACTTTGTTGGATACGCCATTAGATACAACAGGGATTCTAGGGGCCAACGCAGTGTCACGAGTCAGAGACTCAGTTTTGCGAATGGCCTTCTCTATGATGGACATATTGTAACCCCTCAAGCGAAACCTCTCCTTGCAACTGTTTTGAGCCATTTTACATTCGTCCACACTGCAACAGATATGTTTGATCCTCGGCATCTCCCCATAGGGGATGCTGTTGATCAAGTGCTGGGGATGGTGACTGGATGCATGTAGTAGTGAGTTCCCAGATGTCGGTTTGCGATAAAGTCTGGTACAGATCGTATTGTCGCAAATATAGACATCCACATCAAGGAAGACTACCGACACCTTACTCATATGGGCTGTGAACTCCAGATTAAGTTGGTTGATATTCAATCTTTTGACAAATTCCATGGCCAGATCTTCTGACCCCCTCTACAGAAGGAAGAGGTCGTCTATATATCTGAGCCATAGGGGGACATGTGTCTTAAAGGTTTCCTCATGGTGTTGATTCAGGACCTGCTCCTGCCACAAGCCCATATGCAGGCAAGCATAACTGGGGGAGAAGCAGGCCCCCATAGCAACCCCCCTAATTTGATGGAAAACAGTGTTGTCAAAGGTGAAATAGTTGTGTTCCAGACACATTTTAATCATGTCAACCAACATCTTATTATGTAATGTAAAGCATACAGGTCTGCGGTTTAGGTAATGCTCAACCGCTTTAATCCCATCCCGATGACCAATAGAAGTATAGAGGGACGTGACATCCATAGTAATTAGAATCAAGTCATTAGACCAAGTGCTGTTTTGAATTTTTCTTAAAAAATCCGAGGTATCCCTAATGTAAAATGGCACTGTAACAACCCATTCTTGTAGAAAATAATCTACATATTTTGATGTATTTTCAGTTATGCTGCCAATTGCTAAGATTATGGGGCGACCTGGTTTTTTTTTTATATTCTTATGTGCCTTGGGAAGAAAATACATGGAGGGTACGGCAGGATAATCATTATGCAAGAATAGATATTCATCATTGCTAATAAGCCCACTGCTTTTCCATGCCACCAATTTCCCATAATAATCCAACCAAGAAGATTTCCCAATTTGCAAATTACTGCCTTTATAGCAAGATACGTCATTCAATTGAACATATGCCTCTTCCATATACATGAGTCGGGGCCACAGGACAATATTGCCCCCCTTGTCCGATTGCTTAATCACAAGTTCTTCATTGGTCTGTAATTTTTTCATTAATTCAATGTAGCACCGTTGGTTACAATTCATTTTGGCGCCAGCATGATTAGTCACTCTGTATAGATCTTTTAAATCGGAGGTAACCAGTTCGTGAAATCGATCCAGGTTGTCGTGCATCATCAGTGGCTGGAAAACCGATTTTGGTTTAAATTATCGCCAAAGTCCATTCCTTCCAGTCCCAGGACACTAGTAGCCTCATTTTGTTCGCCCTGGAGTTGGCGAAGATCAAAGAAAAGGCCAACATCCCCTGCAGAAAGTAAAGGTGGGCTGTTTGCATATTGAGGAGTGTTTATCATCTCTTTTTTAGCCTTTATTTTATGATGTTTTTGCAATTTCAAATTTCGTATAAATCGAAAGACATCCATGCGTGTTTCAGAGTAATTGAAGCTGCTCTCCGGGCTAAAAGAGAGTCCAAGAGACAGTATTTGACATTCGGCCTTATTGAGGATGACATCAGAGAGATTGATTACAGTGTTGGTGGCGTTCTCTAAGTTTACTTCCGATTCCACCTGACTTTCGTGGCTTTCCAGGGCGGTTTGTTCACGTTTTCGCCTCCTGTTGCACCTCCTCCTTGCCCCCCGCTTAGCGTTAGCATGCCTTTTTGATGCGGCTGCTTCTTCCGGGGTCTTAACGTGTCTCTCCTGTTTTGGCACAGGACATTCATTTCCTCCGCACGAGACATAAATAAAACCCCATCTTTTGCCACATTAGACGGGCCGCCACCTTCCTCTTCATTTTCGCTACCGGTGACAACACTTTGTTCAGAGGTTGAAGTTAAAGAGGGTGTACTATCCCCCATGGTGCCTTGTTTTCTGCGTTGATTAGCCACACCACCTTTGCCCTTTGCAGCTCCGTATCTTCGAGCAAAGGTGAAAACATTGCCGTTTTGGTAATCCAGTTTATCTCTGTTAAATTTAATATATATATATATATATATATATATATATCAAGCCAAACACAGTCGCTTTGGATCCCTGCCGCTTTCAGTGGCGGGCCTCGGACGGGGTAGCGAGTCCCTGTATTTTCAACCAAACACTCTCCTCCATACAAGAAAGAAGTCCGGGCCACTTTGGAGTTGCAAAGCGAATTTAATTCAAAAGGCTTTAGATATATATATCCAAGTACCAGCGTTTCTTCTCCATGCGCTAGGAATCCTCCACTCCACAGATCACGCAGACACGGACCAATTGAGGTGCTAATCTCTTTTATTTAGTGCAAGTTAGCCGCATGACGTTTCGGCTCCGAGGAGCCTTGTTCACATGACAGTGTCCACAATAATGAAACGTTCTTTTAAAGCGCCAGTGATTGGTGTAGACTTGGTCACATGTGGGGGCTAAGTATAAACATGGTAAAAATCCTAAGGTTTCCACAGGTTAATATCATCGTTTTTTTCAGTTACAATGACCATTATGCTTTTTTCTTTGCAATACCTTTTAAGAATCCACTCAAATTTAAATTTAAATAAAAGCTGAATTTCAACATTTTAAATCACCGTTAAATACCTGTAATTTATGCATATTTAAATATACATTAATAATAATAATATCGGTTTAAATCGTGTGATGCTATAAATGAATATAGGCAATAATAATATGTCTATTAATACTTCATACTATATAGATCCAAAGTGCTAGTGCCAAAGTGCTAGTGCCTAATTCAATGTGGAAACTACGCATTTGTGCAAATTGCAATTATCTAGGATATGTCATTCCTATTATACTAATTGTGCAAAAAGCGCATAAGTGTAAACATAGCATTATGAAGCATCACACCTCTAATCACCGAATATTTAATTATCTTAAATAATAACCATTGGATACTATCACAGTTACTTCTCTATATACATGATTAAATCAGCTGAATTCCATCATGGCCTTGTGATAACTGGGAATTTGTTTTGTATAATTCGGATAACCTTAGATTTACCAAACATGTGGTAATATGGTGAATAAAAATAATAAAAATTGCAACTCATACTCTGAATATCAACTATATGGGTGTTAGGACCCATTTGGTTTAATCAGATATTATGTGCCCTTATGGTGTGTTTAAATTGTCTAATCAGATAGCAGCAGCCATAACACAACTTCAACCTGTATACATTCTTTCTTTCTTGCTACTTCCTGTCGTGATATATCCCAGCCGGGTATAATATCATGATTGGGAACTGATTTGTGGTGAGGTGGTATATGATAACCAACCGGCTTATGGCAGACATGTGTACATGTCTTCTGTAACATTTAATCCTGCAGGTGCCTTAGTGTCACGTAAGAGGTTATATCTAGTTTCTAATCTTCTTAGCCTAGCCTCTTTGTCACCACCTCGTCTGCTGGCATTGATCGTGTCTATCACATAATATTTGAGCGAGTTATTATTGCTCTGGTGGTGATCACGAAAGTGTCTAGCCACAGGATAAGTATTAGCCACATTGGTAATAGCCCTCAAATGTTGAAGAATACGTTGGTGCACAGGGAGTTTCGTGCTCCCAACGTATTTCAGAGGACATGGACACTGCAAAACATAAATGGCGCATTCAGTTTTGCAGGTTAAAACCTGGGATATTTGATGTTGTATCTTGCTGAAGCCGTCCATGTATGTTTTAGTGTTAATTCCATGATTACAAGCTTTGCAAGTCTTGCATTTGAAGAACCCCTTGTTGGTCTGCCACCAGGTACTTTTCATGACAGGTTCAGGATTGGTATCTACTATTTGGTCTTTTAAAGAGGGTGCCCTGCTATATGTTAAAGACACTCTCTTTGGTAACTCATATATATATATATATATATCGCGCTCCACTCCTTCGTCGTACTCCAGGTACTAGAAAGAAAGTACCGCACTCCGGGGGCGAGTTCATCTCATTTATTGACAAACCTCACAACAACATATATATATATATATATATTTTTTGTTTTTTGTGCGGCGTCCTTTGTTCAAAAAATTGTCTTTTGGCCATTGGTTTGGCCCAACGCCAGCACCCGCTGTGGAGCGATCCTGTATAAAGACCACATTGTGTGAAAATATATATATATATATATATATATATATATATATATATATATATATATATATATATATATATATATATATATATATCCAGTTTACACCCTCAGCACCGCTTGCACGCGCCAAAAACGAGAGAGACGGACTCTTCCTTCTTTCAGCAGCCGCTGGTAATTTTTTTTTTTCATTTTAATCAGTGTATTGCCGTGCTCAAACCAAACGCGTTTCGGCGATCCCAGTCGCCTTGCTCGCTGGTAACAAGTGCTCACAATCCCCTTAATTTTTAAATAAAAGCACCACCAATCCCCAGTCACCACGGAATCATAGAAATCAAACACAGACTCATTCGGGCATGTATATACTGACAAGCTTGAAATGCAAAGACAAAACCTTCCATTACGGTTTCTGTCTAAATTCCCCCTGTGCTTTTGATTTATAAAACAAAGCTCAATTCATATAAATCCAATATATACATAAATTAATATACATCGAATTTAACAATAGTGAATAATTCATCTTGCTGTACAAATACAAAAACTACTTACATATTATACATAATGTTAATAAAAACATCATATAAAAACGCCTGCACATTATTCATACTGTCGGTAAAAACATTTGTTCATAAAACCCCGAATGGCAATGTTACATATCTGTATTATACCTCCATTGGATGACTGAAGATAGTGCGAAAATGATCTCCTCAATGTGTAATTATGTGCTGTGTGAACTCCCAGCCGGGAATGTTAAAATAACATTCATAATCAAAGGAAAGGGCAGGAAAAACTTGGGCATGATAAAAATCTAAGATCGACGTTAATACCTGTACTAATACTTTATACATTTCATCTCACTATACCGGTAGTTATAATAAGTTATAACAAAGCCAGGGAAAGAAAGAGCACATATTTCATTCAAACTTCATAAGCTGACAACTCCATGTTAATACGTATACCATATCAGTATTGGGGACAAACCACCCATTATGATAAATATGGTATTAAAACATTTAAAACATATAGAATATTAAATATGTTAAAAAATGCGTCAAACTAGCGACTCTATTAAATACATAAATATACAATTCATAATGAGTCCATATCAAAATCCCACTCCGAGGTATTTGAAGACCATTCATTTTTATAAGACCAACTATTTACAAGAAATTATGTAAATATTCGCAAATATTAAGCCCCCTAGGGGTCTTTGTCTCAAGTTCCACTATATACCTTGTCTCCAATCAGCGCAGCTGTTTTTCTCTATCGCCGCCTCTTTTATTTAACGGAACGCTGTCTATCACAAAATACTGCTAAACATTTACATTATTGTCATGTTCACTTTTTACATGCCTGGCCACTGGGTAAGTTGGGTCAGAATTGACAGTGGCTCTCAGGTGCTGCAGTATTGTAGCCTGTACCGGTAGCTTTGTGCTGCCTACATATTTAAGGCCACAAATGCATGTCAACACATAAACGGCAAATTCCGTTTTGCACGTGTAGTGCCCCTTGATCTTGATAGAGATATCTGAAAATGCATTAGTGCATGTGGTGGTATTAGAACCAAATCTGAAGGCCCTACACGAGCTACACTTATAGAAGCCTTTCCTGGCAGTTAACCAATTGTCTTTGGTGTATAGTTCTGGGCTGGTCTTGACTAGGTCTGTTCTCATGGAGTGAGCCTTACGGAATGTAAAGTTAGGCTTATTCACATACACCCCATTAAGGACATTATCGGTCATCACTATAGGCCATTCTTTCGTGATTATCTTTTTAATAGTCTGGGACTGTCGACTATAAGCTGTAATAAATCTGCAGATTCTACTGGATTAATATATATATCTATATATATATATATATCCATCAAAAACGGCGTTCCTGTACAAGCACGCAGGCATCCAGCGAAAAACACAGTCCACACCAAGGTCCAAACAAGTAAGGTTTATTCCATCATAAACCGAACGTGACGCGTTTCGCGGTCGACGGAGCGCTTGATCACACAAATTGCCACAGTGATTACACATATTTTAAACATCCTGACATAAACATATAAAGGAGACTACGCTCTCTGTTGATCCGCCATGTTACGCTAGTCAATATTCCAAGTATTACTGTGTAAAGCGTATGGTTGGAACTTATTGCCATGCCGGTTTTTACTGTGGTCATCATTATCCGAAAAAGTGAAAAGTGAACATTTAAACATGAGAATTAATCACGTTTCGAACGGTATTCAAATTAATAGCATTTCTTAAACTGTACCCCACAAATATGTGTAAATATTTAAATCCCGTTGGAGTTAGAACGTGTTGAAGTTTAAAATACACCCTTGTTCCTCTGCTAACCCACTTGGAAAACACAACGAGGATATCGAGAGAAAAATCGGGATCCACTGGGAATAAATATTTGATGAACTACAGCGACCAGCATGCCCTGGGGCACACGCCCATGGGGGTGGGACTCAATATAATTAAAATGAGCCTTCGGCAACTGCCTGTTTTAATTACTCACCTGAGGCCTGTGAACAAGAGTACAACATACTCGAAACGCGTTGGGCGTTGATGAACAATTCAAGGGGTTCACATTGCTGCTGCACGGCTGTCCACTACAAAAGGCTTTTACAACTTCCCCGCGTGTGGCATCTCCATAAGGGCAACCTTTGTGTGTGGATAAATAGTGACTCACTCGGTCGCGGAGGTGCCTGACGTTGATATGCGGATTCTGTGTTTGGTAACAACCAGACATGCTAGAGCAGAGAAGGCCGCATAGCTGGACTTTACAAATGACCGTTGCAATGGTGCTACGTTCCTCTCCTAACCCACTTGGATAACACAACGAGGATATCAGAGAAAAATCGGCATTCACTGGGAATGAATATTTGATGAACTACAGAGACCAGCATGCCCTGGGGCACACACCCATGGGGATGGGACTCAATATCATTAAAATGAGCCTTCGGCAACTGCCGGTTTTAATTACTCACCTGAGGCCCGTGAACAAGAGTACAACGTACTTGAAATGCGTTGGGCGTTGATGAACAATTGAAGGGGTTCACATTGCTGCTGCACGGCTGTCCGCTACAAAAGGCTTTTACAACTTCCCCGCGTGTGGCATCTCCATAAGGGCAACCTTTGTGTGTGGATATATATATATATATATATATATATATATATATATATATATATATATATATATATATATATATATATATATATATTAATTACCTACTGGCGATAGCCAGTAGGTATATATAGTTAGGATTTTTTCTCTATGGAACTTTTGAAAATTCTATGTCTAATAACTTTGCCGTTTGTGGATGGAATCAGCTGAAATTTTCAGGAAAATGGCACATTTTGTTTCTGAGCAGCTCCTGAAAATTGGGGGGGGTTCCGTCAAGGGGGCGCCGAGAAAAAATGGGGGTCCCAAAACGCGTTTTTCCCATTCATTTTTCCATAGGGCCTTTGGCCTCACTTTTAGCTCGAACGGCTGAATGGATTTGCACGAAACTTGGCAGAATTGTAGGGACTGTTAGCCTGATGTGCCTTTGCTGGGTCTCAATATATGTGCTCCAGTGGATTTCGAGAAATTAACGTTTAACAAAACAGATATATCTGTGACAGCGTCCCGGGTAGCGCTCCAGATCGCGTACTTTTCGCGTAACGGAGCTTTGCAAAGCAAAGCTGATTGGCTCTCCGGTGTCTGTCAACATTCTAAACAGTCCGGTGCGGCCGCCATCTTGTCTCTCGGTAGGATCGAGAGACAAGAGGAGGAGAAAAACGAAGGGGGAATTTAATGAAAGGGGGCAAGGTAGACCCCTCTTGACCCCCTAGGAATGATGTTGGGGTTATTAAAGGGTCCTGTGGGGCAAATAAAAAAAATTTGATTTTTCGCTGTAGAAGCGCTTCTCGGTTCGCGAACCGGGTCGCAAACTGGTAGCGAAACGTGAATTCGCCATTTTGTGTTTCGATTTAATTAAATTACTAGATGGAGGAAAAGCAATGTGAGTATTGGGTATAAGGGGGTATGGGAGACGTATCCTGACCCCCTATGTTTTCTGAGGGTGGTTGAGGAGGCTCATATATGTTGATACTTGTCTTCCAGCGGTTGCGCGTGAGTGGTTTTTTTTTTTTTTTGCCGCTTGACTTCTGTTAACGTTCGATTCGAAGGAAATTAGGAAGTGTTGATCGCCATTTTGACACTGCGAGTAAATATATTGTTAAAAATAATTGTTATAAATTAATCCGTATTGATAAACATTGTCTGCGCCATCTTGCTTTTTTTCTAATGCCACACTTTTGTCGTGCACGGCAGCCATTTTAGATGCCTTGACCAGACCCACTCTCTGCACTCCGCCGATCCTCAGCATGGCTCCCCACCCTCGCAAGCATCTCCCCCACGCACTGGCCACCCCTGCTCTCTCTCTCATGCATGGGCCATAAACTTCCCCCCATCTGCGCTGCTCTTCCCTGAGTATCACACCCTGTGCCCGCCCGACACCTCACTTTCACCCTATTCACTACCGCACCCTCTGACACTCCTCTTCCTTTGTGTCTGATTGTCCAGGCCGGTCCCAGGCTATCACCTAGCCCTGCGGATGTAGTTTATGGCCCTGTTGGAACTGGGGTCACCAGTCCCCTAGGGTAGCATGGCACGGGCGGGTAGGCATCCGAAAGCTTATGTGTAAAGCGACCATACAGCACACGCAACCACTGAGTCAGAAACATGAGCACGCAATTAGGGACGCCACTCCAGTGAGCTTGTGTAAAAACTCAAGTTAACTTTATTAAGATAGAGCAGGATCAGGGTATTAGGAATTCATCATAAGATTAGCTTCATAGCTCTCTTTTCAGGTACCTGTGTGTCAACACTTGGCATTAAACTTCAGTTGAATAAATATTAGATATTTCATAAATAATAAATATTGGTTAAATACATTTTTAGTAAGACACAGGCCTGACCTATGCCTTGCTCCTGGTCAGCACCTGCATCAAATACATTAAGGAGTTATCACAGGAAGCATTTCAATAAATAGCAGTAGGTTTCCACTTTCCTTAAATATGAAACATCACATCAGAGGAAACCTTAGCTGTGCATAACTCTTCTCCCATATTAGGAGTAAAACATCTCATAAATAAATAAATGATGAATCATAACTGACTATTGGTCAAAGGTATCATTCTCCTTACGCAGGGGAAAGACTTCCTGAAGAAGTCAATGTAAAACATTTCATTTTAACCAGCATTACCCATTTCATCAGGCAAGAATAAACCTTTCTTTTAACTAGGGTAAACTATCACAACACCTGAGGCTGGAATAGCAGTGCGTTATCCCTATTAATCAGGAATAAACCTCTCCTCAAATGGGAGTAACCATCTCCTTATATACCTAGAGGTCTTTGGGAACCATTGCATTAGACAGGAGTATGCATGACATATGACCCAGGAACCATGTAATTATGTAGTGTAAACATTTCCTGAGGTAGCAAACAGCATTCAGATAACAGTGCCTTAGACAGTATTATACATGTCATGAGAATAAAGGCAGAACATTTCATTAGTCATAAACTAACCAGACAGTTAATTACCAGTTTCACTTGGGAGGAATAACCATTCCATTACCTAGAGTATTACTCAAAGCATATTTGAATGAACCTTTCATTGGGCATTCACTAAGGCATCTATAAGTGGTTATTCACTAAAGCATAACATCACTTCCAACCTGGCATTAGGCAAGGAGTATCATGTCAGCCAATAGGCATAAACTGGTCATTTACTTGAATAGACATTTCCACTCTAATCAGGGTAGCCTTTCTCTGAGCAGAAATAAACATTTAATAATAGATCAACCATTTCATGACTCAGACCTGCACATTTAATTGGGTCTATGCAGAGCATTCCCCTAAATAAGGCAGTAATAACTAGGCCTATTGTAATATGTGCTTTTCCTTAGGGCAATCCCAAAGTACTACAGCCTTAACTTCTTATGCATTTCATTAGGAGCACAAACACTGCATTTCTCAGCAATAACATTTCCCAAAATGCAGGAATAAACAGTGCCTCGAATGAGGGTAAACCATTCAATTGGCAGGAGCGACCCCTTCCTTAACCAGGAATGACATTTCAGCGAGTAAGGGTAACATTTCCTTATTCAGTGCCCAACAGTTCAATAATCCCAAAATAAGTCAGGCTTCAAGCATTAGTGACCATTACCTGGGATAAAATAACCATCTTTCCTTAGGCATAGAACACTTAGGCCCAGTATCAGTACTCTTTAAGGAACTGCCTAAGAGCAGGTAAGGCCAGCCAGACTCCCCAAGCGTGTCTATTGGGGGCTGGCCTCAGTTCCAGCACTTACATAGGCCAATGGGGGGCCAAAGGGGCCCAACTTCAACTTTCCCCCGGGGAGGGGCGAACTCGGGGCCTTCTCCGGCCTTCCGCCCACCTCCCAGGGGATTACCTGTCTCTTCGGCCTTTCCAAGGCCCTTGCGTAAGCTCAGGGGGCTGGGGGAGGGCTCCGGCTCCTCTGGAAGCCCTCGTGAAGATTTCAACTGGCCTCGGGAGGGAGGTGGACCTTTCCGGGGAAGCCTGCCCGCTCCGCTGCTCCTCCCGAGGCTGGAGGAGGCTCCTGCACTCCTTCGAAGCCCTCCGGCGAGGTCAGGCTGTTCCCGGGCCTTCTGTAGTGCTCACGGCCCGGGAACCAATCAAAGTGTGGCTGGGGCGGAGTCACTTCCCACGCCCCCGTCACGTGAGGCCGGCAGGCTGGCTTCGTTGGGCCTAGCGCGGCCCACTGCGTACTCCGGCGGCCCTTTCCTCTCATCGGGGGCCGCCGCCACTATCCCTGAAAGCGAGGGGCTTCCTGAGGCAAACGCCAGCCCGCGACGGCTTCCGCAGGCAGAGGCGGGGTCCGCAATGCCTGACACGGCAGCGGCTTCACAACAGCGCCGGGGACAGTAGGCAGCGCTTCACTGGGCTGCGGCGGTGAGTGCACAGTTGGCGCTTCGGGGGGGCAATGATGTCAGCACTTGTGGCGCTCGCATGCGTCATCTTCCTCTTCACAGCGCTTCTCATGGAGCAACCACGTGGCGCAGTTTAGTGCTTGGGGCAGATGCCTCGCTGAAGGGAAGTCAGTAGGTTTGATCTCCAGCACTGCGGTCTACGCTCTTGGCAGCACAATTCATTTCAAACCACTTCTGGGCAGTCCATCGCCTGTAGCAGAAATATAGCGCTTGTATGGGTGCGGCTGTTCCAGGAAGACCAGCGCTCCTCCAGGGGCACACAAGAAAGCGCTTGAGGGGCAATACAGCTCGACTCAGTTTTCAGCAGATTAGCAAGGCAGCTCATTCAGGACAGCAAACCAGGCAGATATAGCGCTTCAGGGTTCCAGCGCTTCAGGGCCACTATAGCCTCAAGAATCACAGCGCACTCTGGCAACATCAGCAGGCTCAGTGCTTCTCACAGGGACACAGTAGGTAAGCGCTTGAGGGGCCATATGACGCTTAGCCGGCAGACAGTTTATTTAAGTTGGCAGCAGGTCAGCAGGACCAACAGGACAGGACACACATCCGTGTCAAACCAACCAAAGGGATCCCAGGTGGCGTCAGGGAGCGCGGGGAGTGACACAGCGCCAATACCTGGTTGATTTCTTAATAGTTCTGTGGTGATTTGATTTCTTCTTGGCGCAGCTGTTTCTTGCGCCCTTGTAAATAGCAGTTGGTTTCTTGTTTCCTTGAAGGGGGGTTAAGTTGGTGGCTGGTGTTCCAAGTTCTCCTCAGCCAATCCCTTCAAGTGGTCCCTGGGGGTTCCCTTCCGCGGGGTTAGGTCAGTGGGGGGGGAACAGGATACCTCAACACTTGTAAAGCAGCACACTAGGCCCTGTCATTCCAGCATCATAAGACCCTGCCCTGACCCCCACTGCCTATCCTCCTGCGTAGGTACTTCCCCAGGTCTTCCCCTCAGCTTCTCTCTTCAGGAAAGTTCCCTCCCTTTCCTTTTATAGTGCCAGTTGACAGTTGGTAATGGCAGTTGGTGTCACCTCACCTGTTCCAGAAGGTTCCAGGAGGTTCTAGTAGGTTCCACCATTCTACATGTGGGCAGGCTGGCAGGCTAAGATGGATACATTGCCTGAGGGTTCCAGCCAGCCCCTGGCTACTAGAATGCGTCCACAAAACCACGCTGCTGCAGCAGTGGTCTGTGGCAGCCATGTTAGGGGTAGGAAGTACCTGTACTTTAACACTAGTTTTACACTACACAGGCCCTTCTCCACCACACAAGGCCTACACACTGTTGTTTCAATAGGGCATTCTAAATTAAACGGGGATAAAAAGCGAAAAATTTCTGGGGAAGGGGCCAAGTCTCACAGGCCCCAACTGTAAAGAATCACCCCTGTTCAAAGGAGTTACAGTAGATCAAGGTCGCCACCTCATGAGATCCGTCACACCACACGCGTTCCTACTATCTGATAACGATCCTGTATTGTGATTGGGGAGGGGATTCTCACTGTAAGGGTGTGTGGGACCGAGCCTGAAGCGGAAGATTCCAGGGATGCCTTTTTGTACATCAAAGTCTTCACAATTATGTGTCACATTAAAAATATATAGCACTCCAACAAAGTAGTAGGATTATAACACTTTAATAACTTATAAATATATACAACGCTCCAACAAAGTAAACACGTTAAAAAAAAACTTTTTAAACAATATGACATTGCTTTAACCAGGATAGACAAAGAAATGACACAGTGATGTAAAAGTTTCTGAAAGAAATGCCAAGAACGTCCCATGTGAAAGTGAGTTTTATCTGGCAATTTTTTTTTCTTTTCCTTCTCATGAAAAGAAAGTTAATGCCAGGTTCGTTACCTGCCTCATCTGAAAAAAAAAAACTCTCGAGAGGGATCGAAAAAAAATATAGCTATGGTAATCATACCATGCATCGGCACATGGAGAGGTGGCACCCTCCTAATTATTCTAAAGCACAACTTCGAGATTTGGTGGATAACCCCCGACCGGCAAAAACATCCATCAATAACTTAGCAATAAGTGAGTCAGAGGCAAGGGAAACGGTCCCAAATCTGCCAAAGAACTTTGGGCAGATGAGATTGACTTGTGTAGCATGTGGAAAATTAATTTCATGCGGAGAGATGAGTATTACTTTAGTAAATAGATCATATGAAAATCGGAAACAGTGGCCTTTTATTCGAAACTTACTAATCTACGCGTTACAACTACGTTTGCTTTTTCAAAAACCTTTAATAAAATGTTGGTGCCCAAAAACGGGCCTACAACCCCGTGGGCCGGCCACGGAGCAGGCTGGAACTGTAAATGGGGGGGTATTTATTTGTGGAAAACATAACAGAGAGTCAGTGGTCGTTGATTTCATAGTAAAAAGTGCGACAAGTGCAACAAAATCATATCGATAATTCATTGTGAGCAAGTACCAAAAGTGTCGACAATTCGAACCTTCAATAATAAATACAGTAATCAATGATGCATTAGAACTTAATATTAATTCATTGTTCGAACGTGTAATCAGTAGCCGTCCCATGTCAATTCATTGTTCAAACGTATAATCAATACCCATCCCGGATCAATTCATTGTCCGAACATATAATCAGTCTTATCCCATATCAATTCATGTGCTAAAAACTGCATACATATCTCATGATATCAAGGATGAGCAATCGGGCACAACAAGGAGTTGAGAGTTTCATTTGTACCGGCGCCATTTTGGGTGAGGTCAGGAAGGTCCAAGTATAGTCAAAATGTCTCCACCAACTTGTGGTTGGACCGGGACCTCTTTCGGCAGTCCAAAAGTTTTCGTTGAAGGGTAGCAGAGGGGACTGCCGACATGAAGCATCAGTCAAAGTGGGGTGGGAGGCAACAATCTCTCCTACCGGGTCATACTGGTGTCCCACCGGAACTGATCAAGTTGGTAGTCTTGCAGGATTTTGGTCATTTCAAGACTGAGGCCGGCGCCGGCATGAGCGCGCCGACGTCCCGTGGCTACGTCGTGGTCGTGCCGTGGGTGATCATGGCAGTCATTCTCCATCGGGGGTCGGGGGCCCCCGTGGCTCTTATAGAATCTTCAAAGTTGAGGAGAACGTTTCTGGATGCAGGCAACTAGAAGCGTCATTGCACCGCAACAGTGGACGAGACCCCCGCTGGGTGAGCGGAGCATCATTGCCTCGCAATAGTGGGCGAGACCTTTTGTTGGGTGAGTGGAGCGTTGGGGGTGCTGAGGGGCCCCCACCTGTGGGGGTGGGAGAGGCTCGTTCGAGCCGCCTCTCCCTCCCAGCGCACCCCACGCCGACACCTGGCGTTGATATCCGTGATGTCCGGACCAGGCGATAAGAGGGGGGGGTCGGAGGCAGAGGCAAGACATCCCCCCCGTGGCCTGCAGGGCGCCGCTTCAGGCCCGAACGGGGAGCTCATATCAAGCACACGTGGGAAGCGGATCAGCCAGCCCGTCTAGAAGAACACCCTCCGGCCTGGCGGACTGAAACTTCATGGACTCACGCCAGGAATTCAAGGCAGCGAGCACGTCGCCAAGTGTAGGAACACCTTTACAGTATTCAGCAAACGCGCTGTGCGGTAGGCCAGTGTCCCCGTCAACAACGAGTCCAGGATACAGGGTGCTGGCCTCCATTTTGTCAGCCCGGCGGGGCCACAGCACTCTCCGGTATCGATTCAGCCACCAGCAGGGATCAGGGAAAGCCAGCCCGGGACCACCAACGGCACCAACGATGCAGGGAGGCGGGCCACCAAAGCAGTGGAGGTAGTCAGCGCCTCCGGCCCATGGGCACAGACCACCGAGTGCAAGACATTCCTCTCCAGTGTTGTTGCAGCCAAAGATCCCGTCGGCCTCGGCTCCTCTCCTGGTGCACCTTATGTGACGACCCTTTTGTTGGGTGAGTGGAGCGTTGGGGGTGCAGCTGAGGGGCCCCCACCTGGGGGGTTGGGAGAGGCTCGTTCGCGCCGCCTCTCCCTCCCAGCGCACCCCACGCCGACACCTGGCGTTGATATCCGTGATGTCCGGACCAGGCGATAAGAGGGTGGGGGGGTCGGAGGCAGAGGCAAGACATCCCCCCCGTGGCCTGCAAGGCGGCAGAAGAAGGGAATCGGGAAACCAGTACATTTTGGGCCATCCACCCCACGGCTGATGGCGGTTAGCCGGGCCCCGCCCTGCACGTGTCAAGGCCTCATCTTCCGGATGGGCGTAACCGTGGACCTGTTGCACTTCGGGAGTTTCCGGAATGGGGGTAGGTATCTGCTGATTTGTATCTATTTCATGTTACCGTTATTGGGCATGGCGGGCGGTGGGACAGACATGCTTGGAGCAGTGGGGGGTGGCGGAGGTTAGCTACCTCGTGGCTGCCGTAACGTCAAGCTTGGCTTCTCTCACCACTTCCATGTTTCTTATTTCTAGCGAAGTCAAAAACTCATCAGTGGCCTACTGATTTTGTTCGATTTCTTTCCCTTCTTTTTCAAGGGTGTTTCATTGTAAAGTTTCTGTTTAACAGGATACAGTGTTTACTTCGTATTTTACATATGTCTTCTTTATTAGGGGTACTCTCCGGTTGAGCCAGATGATGTACCTCTAATAAATGGTCCGGGTGGAACTAGTTTCTCAATCAGTGGGGAGTAGATGGGCATGACAGATTACAACGGGGGACAAAGGTTCGCATTACCCACCCTTCACTACTTGCAAAGACTAGACAGAATATTTCTATTCCACGTTATTTGCAAACAGAGAATACCTCGTTAGAACTATTCCTTGAACAATAAATGTCCAGCCAATCAATCAATCAGTGGGGAGAAAAACAGGCATGACGTATTACAACGGGGGACAAAAGTCTGCATTACCTATCCTTCACTATCTGCAAAGGGAGACAGAATATTCCTATTCTTCTCTGTTTGTAGACAGGGAATATCTCAAAGAGCAATAATCAATAAAAAATTAACAACTTTAAGGTAAATACTCACAATATGACTACTCAACGAAGTTAAAAAGTAACGGATATAGGTACTTGAGACGTTTTAGGTGGCAGATAATCTACAATATACACTTGTACATATGAGTCTGATACAGGGCGGATCTCTGTATAACTATGGATAATTAGATATTAGGATGGCATACAAAGCTCCCAACCTTCTTACTTTTTCTCTTAAAGGGTTTCAAATTTTGGACAAATATTAGGCTGTGCTCTAGAGGTTGACGGTGTTGCTCCACTGGTACTCGGGCCTTCTCATGAAGCAGAAGGAGCCGCTCTCAATCTCCTTAACTCTTCCCTTGCAAAGTTGACCGGATTCTTAGTCTGCAACTGCTTCAGCATACTTGCAGTTCCACACAAGTCCTTTTTATTGGGGTCTCCTCTTGAAAGCAGTCTTGCATATGCGGCAAGTAACTTTTCTTGCATTCACCTTTTTTAAGACTTGTGAAAATTAATTTCAAATTCAATAAATACGGTGTTACTATGCATTGTGTCAAATGCTTTATTAAAAATATGCAGAAAATGTCCCCTTTATTTGTTGTTAAGGTCTTTACAAGAGAATTTGAAAGGAGAAAGTAGGAGATGAATAACACATGTAGGACGTTATATCTCAAACTATAAAAATTGATAAAGAGGGTGGACCAAAGTCTGCATGATGAATGCCAGTGGAAGCGTTTCAGGCACACTGCGAAGATTTAAAAAAATATAAATATTGTCAAGTTTTACTTTGACTTGTGATGTTTGATCTCATTTAGTCACTTCAATCTAATTTTAAACACTAATTTTCCTTTTGTTTTGCAGATTAACTACAATACTTATTTTGGACTCCATATTATATGTTGTTTATTATATTATTTTGTTACTTATAGTTCTAGTTATTTATTGTAGTGTTATCTTTTAGTTATAGTTCCGGTTATTGTTTTAATAAAAGTTAATTAAAAAAGTACATACGTCTGTTTTTTTGTGGGGGTAGCAGTCATCAATAGAAATGATATTTATAATTTGAAGTATAATGCTGAAGCTCACTCATTAGCAACATATTGTGGTGAAATTTTAACCTATGTGCTGACGTAAGTGTTCCATAAACTACTACTATGCTAACAGGCAAAATGCTGTTTGGGGGTAGGGTATAATACGCAGGAATGCTGTAAAAATAAATGGGCAAGGGCTGTTTTGTTTTCCACTGTTGCAACATAAAGTGATCGATAAAAATCCGATAATCAGGCCTATCAGCGACTAAGACAGCAGGCCGAGTCTCTTTTGCTCAACGGCTCCCTCATGGGACGAAGAAACGCCCTTTTTCACGAAATAGGAATATTTTACTTGCAGGACAGTTGTTAATTTCCCGTGAAAATACATTAGCCTGGAACATTGTTAGTGATAAACTGTAAATGCATCTGGGTCCTTTGCTTAAAAAAAAAAAATATAAAATATATTTGTGAATTAGAATAAGAATTTATGTTACAGCTATAGATATTTGCTATTAAAAAACCATTGAAATTCACTGAAAAAACCATAGGTTTTAGGCCATATATAGTTAGGGATTAGCATTTACAAAACCTTAATTTACTCGCACAAAACCATTGAAATTCGCATATATAGTTAGATGCAATAACTATATATCGCGCACCCGCAATCCACTGCTGATGATGTCACATATTACATCATTCATGACATGGTCAGTGACATCACTGACCATGTATATAGATATAGATATATATATATATATATATATATCCGCTCCTGTTGAACACCAGGACGTCGCACTCGCAGGCGGGTGCTCCAAAGAGTGAGGGTGCACCCACTCGTAAAATTCACCGCTCCGATTCCGTACCAAGGGACAATGTCCTAACGGATAAAGAGCACTCGCGGGAAACAGTTTGGGTTTATTTATTCAAAAACCAAACAGACACTGTCAAACAGACGCGTTTCGGTAGTAATCATGGATGAACGTTTACTACCAAAACGCGTCTGTTTGACAGTGTCTGTTTGGTTTTTGAATAAATAAACCCAAACTGTTTCCCGCGAGTGCTCTTTATCCGTTAGGACATTGTCCCTTGGTACGGAATCGGAGCGGTGAATATATATATATATATATATATATATATATATATATATATCGAAACACGTCGGGCAGATCCATTACGGAGGACTTGATTGTGTGCTTTCCGCACCACACTTCCCATAATACAGTCTCATTTGAGCCTCCCATTGGTGGGTGTGTCATATGGAAAATGGAGAAGTGGGTTAGCGGTTGCGCACACCGCTTCCGTTAAAGCCCCTGAAAAGAAGCATATGGAGCTTCGAAACGCGTCGAGCAGATCCATTAAGGAGCGGCATCTACACATAAATCAAGCTGCTGCTCATGTGCTACTCAAAGGTGGACAACCTTGGAGCGACAATTTACATGCGGCCGTCCAGCCGCGGAGTATGCACCACCCCGTCATCCTTGGGGGTCATGGAAGTGAAACAGCAGCCGTACACGGGATCGAGGACAGGCCCACTTGCGGGGTCCATACAGGACTTGATTGTGTGCTTTCCGCGCCACACTTCCCATAATACACAGTCTCATTTGAGCCTCCCATTGGTGGGTGTGTCATATGGAAAATGGAGAAATGGGTTAGCGGTTGCGCACACCGCTTCCGTTAAAGCCCATGAAGAGAAGCATATGGAGCTTCAAAACGCGTCAGGCAGATCCATTACGGAGCGGCATCTACAAGCGGATCCCCGTCCTCACCTACACATAAATCAAGCTGCAGCTCGTGTGCTACTCAAAGGTGGACAGCCTTGGAGCGACAATTTATACGCGCCCATCCAGCCGCGGAGTATGCACCACCCCGTCATCCTTGGGGGTCACGGAAGTGAAACAGCAGCCGTACACGGGATCGAGGACGGGGCCCACTTGCGGGGTCCATACAGGACTTGATTGTGTGCTTTCCGCACCACACTTCCCATAATACACAGTCTCATTTGAGCCTCCCATTGGTGGGTGTGTCATATGGAAAATGGAGAAGTGGGTTAGCGGTTGCGCACACCGCTTCCGTTAAAGCCTCTGAAGAGAAGCATATGGAGCTTCGAAACGCGTCGGGCAGATCCATTACGGAGCGGCATCTACAAGCGGATCCCCGTCCTCACCTACACATAAATCAAGCTGCTGCTCGTATGCTACTCAAAGGTGGACAACCTTGGAGCGACAATTTATACGCGGCCATCCAGCCGCGCAGTATGCACCACCCCGTCATCCTTGGGGGTCACGGAAGTGAAACAGCAGCCGTACACGGGATCGAGGACGGGCCCACTTGCGGGGTCCATACAGGACTTGATTGTGTGCTTTCCGCACCACACTTCCCATAATACACAGTCTCATTTGAGCCTCCCATTGGTGGGTGTGTCATATGGAAAAATGAGAAGTGGGTTAGCGGTTGCGCACACCGCTTCCGTTAAAGCCCCTGAAGAGAAGCATAAGGAGCATCGAAACGCGTCAGGCAGATCCATTACGGAGCGGCATCTACAAGCGGATCCCCGTCCTCACCTACACATAAATCAAGCTGCTGCTCGTGTGCTACTCAAAGGTGGACAACCTTGGAGCGACAATACATATATATATATATATATATATATATATATATATATATATATATATATATATATATATATATATATATATAAGTTATACTAATGATATAACCCACAGTGGGTACCACAATACCTCAAACAGCAGCTGTTTAAAACCATAGTGGGTAGCTGCACAGAACACGACTGTAACCCTTGACTTTTCATGTCCCATCAATAGGTCACGTAGTTCCCTTAGCGCCTCACTTCCCCAGCACTTTGGATGCGCCAATTTCTATGCAGCAGGGTACCTCGCCGTCAGAGCTGGCCGCTATAAATCCACAAGAAGGTTGCTCACAAATTGAGGTGCCTCACACTTTGTGCTTAGAACAGAGCAGGATCTAGTTCTGGCACGGTTAAAAGTAGGACACTTACCGATAATCACAACTATGATATTGAGGAAATCTGTGTATTAATGTTCTTATGATATGTTTTCACTGTTTAGTATGTATGAACGTTTTGAATGTCTATCACTGTAGAGTAAATTGATGTAATGTATACATGCACTATATGTGATGCCCATTTGAAAAGTAGATGAGTTTTTTTCAATGTACTAGGTGAAGGGAAACTTAAACGGTAAAAATTTGTTTGACGAAGTTTATAAAAACATAATACGAAACCACAGAGTCAATAAAAGGGACATCTGTGACTGAAAAATACTTTGTGATTAATGGTGTCAGAGGCAAATCTGTTGTTGATATATATTTGCTATATATTAAGTCAGCACATCTATATTCTTAGTGGAAAAGCAACACACTTATACTGACTGTAATGTGTAACTGACCGAGCAGTGCACTTTAATTGTCTATCACTGGTAAAGCAGAACACCTATATTAGTGTTAAAGCAGTGTACTAATGGAGATTGTTATGTGCAAGCAGCACACATGGTTCCACTGCAAATTAGTGCACATATACTGACTAATGTGTCACTGATAATGTTCCACTGATGATGCAGTGCACCTTTACTGATACTGGTTAAGTAGCACACACAGTGAAGAAGCATTGCTGCAATACTAACCAGGTATAATTTGTGAAGCAGTCCACTTAAACTCATTTTAAGTGTTAGGCCTTGATTACGAGTTTAGGTGTTAGTTGTCGCATCTGATAAATAACAATACAATGAGGTACGTTAATTGTTGGGTGCAATAAAGAACTACTATTGTGAGTTGGTAGGGAAGAACCTGCTCATTTGGGTGTTTAAAGCACCAAAATCCACATGATACAGTAAATACCATATGATTTCATCCCATTACATTTTGGCAGCTTCGACCTGCTGCAATTTAACGAAGGTTCAGGTATTTACAGTGGCGGCTCCTCCGCTAAGGTGGAGGAGCATCGTCATACTGTTTTTGCACAGTGAAAGACAGAGAAAATAAAGTGATACTAACTTGCGTTCTTATCATTTTATTTTCTCCTACTTCCGCCCATCGCTTTGCGTGAGGGGGCGTGGGCAGGCGAGAGTGGTAGCACCCTCCTAAATTACGTACTGACTGCTTGGATGGCTCTCTCGGGCTACCCAAAACAGTCTTGTACACTTTGCATGTTCTCCAAGCAGGCTGTGGAGAACATGCCCAGGCCTCCAGTCAGTGTCTGAGCGCCGAAAAACGGTGCTCAGACGCATCACAACGCTGCTAAGGCAGCATTTGATTGGCTGACTGGAAGCCTGGGTGCAGTCCATCCAAGCATCACGCATCAGAAGTGACACTAACGCATTTCAGTGTGGTGCACCACATCACCGCACTGAAATGCATTGTCACGCATAGTGCATAGGCAGTCTGAGGTACATGGTGGCTGCAAACGTGGGTGTGGTAGCTGACTGCAAACACTGCCTGCGCCAGCACGCTGCTTCTGTGGGCTTGAGGCTGTTATCCCAGCCAAGCTATGGCCTCAGGCTCTCTGCTATTGCATCCCCTCACGGCCACACTGCCGCAGTGACGCGGGGCTCTGAGTCAGCCTGCCTGACGTCACGTCTGTTGCAATGCCCCATGAATAGCTAGGGCTCCGTGGGCTATGTAACATCCTGCTGGCTCCGAGGGCGCTCAGCGGGGTGTTTATTGTTCAGGACCTTGAAGGCGCCAAGGCGCTGTAAATGATTATGGGGCAGGCAGCGCTGTTGCACGCACGATGAGGCCATTATAATCAAGGCCGCATCATTCACTTAAAATTTCCGAGCCGGCCGAAGAGAGAATTGTGCAGTGACGGGTACGGATAGCCATGACTGACCGTCACTGTAAGGTCCGCCAGGTCTCCGTGAGGACAACAACAGCCTAGACCGAAGTATAAGGCAGATTGCCATGGGGGTAGATCACTCGTGGCCAGGGGCGGATTGGCAATGCGGGCATTCGGGCATCGGCCGAAGGGCCGGTATCTCCGTGCCCTCTGTGGGCCGTTTTTTTTTCTCCCCTTTCCCAGCCGCACAGTGAAGCTGCATTAATTTCTCTGTCTCCGTGATTTCTGTGGACTAGAAAAGGGGAGAAAAAAAAACGGCCCACAGAGGGCACGGAGACAGAGACAGAGAAATTAATGCAGCTTCACTGTGCAGTGATTATCCGCTGTGGCCTCTCCTTCCCCCCCTGCCCAGCAAAGCAATCAGGCTGAGGGTGGCTGGGGAGGGGGTGATTGTTTGCAAAAATCGGCCTCCCTGGGGGCCAGGTGTTGCTCAGGCCTTTGAGCCATTTTCACCTCGGCCCCCCTGGGGCCCCACGCAGCACATAAACAGTGTTAGGTTTTTTTTTGTTTGTTTTTAATTTAATGTGATTTCATATAGCGCGAACTTTACCAGAAGGTGTCAGAGCGCTTTACATAAGAATCAGTTGCGAAACATAAGGACTTAGGATTACATGCGTTAAATAAAAGATACAAGCAGAAAAAATTGCAAATGTACAAAATGTAAAGTCACACAAGGAAGAGAAACCAATTGATATACTCTAAGAGCCACATAGGAATGGTAGAGAGTACAAAGGTCTCATATACTAGTGATTAGATTTATCTCAAAATACCTAAGGAAGGGATACGAATGGATATACTCTAAGAGTCACATAGGAATGGTAGATAGTACAAAGGTCAACTTCATATTCTAGTGATTAGAGTTCTCTATATACATATATATACACACATAGCAGATTTTCTCAGGCAGAGTTCCATTAAGTGGGGTCGGAGGGGGGATGCAGTCACAGCACCAAGGGACGGTGGGAGGGATACAAGGGTATGGAGAAAAGGCAAAACAGAAAAGAGAAGAAACATTTGAGGATCGTCAAGGGGTAAACGAGGGAGAAGGGTACAAGACGAGGGAATGGACAAGATGGTGAGTCGGGGTCTGGAGAAAAACGGCCGAGGGCATAGTGGGCGAGGAAGAATGGGTCTCGGTGTGGGGGCCAGGTGATCTTTGCAACTTGCACCATCTTCACCTCAGACTCCCCCTGGCTACCATGGATGACCCAGCAGCTGTGTTTTGTGCTCCCCTTACAGGACATTGCCCTGAGGCCTGGAGGGCCTTACTGCTATGCATGTGCTCCTGAGCTGAAGGTCTGGGGAGGGCTGAGTAGGTTAGTAATAGCGGAGGCTTCGCTGCTTATTAGGGGCTCCTTCCCTGGAGGGCTCGAATAATTTTGTGACAGAAAGGGGCCTTGCTGTTTTTTTAGTTGCTCAGCATGGCACCATTGTCACCTTTGCCCTGTGTCCTGTGCAGGAACAGTATCCTCTCACTTTAATTCATTTCTGTGCCAAACATCTTAAGGATTTTGGAGGCCCTGGGCCAAACATATTTTTGGGCCCCTGTTCGGAACAGATTTGAATTTATAATCCAATTTCTGATCTTTGATGCACTCTTTCAGCTGGTCACTGGACAGTGCACTACCATACTTGTCCAAATTCCTAATGTATTTACATCTAATATTCAAGGACATTGGCGACTGTAACCAAATGGTGTTTCATGAAAGCGCACGCCCCTTGAATGTGGGCCACGCCCCTTAATTGTGGGCCACGCCCCTTGAAATTGGGCCACTTTTTTCTTCAGTGCCCGGGCCAAATTGTGATCCCAATCCGACCCTGCTCGTGGCATGAGTGCCCAGCAGCCTTGTTGCAGTGCAAGTCACTGTCCGACGTGCCAATCATGCAAGTTCCGGCTGAAAATGATCACAATAAGTAGACAGTTCCTTATTTCAGACACTTGCCACCCTGTTTGTCAGTGTTAACCACAATATGGTGTCAGTGTTAACACAATTGTCAATGTGGTGCTGGGAGGGGCAGGATATGGAGTCTGAGGCCCTCGTGCTGGTTCCGTGGCCCTCATCTCGGCTTTCAGTAATGATTGTGCCGGTCGGCTGGGCTTCCAAAGCTGAGCCGGAGCGTTACTATGAAGTAGTGTGGCTCACTGGTTAGAGGCGGCAGACCCGAGAGCAGAGGACGGCCCGGGACCAGGGTTCGATTCCCGGCGCGGCAGGTTTCCGGACCGGGGTCAGCGGACTCGATAATTCTCTCGCCTCGGTGCCCACTCTGATCAGCGATCACACTCGGCAACTCTGGGCATTAGCTTGCCTCATCTTCACTAACGGCCCCACCAGACCGCCGGGGATGCCTGGTCTCACCCTGGAGATACCCATTAAGGGACCATCTCTCAGGGAAGCCAGGAAGGGTTTCGCAGCGGTCGAAGCGCCTTGGGACCCTCCGGATAAGTAGTGCGCTATGTAAATGCCTATACACATACATACTATCAGCAGAACCTGGCTGTAGCTCTGTGACAGCCTGCATGTGGTTGGTGGGAGCTGGTGCATGCAGGGCTGTGCAGATAGCGGCTCCACTTGCCGCCTTAGGCAGACCTCTCAGCTTCGGGTAATTATTATTAGGGTTTAGCAAGGCTTAGGTGGGCCGGGTCCTGCCGGAGTGAAAAGCAGATGCCGAGATGGCCTTTCTCTGTCGGGCTCTTCATTTTTCTGCCCTTACTGTCAGCATGAAAAAAATATTTATTTCTACAGAAATAACACCCTTCACTGACATTGAATAAGCACTGACAAAGCTAAATAGTCCTGACTTGTTGTAGAAGTAATGTTACTTCTTGTATTGTATATCTGGATGCAATGACCGAAGCAGCAAAATACAAGTCGGGCGTGTTTTTAACCTACACCCTTTATTACATTTGAGAGACACCCCCTCCCTTCTCCCCCCCCCCCCTCCCTTCCCCACTCATAATTACACTGAAGTTATGAAAATGTCACACATGGCAATCTGAAACCTTGGCAGCTATGTGGGTGTGCTTACTGTGGCCGCGCGAGGGAGGACTACAGAGGAGAGACAGGCGAGGAAGTGGCATTTTTTATTGAATTTTACCATAGCCCGGCCGCTTCCCCCGCCTCCCGCAACTTCCTTCTACTTCACGTGTCCCCCTTCCCTCCTTCCCTCCTGCCCTGCCTCCTCAATCCTGCCATGCCGCCCTCCCTCCCATCGGTACCAGCCACACCTGGGTATTTAACTCATCCAAAAATTATTGGATGCATGAAATACCTAACAACTCGTAATTCTGACCCATGCGCTAACTGGAGTTTACTCACAGGTAGGAATATACCGACCAACTTGTAACCAAGGCCAGTGTATTAAGGCTTTAACATTAATTTCTCACTCATCAAAAAACTCACAGTAGCTATAAAATGTTACAGCAATCAAAGATCACGAACCGCTACCCTTTATAAAAATGTAAGCTGAGTTACTTAGAAGTGTGTTAATTGTATTTTTGCGATTCAGAGGTTTGTTTGCACTTGTGACACTGTAATGGTTTGAAGGGCTGCCCTTTAAAATGTGCAGTCAGCCCAAGAACAAGGAAAAGCTGCCTTAATGATTGCTTTCTGTTTAGTTATGAACTCAGTAAAGTTCCAAAGTTCAGCTCACGTGTCACAGTTGATGACTTGACCTATAATTAGTTGGGGTGTGGTCCCTATGACGCACAAGGTTGACACAACCTGAATTATAACTAGAGATATCTTTTGATAATCTTTCAAACCTTCTGGATTAAGTCAGGTCGCCTACAGCACACTAGCAACAAATTAAACACATGAGCACTGGCAATCAGCTTCGAAGTCAGAAGAGATACGTTGAATGTGACTCTGCTGAATTAGTTAGGTCCCATACACCGTTTCAAACTCAAATTTAGACTAGCCCATACTCCAGAAATGTTTTTTTATTTTTCAATCGAAACGAGGAATATAGATAAACATCAAATTTACGATGGCAAAGACGGTTGTTGAAAGAAGTAAGGGGCGTAGCTTAGTCAGTGAGATCCGGGTGTTGTGAATCTCAAGTGCTCTCAATTAAAGAAAAGCAGTGGGCTGCAGGTTGGAGGGATAAGAAGACCAAGGTTCGTTAAGGACTGTTTCCACTAGGAGCAGGATCAGCACTGATTTGCATCAGGTGGGCCTCTGTCTAGAGTGGCACAGTGGGCAAAAAAAGATAGGATGGAATGCTACCCTTGGCGACTGCCACTTTGGGGTGGGGGATGAATTTGTATTTGTAAATGTCTTTTATGATTGAAAAATATCGAATAAAGACTATTTTGATTTGATTTGACTGCCACTTTGTTAGACTCTTTGTAAGCTTCCATTCCAGCAACTTTGGGGTGTTTGATCTCCAGTATTATGCCTGGGAACCTAAGACTGGCAAAACTCTCCAAGCCTACTACTGCCAATGTTTTAAAACATGAACTTAGAAACATTGATGGCCCAACGATAACGCCATTAGTGAATTAAGAGGCAAGTCAGTAGTCATGCACACCTAAACACAGCCTGGATTCTTAATATAGGTGGAGCAACCTTCCAATCCATTACATCAAACATAAGAGCTGGTTGTATAGTACATATTCTGAACTCAAGTATTTAAAAAATATCTCATTTGTGGTGAGGAGGCTCTGCGAAATAGAATGTTTGCCTAGGTGCACACAATTTGGACAAGTAGGGAAGCAGGTATTGATTCCAGGTTACCTGATTTCACATTTTGATAATCAGCCATGCAGTGCTTTAAATGGGAAAAAGAAGTGCAGGTACTCCCCAAATTGACTGCGGTGGAGTAAGTGGGCACGTTAAAGGTTCATGGTTAAGGCTGGCATTTGAGGGAATCTAGAATTTATTGATATGCAGCAGAGAAAGAAAAGGTTTTCTACATTTTCTCTGTGCAGGAGAAATATATTAACTGTAAGACTTTTTAAAATTTCTTTTACAAATGCATAGTTTTTCAAAGAACCGTTTTGAGACCTAAATGATTCCCTTTAATAATTCAGATACTATGTCTCTTCAAGAATTTAAATGAAATGAGCAAAATTAGCTGAAAACGAGATTCGTCCTTTGACAAAACAACTATAACAATGGTATTTATGCGATAAGGCTTAAGAAAGAAATTTGATACTAATTAATGGCAGGGTAATTAGGAGAGCTATGCTCAAATGGAAAGGTGTTGAATGCAGGTCTATGATATTTTGAATGTAATTGTAATTTTCCTGCTTGTCTACTTTGTGTGGTCTTAACATGCCTCATCTGTGGGAAACATCCTTTACAACTAAACTTTTTCCACGCAGTACCTTTACAACGCAGGATTTACAACGCAAGTCGTTACAACGACTTGCGCTGGAGGGCGCTGTAGGATAGGGAATAGTTTAATTTACTATCCAAAACCTTCCCTACTATCCACGGGGACTGGAGTTGGAATAGTAAATTAAACTATTCACTATCCTGCGCCCCCCAACGCAAGTCGTTTTAACGACTTGCGTTGTAAAACCTGTGTTGTAAAGGCATGCCTGGAAAAAGCATGCATTGTAAGGACATACATCCCTCATCTGTATATCTTTCTCACTTACCTGTCCAAACTGTGAGTGATTTAAATTGGTCCAATTCTGTAATTATTTAAAAAGGGTTTGGTAACCAGGTTTAAAGCAAAAAGTGGGTGCACTGCACTCTTATTTAGAGGGAAGTATATAGCAAATGCAAAGTATAAAAGGTGCTCCTACGAAAGGATTGGTTACCACAATCCTAAAATGCCCTCCCAAAGAAGAGCAAAAATTATAAATATACAAATCTGTGCACCTAAAATAATCATGTATACAATAGTGTCTTATTAGTAGTCCACTTTAATCCAAGTTTTCAGTTCAGGCCCAAATGATATCGTCTTCACATTGAGTTTGTGGTAGATTTAATTTCCAGTTGTATTAAAAAAGAAGACAATCCAATACAATTGTTCAAAGCGACGAGCAGTTGGATAATCAGCTTAGAAACAACAAGCCAACAAGTGTTTCGTCGATAGGTCATTAACACCTGAACTTCTTCAGGGCGTGTATGGAGATCCATCCACACAATTATTATCAGATCGTGGAGCATGGTCAAATTTAAAAAACAAAATAACATGCATGTTTGGTTGGTAGGAAATATCGTCACAGGGACAGAGGAGTTTGTCCATTGACCAATTATTACATAAGGGAAAAGTAGTTAAACGAAAAAAGGTACCTAGCCTAAACCGGGTCAGCAGTGTGCGAGAGTACGGACTCGGTTCAACCACAAGATACTTTTGAAGCCCCTCATGTGCGGTAATTTGATGATATCTAAGAGTGGTGTTTTTCCTTTTTTCGGGTTCCACCTAACACCAACTAAGTGGTCTAAGGCCATCTTTTTCAAGGAACCTCTTGACACCATCTCCAAACTAGCAGGGTTATCGAAGAATTCTGGATGTCCTATCTCATTACACATACGTCTAAGATAGGAGAGGCATGGAATGTTAGAGACCCCATCCAGAGATAAACAGTCCTTTATTAGGTCTCTGTTTAAGGCGGTCTCGCTGGTAACCCAGACCTTGTGCCAAAGGAGTATAGGGGCAATCCTGATAGTATCCAATATATAGCAGAGACCCACTTCTATGTGTGTCTTGTATGTTGAAGACGTTTTATGGAGGCCCAAAAGATGACAGATAAAATTATTTTCACCATTTTGTAGGACCTGAACATTTTCCCCTCCCCACACACCCGCTCCATATGTTGCTACGGGAACACATTTGGCTTTATATATGTAAATCAGTTCTTTTGCTGGTTTCCCTCCTAGTTTTGAAGCAAAGTTTTTTAAGGCGCCTATGGAACGCATGAAAGACAAATGCCTGGCATATATGGCTGCATTCCAAGTTCCCCTCCTATCAAAATTTACCCCTAGGTAAGAGAACTCATCCGTGGATTCAATTCTCTTACCATCGAGGTAAATCGGGCACGGCACCCTCTTTGACCCCTTCCCACAGGACATTGTGTAGGTTTTTGATATATTAATTTTTAGGCCTCTAACCCTCATAAAACCTGAGAATTTATCCACGGTCTTCTGCAATCCTAGTCTAGTGCGCAACATTAATGCCGTGTCATCCGCGTACAACAATATTGGTATAGGGGTCCTACCAATAGTTGGGTAATCATACTGCGACTCTCTGAGGTGATCTCCAACTGAGTTTATATATAGGGTGAATAACAGGGGTGCCAAAATGCACCCCTGTCTTACCCCCCTCTTTATGGGAAATTTGTCGGAACACTCCCCCTTCAATCCGTACCTTACCCTAGCACCAGCTCCCCTATAAAGTTCCTTTATAAACGAAATGAGGTGGATGTCAACCCCCAAATCACTCAATGTGTCCCACATAAACTCATGATCTACACAGTCAAAAGCGGAACTTAAGTCAATAAAAGTGATAAAAAGGTTCCCGCTCTTTGCATGAGTGTACTTAG
The DNA here is from genome assembly GCF_964263255.1 of Lissotriton vulgaris. NCBI lineage: Eukaryota > Metazoa > Chordata > Amphibia > Caudata > Salamandridae > Lissotriton > Lissotriton vulgaris. Next base: position 1,849,083,176 of record NC_141687.1, read on the forward strand.
AATTCAGTAGGGCTAGATTTAAACATTGTTCAGCAGTCCCCTTGCCAGGTCTGAACCCATACTAGAGATTTGAGATGATGGTATTTTCCTCCTCGCCAGGTTTGAATCCTATTAAGGATAATATGACCTGCCACCTTCATCAAGGCATCCAACAAAAAAATTGGGCGGTAGCATACAGGGTCGTTTCTGTCGCCCTTTTTTGAAAACTGGAACCACAATAGCATCCGCCCAGGAGGGTATAAAGCTACTGTGGTTGGTCTTGTTTAAAACATTCGTTAACATCGATGCCCAGAGGTCAGGTTCAGCCTTAAAAACATCAATCGGTACCCCATCAGGGCCCGGGGCCTTTCCCGAGGAGCTATCCTTTATCGCTTTAGTGACCTCCTGGCAGCTAAAGGATATAGGTAGTGGAAATGGGCACTGATGGTTACTGACCAGGGGGCTAGCAGTCTTGTTGTTATTAGGCTGCTCTCCTTCATGTGAGGTAACTTTTGCATAAAGATGCGTAAAATAGGTCACCCAGGTGTCCCCTGTTTTAGCGATGTCTATCATATCGGCCTCTTTATTTTGAAAATATGGCGCGTTTATCACCTTCCAGAAGGCCGTGCTATCTCTTTTATTGGATGCTTCTTTTAAGGCCGACCATGCCTCTTTCTTCAAAGTGGCTTTCCTCTCCTTTATTGTATCTTTGTATGCCTTTCTGGCTTGCCTAAGTAGCCACGGGTTTCTTGGTTTGGCATGTAAGAACTTTTTAAGTATTGAAAGTGACTTTGTGCACTTAGTATCAAATCACCCTTGAGCCCTTCTTGCCTCATCACAGTGTTCTCTTGTTAAGAGTGATTTTATGGCAGCTTGTATCTTTAAAAAGGAGGCCAATACCTTTTCAGGTTCTTCGTCATGTGCCAGACAAATGGAGATATCTACCGGGCAGGTCGTAACTAATTTTTCAAGGAAATCCAGAGGCTCCACCTTATTCCACTTGACAATATAGCCATTTTTAGATGCCAGCCTAATTTCTGTTGGATATAGGGTAGTGGCTCTTATACTACGTGTATGATTTTTAATTTTTAACCTAAATGATATGGGGTAGTGGTTGCTGAGCGGGGAGTCACCCACTACCCAGGATACAATCAGCCCTGCATGCGCAGCAGAAATTAATGTAAAATCAATTGTAGAATTGAACCGCCTTCCATTAAAAGTCAGCTTGAATGGAATGCTCGGGCTACATGCCTCGTTTATAAAAGACAAATTAAAATAAAAAAGAATATTATTGAGAGCACTACCTAGTTTCATGTGGTTGAAATGGGTGGGACTGTCTTCCCCATGCTCGAAAAGGCCGCACATGCCTGATGAGCCATGATGACAGACTGTACAGTTAAAATCACCCACCCACATCATAACCTTTTGTCCTGTTGTCTGTTCACTTAGGGCGATTAGGCTTGACAAGAGCTTATTGATCGTAGGCTCTAAGAGCAAAGAAGGCACATTATTATAGAAGTTTCCTACGATCATATTTTTTAGATGGCCCCAGCTAAGCAGCAGTATCTGATAGAACTCCGTAACCAAAAACGTATGTACTTTCAAGCCCCCAGACGTAGATACGTATGTAGAAAGGCCCCCTCTATTTCGACCCTGAGTACTAGCAACTGCTGGGGTATGAAAACCCATGATGTGTCTTTCCTCTATAGACCATGTTTCCTGAAGACAGAAAATACTGTGTTCAGTGACAAGGTCTAACCAGTGTTTTTGTGTCACTTTTCTTGCTAGGCCAGCTACATTCCAGGTAAGGAGGGTGGATGTATTATCCGTCTGTTTTGGGGAATTACTCTCTGGGGGCAGGTCTACTCTGTCTCCAGTGGTTAGCAAGGGGACTGTAACAACCTCGAGTTCCAACACAGGGTCAGAAATCATTGGTATGTTAATTGTTGGAATAAACCTAATTTCCTTACTAACAGTAGTGGCTTCCCTCATGGTAACAACCCTTGACTTATTTAAAGCCTCTCCCTTCCCCCAAGCCACAAACCTTGATGGCTGGTTTGGGAGCATAGGATGCTGATCTATGGATATTAGTGTTTTATCTGCCTCGATAGGTCCCAGAAGTCAATCCAGATCGTCCAGACCAGAGAAAACACCATACCGGTTGGACAAGGGGATTGACGAATGAGGAATGTATGAGCCTTGGCGTGTCCCAGTTCCCCAGTGAGTAACAGGCCTGTCTTCATATCCACAAACCGGGTGGTTTGATCTCTGATGATTATTATGTGAGGAATAGGAGGTGTAAAAAGGGTATTTGGGTTTGATAGAAAGAGCTGCAGGGCCCCGTGGGTGTAGCAGTGACTCAGGATAAAAATAAGTTAAGGCCCGGGCAGATATTCCACTACCTCCGTGCTCTTGATACCAGTCTGCCATATATGTTACCACCCTACAGTCTCTGAAGTTGATTACAATTATGTCCCCATTGATGTCTTTGGGTCTTGGTCCTACCCATGCAAGTCTTCGTACATGTACAATATCTCCATTCAAGTTACTGGGGAGTGGTCTATTATGCCTGAGCCAATAAATTACTTAATTTTTTAACTCAGTATAACCTTCCCTTTTCCCGTCTTTCAGTTCTGGCACCCCTGTAAGAACTATCACGTAGGGGGAAGCCTCAGGTGGGAGGTCAATATGACTTCCTGTCCTTGTTGTTACCTTGTCTTGGGGATAGGTTTCATCCAGTTTTGAAGCTCTAGTTGGTACTATTTGGGGTTTAGGTGCTTTACTAGTTGGGTCTCTACCCCTCGGCTCCTGTGGTGTTTCAGCTGATTTTTCAGTTGACTTAGTGGCGTTCTTTGGGCGGGTCAAATTACCCCGTAACTCCTTAATCCCAGAAGCTGCTAGCTCAGCCACCATTGTCTTACTAGGTGTTTAGGGGTGGGATGAAATATCCCTCGTGGAGGCAGTCATGTTAGGTTTCTCGCCTCCATTTCCGGTGCTCCGCATGTGGCACGTTAACCCTTTTAAATGTTTGGTATTTAGTGTTGTTTCTTCCACTAGCTTGTTTACCGGGTCACCTAACCTTTTTACCCTTTCAAATAACGGGAGGAGTAATGATCTAACAAGGTGTTCTATGTTCTGAACAGTACATTGTTGTTGTTCCGTACTCCCTTTCTGTATTTCAGGGCAGCTTTTTGTCTCCTGTATGATTAATTTAGAGGGGGGGTAAATCTATCGGATATTCAGGAGAGGTTTTGTTACAGGGCGGGTTTATGGTTTTTCTCGGTACCTTAGTTCTCCTGCCCCGGTGCGAGACTCCCCTCCTCTTCCTTTCCCCAGCTCCTTTTGTGGGACATTAATCTTTTTACTCACACGGGTACGGTTGGGCAATTTTAGCAGAGAAGGCTCCTCCAAGGATAAATCTATTGACGTGTCCAGATCGACGATGGTGTGGTCCATCCTCAAGATTGACCCTTGGGGTGAGGGTTGAGATTTGTCCTGTAGTAAGAGAGGGATGCTACCATCTGCCCTAGCACTATTCCCTACACTCTGAGTTCTATTAGCAGAAGGTGAAATCGAAAATATTAGAGGGCACAGGGAAGAACGCCTGTTATATTGCTGGAACTCTAGAGACAGACGACTCTCAGCGATGGAGATTTCATGGTCCAAGTTGGAAACAGCCTTAGTGAGATAAGCGTCCAGAGTCCCTCTTACACTCCCCCCCTCATGCCGCTTCTTCCCTTTGCCCAGTTTAGTAGACATTATATTAGCTATGCAGTGTGTGTCACATCTAACCTCTCTTAATGAGGTCTGCCTTCAGGTGGCCGACTATGCTTCCGCAAATGTCCCCTTACTATGTCCTTAGACCTGGAAGTTCAGGCTGATGGATCCAAGGTGGGTGGCCTGACCCAGCCCTGATCGGTCTTGCAGGGGCCCGCCCTTTGCCCAGGCTTAGCCTGGCGCCGCCCGCACACGGTCCCGCTACGCGAGAGGGGCTGCATACTTTTATGCGCCTCCGTACGCAAAAGTGTCAGGCAGTAGGCAACGTCCCCCAGCCAGCAAAGGATGCTGGGCGCTGTAGTCCAGCCCTCTCCCCACTCGGCGACCGCGTCAGCAACAGTGGCAGCGGGGGAGAGCGGCGGTGTCAACGGGACCCTGGCGGGGTCAGCAGGACCCGCAACAGCAGCAGGTCAGTTCAAAATGCCCCCAATAAATGCTCACAAATGATGATAGGAGCCCCGCTCCACCGAAGGGGCTGCTTCCTTGTAATGAGGTCTGCCTTCAGGTGGCCGACTATGCTTCCGCAAATGTCCCCTTACTATGTCCTTAGTCCTGGAAGTTCAGGCTGATGGATCCAAGGTGGGTTGCCCGACCCGGCCCTGATCGGTAATGGAGGGGCCCGCCCTTTGCCCGGGCTTAGCCTGGCGCCGCCCGCGCGCGGTCCCGCTACGCAGGAGGGGCTGCATACTTTTATGCGCCTCCGTACGCCAAAGTCAGGCAGTAGGCGGCATCCCCCAGCCAGCAAAGGATGCTGGGCGCTGTAGTCCAGCCCTCTCTCCACTCGGCGACCGCGACAGCAACAGCGGCAGTGGGGGAGAGCGGCGGTGTCAATGGGACCCCGGAGGTGTCAGCGGGACCCGCAACAGCAGCAGGTCAGTTCACAATGCTCCCAATAAATGCTCACAAATGATGATAGGAGTCAAAATTTCATCTAAATAAAGCCCGGCTACTAATCAGCGATTAGCGTCATGAAAAAAGTCCAAATCCGGTCTTTCCAAGGTCTTAACCCCCAGTAGGGTTTTTCAAAGTTGCTGCTACATAAATATCTGCGAGAGCCGGTATTTATAACTTTGTTGATGCCAGTATACGAATAAATACGGTACTGAGCCGCCTGCACTTTCGCCTCGGTCAGCCAGCTACAGTCGTAGTTATTATTAACACAATGTTGCCGCTCACCTTCATCTCTGCAATTTTTCAGCAACAAGCAATAAGCTTCTCAACACCGCTGGCTCGCAGCAGCGCGCAGGTGATCAGATACTTCCAGCATGAAGCTGTACTTTTTGCCGGTGACGAAAACCCCCTCCAGCTCCGGCGTTCCAACGGTCACCAGGTATTCACAGACGTCCGTTTCAGTTAATCGTCGCCAAGAAGTATTCCAGCCCGGGTTTCCACCCATGTAACCTCCAGCCGTCACTGTGCAAGCCCGGTGCGTAGCTGCACTTTCCTAGTTTCCCGCGCATGCGCTCTCGAGTTCTGCTGTTGTGAATGATTCAATCATTAAAATTAGTCATTTTGAGTCAATTTTAGTTCTTGAATAAATTCTAAATCTGAATAAAATTTCTGAAAAACTGGGAAAAGAACACTTTATATGTTATGAAGTACTTGTAAGAAAAAAGGAGTAAATGGTTATTATTGTCATGACTTTTGTGTGCGCACATTCAGTTTTATTTTCAACTAGCTTACCCGTTGCACGTTGCTGCAATCTCAGAAAAAAAGGAAATTTAAGGAAACTTGTTATGATACCATTCAATTTAAAATGTGTAATTTTTATTGAAACTTATGCATTTTAATATGGAAAACATTTTAAAGTGTTGTTTTAATTCTGTTTATTTATTTGAGTGCTTGTGAATACACTGTATTTTTTGTCTTTCCGTCTGGTGCGTACACGAATAAATCAGAAGGTTTTCCGACGCGTGAACTGGCCACATACAGTTGTCCATGTGAGAAGCACGGATTCTCCAAACGTAGTCCACACACTTGCAGCGATTGTCCTTGAGCTTTGTTGATGGTCATTGCAAAAGCGAGTAAAACCGTAAACTGTAAACATTCAGTATTGGAAAGATTATGAGGGCACTGGTGGGCCGGGGGGCCGATATTTAACATTTTTTATTTTTTGGGCTGAAACCTTTGCGGGAGTGTGCTCAACAACTTCCCAAAGTTTCATGGCGATCGGATGAATGGTGTAGCAATGCATAAAAGACAAACAGACATACTTTCGTTTTTATATATATAGATAAAACCTGTTTACTCTATTCTATTCTATTCTAAATTTGGTGAAGCGCAACAGCTACCCCAGCAATGGGGCGTCCCGGCGCTGAAAGACAGACACACTCCTTACAGAACGGGGAGGGGGAGGGAAGTTAAAAATGCGCTAGGGAGGAGGGAAAAGGAAGGTCTTGATTGTCTTGCGAAAGACAGGGAGAGATTCTATGGAGCGTATGCTGAGAGGAAGGTCGTTCCATATTTTGGGACCGAGAACCCTAAAGGATCGGCCTCCGGTGCGACAGAGCTTAATTCTGGGTACTTCCAAAAGAAGTTGGCTAGAGGAGAGTAGTTCACGGCCAGGAACATAGGGGCAGGCCAGGTTTCGCAGCAAAGGGGGGTTTCCCTGTTTGACGATTTTAAAGATCGTGATGAGCGCTTTAAATTTAACTCTGTGTTCCACAGGCAGCCAGTGAAGTTTGCGGATGGTGGCTCTGGCTGAGCATCTGCGTGGGAGACCGACCAGTGTTCTCGCCGCCGCATTCTGGATGCGTTGGAACCTAGCCGTTTCTGCTTTATTTGCTCCTAGTAGAAGGATGTTCGCGTAGTCTAGGCGTGATAGGATGGTTGCCTGGACAATCAGCTGGCGAACCTTAGAGTCAAAGAATCCGAGTATAGGCCTAAGATTCCTTAGGAGACCTATACAGGTTGCAGCCACCTTTTTGGTGTGTGTCTGGAAGCTAAGGTTAGCATCCATCCAGACACCCAGGTTTTTTACAGTTTTTAGGGAGTGGGGTGGTACCAAGGGATGACGCCCACCAGTGCTCGTTCCATAGGCTGGTGTTTCTGCCAAGGAGGAGCACCTCAGTTTTACCGGCATTGAGTTGGAGATAGTTATCCGTCATCCATTGTGCCACTGCTGCCATGCCATCTCTGAACTTGGATGCCGCAATGGACGGGCTTTCAGTGAGGGTGACGACCAGCTGGGTGTCGTCGGCGTACGATACCAGCGTGAGCCCCCACTCTTTAGCCACAGCTGCAAGCGGCTGGACATATAGGTTAAAGAGGGAGGGGCTCAACGCTGAGCCCTGGGGGACTCCTTGTGCTATCGGATGAGATTTTGAGAGAAATGGGGGGGCTGAAACCCTGAAGGATCTGTCCTTAAGAAAGGAGTGGAACCAGGCTAGGGCAAGGCCAGACACACCGGCCATCTCCAGACGCTTCAGAAGAATGTCATGAGATACCGTGTCAAAGGCTGCGCTGAGATCTAAAAGAATCAGCGCAGCACTTTGACCGGAGTCTAAAATCGTCCGGAGGTGTTCGGTGGTGGCCAGTAGGGCAGATTCGGTGTTGTGGCCCGCTCTAAAGCCATTTTGAGAGGGGTCCAGGATTCCATTGAGGTCCTTATGTTTAGAAAGAATGCCATTGACGTGGGCTTCTGCTATCTTAGATATCCAGGGGAGGAGGGATATTGGCCGGAAACTTTCTGGCTTTAAAGGGTCTAGGGTGGGTTTTTTAATTATTGGTGATACCCAAGCTTGTTTCCAAGCTATGGGTACAGAGGCAGAAGTGAAGGAAAGATTGAGAATATCCATCATAGGGGGTAGGAAAAAATCAATCGAATCCAGAAAGTGAGAGGGGCCCATAAGGTCCGCCGGGGAGCCAGATTTCACTTTCTTACAAAGTTTAATCAGGTCGGTGGCCGTGATGGCAGGAATTTGGATAAGTGGGATGATGGTGGAGGTAGGGTCCTTGAGTTCCCCAGAATAAGGAGGATTCTGAAGAAAAGTTGCGTAGATGTTTTGAACTTTCTCAACAAAGTATGTGGCCAACTGCTCACAGTGATCATTGGATGTTATTTTGGAAGTGGGTGACCTAGAGTTTTGTAGTTCTTTGACAAGTTTGAAGATAATTTTGGAGGGGTTCGGGTTGGAACTGATTTTGTCAGCATAGAAAGCTGCACGGGTAGTGCTAATGGCCTTGTGATAGATTTTAAGCTTGGATAGATAGTTGGCCTTATCCTGACTATTGAAGTTTTTCCTCCATTGACGCTCAGCTCTTTTACAGTCCTTACGCATGACTTTAAGGGTGTCATCGTACCAGGGATTAGAAGGTGTGGTTCGTCCTTTAGTTAGCTTGGCCTGGATGAGAGTGTCAGGCCCATCTGTGATCCAGGTAATAAAAGAGGTGTAGATTGTGTCTATGTCCTGATTAGCCTCACAGTGAAATCCTCCTAGGCTTTCATGGAGAGTAGAGGTAGAGAGCTTGTGCCATGGTCTTTTTAAGCGACGGTTGGATTCAATTTTGTACTGTCGTCCTGGGGCTGGGACCGTTAGCTTAATGAGGTAGTGGTCCGTCCATCCCATAGGGGTGGGGACCTCTGTGACTGCCTCATTGATATTAGTGAAGACCGGGTCTAGGGTAAGGCCGGCTATATGAGTGGGAACATGAATGAGTGAGTTAAGCTGTAAAGCCGAGAGGTCGGTGAGGAGATTGGCAATGCCGTGGTCATTAGTTAGCTCAAAGTGCAGATTGAGGTCGCCCAGAACCGTGAAGTTGGCAGATTTGGTAATGAGCGCCGTAGTCGTCTCAAGAAGGGCGTCAATGAATCTGGAAGCAGGGCTTGGTGGGCGGTAGATGTATAGACCTGACATAGTGAACTGAGGGCTAGTGCTAATTTTAAAATAGGCGCATTCACAGTCAGGGAGATTTTCTTTAGTAAAAGAGCAAGTAAAGTGCTTTTTATAAATAACTGCGATGCCACCGCCTCGAGTTTCGCGGTTTATGGTAGCCAGGTGATACTCATCTGGGAGCGTAAGGTTAGGGATGGTAGAAATGCCATCTCGTAACCATGTTTCGCAGAGGAAGAGGATGTCAGGATTTTCCTCCAGTAGGAGCGAATTTACCTCCAGGTGGTGTTTAGGGAGGGATATGGCATTGAGCTGCAGTATCGTCAGAGGTGGGATTGTGGTTCCGTCAGGATGTCCCCGGACGCGAGTTGGTGTGTCAGTAGAAAAATGGCAGTGGTTGCAATGGAGTTGCGAGTGGCCAAACGTACCTGTAGCCTCAGAACATCTTATCTGTATGGAAGTCATTGCTTTCATATTTGTACTTGCTGGTTGCCAAACACTTATATGATTGGGTGGCAATTCTGGGCACTTATTCTTCCCTTTCCATCCTGTTGTTCGATTTTTCAAAAACAATAAGGGCGAAGTCGCATGAATTCTGGAGTAGTTACCACTACTCAGCATGTTATGGATATATTTCTGCTTGCATAGATTTATGTACGAGGTGAGTGGTATCACCGTACGTCAGCCAGTTGAGAGCATGAAGCATCATTTATTGTTCGTGCAGGTACAGAGAAGGGCAGCTAACTTGTCCTGTATGGTTCATTCTGTTAGTAAAAATGTGTACATGAGTTGCATTGGGTGTGCGTGAGGAAAATGAGGGATTGGTGGAACCCAGGTTTGTGAGACGAGCAGTGGAAATGTGCACCAATGGATTGCTTGGGTTGCTTGAAGATGTCTGGTCTAGTCTGTGTCGATTGGGTAAAAAGAGTCATACTGAAGATGAGACAATCGTTGTATCTCATGACGAGCGATTTGTCTCGTTCTCGTGACGAGAACGAGACAAGGCACTCGTCATGAGATACAACAATTGATGTTCACAGTCGTTGTGAATGTGAAGACTCACTTCTGGAGTACTTTTTTACCCTCTTGGAACCCCTGGCAACTGGTATGAGTAAAGCAGGTTGCTTATGGATGACATAGAACAAGTGTCCAATAGTGGTGTGGCAGCAAATTGTGTGGCTCTGATTAATCTGCCAAAATCCTCACAGCAGTGAAACATGTCGGCAATAGGTAATGGTGTGCATGAATAGCTACCAGCCTTTTTAATTCAACAGTACACACCCATTTTCTACGAATAAATTCATGGAGAGGTGTGCCTGCTGATTTTAAGCACTTTTTGATTGTCACAAGCAGATTTCTTCTCTTTTCACTGTTTCATGCACTTTTCTGTTTGTTGTTTTGGACACATTTTCTTTTGAACCGGATGACGACGAATGATGAGACAGGGGCCCTGTCTGGAGATTACATGCCAGTTGCCCAGTTGGTGGTGTTTCCGTGAGGTGTCATTCGGTTCTTCACATTTTTCCTGAGTAGAACTCTGCCTGTTCCGAACCTTGTGTGGTGGATACCTTGTACTGATTAAGGTGTCAGACAGTTGTCTGCTTTTATTCTGTGTGACTGTCAAAGAACTGCCGGCCAATAGGTTTTCCTTTAGTTTTAAAGACTTTGGACATAGTGCAGTGAAACGTCCCCTTAACATAATAAAATATATAAGGGAGGATAACAGTTATCAGTACTAATTGACTGTTCTGTTATAAAATTAATTGACATAATTCACGTCCTCAAGACAGGGTTTTTGTTGTTGATGAAGTTTGTTCCTGACAGATTTTGAGGTTTTAAGATGATGCGATTTGTTTTACCTTACTGCTCATGTAATTCTATTTATTCTTATTCTTTTATTTTCTTCCTGTTATCTTCTCTTTTCCCTTCTTTCTTTCCTTTCTTTCATTGTGAAGGTAAGGAGGTGTGTTGGGATCTCCTTTCCTTCAGTAGAATGTAGAATGGTCCTGTGCAAGGTTCTCTTTGTGGAATGTGCTATGTTCTAACTATGGCACTTGCTGTCGGTGAGTCGCCACGACTGGATAAATAAATGTACTTCCTTACTTGGCTGTGTTCCGACCTCTTTTCACAAGTCTGCTTATGGCTGTGTAAATGTATATTTTTGGGGTTGTTCTGCTGCAGAACCCCAACTCTCGAAGAAACGTTGGAGATTGAGAGAGGTATTCAAAGATTAGGGATTCAAAGATTTGTAATGGCATCTATGGATTTCAGAAAATTCAAGTATTTGGGTGAAGTAGAAAAGGTTAGAGCCATTGTTTATAAGTCAATGTGCAAGTCTAGTTTATCTAATAATAACAAGAAACTAAAAGAACCGGGAGCATATATGACAGAAACATCTTATAGGTGTGGTTAAAAAAATCATCTTACTTATTCCAACATGTGTCCTGCAATAGGAAAGACATGCATGAAATCCAGAAAGTTGGACATTTTGCTAGGCATGTAAAAATGTACAAACCAGTGACAGCTGGGGGCATGGCTACCGCCGACGGAAATGGCCGCTCTGTAGTTTTCCTCCAGAGCGCCACTCCTCAAATATCCGCTATATCCCTGCTCCTATCAGCCCGATTCCGGCCCTGACACCGGCGGGGAGCTGTAGTGGTGCCCGGCGCTCGCCCATCTCAATCTGGTGGAATTTGGTGAAGTTGACCCGCGAGTGCTCCGAGGACCGGAAACTGAAATTATTCTTTTTTCCCCTAAAAATAATATCCTAAAAATAACCAGCTCCCCATTCAGAATTGGATCTCTGACCTTAACGCCCTCAACTGCTCCTTATCTTTGTCCTCCTCAGTCAAATTACTAGGGATCTCCCTTGACAACCTCCTAACCCTCAAGGTACACATCAATAATTCTGCCAAAGGAGCCCTCTTCACTCTCCGCCACCTTAAGAAAATCAAGCCCTTCATCCCTATCGATGATTTCAAACTAGCAGTCCAATCCCTTGTTCTTTCTCGCATCGACTATGGCAATGCCATTCTCACCGGAATTCCCAAGATCCACCTAGCACCTCTTAAATCTGTGCTTAACCTTGCAGCTAGTCTTACCTCAGACTGCAAGCGATTCGACCACATATCCCCTGCCCTTAAAACCCTTAAATGGCTCCCCATTAAAGGTAGATCCACTTACAAAATAGCCTGCATTACACACAAAATTCTCCCTCAGAATACACCGACCTACCTCGCTAGCAAACTCACTAAAGCCGGTTGCTCCCGTTCCTTGAGAAGTACTAACACCCTCCTTCTTATTCCCCCCATTCTAAAAAAGAAAACTACCCAGTCTCGATCCTTTTCCGGCAACGCTCCTTGCATTTGGAATGCCCTTCCAACTGACCTTCGCTGCAACCCTTCCTACTCTAGTTTCAAAAAAGAACTCAAACTACATCTCCTTAATAAATACTGGGGACCCTAATCCATATCTGTTCTCTTCCACTGGCTACATCTGTCCGACCCTAGATGCATTCGCCCTCCCTTTTTTAGCCCTACTCGCCCTTCCTACTCGTCACTTCCCCCTCCCTGTTTACCACCGCCACTCCTCCTTGCTCCCCCCCTTCCCTTCCCTTGTCTACCCTCATCCCGCATCCCTTCCAACCCCCCCCCCACTTCTACCCCTCCCGCTTCTCTTCCTTACCAACCTAACAGACCATTAACCTCCCTATCCTGACTCTGCAATTTTCCTCTCTTTATTTTTTTCCGATTTGTGCCTTTTGATATTTTTGATTTCTCACATCTTTCACATTTTGTTGTGCTTATTTCCCATATTTATCATTTTGAAATCTGTCAGGCGGAGACTTATATGTTGTTTATATACATTGATGATATGTATGTCCCCTGTCTTATTTACCTTTCTTGTCTCTAAAATGTAAAGCGCTCTGATACCCCGGGTCCAGCCAGCACTATATAAAGCCTCTAAAAATTAAAAATTAAAAAAATTAAATTAAATCGGAGGCGGCCCGGCTTCTGGGGTGTGCTGCGGCGCCGCCTGAGGACCACGCGAAAATTCCTGGAGGTGCGACCGGAAGCCTCTGAGTCGCGGGACACCCTGCTGGACCCCTGCGAAGCTTGCAGGAGATGCCCTGGCTGTTCCGGTGAGTGAAAGGGACCGGAAAGCACTGTTAAGCAACCCCCGCTGGGAGTACACTCATCGGCCAGAATCTACCTGCCAGCATAGACCTGTGGTGGCCTGGAGATCCACGCACGGCTGCGAGGGAAAAAAAGGAGCGCGCTGCACTACTTTGGAGGGGCATGCTGGGGGCCCTGGGACCCCTTAATGGCCCATTGTGACGCAGACTTGACAATTGCACATTGGGCAGAGGTGCACCGTGAGTGAGCAGGAGAGTGACTGCGGGTGGAGGTGGAGATTTTGTGGGCCCCTGCAGAGGAATTGGGAAGGTACAAAACTCGGTCAGCGGCTAGCCCGGGCCCTTGAGCTGGACTGACTTGCTGGTGCCAGGGACCCTAAGGTTTTTGCACTCTATGTAGCATCGGAGTTTTGGGGCTGACTACAACTGCTGAGGTGGACTCGTGGAGAAGTGGTATTAATACCGCAGCGGCACTGGGGTAGTATTGTATAAGCCTGCCTTCATGGATGAAGAGGCATCGGCCATCACAGGGACACAGGGAGGTACCGAGGGTCGCGGTAGGACCCCCACGAGAGGTGTACAGTTTGGAGCTGCACAAGATACACCATTCCTGGCTGGATGTAGTGAAGAAGTAGTTGCTCCAAGGTGCCTGACGGGGTGAGTTTCTAGGCGCTGCACCCACGAGAGAATCTCTGCAGCGGTGGGAATTGAGCTCCGACCTTTGACCGGCTGCCTACCGAAGGCGCATTGGCCCTCCTGCTATGAGAACCACAGGGCAGAGCCGGTGGACACCTACCTGTAGGAGGGCATCCAGTGAAAGTCGACAGGCCGAGTGACGGTGCTCACTGCAGGCGGCGGGGAGTAGCGGTGGTACTCTTACCAGTGGAGGTGTGCCCACGACACTGGAAAATGGCGTTGGGCCGCAGCAATCGAACGGCGGCGCAGATCAAGTTGGAGAAGTTTGCCTGGCAGAAGCAGCAGACCGAAGATCGAGTGACGTGGTGGCACCGAGGGGAGCCCCAAAACCTTCAAATAAGGACTTACTCGAGGCGATCACAGCGATACGTACCTCCTTGGAGGTGCGGATAGATACGGTGGCCATGGATGTGTCACTGATCCGCGAAAACATGAAGAAGATGGTGGACAGGGTGGAGACAGTAGAAAACACTGTCAAAGACCTGGTGTCGGACACCGCCCTGCTTAAGAAACAAGTTACAGACCTCCGTTCGTCTCATGAGGCGATGGCCCTGCAACTGGACGACTATGAAGGTCGAATGCGGCGGAACAACGTCTGCATTATTGGAGTTCCAGAACGAGGGGCAGGCAGCGGACCTTTTTGTGGAAGAACTAGTACTGAAACACCTTCAGCCTGGAGGACTCTCAAAGTATTTTACAATCGAGAGGGCTCACCAAGTGCCTGGTGGTTGTCTGAAGCCTGGGGCACCCCCAATACGTTGCTGGTGCGTGTATTTAATTTTCGTCACAGTGATGTTATCCTACAGACAGCTAGGGCGGCCCGCCACTCACACTGGAAAACAGCAAAATAATGTTCTTTCCTGATTTCACTTTGAGGGCACAGACACAGCATCGTAGTTTCCTGGAGGTTAAGCGGGCCCCACGAGATCAGGAAATCAAATATGTAATGATGTTTCCCGCTAAGCACAGCATCGAAGCTAACGGAAAATTATGGTTTTTCACACGCCCCGAATAGGCCTGTGACTGGCTTGATGGCTGGCGATGGTCGAAAAGAAAGGGAAGAAGACACCCTCAGCAGCGGATGAAAACGCAGACTGGCGCCAACAATGACGATCCCCTCCACACTCGGATTCTGATTCCCAGGGACACGCAGGAGGGCGCTAATACAATGGTCGGTAAGAAAGTGGGGAGTCGGATATGAACTCTTGCTGACCTTATGGATTTTAGAGTGAATGGCCTTGATGCCATGCCCCCGAGTATGAGAGCCTACACTTCTGATGCAGAAAGGGATACTGGGACAGAACTTTACTGCCTGGGGCGGGTTTGGTTTAGACTCCTAAGATTGCCCTGCTGTTGGGAAAAGTAGCTTCAGTCATCGCTAGTTAGGGTAGCCTTATACATCTTGGGCGGGTCCGGTTTTTTCTGATGGAATTGGTGGAGGCACTACTAGAGAGAGCGGGACCACTTCGCTGCTGCGGAAATGGACCATGCAAGTTACATTATGTGATACACTGTTGATGGGGTAGGGGTCGGGTCAGGGAGAGGGGACTGGAGTAAATGATAAGACGAACTGATTGGGAGTGGGGTTGCTCACGTTCCCTGGAGTTGTTTAAGGGTGGGCGACAAGCGCTCTGCATGTTGAGGGTGGCGGGCGGTTCTATACCCGCTAAGCAGGGAGGCAGGGAGGGGGTGAGTTGGGTGGTTCAGGGGTGCTTTTTTATTTACAATGGTGGGAGGATGCTTCTAGAAGGTTTTATGCGGTGGGATGAAGTGATTGCTTAGGTATGTATAGCTTGATAGTGTTCTATGTTTGCAGGGCAGCGGGGAAGGTTCAGTACTATAAGGTGCTCATTGACACTCGGAGGGTTGCACATGTGTGAGAAGGGAAGTATCAGAGATGCCCCGGGGTCTCCACAAATACCATTCTACCGATCTTCTTGACAAATGGCGAGGGGTCAGGGACTTAGGTTTGGCACCTGGAATGTTAACAGGTTAGGGGACAAAATTAAGAGAGAAATTGTGACACAGTATGTCCACTGCCATGGCCTTGATTTGATACTATTACAAGAAACTCACCTGATTGGTAACTCATGTAGGGCCCTCGACAGGAGGGGGTATCGGATGACTGTGCACTCGGGTTTCACCACGGGATCCAGAGGGGTGGGAGTCCTCCTTCGAAAAGGATGTCCATACATGCTACAAGACACTTGGACGGATCTACAGGGCAGGTATGCAGCGTGCACGGGCATGTGGGAGGGCCGAGCTCTGAATGTGATTTCTATATATGCTCCACCGGGGCTGCAGACATTGACATTGACAGATGTCGGGCCACTTTTACTTGATTTCCCAGTGGGCACACTAATATTGGGAGGTGATTTTAACCTGACGATTGACAGTCAACTAGACAGATCCTCACCCAGGCAGGACCCAACGCACGGCTCCCAATTACGAGACTTTATTGAAGCCCTGGGGATGGTGAATATCTGGAGATGGTCTCACCCTCATGACACACACTATACATTTCATTCTAGTGTGCACGGCAGTCAATCTCGGATTGACTATTTGTTTACACATGCACAACACATACACGACTTCACCGACCCTGGATGTTTGGCGCGGGGGTGTCGGATCACTCTCCGGTGCTGGCTACACTTGGCGTACAACAGCCGCTGCAGCCTGGTCCGATACGGATCCAGCCTTGGGCGCTGAAAGTCCCGCATATTAAAGACACCTTGCGCAAGAATACCGAGTACTATTTTCAGGAAATTATTGGCTCAGTCTAGTCGGCCATCACGCTTTAGGGGGCCTACGGTGCAGTAATCAAAGGGCGCGCACTATCAATAATGGTTGGCCACAGAGCCGTGCGTCGCCTACGAGTCTTAGAATTAGAGGTCAAGATTCTTTGTCTAGACGCTGATTTCTCTAGAACCCCAGACTCTAACAGCCAGCACAGACGTGACATTAAACAGCAGGATTACAAACAACTGCTCCTAGAGGATGCCAATAGACGTGCTCTGGCCACCCAACATCGTATATATGAACAGGGGGAACGCACCGGCAAGCTCCTGGCTTGGCTGGAATGTAAGGAGCAATCAGCTCGGTGGGTGCGTGCTATTTAGGGACCCGAGAATATTCTCATTACGGACCCTCGGGGCATTGGGGAGGCCTTTGCGAGCCACTATAGGACAATATATGATTGCCCACAAGAGTCTCAAGCATCACTAGTGGCAGAACTCCTGGCCACTATTGAAGTGACTGGCCTCTCGGAACAAGATACGGAGGCCTTAGAAATTGACTTGTCGGTTGAAGAATTTCAGAAGGCGATTCAGGATATTCGGGCAGCTAAGGCAATTGGCCCTAATGGCCTCCTGATCGAACTAGTCAAACCCATGGCCTCCAAACTAGCACCACTTCTACTGAATTTATATAATGAAAGTTACGATAATGCCCTCCTCCCGAATGATATCCGTGAAGCTACCATAGTAGTAATCCACAAACCTGGTAAGCCGATAGATGAATGTGCCTCATATAGGCCTATTTCCCTGATTACAGCCTACTCCCCTATCTCACGGACTTGATCCATCCGGATCAGTCGGGATTTTTCTAGGACGGAATACTGTGCGCAATCTACGCCGTGTGCATGGTGCACTAGGCCGGGTACACACGCTGGAGGAGGAAGCGATTCTATTGACCCTTGATGCCATAATGGAGTTTGATACGGTAGCGTAGGAATACCTGTTCGCAGCACTTGGCTGCTTCGGGTTCGGTCCCAAATTCATGGGATGGGTTAAATTACTCTACGCACAGCCCTTGGCCCACGTTTCGGTAAATAATCACTGGTCCGCTCCGTTTCCCCTTGGTCGGGGCACAAGGCAAGGCTGTCCATTGTCGCCACTACTGTTTGCCCTGGTCCTAGAGCCACTGGCGGTTTGGATAAGAGGTGACCCGGGTATCAGTGGCATTCGATGGACGAACGACCACGAAGACTGCATATCACTGTATGCAGATTATATTTTGCTCTACCTCGCTTCGCCATCGCGCTCCTTGCACTGTGTGCTCCTCATTTTTCACATATTTGGTGCGCACTCCGGGTACCAGATAAACTGGTCTAAATCCCAGATGTATTCCCTCTGGGGAGAGCCACCGCGGAGTCCCTGAGGGTACGACATTCCGGTGGCCTCACTGGGTTTCCGCTACTTAGGAATTTTCATCACCACCAACCCCACATTTTTCTTTGAAAATAACCTGTTCAACCCGTTGCAGAGATTTCGCTCAGATGTCACACATTGGAAAACGCCCTTCCTTACTTGCTAGGGCGCGCATGCTTATTTAAAATGCTTGCTCTGCCACAGTTTCTGTACGCGTTACAGAACACGCCCATCCAGGTACCAGATTACTACTTTTCACAGATTGAAGCTACAGTGCGGGATTTATTGTGGGACAACAGACCTTCTCAAATTGCCATGGCCAAGCTTACTATGGGATGGTACGATGGAGGGATAGGTCTGCTGGATATGCGCCTCTACTATCAGGCCTCACAACTGACGGCCATCAACCAGTGGGTCTTTGGGCACCATGACGACCCCAGCTTTCGCACGGACAACTGCATACTGGGGAAAGGGGGCTACAACAGAGCACTGTATACGAACCATAAGAAATTGTATTTGACTGGTCCTACGGCGCGCACTGTAGAAGTGTGGCATGGAGCGCAGAAGCGTATGGGATGGCAGGGCCGCCTTACAAAAGCTACCCCCCTATGGGAACCAGACATTCTGGGGCGACTTAGCACCTGTGCTGGTTTTGATAAGTGGGATACAATAGGGATCTCCATGGTGGGCTATTTGTGTGTTCTCCGATCTCCAAACAAAGAGAGATTTCGCTATCTTCAGATCAGCCATGCCAATGACTCCGCCCTGCCTAAAGACACTCCCCTTACAGACTATTCGCCCCTGGAGGACAGGTTATTGCTGGATCCTATGCTCTGTAAGGCCATATTTCTCACATACAAGAAGCTGATTAATAACCGCACAGATCCAATGTTGAGACTGAGGGCGTCCTGGGAGGGAGATGGAGCTGGGGGAGCTACCCGATGAGGACTGGCTGGAGGTGCTGTCTTTGCCCCGGGATGTGTCCATCCCGATGCGGCTTCGCCTGGTGCAGCTCAAAATTAGGTAGACGAACTGACGATCACTGCCTCCGGCACTGTAACCAAACAGGAACGTTCTTACATATCATATGGCACTGCCCGCACATACAACAATACTGGACTGATGTCACCAGACAGTTGTCTTGAACCTGTGATAAAACTATCCTCCCAACCCCTACACTATGTCTCCTCAATATCTGGGAAGCAACGGACCTCACACAAGCTGAACAGTCCTGGGTCACAATGGCATGGAGTTAGGCGAAATGCAATATTGCTCAGAAATGGGGTGTGGATACTGTACCACTGCTAAGAGATTGGGCTAAAGATATGGACCATGCCATGGTTGCTGAAAAAACAGTATATAAAGGGCTAAGATGCCCACGCAAATGGGACCACAAGTGGGGGAGATGGAACAAATATAGAAGGGAGATATGTGTTTCTCCAACGGTAGAACTGAGGAGGGAAAGACTCCTGAGACTAGGAGGAGACGATAATGAGTTATTAGCGCAAGCGGAAGATATCTAGAGATATGTGTGTATAACTGAAGTTTCCTGACCCGGGAGCATGTGAGCGACCCACCAGCAGTTTATTCTGTTACTAGCAGCCCGTCCCGACGTTGTCCGGGTATGAATTGCTGCCGGCCAGTAGTATATTGTTTTGTAGGATTTCGTTTAGATAGCATTTCTTATCTGTGACAGACCTGTGAAACGCTCCGATTCACAGTGCACTGCTGATGCACTTAAGAGTGCGCGTTCAGTAGTGTGTGAACTCGAGTTTCCCTACTTTATTTTTCCTTGCAATATTATATAGCGCAAACTCGACAACATTACAGAAGAACACATTCATTTGTGGTAGGCACGGGGAGACAACGTGATTTGCCTGGAATCGCAGGATGTTGAGCTGATGCCGAGATTCGAACGTAGCTCCCCAGCTCTAAAGTTCGCAATTCTAGAACTTGTGGAGGGAGGTGTGTCTAAAAGTGTATGTCGGTGCTGGCCATCAATGAGAGAGACCTGTGCATTTTTCAAATCGGTGGTGAAAAAATATGAGTATGTTGCTGGAGATGTGGGCCGCCCTGCCACCAATGTACTTACCGGGGGAGGGTAAACACCCATGATTGTGCAACTTTCTTTCCGCATACCATCACTCCGCATACTTTCATTACGAAAGTACCATGACTCCAGAATGCAATTATAACGCAGGGTATTACATTTTATATGCTTTTATCACGCATACATTTACAACGAAATTCGTTGTAAATGCATGAATGGTAAAAGCATGTTTTTTTTTTATGTTTGGATAAGGTAAGTATGGGTATAGGAGTATATGTTTTACGGTACTGAGTTATATGTTTTGGGGTGTTTGGGTTTTTTTTTTTTTAAACACATTTTTATTGATAGATCACATAAAAAGGTTGCAGACACCTGTACCCCAGAGGTATCTGCAGGACACCAGTATACATAAACCATAACGTAATCCATCATTTTGTTCATAGTCAAGGCATCGGGATCAATGTACACAACTCAACTTTCCCTTTCCCAACTCCCATCCCCCCCCCACCATCCCAGACTCCATCCCACCCGGATCCCTCCCCCCCCTGCACGGTACTCAACCTGTCCTGTCCTATATACACACACAGTCCAGACCAGAGCGGACTCAAGCCTCAAGATCAGGGTCTGGTTCCACTGGTGGCTCCAACCAAATACCCCTATAGTCTGCCCATCTTTTCCAAATCTTGAAATGCTTGCTAAGGCAGCCCGAGCCAGGAATATGGGTTTCTCCATCCGCATACAGAAATCTAGGCCCCTCTTCCATGCTACGAGCGATGTGGTCTGCGGGTCCTTCCAGGCCCTTGCAATGTCTCTCTTGGCCACAGTGAGGCCTAGCAAGAGCAGGTGTCTCTTTTATATGTTGCCTCCCACCCCCTCTAGCACATGTAGCAACCCCAACCGCGGCGTGCGTGGGAGCACCCAACCCAGCGCCTCGTCCAACCCATTCCAGACGCCATTCCAGAATCTACTCAATCGTTCGCAACTCCATACTGTATGAAAGAAGTTGCCCTCCTCGTGTCCACACCTAGTACAGTCTGGGGAACCAATCAGGCCCGCCCTCCAAAGCCTCTGTCTGGTATAGTACACCCTGTGAAAGTATTTGAATTGTATCAAACGAAGACGGACCGATATGGCCGCCCCTCTGGGACCCCCCATCGCCTCATTCCAGTCCTCCTCCTCCAGCGGCCCCACCTCAGCCTCCCAGGTTTCTTTAAGCTTCTGCAGATCTGAGGAACAGTGTATGATCAGGGACTGGTAAATGCGTGAGATTTTCTTTGTGTCTATGTTTCCCATAAAGACTCGGGCCTCTAGTGGGCTAAACTCGGGAAGGGACGTCAAGCCCTCCAGATCTGGGGCTAGGGCATGGCGCAACTGTAAATACCTGAAGAACTGCGTGCGGGGCATGTGAAATGCTGTGCTGAGCTCCAGGAATGACTTAAGCGTTGTTCCTGACATAACATCCCCCAACCGGGAGATACCAATTGCGTCCCAGCCTGAAAAACCGGAGAGGGCCGCCAAACCTGGTAAGCGGCCGTTGCCCCATAGGGGGGTTTCCTCAGTTAGGGTCTGCCACCACCCCATCCTCCGCAATGCCCGTTTCCAGACATCAAAGACCACTTGTGTCGCTGGCGGCAGGGTCTTGCGCCCCCTAGTCTCATACAGCCATGTGTGGAGCGTACGCGGTTCCATCAGTAGCCTCTCTAGTGCGTATGCAGGGTCGCTCCTCTCCCCATACCACCAATCATTTAACACTAATAAATGGGACGCCTGGTATTAGGAAAGCACATCTGAGGTCGCCAGCCCTCCACAATATGTTGAACGAAAACATTTACGCAACGCCACCCTAATCGATCCTCCCACCCAGAGGAATTGCCCAAGGGCGGAGTCCACCTGTTTAAACCAAGAGGGCTGGATCGGGTACTGGTGATTTTGTAGCTGATATAGCAGTCTGGGTAGGGCCACCATTTTAACTTTAATGTCCGCTTGGGTCCGTTCCCAGACCGGCGCTACATTGCGCTCCCACGCGACTGCCGGCAGTTCTGTCAAAAACACTCCCAGGTACTTAAGGCCTCCTGTTGCTTTCTGCAATTCTGATGCCCAGCCTCCCAGTGTCGGGCCATCCCCCCAGTACCCAGAGCGTAGATTTGCGGGGATTCATGTAGAGGCCCGAGGTTTCGGCAAAGATTTGCAATATACGCAACAGGCGGGCCCTGATCTGTTAAGATCCGTCAAGAAAAACAGGACGTCATCTGTGTACAATGCAATGCGGTCCGACACTTCCCGCGACCACTCAAGCCCCCACAACTGTGCATCGATCCGGACCCAGGCCGCAAGAGGCTCCATGGCTAGGGCAAATAAGTACGGAGAGAGGGGATAGCCCTATCTGGTACCCCTCTAAATGGCAAATTTTGATGACACCGCCCCCGCCATTCTAACTGAAGCCGTTAGTTCGGTATACAGTAACTTCACATAAGACACAAACACCGGCCCTAGGTTCAGGCGCGGCAAGAGCGAGAACAGATACGTCCAACTGAGGGAATCGAACGCCCTGTCCATATCAGCCAAGAAAAACGCCGCCTGTGTCGCAGAGGACCGAACCGCCGCAATCGTGACATGGGCTCTCCTGATGTTGAGCCGAGTCGCCCGCCGGGGCATGAACCCCGCCTGATCAGGGTGGACAAGATCGGAAATATACGGTAGCAATCTATTGCCCAGCGCTTTGGCCAAAACTTTGGCCTCCACATTCAGTAGAGAAATCGGGCGGTATGATGCGTACTGCTCAGGGGGTCGACCCGGTTTGTGAAACACCACCACCTCGGCATGTCTCCAGTCCGGGGGTAGACTGCCCTGTTCCCTAGCCTCCTCCACCACTGCCCTGTAGTGGGCTCCCAGTTGCAGATGAAATTTCTTAAAGAATTCGCTGGGGAAGCCATTGGGGCCGGGAGCCTTCCCAGTATTCAGTTCCCCAAGAGCCATTTCCAACTCATCCTCTGTCAGAGGCCTGTCTAGGCGTTCGCGGTTTCATCGGTGATCGCTTTTGGCGGCAAGTCGTCTATAAATTTGGCGACCAGGTCCGCGTCTATGTTTTCATGTGGAGAGTATAGATCCGCATAGTATGCCGCAAATCCCTCCGCAATCAGCTTGGGATCTGTCATCGGGGTGCCTGTGTCATCCATAATCCTCGGGGGAGTCTGAGCATAGAACTGTCCCTGACATAGTCGATGAAGCATCATCCCTGATTTATCTCCCCATTGATACACTCTGCTGCGGGTAGCTAGCCACATCTGTCGTGCCTCATCCATTAATAATGAGGCATAGGACTGCTGCGCAAGTAGTGACTGGTCCACCTGTCGATCCTCCCCAAGTAAACTACGTCGCTCCAGTGTGTTTGGGTATTTTAAGGGTTCAGATATAATTTTTCGGTTATGGGGTACAGGGGTAGTTTTAGGGTTTAGGGATAGGTATGGGTTTTGGGGTACCGGGGTATTTTAGGGTTCAGGGCTAGGTTTGGTTTTTGGGGTATAGGGGTATTTTTAGGGTTCAGGGGTAGGTTTGGGATTTGGTGTACAGGGGTATTTTAAGGGTTCCGGGCTAGTTTTGAGGTACAGGGGTATTTTTAGGGTTCAGGGCTAGGTTTGCGTTTTGGGGTACAGGGGTATTTTAGGGTTCAGGGGTAGGTTTGGGTTTTGGGGTACCGGGTTATTTTTATGATTCAGGGCTAGGTTTGGGTGTTGGGGTACAGGGGAATTTTTAGGGTTCAGGGGTAGGTTTGGGTTTTGGGGTAGGTTTTGGTTTTGGGGTACAGGGGTATTTTTAGGGTTCAGGGCTAGGTTTGGGTTTTGGGGTACAGGGGTATATTTAGCGTTCAGGGGTAGGTTTGGTTTTGAGGTACAGGGGTATTTATAGGGTTCAGGGCTAGGTTTGGGTTTTGGGATACAGGGGTATTTTTAGGGTTTAGGGATAGGTTTGGGTTTTGGGGTACAGGGTATATTTATAGGGTTAAGATGGGTTAGTGTTTAAGGGTGTTGGGGTATTTTAAGGAGTAAGGGTGGGTTATGATTATGGGGTGCAGGGGTATTTAAAGGGAGCAGGGTGGACACCCGGAGCTGGAATGTACAGAACCTGGGAAGAAAAAACAATGAAATATTGGGAACAACGCTCGCTTTTTTTTTCGTAATCCTGCGCCCCGCACCCGCCCGCGCCCCCAGCACACGCCCACAGCACACGATATAAGACATGGCATGAAGGGCGGAACGTACCACACGCCCTCAGCGTTTGTCACGCCCCCAGCACACGCCCACAGCACAATGCAGACAAGCCCACAAGGGACTACTTTGCTGGCACGGTTCTTTTACCTTTTAAATGTATATGGTGGGCGTCTGCATAGCCTATGTCCTTCTGCTGCAACTGCCCTTTCCAACGCTGTATTGGGTGTTGTGATTGGTGCTGTGGTTCCTGAGATTACCCGCCTCAAAGGTTTGGGCTCTCTCTTTATTATATTAGTATAGATTATTGAAATGTACTGTCCTGGACCTCTGCTGAATTGGTAATGGGAACATGAAACTGTACTATTTTGCGCACCGGTACAAGATTTGTCACTGCAATGTCCTTACTGCTGCTTTGTTTCTAATAAATATTGTTTAAAAAAACTATGGAATACCAGCATTTGTAAATGCTGGAAGATTAAGCAAGCAATTGCCTATAGTCACATAGTGCTGGGCTAACCTGCCACCGGAAATCGAACCATGAACCCCGTAGTCAGGAGCCAGGTACCCTGGCCACTGCGCCACACCTCTTCCACAACTATCTGCTCGACGTGCTACAGATTTTACATGAAAACAAACCCTCTTGCATATAGTTTGTGTACATGTAAGATCTGTAATGTCATATCAATATCAGAGGGGGCTCCATTGTGTCCATTAATATTGCACAGTTTTCAGGTGGTGGCTGCTAAAGCCCAGTCCCACACATTCACAATAAATATCTGACATGCTGCACTAGCCTTGGGCAATGCAACATGTGAGCTAATGGAGCTTCAGTGGGGCTTGTCTGTCATATGCTCCAATGCCTCACCAGAAGCCAAGCTAGAGAAGGAGAGTCTGCCTACATCTTGGCTTCCGATTGGGCAGAAGCTCGAGGATCTGAATGGAAAAAGTAGAAGCTGTGGACTGGTATGAGCTTCCAGTTGTCCGTCTGGTGGTGAAGGTGCAAAGTCTCCACTCCTAGAGCCAGATAAGCAGGAGTTCCAGCTGGGAGAGCTTGAGGAGGAAGGAAGTTTCTTAGCTTCAGTTCTAGCATATGTGTGTTTCTTAACACGTGCATTACTACGAATGTATCTGTGCGTCTCAGAGCATGGCTGTGATGGACTTCAGAGCCTGTCTATCCTGTCTATCTCTGTTAGCACAGCAAGTCCTGCGATGAAGACAATGCATTTTCATGTACTGCCCTTTTTTTAAAACTACGTTTCGCCTCTTTAAAAATTCAGGAAATGTTAGTGCAGCTGGAGGAGGCCAAGGTTTTCTCTACTTTGCACTTAAGAGCTGATTATCACCAGGTTGAGCTTAGTGAGGATTCACATTCATTAACAACATTTAAAAAAAAATTCTTGCAGTGCTTACAGATTTCTTCACATACCATTTGGCTTATCCTCAGCAATGTCTATATTCCAGAAATTGATGTTTCAAGTTTTAAGAGAATATGGATAATGTTCTTGCCATCAAGATGATATCAAACGCCACCCTAATATCGGCAAATGCTATGCACAGGTTGTCGTAGGTCAATCTAAAATATGTCCACATGATTAATGTGAAGCTGAATATCTGATCAATCACGGTAACTTTAGTTCAAAAATCTCCTGCAAAGGGGACAATAGCTGTGTTTCAACAATCCACTCCTGCAATTTAGTCTTGATGGTAAAACACCTTCTGCAAATTGTTAAGCAAACTTAGGGGGCAATAATTCCTGGATGACCCCTATTTCCCTTTTTAAATATGGGTATTAATTGAATGCCACACGAGGAATCAGGAACCCTGTACCCTGTATTGATACTAGTAGACAAAGGAATAATGGAACAGCCCAACACAGTTGGCTCAGAGCAGAATAAATCCCCAGGCACCTTATCGGGACTGGGAGCTTTCCCATGTTGCAGTTTTTTGATGGCTCTCAACATATCTTGTAGGGGAAAAAGCAAAATCAGAACCTGATGGCCAACTACAATTTTACAAGGGAATGCCCGCCTGATTCATGGTGTCATCTTTAGTTACCATTTTCAGCAACACCCAAATTGTGTGCCGAATATAAGTTTGCAAAGTGTTGTTCCCAAATATGTGTTTGAATAAAAAACTCTAAAAGTCTACATTTCGATAAGTCACCGTGGCCAGCAATTTGCCAAAAGGCTGCCGTGTTTTTACCTTTTGAAGCCTCTATGATTTAAAGCCAAATGCTTATACCTAGATCTAGCATCTCTAAATCCCTGTAAATCACGCGATTTAATGGCCTTGATTATTCCAGATTTTGCCTTACAGCAATAACTAGAAAACAATAGGGTAGTCTTACACGATGAGTTTTGGGGTGTTTGGGGTTTGCTTCTCTGGTGCATAACAGTTTCAAGGCCCTAAATAGGGCGGAATGAATTTCTATAAATGGGATCTCACAAATGGCGCCATCAGCAAAGGGGCCTAAAGTGGAATTAAATAAATTATAAATTTGGAATAATGTATCTGGCTTAGATGTAAGTTTGGAATATGGTACAGATCTTCTGTTATTCCCAAGGGGCAAAGGGATCTCTCACTGCTTGTTTGAATTTCTGACTGATTTGCCTCGACTTCTTTTTCTAGACCCCTTAGGGATGTTTCAATTGTTGTTTTTGTTTGTAATCAAAAAAGAGAGTGAGGAACTAGAGTAGCTAGTTTGTTTCCCCAAGGGATATGTATTAATCAACAAGAGCTAGCTACTTGGAAAATGTTATGTGTCTGCTTGGTCAAAAACAATTGTTTCTGAGGGGGAAGAATTGTTGTCACCCGTTCCATTAGGATATTCATTTTGGTCTCTAAAGCTCCACGATGACTCAATTAGTTTCTCCGTGCTTATCTGTGCTCCTTGGGAGCTTGGGACTCTTTTTTTTTTATTTAAACTTTTTTTGATTGCGTTTTACAGTGATTACATCAATCCACCCTCCCCACCCCTAATCCCCCCCCTCCCCAATACAGGCAAAATTCTAAACTTACAATACATCATCTTGGTATTGTCACAGAAAAAATTTGTTTTAAATAAGGCGGTACAAAAAGCACAAAAAAGCACACAAAAAAAGGAACAAGAGGAGAAAGGAAGACAAAACACTTAAGAAGACCAATAAAACAAGAAACAAAAAGCAAAATAGAATCCAAGGATATCTCTATTTTAGTAATTACATATCATTACAAATCATTTCATTTCATTACTATTCATTATATCATTGCTAATCCGGTCTCCCTGCCCATTGTCTGACCAAGTCCCAAATTTCTAGCCCTTTTTTTTCTTCTTCCAGCCCTTCCGATTATAGATAGCTATTTCAAGGTTATATGTAGCTAGAAAGCGTGTACGCCATTGTTGAAATGTAGGTGGGTATTGATCCAACCAGTCGGATGTCAGGCAAATTCTTAGTACAGCCATCGAAATAAATATAAGTCCCAGCAATGGCATAAGGTCTAATAGCATTATCCACCCCTAGGATTATTTCTGCTGTGGTAATCTCTATAGTGGTTTCTAAAATTCCAAATAGAAATTAAGAGATTTCTCGTTTGATAATATCTAAGGTGAAGCATGTAGCCAGCATGTGTGTCAGATCGGCCTCAGGCATCATACATCTAGGGCAGAGTGTACCCTTGCCCACACTCCATTTAGATACCCTTCTAGGGGTGTAATAGAGTTGAAAAAAAGTTTTATAAAATTGGGCTTGTAATTTGGTGGACATTAATATAGTACTTGACAGTTTCAAAGCTTTATGAGCTTCCACCTCTGAAATACCTATTTCGTTATGCCATTTACATATATGTTTATCTACATCATCTGGTAGTGCTTCAGATAAATCTTTATAGATCTCTCCAATTTTGACCCTATCTGTTCTAACAACGGTTTCAATTGCTGGGGTTTTCTTAAAGCACCCACTGCCACTGAGGTGCCGGGTTTTTAGAGACCCGGTGGTGCCAGGGGACCACACCCGAAGACCTCTGGGTTCTCCCTGTTCTGGACTACAGAAACACAGAGTCTTCTAGTTGAAGTCAGAGATCGAGGTTTATTGGTTGCAACCAAGTAACATGTGTCCTAGAAGTACGACAGCACGGGCCGTAAGTTCTCAGGAGACTGTTCGTTTTTACAGAACCAGCCTTCTCCTTATATACAGAAATAACAGCTGCGGGCAAGAATTCTTGAGTTTATGATATGGTTATACACATATTTCTACAATAATACAAAGAGCGAAGTCATGCTGGTCAGTACATATTTTAGATGTCCGGATCGTGATGGATTACCCTGCCAGGCCCAGAATTCCCATCAGATATCGATGAAACACCAATAAGGTCGGGTACCCTCCCGTCGTAAAACTGGTCATAAACAAGAATCATGGACAGGTGTATGTGTATGGAAAACATGGTCTGTGTGTAGTGAATGGTTTATGGCATGTTGTGCCTTGATGATATCTTACTCGGCCACTGGGCGAGGAGCTGCCCAAACAGGTTTGGCTGGAGGCAGTGGAGTCAGCTCGGCCAGGTCATTGGGAAGTCAGCTATGGTGGACGTGTCCTTTCAGATCAAACTCGGCCTTAATCAATTGACTATATGAGGGCAAGTCATAAGATGGATGCCGTTTACAAAATGAAGTCTGAGGGTTCGGAACGGAAACCACGATTTAAGGGCGTTAGCATCATTCAATCATGACGCAAATGCATAGGGATAATGTCCTAATCATTACCGGTCCGTCGATACCAAATTCGTCATGGTACGACGACATTTTGTGATACGAGTGTTTGGACCTCGATACCGGTGGAACAGCAGGGTCCGGAATTTCAGTACCACAGACCCTCCTTTTGCCCTCATATTAGGCAATAACTCATGCTAATCTGAGTCCAAATCTGTATTGGTGAATTCATGGAGATGCTGCTGTAGCATCATTCTGTTGCTCAATTCGTCCCTTGATACAGGCTTCCTTACACATGAAGTAGCACAGAGGCCACATATTGCAGGAGCGCACTGTACAAACAGACAGAACATAAACAGAACGGCCAGGATCATCCCAATGAAGATCAGAGTTTTCCATCCCCAGGCAGAGATCAGTTCCCACAGCCACCCTAGCAGGGACCAATCCCCTTTCTCCACGTGAAGGGAATCAGAGATTTTGTGTAATTTGGAGATGGCCTGGTACACTGTCGGAGCATTGTCAGGGATAAAAATGCAGCAACTAGATTGGATCACTCTACATACACCACCACGGTCTGCAAGTATGACATCTAGGGAAACCCTGTTCTGAAGGGTCATAAGTCGATCAGACTGAAGCTCAGCTGTCAAGTTGCTAAGGGCACCGGCCGTTTCAGTCACGGCGGACTCAACTATCCTCGTCAATTGTCGAATGTTCCTGCTGTTCACCATAGGCCCCAAAATGGCAGAAAATTCTTTGCGAAGTCTCCAAACTCTTGACCCGCAGTGTCGTCTTGACTCACGACACCCCTAGCTGTCCTTGTCCGATGGTAATCTGCCCCGGCAGTGTAGGTGGGTGGCAGCAGAAACGAGATAAAGCATGTGCTCGAGAAGTCAGGGGGCAACCATGTATAGGCTTTGTCATGGCAGACGAAATAGGTGCCTTTAGCCGCCAAGAATGGAGGGGAAGTTCGGGAGGCAAACACATATGTTTCCGTGCATACGCTCTTCCCCAACTGTGCTTTGGGATCCCTGCCAATACCTTGCAGACATAAGTGACCTCGGTGGGGCACTATCCAGACTGGGGAGGATTTCTTTGTTTTCTGGCTTTTATTCAAAGAGATCCCGTATTTAGTTACATTCCAACAGCTGTAGGGAATGAGTTCATCTTTAGGAATCGTTTGATACGTGTCAACATCCCTACTCATATTTCTTATTCCTACCACTAGTGCCTTGTTGCTGGAATCGCTCTCTGTGGAACGGGGCGGGTATGGTTCTAGGGCGAACAGGAACATGGTCTGGAAAGCCCACAGAGAACCATAATAACTGAATGGCAGGATGAAGTATGGAATGCCCTTATCTGTCGTGTGTGGCATGAGTCCACAGATCCAACAATTCGATGTGTTCATTATAGACTGGTGCTGGTGTAGGAGCTGGATGAAGGAGTTATTTACAAACTCTAATCTTCTGGCAGACTCGTGTTCAGGAAGAGGGTGAAAGGAGTGTAAAGAAACAGTTGGAGGAGGTGTGGGCTGAGTGTTGTTTACAAAGGTGACTTGAAACGTGGATAAAGTATAACCAATCAAGAACATTGTTATGCTACATGTCATCAAAATACATATTATCAAGAATTTCTTTCTTGCCATCACAGTGCACATTTTCTTGTTAAAGTTCATGTGTCTAGCAGGTCTCTCTACCCTCGGAAACTCCATCCTCTGGTTGCTGCCCGCGGTGGGAGGTTGCTTCTGCCAAGATGTGCGCTCTGTCCAGTCCGGGGTAATTCCCTCAGACCGACCAGAACCGTTGACCTAGGCATCCCCGGCTGCACTCCTCAGACTTCAACCGCGGCCCTAGCAGCAGAACCGGATGGCGGTTCGAAAATCAAAAATGAGCTAGTTCCCTGGGCGAGAGAGCTGTAAAATCAAAAATAGTTCATGGGAAAAAGGGAAAATCGCACTAATTTGATTATGTCAGTTCCTTGGTCTTGACCTCAGATTATATCGTTCTTTCCCAGGTACGGTGTAATCTTCAAACAATGTTTCAGGTTCTGTAATGTCTAACTGCATTGACGGTGGCACAGATCCTTGCAAAATACAATCGCTCTCTTTGTCGGTACCAGTTCCTTTTAATCGTGCATCGCTGAAGGGGACAAAGCGAGGTATGAACTCTTGTCTCGGAATCAGCGACTCTTTGCCGGACCCACCGGTCATATGGAAGGGGCAGCGGGACCCTTTTGCAATGGGCGCCGTGCACCCAGTGTTTTTTTCCGTGGACACGTACTGCAGAGCGGGTAGATAGCAAGACCTGGAAAGGTCCGGTCCAGCGAGGCTCCTCGTTCTTTGTTCGCCTGAAGTTCCGAACTAGGATCCAGGAGCCGGGTTCGAAGGCGTGGCCTGGATCGTCAGACGCCGGTGGAGAGGAGCTGTGGACCTGTTGATGTAAAGCATGCAGTTTAGTTGTCAATTCGTGCAAATAGTCAAACAGTGCGGGGTACTCTATTTCACTCAATCTCTTGGGTCTGGGCACACCCCAGATGTTAGCTGGGCGGCCGAACACGATTTCATATGGGCTAAGTCCCAATCTGGAATGGACAATCATTCTGGTGGACAGGAGTGCTAAAGGCAGGGCGTCTGGCCACTTGAGACCTGTGCTGGCATGGATCTTGGCCAATTTTAATTTTAACGTGCCATTATAGCACTCTACCAATCCTGCCGATTAGGGGTGGTTTGCAGCGTGGAATTTCTGGTGGATTGCTAGACACTCACACACTCTCTTCATCACTCGTCCCACGAATTCACTTCCATTATCACTCCAAACAATCCTAGGCATGCCGAATCTAGGGAAGAATTCTTTGACAAGGGCTTTGGCAGTTGACAATGCAGTGTTGTCCTTAAGGGGGTACGCTTCTACCCACCTGGAGAAGGCGCAAACGACAACAAGCACATATTTTAGGTTATTGCACCTCTCCATGTGAATGAAATCGAGCTGTAAGACCTCGAACGGGTACGTCGGAGGCGCAAAATGACCAACTGGGGTTGGGGTTCCCCTACCGGGATTGTGCTTCAAACACACCATACAGTTTCTGACCAGATTCTCTGCACATTTTGGGATACCACTATTCTGCCATACTGGGGCCAACAGTTTACATATTCCTTTCACACTGATGTGCGCCATTCCATGGGCCATCGTCACCACTGCGAGCACATAGGCGTTAGGTAACATCCATCGCTGATGTTCTGACAGGTCGACCCAACAACCATTCGCATCTAATCTACCCTTGCTTTCTCTCCATTCATTCACCTCTTTCTCAGTAGCATCAGCTTGTATAGATTTTACGCTTTCGATGGTGTCCTCACACATACCCACATCAGGGGTCCATCTAGCAGGACCTACAACATACGTCCGACTCATTGTGTTCCTTGCAGTCTCTTTCGCGACCTCGTCGGCAAATGCATTCCCTCGACCAACATCATCTTGAATCTTTCTGTGTGCACTGCATTTCACAATTGCAACTTGTAGAGGCAAGGTCAGTGACTCGAGAAGGTCGTGTACTAGCTGGCCGTGTTGAATTTTTGCACCATGTGACGTCAGAAACCCACGTTCACGCCACAATCTTCTAAAACTGTGGGCTACGCCAAAGGCATATTGCTATCAGTATACACATTCACTCGTTTTCCTTTCGCCAACATACACGCTCTTGTGAGTGCGACTAACTCTGCTGCTTGCGCGGAATTGTGGGGGATGCGAGCTGTCTCTACAATCGTGTGTAATGTTGTCACGGCATATGCTGCAGTCGTATCACCATTTGGCAACTTGAAACATGAACCATCAACCCATAACGCATCATTACATTCAGGGAGGGGAGTGTCCTGCAAGTCTACTCTCCCTTTTCTCTCTTCCTCTGTCCTAAAGCAGCAATCATGTTTTTCAACCTCATCTGTCTCTGCTGGAATGGGTAATAACGTAGCAGGGTTGAGTGTATCACACCTCTTTATGTGAATGTGACTTGCTAACAGTGTCAATTCATAGTTGGATAGTCGAGCACTAGTTAGATGTTGTGTTTTCGTCCTGTTTAGTACTGCATGTGGGACCATAACGATCAGAGTATTATTCATGACTAGCCCAGCAGACTGTCGAATACAGACAGCTGCTGCAGCAGTGGCCCTCAAGCAACTTGGTAATGCCTTAGCTACAGGATCTAGAGTCGCAGAGAAATACGCACATGGGCGTTGTTTGTCCCCAAAGTGTTGCGTCAAGACTGATAATGCGCAACCTTCCTTCTCATGGACATATAATGTAAAAGGCTTGCTGTAGTCGGGGTTGCCCAATACAGGAGCCGAACATAACGCCTCACGCAACTCATGGAAACTCGTCTGACAATCTTCAGACCAAGGCAAAGGGTTGGGTGTGTCTTTACGCATTAATGCCAGCAAAGGTTTGGCCAATAGTGAGAAGTTCGGTATCCATTGTCTACAGTACGATGTAATGCCCAAGAAGGCACGCACTTCTCTTTGTGTCCTTGGGACACTCAGTTCTGCAATTGCCTGTATTCTTTCTGGGGTCAGTCTCCTTCCCTCCTTCGATAAGATGTGACCTAAGTAGGTTACTTCTTGTCGACAAAATTGTAATTTGGAAAGCGAGACTTTGTGCTTCATGTCACATAAATGATGTAACACTGACAATGTCGTTTGTTTGCAAATTTCTTCGGTATCTGCAGCGATCAGCAGATCGTCCACATACTGAATTAAAGTTGCACAATCCTGCAGAACAATCGTGTCTAGTTGTGTTTTCAGAGCCTGACTGAATATTGATGGACTTTCACAGTAGCCCTGAGGAGCGCGTTTAAAGCGGAAGCTTCGTCCTCCTAAATTGAAGCCAAAGATATCTCTGCTCTCCTCGGCAATCGGGATGCTGAAGAAAGCGTTCTTCAGGTCAATCACTGAAAACCAATTGGCTGAAGCTGGAACAATTGTCAATAAGGCAGTAATGTCGGGGACGACTGGAAACTGTGGTACAACGATCTTATTCACTTCCCTGAGATCAATCACAAATCGGTACACAGGGGGCTGTGAAGGATCGGTACGCTTTAAGACAGGCAAAACAGGACTGTTACAAATGTTGCCTGTTGTCTCTTCGATGACATCTTTCTCGATCAGATCGTAAACGATCGCTAACAAAGCCTTTTCACATTCGTTGGATATTCTATATTGGGGAATGCGTGGTAACCTAACATTAGCTTTCAATGTTATGACATATGGCGCTATTTCCAAATGACCTACATCATTAGAACCATTCACCCAAAGTACATCCGGAAGAGATGACAATTCGGTTGGAATATTCTCCTTTGCCAAATACATTGGAGAGATAACTTTTCTTCCTACAGTAAGCTGTACTCCCGAAGGGGAGCAGTACAAAGTTGCATATAATCTCTTTAACAAATCCAAACCTAACAAGTTTTCGCCACAACCTGTTGTAAGAATGAGGGGTGCTTCTAATTCGCATGGGCCAACAGAAAGGGGCATGGGACTGTAGATCGGGTTTCTAACAGGGGCGCCAGAAAAACCTACTGAAACATTCATTTCGCCAGACAAAGGTGCGCCAGGAAGTTTTGAGTGCATAATAGAACTTTTTGTAGCACCAGTATCCAGCAGAAATGGCTCCGACACTCTGGATGTAATCACCTCGACATAAGGTCCATTCTGATCTACTGGAACTGAAACAACTCCCTCTCTTTGTCCATGGCTGTCCTAGCAATTATTACCCTCATTCTCGTTTTCTGCGTAATAGTCATCTGCATAGTACTGAGCTGACCTGGAAGACGCATTATTCTGTTGGTCAAAGCTATTCATGGAATTTTGAAGCGGAAAAGAAGTGGTATTCTGGGGGAAATTTCCACAGCCCCTACCTCTAGGAGCCTGTTGAACACCTCTACCTCTTGTACCGGAAACACCGTTTAAGCGTCGCGCAAGAGCTGGACAATTACTTTTGAAATGACCCTCTTCTTTACAATAGGCACATTGATTCAGGCCATACGGAGAACGCTGATGGGAAAACTTGTTTCCTTGCGCGTTTCTTGAATACTGCTGTGGTTGCTGATAATTGGGCTGACTAGGAGTGTGAGGCGGATAGGCTTGCTGGAGAAGAACTTTAGTTTTTAACTCTTTAGTCTTTTTGTCTGCCTTATCTAGCTCGTCTTTGCGCCTATTTTCGTAGTACTGGGCGGTGGCTAAAATCTGCGCTGACGTGGAAACAGCCCAAGCACTCTCTGAATCTTTCAATTTATTGCAGAGTTCAGGAAGCAAATTATGTACAAATTTGTCCACAAACTATCTTTGGCCACCCTCGGTAGCCATATCCTGACCACTATGATCGACGAAGGTCTCCTCAAATCTCGTGAAAAAGTCAGACACATTCTCATCTTTCTTCTGCTTGCATGCAGATAGCTTGTCCCAATTTACACGTAATTCAGGCATTAATGTTTTCATGTACGTGATAATCCTACCGGGAAGTTCTGCTATTAAAGGCTCGGGTTTAGAACCACCGACTTGTCAGGCATCGGTAGCAGTAATGTTAGCCCATGAGTCACCTAGTTCTTGATCATGATCTGTATGACGAATTTTACTCCATAAAGGATGCGGAACAACATTTCTGAACAACATGTCTACATCCGCTAAATTCATTATACATGAGCTGGCAGTCTGTGATAACTCCTTGTAATACCCAGCTGGGTTTTTACGTGGATCAGGTAGTGTCTGTTTGAGTGGTAAAACTTCAGATCTTTTCCAGGGGACATGTACCCACACACGCTGAAAATGCGGTGGAAGAGGTGGTTGTGCATTCGCATCACCTTCCCTCCAAACTGGAGGAACTTCTCTCATGGGGTATTGTCGTGCCTTTTTCCTAGCTGACACATCATCCTCATACAGTGATCTAGACACATTTCCCTTACTCCTATAGGATAATAACAGATCTATTGCTTTTTCAACATCGGCACCTACAATCATGCCTTCATAGAATTTGAATCGCATGCGGAATAATTCCTGCATTTTGCGTTTGGGATCATTTGTCTCCAAATCTTCACAAAGATATACACACATCTCTTCAAATACGTATCTCTGAGTGGGTGCATCCCACTGACGGAAGACTTCCATAACAGATTGAACATCATATTTAGCAGTGTCAGTAACCCATTTGCGTGCTAACTCATTTAGCACTTCTCTTTCCTCGTAGTCGGGCAGTTGACTACGCAACTGTCTACGTCCCGTTTTAGGGGTCGTTTTAGGCGACCCAAAGAAGGGTGAGAATAGACCAGCGACAGTACTTGCCACTCTCTGTCTGACAGAAGGAGAAGCTTGCGGCGAGGCAGATGCGCCAGAGAAGACAGGCTGATGTAAGGAGGAAGTTGAAGCAACAGCAGAAGAAGTCGAAGCAGTAGCAGAAGTAGTAT
Organism: Lissotriton vulgaris; assembly: GCF_964263255.1. NCBI lineage: Eukaryota > Metazoa > Chordata > Amphibia > Caudata > Salamandridae > Lissotriton > Lissotriton vulgaris. Next base: position 1,849,119,128 of record NC_141687.1, read on the forward strand.
CAGGATTAACAGGTGGAGCGGTAGGCAAAGTTGTAGGAGAAATAGACGGAGTATGTAGCAAAGGCGGCGGCCCTGGAGAAGGCTGCGCCGGAGAAGTAGGAACCAGCTGAAGAGGAGCTGGTGCTTGTGCAAGAGCTGCATTTCGTGCACTGGGGCGTGGTATAACAAAGCGTTTTGGGGGTGCAGTAACGTCTAACGCATATGGGGGTGGTGAGCTTAATAAGTGGGACATTAACGGATCTTTCTCTGGTGTTCCCTTTGAGCCTTGTCCCTCATGTGGTAACATCGGGTAGCATTTTTCTACTGCTAGTTTCTTGCTCCTAAGCATTCGTTCACTTTCTTGTTCTTCCTCATTATTCCTGTATGCAACGGCGGCTTGCACCATTGACATACCTCTTTTATTTTTCTTTGCTAATTTTATTTCTTTCTGTTTATCTTCCTTGCGCCATAAGCAAAAAAGAGTCAAACATCGCCGGCCGGGCTTTCTTCTTGAACAATTTGACCTCGAGGTTGTCTAATACTTCTGAGTCAAAACTACCATATTGGGGCCATTTTAAAACACCATCCTTGCGGGTGTATTTTATCCATACTTCATTATACGTGATAGGACCTACTCCGTGCTTTATATATAACTCATATGTTGGAGTTCCAATCGGAGGAACCGGACATGAATCCTCGAATCGGGAGTCCCTACTACAACCAAGACAAAACAAGTTTCCAAGTCTGCTAAGACCAGGCATCTTCGCTCACTAGTCTAGCTTCAAACTTCAAGGGATTATCTAATTATGATATTGTCGTGAATACACGAATCCCTCGGTTTTGGTGCTTGCAAGAACCAATACAAACCGTATCTCTGGGATACCAAAACTAAGAACCAAACTAAGAACTGGGAGACGCTCCACTTATACTTAACTGAATATTGAAGATCAGTGACGTCACTAGAAGACTCGTCTATCGTTTCGCTCTACCAAGGATCACTGGGTCCAAAACAAGGCGATAGTCAGGGCAGCAGTCCTTCGTAGCCGTCGGGACGCGGGGAAACTCGCAGCAAAAACCTTCGGAACCACGTCGACATGCAGGGGTCGCTAAAGAGGCTGGCCTTCCTCCGGAATTTTCACACGAAGCTCCTCACGAACATCTGGCTTGGACCGTCACCGCTTGATATCGCCTCGAGTTGGGCGCCAACTGAGGTGCCGGGTTTTTAGAGACCCGGTGGTGCCAGGGGACCACACCCGAAGACCTCTGGGTTCTCCCTATTCTGGACTACAGAAACACAGAGTCTTCTAGTTGAAGTCAGAGATCGAGGTTTATTGGTTGCAACCAAGTAACATGTGTCCTAGAAGTACGACAGCACGGGCCGTAAGTTCTCAGGAGACTGTTCGTTTTTACAGAACCAGCCTTCTCCTTATATACAGAAATAACAGCTGCGCGCAAGAATTCTTGAGTTTATGATATGGTTATACACATATTTCTACAATAATACAAAGAGCGAAGTCATGCTGGTCAGTACATATTTTAGATGTCCGGATCGTGATGGATTACCCTGCCAGGCCCAGAATTCCCATCAGATATCGATGAAACACCAATAAGGTCGGGTACCCTCCCGTCGTAAAACTGGTCATAAACAAGAATCATGGACAGGTGTATGTGTATGGAAAACATGGTCTGTGTGTATATATTTGTATATTTGTGGGGTATTTCTAGAGCGCGCCGTTCGCTCCGGAGGGAGCATCTTGGCGCTAAGGAACTTAAGTGAGCCAGTCCAAGAGGATTAGATGGAAGCTTTGGAGTGATCGTCCGGGAGATTAAAGATCCAGGTCTTTAGCAGTTTTCGGAAAGGTTTTTCCTGGGTTTGTTGTCTGAGGGTTTTGGGTAGTTTGTTCCAGGCTTTAGTTGCAAGGAAACTGAGGGTCTTCTCACCCTTCGTTTTCAGATTGTATTTGGGGAGAAGAATGAGGTTGTCGTTGGTTGAGCGAAGGTGACGGCTGGGCAGGTAGTGGGGGAAGCGTCTGGTGAGGTATTTAGGGCCTGTCTTGTTGTAGGCACGAAAGGCTATAATCAGGATCTTGAAGAGAATCCTTTTGTGAAGGGGGAGCCAGTGAAGTGAACGAAGCGCTGCAGAAATAGAGGATCTGCGGGGAAGGCCCAGGACAAGACGGGCGGCTGTGTGTAGTACGCTCTGCAGTTTTTGGATGGTGTTCTTTTTGACTCCTGCGAGCAAGCCGTTGCAGTAGTCCAGTCGCGAGATTATGAGTGCTACTGTCACCGTCTTTCTGGCATCGACGGGGAGAAAGTCAAAGAACTTTCTCAGGGATCTGATCGTTCCGAAGCATTTGCCTGCGACGGTTCTGGCATGCTGATCGAAGGAGAGATCGGAGTCAAAGGTAACGCCGAGATTCCTGGCCGACGAAACTGTCTGGGGGGGGGCAACAGAATTGTCCGGCCACCAAAGTGCTGGACAAAAGGAGATATTTGTGCCGATCGGGAGGATCTCCGTTTTGCTCGAATTGCATTTCAAGTGGTTGTTGTCCATCCATCGAAATACTTCAGTCAGGCAGTGTTTCAGGTTAAGTTCAGCTTTGGTAGATAGTTTGTCCAGTGGCACAATGAGTTGTGTGTCATCGGCATACGAGGTGACAGGTATGCCGAATGATTCTATTAGATTAAGGAGGGGAATGAGGTAAACGTTAAAAAGGAGAGGGCTCAGGATAGAACCTTGCGGGACACCTGAGGAGACAAGTTTGTCTTTGGAGTGAAATGGGCCCAAGGAAACGGTTTGGGAACGGTCGGAGAGAAAAGACGAGATCCAGGATAGGGCAGAGTCAGAGATGCCGATGTCCCTGAGTCTGCTGATAAGGATGGTGTGGGAGACGGTATCGAACGCCGCCGTTAGGTCGAGAAGGATAAGGATGGAGTTTTTTCTCTGATCTTGCAGGGTTTTTATAGTGTCAGACAGTTCAATGAGAGCGGTTTCTGTCGAGTGCTTGGGGCGGAATCCGGATTGTTGGGGATGGAGAAGGTTGTTTTCATCTAGGTAGTGTTTCAGTTCATTGTGGACTAGATGTTCCGTGATTTTTCCCAAGGCCGGGGAAGCGAGATTGGGCGGAGGTTGGTGAGATCCGTCAGGGGTTTATTCGCCTTCTTCATAAGGGGTTTGACGATTCCTTTTTTCCAGCGGCTAGGTACTGTGCCTGAGCTAAGCGAGGAGTTGATTAGGTTGTTGATGGTCGGGTTAACCTCGTCGATTAGTTGGTGAAGTATCTTGGGAGGACAAGGATCAGACGGGGCGCCCGATTTGCAGGCCAGGATGGCTTTTTTCGACTGCTCAAGAGTGACAGAGGAGAAGCGACTTAGCGTACAGCTTTGGGGGACCAGTGGGGGGGGCACTGGGAGAGTGGCGGGGGGGGGAAGTTGATCTGGATCGAGGCAATTTTTTCCTCGAAGTAGTCAGAAATTTGATCGCAGAATTTCTGAGAAGGGGGGATTTCAGGCAAAAGTGCCTTGGGTTGCGTAAATGATTTGACTATCGCAAACAGCGCCTTTTGTTTTTGGCCTGCGTTTTTTATGGCGTTGACGTAGTAGTTTTTTTTTGCCAGTTTGATTTCCGAAAGGTAGTTTTTCCTTGTTGCGATATAAGAGGTACGATTAGTAACCTCGTAGGTCTTCCGCCATTTTCTTTCTGCCTTTTTACAAAGCAGATGCGCATTAGCGAGTTCTGGTGTAAACCAGGGGGCATTGGGTTTAGTTTTGCCCCGGGAGGTGCGGGGGCGTGAGGGCGGGATTCTGGATTTTATTTCTTGGGTGATCCAGTTGTGAAAAAGATCGGCGTCGGTATCAACATTGCCGGAGAGGGTGGGAGCTTGAGTTTGCATTGACGGATTAAGAGTGATGTTATCCTGGACCTTTTTCCAATTGATGTGATTGCCGGGGAGGGAGGCAGATTTGTTGCGGTTGGGTAGGTTTTCGTTCAGGATGTGAAATGGGATCAAGGAGTGATCAGACCAGATCTGGGGCGAGGGCAATAGTGTGGTCAAGAGAGAGAAGTTTGTGCAGACTCCATCGAGGGTATGACCTAGGGAGTGGGTGGGTGAGGTGACGAGTTGCTTAAAATTGAATATATCGAGGGTTTGGACGAAATTGATGGTATGAATATCTGTTTTCGATTCTAGATGGAGGTTAAAATCACCAAGGAGGGTGAAGAAAGGGTATCTGAGTGAAAGTTGTCCTAAGGAGTCGTGCAGTGAGTCGAGGAACTCAGATGCGTTGCCGGGTGGGCGATAAATGAGTCCGCCTGAGAACGAAGTATGATCGTTTAGTTTAATGGAGTAGCCTAGTCCTTCAGTCTTTTTTAGAGACTCTAGACTAAAGGTGTGGCAGGAGAAGGTGTCTTTGAGGATGATTGCAACACCTCCACCACGGCCCTTGGCTCTGTCTTCCCTGAAGAGTGAGTAGCCCAGGGGAAGAGCGACAGCAATATCAGGGTTACTGTCTGCTGTTAGCCATGTCTCAGTTATCATGAGGCAGTCAAGGTCGGACTCCAAGATAAGATCGTGTATATCTTGGTTGTGTTTGCACATGGAACGCGCGTTGATCAGGCCGCCTTTGAAGGGGGGCCGAGGGGCCTGAGATATATTGGCCGGTGGGACTGCTGAGTAGAGCCCAGTGGACCAGTGGCAGTGTTTGCAACTGACTGGGCCTGAAAGTGCGGCTGGGTCGAGTATACATGGACACTGCTTAGTGACCTGTAGTTGAAGGAGGTCGCAAGATTGGTAGGAGATGTGGGAGGTAAAATGGGCAGAGTTTCCTGCGCCTGTCGCGGTCTTGTCGCGGATGGGCGCAGACGGGCTTGCCTTAGGCACTCCCGCTGCGCTCGTCCGCTGCGCGTCCTGTACAGGCACATTTATAGGAGACAGAGGGGGGTGTGGCCTCAGAAAGGGGCGGAGTCAGCGTGCACGCCGGTGGTGATGGCGGCGGCAGGCTGATAGAGCTAGGAAGGGCGCCAAGCAGCTATTGTCATCAGCTGTGCGCGAAGGGGGAGAGCGAGCGCTACGTGAGGTAGGAAGTTTGTATTTTAAAAAGCAAATGAGCAAAATTGTGACACCACACAAATAAAGATTAAAATGAGCAAAGTACCTCCAGTTCCCGGCTTCCGCCTCAGGAACTGGGTCAAAGGTTTCTAGTAACCGCAATTAGATCAGCGGTATTTATACTAAGATCGGGGGCGTGGCCTCAGAAAGGGGCGGAGTCCGCGTGCACGCCGGTGGTGATGGCGGCGGCAGGCTGATAGAGCTAGGAAGGGCGCCAAGCAGCTATTGTCATCAGCTGTGCGCGAAGGGGGAGAGCGAGCGCTACGTGAGGTAGGAAGTTTGTATTTTAAAAAGCAAATGAGCAAAATTGTGACACCACAAAAATAAAGATTAAAATTTGCAAAGTACCTCCAGTTCCCGGCTTCCGCCTCAGGAACTGGGTCAAAGGTTTCTAGTAACCGCAATTAGATCAGCGGTATTTATACTAAGATCGGGGGCGTGGCCTCAGAAAGGGGCGGAGTCAGCGTGCACGCCGGTGGTGATGGCGGCGGCAGGCTGATAGAGCTAGGAAGGGCGCCAAGCAGCTATTGTCATCAGCTGTGCGCGAAGGGGGAGAGCGAGCGCTACGTGAGGTAGGAAGTTTGTATTTTAAAAAGCAAATGAGACAAAATTGTGACACCACACAAATAAAGATTAAAATGAGCAAAGTACCTCCAGTTCCCGGCTTCCGCCTCAGGAACTGGGTCAAAGGTTTCTAGTAACCGCAATTAGATCAGCGGTATTTATACTAAGATCGGGGGGCGTGGCCTCAGAAAGGGGCGGAGTCAGCGTGCACGCCGGTGGTGATGGCGGCGGCAGGCTGATAGAGCTAGGAAGGGCGCCAAGCAGCTATTGTCATCAGCTGTGCGCGAAGGGGGAGAGCGAGCGCTACGTGAGGTAGGAAGTTTGTATTTTAAAAAGCAAATGAGCAAAATTGTGACACCACACAAATAAAGATTAAAATGAGCAAAGTACCTCCAGTTCCCGGCTTCCGCCTCAGGAACTGGGTCAAAGGTTTCTAGTAACCGCAATTAGATCAGCGGTATTTATACTAAGATCGGGGGGCGTGGCCTCAGAAAGGGGCGGAGTCAGCGTGCACGCCGGTGGTGATGGCGGCGGCAGGCTGATAGAGCTAGGAAGGGCGCCAAGCAGCTATTGTCATCAGCTGTGCGCGAAGGGGGAGAGCGAGCGCTACGTGAGGTAGGAAGTTTGTATTTTAAAAAGCAAATGAGCAAAATTGTGACACCACACAAATAAAGATTAAAATGAGCAAAGTACCTCCAGTTCCCGGCTTCCGCCTCAGGAACTGGGTCAAAGGTTTCTAGTAACCGCAATTAGATCAGCGGTATTTATACTAAGATCGGGGGCGTGGCCTCAGAAAGGGGCGGAGTCAGCGTGCACGCCGGTGGTGATGGCGGCGGCAGGCTGATAGAGCTAGGAAGGGCGCCAAGCAGCTATTGTCATCAGCTGTGCGCGAAGGGGGAGAGCGAGCGCTACGTGAGGTAGGAAGTTTGTATTTTAAAAAGCAAATGAGACAAAATTGTGACACCACACAAATAAAGATTAAAATGAGCAAAGTACCTCCAGTTCCCGGCTTCCGCCTCAGGAACTGGGTCAAAGGTTTCTAGTAACCGCAATTAGATCAGCGGTATTTATACTAAGATCGGGGGGCGTGGCCTCAGAAAGGGGCGGAGTCAGCGTGCACGCCGGTGGTGATGGCGGCGGCAGGCTGATAGAGCTAGGAAGGGCGCCAAGCAGCTATTGTCATCAGCTGTGCGCGAAGGGGGAGAGCGAGCGCTACGTGAGGTAGGAAGTTTGTATTTTAAAAAGCAAATGAGCAAAATTGTGACACCACACAAATAAAGATTAAAATGAGCAAAGTACCTCCAGTTCCCGGCTTCCGCCTCAGGAACTGGGTCAAAGGTTTCTAGTAACCGCAATTAGATCAGCGGTATTTATACTAAGATCGGGGGGCGTGGCCTCAGAAAGGGGCGGAGTCAGCGTGCACGCCGGTGGTGATGGCGGCGGCAGGCTGATAGAGCTAGGAAGGGCGCCAAGCAGCTATTGTCATCAGCTGTGCGCGAAGGGGGAGAGCGAGCGCTACGTGAGGTAGGAAGTTTGTATTTTAAAAAGCAAATGAGCAAAATTGTGACACCACACAAATAAAGATTAAAATGAGCAAAGTACCTCCAGTTCCCGGCTTCCGCCTCAGGAACTGGGTCAAAGGTTTCAGTGTAGTGAATGGTTTATGGCATGTTGTGCCTTGATGATATCTTACTCGGCCACTGGGCGAGGAGCTGCCCAAACAGGTTTGGCTGGAGGCAGTGGAGTCAGCTCGGCCAGGTCATTGGGAAGTCAGCTATGGTGGACGTGTCCTTTCAGATCAAACTCGGCCTTAATCAATTGACCATATGAGGGCAAGTCATAAGATGGATGCGTTTACAAAATGGAGTCTGAGGGTTCAGAATGGAAACCACGATTTAAGGGCATTAGCATCATTCAATCATGACGCAAATGCATAGGGATAATGTCCTAATCATTACCGGTCCGTCGATACCAAATTCGTCATGGTACGACGACATTTTGTGATATGAGTGTTTGGACCTCGATACCGGTGGAACAGCAGGGTCCGGAATTTCAGTACCACACCACCCCCCTTCTTTAAGAGGAAATCCCTGATTTGCAAGTATTTAAAAAAATCGCGGGTATCAAGCTCATATTTAGTTTTTAAGGATTCAAATGAGCAAAAACCCATAGAATCATACACCGAGTCGAATTGTGAAATTCCAGATCTGACCCATCGCCTCATACATGAATCCCTTAAAATTTCAGGAAGATAAGTATTGTTCTCTAGGGTAGTACAGTAGGAAAACCTACCAATCCCCAAAAGTTTTCGAACCTGGTTCCACATGGTGTTAATACCTTTAAGTGTTTTGAAGCGCACTTTTTTCAAATGGCAATCATACGTTAATTTCCATAGGTGGTTATTTGCCTCGTTACCAAGAATAAGTTCCTATGGTGTTGGAACTGATCGAATTTGATTAAAATCTTGCCCGGCGGTTAAAAGTAGACGACTGTATTTAATCATTGTAGCTCACCAATATATTTTAAAGTTAGGCAGAGCTAGACCGCCTCTTTCCCTTGTATGTGTAATAAATCTGTGGGCTCCACGTGTTCTTCCATATCCCCAGATAAAGCTCGAAAAGATGTTATCTATTTCCTTGAATAGTGATGTGTCAAAGTTTAGACATATTGTACGAAAAAAGTATAAAAATTTGGAGGAGAATACCTTTTTGATAAGGTTACACCTTCATATGATTGTTAGGTGTAAATTATGTAGTCTAATTAGATTTTTTTTTGTTTGATTCAATAGTGGGTTCAGGTTGAGGGTCACTAAGTTGTTGAATTCGGAGGTGATATTTACACCAAGGTATAATGCATTGTCCACTACCCTTTTTTCAGAAGAATTTATTTTGTTATTAATTATGATCTGTATGTTTAGTTCAATTTATAGCCGGAGATCTCTCCGAACTTTTTCGCTTCCTCCTCCATTACCTTAACTGTTATAATTGGATCGGCTGTAACAATCGCAATATCATCTGCGAAAGCTAGGGTCTTAGTATCACCATTAGGGGTCTACATAGGTTGTATAATTTGGTTTGTTTCTAGCCTCGCAATAAATTGATCGATGTATATGGCAAAAAGTAGGGGAGAGCAGGGGCATCCCTGCCTTGTACCCCTTGTCACTTTGATGGTATCAGAGATGTCCCCATTGACCATTACCACGGCTTCAGGAGAGACATACATTTTCTGAACGGCTTTAATGAATTGGTCCACTATCCCGCTCCTTGACATGACTGACCATAGATACTGCCAGGAGACCCTATCAAATGATTTTTCTGCGTCAAGCAATATTAGGCCCATAGGATCTCCTGCTACCTCGGCCATGTCAAAGAGAGTGATCACCTCTGGACATGATCAGTGGTAGATCTCCCTGGGACAAATCCATGTTGTCTAGCAGATATCATTTTATGGATTATGGGAGCCAATCTACTTGCCAGCATTTTTTTATATATTTTTGAATCGTTGTTAATTAGAGTGATCGGACGATATGCACCTAATTCAGTTGTATCTTTGTTTTTTTTAGGAAAAACAATAATTTTTGCCCGTGCCCAAGATTCCGGAGGACGTCCCTTCAGGAACACATGAATAAACAACTTGGTTAAAATGTGTTTTAAAACTCCACCAAATCTTGTATAGAATTCCACAGGAATTCCATCTAAGCCTGTTGCTTTACCAGAAGGGAGGCTAAGTATAGAGAGTAATATTTCCACCCAGTTGGGACTCTTTTATCGTCACCTGGTTGTATGGGACATGCCATTATAGTTTGTGGTTTTTGTGCCTGGGGTGGACCACCTAAACTTGTTTCCTCTCTTGACCCTTCTGCGCCCAAGACTTGGTATCTATTGACGTTCATTTTTCCTTCCCCTTTTGGCTTCTTTTCCACAGAGTTTAGACAAATTGGGGTTCCTTGTTGTTCAACTGTCAATAATTTGGGGGGATCTTGTCTGGCTTGTACCTTGAAAAAGGATCTGAATGAAGTAATAACCTTTACCCTAGGGCCTCTTATTTTGGTTAGTAATGCCAGGAGGGGGGAGACAGGGGTTTTAATTTGCATTGGTTGGTCTTCCTTTTTTTTAATGACTATGGGTATTAAGGCTGCACTTCTCTTTTGTCAGCTCTAGTGGAATGCTGAACTTTAGATTTTTATTTCTGAGGAAATAACATATCCCTCTATTGTGGGTACAGTCTTGATCCTTTATTTTTGCAGGAGGAAACTTTTCTCCTCTTGTCTTGCCAGCACTTAAAAATTGTACTTCAGAGTCCTGTACTTCACTCTGGCCCCCACCCTGAACACTTCCACCCTCATGCGCACCCACGATCCCAAAAATCTATGATGGTGTACCATAATCTAGATTCATACTAACGTGATATATTCTACTATTTTAGCCTCCTAGAGAAAGTGTATGCACAAACAATATCTGATTTGAATCTGCCATTGCAAGCTCGAAGGCCATACATGAGGGTCAGAGACAATAACTGAATAGCAGATGTAGACCAGGTTTTAAGTGGGTCAGCTACCAACCTTTTTAAACCTCTTGCCTTATCCTCTGAGTCAATCATAAATTCAATACAATCGATTGGTTCAAATGTTACATTAAATTCTCCAGCGAGCAATAACGGGAATTTACCTGATCTTCTCGATAGATGGTGGTTAAGGAAAAATTGGAGACTCTTCATGTTTTTTGGACAGAACGATTGTAAATGTTGTACGAGTCCACATATAAGCCACTGCTCCCATGTATAGTCAGCCTGATACCATCAGGGGCATTGATTGCCATTTTTTTCATTGACAGATTAAGTAAAATTCTTACCTAAAATAACACCTGAAGAGCGACCATCTCTAGATGGGATAGCTTCAGTACTATAGTCTGAATAACCACAGATGAATAATGGACAACGTTTCCTGTAACAATATTAAGTCATGTTGATTAATGAAATTACCCCAGTCTGGTTCTGTCCGTTTATCACGTAGACTGGCAATGTTCCAGGACAACAACTGTAGGGGAGGAAGACTCCCAGTTCCCTCCATTGCTAGATTTCGAAGAGTAGAATTGGAACGGTCTAATATGTGTGAAATACATAAGGGTAGGGCCATATTCAGAGGGTCTATTCTATTGTCCCTACCTTTGCCATGTTCACTCACTGATAATGGAGTCAAGGACTCTGATGTTTGATTGTGGAATGTGTGGAATCGGTCATTGGCTTGGTGGAGAGGTATACTAGTTGGATAAAAATTCCCTGCCCCCGCCACTCCACATGGACTGGATACCACAAAGTCAATCAACCTCTGATAATCTAGGAAAAGAATGGCTTATCAAAATGTTTGCCCTCCAGGACCTCTGGTTCTCCCCTATATTGGGTACTGTAAACAAATGTGTGGAAGATCCCAAGTTGCTACAACTAGATGGATATATATTCTTTGAAACTGTTGCTATATCACCCCACTGGCATAGGTACTTTTAAATTGTATACTAAAACTCAAACGTGGCATGGCCCAGGTATCCAGGGGCAATATTCTATCCACTAAATCAGGGCCATACAAAACCAATTTGATAAGGTTGAGGTTAATGAGGTTGGGAAAGACATTGTGCACAGATTATATTGGAATGAATAATAAGTAACAATGTTGATTGAAACTAATCTAATGTGTTACCTTATTTTTTAATGCACCAACATTTTCCCATTGACCTGCCCTCAAATTAGGAGCATTTATTATGTAGATTATAGACTCTCTGTTGGGTCCCGACTGAGCGGTATTACCAATGTGATAGGGTGGTTGCTTGTGAACCATGAAGTGGTTTCACCTGCTGTTTAACCCTGGGCCAGAGGAATGGGAATTATCAATTCTGCTCATGCCTCTGCTAGTGTGGCGGTGGCGCGCAAATGCTTCCTCCGATGCCTAAGACTCACCCGCACAACGAAGCCGTACGCCCCTATACTTCCTCTTCTGGGCACCCCCAGAGCACAGGGCGTCCTGACAGAGGCCCTTTTGGCCAGCTGGACACAGGTCGGGGTGGAAACACTAGGCGACCTCTACGCTGATGGCGCTCTGCTTTTCTTCGCGGATCTCGCAGCTGGCACGGACCTCCCGGATGGACAGTTTTTATTGCATGCGTCCCTGACTCGCACACTGACTGCCTCCTGGGGGGACATGTCGGAAGAACTGCTGATGCACTACTTCATGCAATACTTGCATGTCATGGGCAACGGCTCCCATATCATTCACTGGCTGGCGCAAGCCCTACTAACCCACACGCAACTTATCACACTGTTACTCAGAGAAAAGTGGGCGACGGACAGAGGGAGAGACTGGACAGATAAGGAGTGGGCAACGATCTTGGCCGGACCGACGAATGTTCCGCGTAACCCCCATTTTAAACTCATCCAGTTCTACATCTTGCACCGTGCCTACCTCACGCCCGACAAAATAAACAGGTACTTCGCGGCCACTGACACCGCTTGCCAGCGTTGTACCCTGGTGGGGGCAGACCTGCTGCATATGCTCTGGTATTGCCCCACCATACAGACATACTGGGACGAGGTCACATCCTCGCTCACGCAAAGCACTGACGAACATGTGCCACGCACATGGGAGGCCTGTATTTTAGGACTCTATAGGCGCACAAAACTGAACAAAGTACAGGCGAGGTTCTGGGACATGGGCCTGATCACGGCCATGCGCTTAATCACCAAACACTTGAAAGCCAATGCCCCCCCACACATCCGACATTGGCACACGTCCTTCCTTAACTGGGCACGGGCAGAGAACACAGGGCTTATCCGGGAGGAAACAGCTGGCCTCCGGAAATTCCTAATCGCGCAGCTCTGGGAGGACCTCCTCAAGGCCTTCCAGCAAACCTGTCAGGAACAACAAGAGGTACCGTGAGAAGGAACGGCCCATTGCTAATGATGGGAGGCACCACAAGCGACCACTGCGATTGCCGCAGTCCCCCCCTCTCTCTTCCCCGCGCCCCTTCTTCCCCCCCTAATCCCCCCCTCCTCCCCCTCTTTTCTATGCAGTTGCGGCCTGGGCTGATGCTAATGCTCCCACCCGCCTGCCACGCCTCACCTACCTGCACTGCGCCACACCTACATCGCTGCCCCTTTTCCGACTAGCTCCCATTCTGCGACCTGCCGCTGATGACATACTGATCGCTCCTCCACACTGGGCTACAATTCCTACACAGCGGATCCTAGCCATGTCCCTTGGAGAATGGCCCCTGACATAGTTGTGTCCTGGAGTCGTCTCACGTGGGCCTCCACCCGGGCCCCCCGCACCCCGGCGATTGCCCCGCCGCACCCAGTCCCCAGACTGTTAACTCACCGCTGCACCTGCGACCACCCCCCCCCTTACGCGCTGACAGATGCTATTGTTTACCCCCATAGTTTTACAAGTTCCGGAACTAGTTCCCACGCTGGTCATGTTCCCCGACCAGGCCCTTTATTGAACAATAAAGGTCTTTAAAAATAGAATAAAAAATAAAACAAAATGCCTCTGCTAGTGTGTGTTTGAGTTAGAAGATCTAGGGGGCCTGGCATAGATTGAAGATCCTTCCTGATTATTAGAATACAATAACTTCACCTTGCTGTTGGTATTTGGTTCTACAATACCAATATTTTGTGTTGTCCCCTTTGGGCAATCTGTGCATTTGTGGTTGATGATGCTTAGAAAGGATGCTTGCTAAGAGCTCAGGCACACATTTTACTAACAACTTCTACCCCCAGCTGACTATAGGGCAACTCCGCTTGATGGGCAACATTGCCTGCATCCTGGTGGCTCATAGGTAGTTGAACTGATTTCTTAACTGCCTCTCGGAGGTCTATTAACCTAATAGTCAATGATGATACGGCCTGTTCAAGTTCACAAGCAGTGTTTCTTAAGAAGTCTTGTAGTCTAGAACGGTCCTAATATCAGCTATGTCCTTGATAAAGGTCTCACGTCCAGGTTTGGGAATTGATTAAGTAGTTCTGAGGGGGCTCACAAGTGGGGCATACAAATTAGGACTTAGGACATCCAAGCCAGCCTGTGGAACACTGTCTTGAGGTAGATTTCTCTACGAGAGGAGGATCTATCTTCTGATGGTATAGAAAACTGGGCCTCATTTGCATTAGTGGTTAGTGCTGTGCCTAAAACCTTGTTTCCAAGTGAGGAGTTAGGCACTGAGTTGGTCTTGGCAATGGGTGAGCTTCTTTTGAATGAGCCACATTTAGCATTGGGTAAACCCTTATAAAATTCTGTTCTGTTGCTTTTGGAAGATGGCTGTTTCTTTTCTTTGTTGAGAATATCCTCAACTTCCACAATCAGGTTGTCTGTATCCTGAAGGGCACAATTCTCAGCCACATGCCCTGCAGCCTTTGGCTCTTTTCTAGCATCCAGAGGTAATTCAGCTACCTTTCTCTTCCCCATGAGAGAACAAAGTTTCCCAAATGGATACAAATTAGATGTTAAAAATTTATATTTAGGCACGGCGCAAACCAAGATGGCCGCCTGACGGAGAGCTCTGTCCCGCGACTAGAGATGCTGTGGTGATTTCTCCGGTTCCTGCCCCTTTCTGCACCAGAAAAGGTGCTCTGCTGCTATCGGAAGACTCCCTAATAATGTCATGAGTATTGTCATGGCTTTTTACTTCTTTTACATGGAGATATTTTGGAAATAGTACTCTCCTCCCATGCAGCCGCCATTTTGTTTTTCCTGTAATGGTGTTTCTTTTTTTACCTCAATTACATTATATTTGAAGGAAACTCCAACATACTTTCCCTTACTATGTATTTTTTTGCATAGTCATGTCTTACATCTGTTATTTTTGACCAGCGGTCTTCTATAATTGTTTAATTTGGATGCTTTTGTGCAAGTGGAACTTTAATCCCTGTCTGCTACCTTTTTGCTTTTAAAACACTGATAATAATACGTTTTTCTCTACATTAAAGTGCTCTTCTCCTGGATTTCTACACCCTTCCGGATTATTACTATGCTCTTTGCTTATGGGAAGGAGCAAGAAATTACTTTTTATTAATAAAAAGTCTACTATTGACACTCCTGGGGCTTGCTCATCTCACACTAATTTTTCTTTACAAATCACTGGCAAGATGGCGCAATCTAATTCTTTAAGGTCAGTGGCTCCGCCAACTTCTTCAACCAAATTGTAAATGCCATCCTCTGCCACAAAGCGTCATAAACAGGATCGTCCTTCTCTGCCAAAGTCTGTCTCCCCGGTATCCTTGGACACTGTGCTGGATGAAATATGTGCCTTACGTCCTTTTATTGAGGAAACAAACTCGTTTATAAGTCTTGGACGCTAAATGGACATCCATGGAATCTTTTATTTCTACGGTGGAACAACAAGTTGGAGAGTTACATAACATGTCTGTTAAGGTTGTTATCTTAGAGAAGGAGGTCCTTCTGTTGAAGAAATCTGCTGAAGATCTTGAGAATAGAAACAGACGCAATAATCTTTGATTATATGGACTTCCGGAGGGCCTTAAGGGTGAAGATCCTGTTCATTTCTTCACCACCTTTCTTCCAAAACTTCTAGACCTTCCTCCATCTACAAACCTAAGTATTCAACAGGCTCATAAACTGGGCACTTGTTTGACTACAACTTTAGCTCCTTCAAAACCACTGGGTGTCATTTTTCTCTTTTTGAAATTTACTGACTTCTTACTAGTTTTGAACACCGCTAAAGCCAAAAAACATCTTACAATGTCTCATTCCAAGTTATTCATTTCACAGGATGTTTCTCTAGCAACTGCTAAACATGAAAAGGATTTTCTTGACCTTCGTCCTGCTCTGCACCCATTGGGCGCAATATATGGGTTATTTCATCCATGCTTATATAAGGTCACTTTTCAAAACAAAACTTCCACCTTTGAAGACCCGGTAGACTTGAGGAAATTCATCCAAACTCATTCTACAATGTCGATGGAGTCATTCAAGTCTCTGGTCCTTCTTCCGCAACTTCGATACCTAGACTTATTTCTTTGTGACATGGTTTATCTATCTAACTTCATTTGAAACTTTTTCCCTTGCAGGTTGTTTGTTGATATCTGTTTTGTTGTAATCTGTTTTTCTAACATGGTACTCTTCTTTTTTAACTTCCGCTTTTATCTTCCCACAGAATTTGTCTTTGAAATATCCTTATGTATCCGTTTCCTGCTCGTTTTATATACCTCCCTGTTGTGGTTCGTTCCTCCTGAGTAGGTATGCTGTCTTCAGTTGTGTGAACAGCAAAACAAACAAGATGATGGACGGAATGTTGCACAATGGCAAAACATTCACCCCCAGTCACAGATCTGCGTTTAATCCATTGTTATTTTGCTCACCAAGTCACCCCAGTTCAGACATGGCCATATGCAAATCAGTCTTGACCCTGTGCCTCATTGGAACGGTATACACCTGTTACAACGCATTTGTTACAACGCACTACCGTTACAACGCGACTTTTACAACGCATACCATTACAACGCATTGCGCTGGGGGGCGCTCTAGGATAGGGAATAAGTATAATTTACTATCCAACACCTTCCCTAGGGTCCACGGGGACTGGAGTTAGAATAGTAAATTATACTTACCACTATCCAGCACCTCAAAGCGCTATGCGTTGTAATGGTATGCGTTGTAATGGTCGCGTTGTAACGGTAGGTAGTTGTAATAGTATGCGGAGTAACATGGTACATCCCATTGGAACAGTTCAGCTCAAACTGCCAAGCCATGTCTTCTCTGGACCGGAGTCAAGCATCCTAGGACCGGTTTCTGGCTATCAGCCATCTTCAGCCAGGATAGCTTGACTCCAGTGGCATAGTGAGCAAGGGACCCACGTCTGGGCTTACCCTTCCCACATAGGGTGAACAGCAAAACAAACAAGATGATGGACGGAATGTTGCACAATGGCAAAACATTCACCTCCAGTCACGGATCTTTGTTTAATCCATTGTTATTTTGCTCACCAAGCCACCCCAGTTCAGACATGGCCATATGCAAATCAGCCTTGACCCTGTGCCTCATGGGAACAGTCCAGCCCGAACTGCCAAGCCTTGTCTTTCCTGGACCGGAATCAAGCATCCTAGGACCGGTTTCTGGCTATCAGCCGTCTTCAGCCAGGATAGCTTGACTCCAGTGGTGTGGAGAGCATGGGACTCACGTCTGAGCATGCCCATCCCACTCGGGGTGACAAATGAAAAACAACAATTGATGGACATAAGGCAGAACAATGTCATACATTCACCCCAGTACAGATATCTGGGCCTAAATCCATCGGTTTTTTGCACTCCACCCCACCCCAGTTCAGACATGGCCATATGCAAATCAGCCCCGTGCCTTTTTTTGCACTCCACACCACTGGAGTCAAGCTATCCTGGCTGAAGACGGCTGATAGCCAGAAACCGGTCCTAGGATGCTTGATTCTGGTCCAGGAAAGACATGGCTTGGCAGTTCCATCTGGACTGTTCCCATGAGGCACAGGGTCAAGGCTGATTTGCATATGGCCTGTCTGAACTGGGGTGGTGTAGAGTGCAAAAAACGATGGATTTAGGCCCAGATCTCTGTACTGGGGTGAATGTATGACATTGTTCCTGCATTCTGTCCATCAATTGTTGTTTTTGCACTCTAAAATAAGCCACTCCACTGTACTCTATGACATGTCACTGCACTTTATGCCACTCTGCTGTATGCTATTTAACGATATGCCACTCCACACTACGCCAGTGTACTGTACACCACTCCACTCTTTGCTATTCCACTCTACGCCTCTCAACTCTACACCACTCTACCCTACTCCACTCTACACCACTCCCCTCTATGCCACTCCACTCTATGCTATTCCACTCTAACCACTCAACTCTACACCACTGTATGGAACTACACTCTTCGTCACTCTACTGTATGCCACTCTACTGTGTGCCACTCCACTCTATGTTACTCCCCTGCCCTGCCATGCCCCCCCTGACTACCACCCTTACCTGAACCGGCCACTTCTGTAACTGAAACAAAGATTTCACCATGTGAGCTGGGGGGTGGGCCTTGGAGGGGTGGGGCTTCATGCCAAGAAGAGCCTAAGAGGCACTTTTTCCCCCATACCAACCTCAAACTCCCTCCTCCAAAAAGAAGACAAGCATTAAAAATGCAATAGGTCTCACCTTTTATTAAGTTAAAGCCATTTGCTTTGCTATACGATACAATTAGCAAAGCAAATGGCTTTGACGTAGTCAAAGGCGAGATCTATTGCATTTTCAATGCTTGTTTTTTATCCCACAGCGCAGCCCATCCCTCGACACCTCGCACCAACCCCGTCACCCGCGAGCCAATGCCACTGGACCTTTTATTTCACCAGCAAAGTTAGTGCAACATATGGAGTAGATTTGAGAATTAATATCAGAGTTTCAAGCTGAGATAAGATCTAAGTGGCCAGAAAGTAAGGGCTTTCGAAAAGGACCACATAACAATAAGGTCTGGACTCTCATTCAACAAAAAGGTATCACAAAACAATGCTGAGAAAAACGCTTAGTAACCCGACACTGCTCACTATGAAAGTCTCTTGTATAGCACCAAGATCACTCAGTGGCACAGTGATCGGCAGGCCTTTACTACTAAAGTCACAAAAGCAAAGAGACTGGTTGAATCAAAGCTGGTTTGGCAATCATATTTTGAAAGCTTCCAGAAACCCAATCACAGTAGATAACATGGAATGAAGCTGACAGTTTGCTCTGTGTGCACTCAGTCATACAGCAGTCCTGCCCTTTCAAAGGCGTGTAACTAAAAGCTATGACTATTCTCCAATGTTCTGATAATCGGTTTATCAACTTCAGAAGGATAGAAGTCTGAATAATCATTCCAGAAATATGAACTCTTACCCTGCAACTAATAAAAGATGTCAGGGGCAAGCGCTTAACTCACTGACTTATCTTACACTTTTGTTCTGACAGCCAAAAACGGTTATGGGATCCCGTTTACGACAGTGGATAGGGTGGGAAGGCTATGTCAGAGCCACTGGCCCACAGCCGCCTGTGCTGTATAACAATTAAAGTATCAGAGCGTCAGATCTCCTGAGACCTGTACCTTTACCCACCTATTGATGAAGGACCTTTTTTCCACACACACAACTGACCTCACTGACTCAATGTGTTGCATGCATGCGTTATGAGAATGAGATGAGAAATGGCCGATCGCAGGCCTCCGTTTTTGCTGATGCGCATCAATCTCAGTGATTAGTCTGCACACAAAGTAATATATTTTTCCCCATCTCGGCCGGAGCCATTAAACCACTGACGCTATGTGTTGCATGCATGCGTTAACGTGCCTGTCTATTTTGGCCAGCAGGCGCACTCAGTAGAGGGCGGTGCACTGCAGCGAGGGTTCCTCCTCATGAGCACCAACGAAGCTCTGGCAGCGGGGCTGCAAAAATCCACAGCTCGATGGCTCGAGAGACACCGACGAGGATACAGCCGCCGTGGGGAGGAAATGTATTAAAGGTGATGAAGACGGCTGCAGCAGCTAGCGATCTGGGGCTACAGCCCGACCAGCGTGAGGATACCACGCAAAATGGCTGCTACAGTCTTGGAGCCGAGGAGAATGGAGTTCAGCCAGGCACAAAGGTCTCCATGGAAACTGTGAATTTAGACCCCCACCGGCCTTATTTATGCAACATTTCATCACAAAAGACACTCCCCCTAGCCAGGCCGGTGGAGTCTACAATTTTCCAATCTCTCCCGCTCCGAGTCTACCCTCTTTTATTTCCAGGGCTGCCTCTTGGCTGCTTCCAGCGTGAGCTCGGATCACACAATGGACGCATCCTGCCTCGCGCTGTGTGGGTGCCATGTTTGCGCTGAATGGGAGGGGCAGCGCGAGCGAGGATGGAGCGTGGAGAGGAAGCGCAAGCGAGCAGAACCTAGATAGGACAACCTGAGAGTCTTTCAATGAGAGGAAGGAGTGAAAGTGAAGCGTGGCGGGAAGTGAGATTGAATGGGAGAAAGCGTGCGAGAAATTGAACAAGCACGGTCCGCTTTCACTTTCGTCCGTTGTGAAAGCTTTCTTGTCTTTATGGGGCCATGTGTTTGAAACACATGGCCCCATAAAGATAAGAAAGCTTTCACGGCAGAAGGAACTCAGACGAGCCCGTCCAAGTGGGCCGACTGTAAAAGAGAATAGTCCACGTCACCAAAATATCTTTCACAATGGCTGGCCACCGTTTAGCATAAACGGTGACGACGGCCAATGGGAAAGAGGGGAGGGGCTTAAAACCCGTTATTGAAAGCTCCTCTAAAACGTTAAATCACGCCAGCGAGACTGCGCATGTGCACAGCCCACGCAGGTGAGACCTAACAAAAGGCTGTCTGAGGCTAGTGCTGATGTCCTAAGATGTTTTCACATCCCTTAATGGACGTCAGCACTTCAAAAAACCTCTAAGAAAGAGCTGAAAATACACTGTTTACAGTGGTTTTCAACTCGTTTGTCTTGCCACCGTGTGACATCGGCACCTCATCGGGTGACCTAGCGAAGGGGCCCAATATCGAGTGTCACACGGTGGCACCATGTGAAGTGACAGGTCTGCAGCGTTAATTGGGTTTTCAGCGCAAGCACTCATTGTTTTTGACACATTGGCCGATCAACAAAGATAGCCAGACCTAGCTTTGCATCAAATACTAATGCCTCCTTGTAGCAGGCGCTGAGACCCACGCGGATGATTAGCACGCTTAATAAACCCCTGATTGATTGAAAAAGAAAAGTTCTAAATTCTCTAAACATTCCACGTGCTGCACTGCTCAGTGCACAAACAATATGTAATGCCTGGGTACTGCTTTCTACCTGTATTAACACATTTGTACTGCTGTGCACCTGAACTCGCATATTAGCCATACCTGGAATGACCTGTATGTGTGGTCGCCTTGATAGAGTACTTATAAGAGAATCACCGGAAGGAGCATGGTGGATTGGGCATTCATTGCGTTTGGAGTTTGAACTGGATGAAACGCATGCTCTGCCGAAAGAAAAGCAGCCATGCACACCGTGGCTCCACTTCAGATTTCCTGATTTTGCATTCCTAATTATTGGCTACTGGCTCCATGTCCGATTCCAACGTATATGTGTGTGTGAGCAGGTGCAAGGAGTGACATGGTGCCATGACCGTCTGGATGCATATAGGATTGATTTACTCTTCCTAAGGTATTAGGTACCAAAGTCTTTTTTTTTCTTTTTTAAATATTTTATTTAGTGAAACATGAAGAAACAGTAAGTGGCATTACAATTCCTCAATAACTAGTTGCATTGTCAAAGCACAAACACATCGGTTTGCTTCCAAAGAGGTCATATATTTCAATACAGAAAAGAACCAATTCATATACATAATTCTGATGCAAATCACAGTACAAAAATGGAAAATGTTGCAGCTCCCTAATCCATTGGATAAATCATGTTACTGAGGCTTCCCCTCCCAAATGTTTTGAAACATAGGTAGCAAAGTCATAGAGCAAAGTGGAAAGCACATTATAGCATTTAACCTTTCATATATTCGGGGTATGGGGTGTACAACCTCCTCCCAATGGCAGATGCATTATGTGATTTTCACAGGTGTAGTGGGATCAACAGCACTGGGTTTGGTTACCCTTTTCTTAGATCATGTGGACCTTTATCCTGCTTATCAAGAGGGGCTGGTAGAGGGCTGTTTGGAGTGTGCCAGGCCGTTTAGGTGGTCACAGTTTTGAAGGCCAGGAGAGGTGTATCCTGGTCCAACCAGGAGAGGACCACTACCCCGGAGACCCCACACTACATGCTAACCACACCTTGAGCACGTACAGCGCTACGGGGAAGGACAGATGACTGACACGACCGCAGCTGGCATGCCAGATTGGGAGGATCACTAAAACAAGTCAAGCAGGAAGATCCACCATAAACGTTTGAGGACCGCAGGCTCCGGACACTGCCCCATGAGGGACTGACATTTACACCTGTGGAGAAAGAGACGAGGAGGAACTACTCAACCGTTGACTGCTACTTGGCACCTCTGGGTGAACCTGGGAAATTACGCCACAATGGGAGGCCTAGGTCCCCTTATGCTGCCCCCTCCCCAAGAATGCATATGGTTGGGGTCACGGCGTTCGACTCGCATCAAGCCTGCAGTCATTGGACCCAGGACCCACTCAAACCTCTACTTTATATTTGGGGCCAATTGCACACAGTAAGGTACAATGCACACTGCAGGGTTGGTGTAATCAGTGGCATAGTGACTATGACATAAAATGCCTCATTGAGAGGGCCAGTAAACCACAGACAGAGCTATCACTAAAGGATTTATGATACAATTCTTTGCTAAACGTAAAAACTAAATCGGGGCAGTCCAGATGGACCTCCTGTGAGAGGTTGCCCTGATATGTGATGTCCACTATTCTAGTGGGCACCCTGTATCAGTCCAAACAACCTTTATGGTGATGGTTGTAAATTCAACCTTATAGACCAGCTATCCTAGTGGTAGCATGGACAAAGCAGTCTTAGGCTGAAACTTCAGAGAGCATGTGAAGCCAGCTGTTTTACCATATGTAATCCCTTGAATACCAAATAAAAGGACACCACACAGGTTATATATAAAATATATATGTATTTATTACTAACACAACCCCTCTGAACTCTTTATGAGGTCAGAGGCACAAGCACATAACAAGATACTTAATTATCATACAATAAGTTGCACAAAATACAGTCGAGCCGTAGGGGTTTTGCAAACCATATATTAAAATAGTGGTATAAGAACCACATCACGAACAAGGAATAGGCCTAGGTCCTAGGAAATCGCTGGGGCTACACTGAACTACCAAAGGTTAGGAAGCAGGAGGCCCACGGGACGCGTGTGCAGTGTCTTAACACACACACACAGGTTCTCATAGGAATACAATAGGAACGTAAGAGTTAGAAACTAGTTGATTTAGGACACTTCTGGATGGACTAGGAGAAAGCTACTGAAAACTAGGACACTTGGATAGTCAATACCCACAGGAGCACCGGAGTACTCGCGTTACCTCACCCACAGGAGTGGAGACCTATGAAAAGATGCTGCAGGCGACCAGGAGAGAAGTGTCCGGTTGGATCCAATGGTGGATCAAAGATGAAGAGTACCTGAAAGCAGATGGGACAGAGTCTGGGTCACTATCCAGTGACCAGGAAGGAACCAGGAAGGAACCAGGAAGGAACCAGGCGATGTCATGAAGCAATCAGGTGATGTTGTGAAGCTTGTCTCTGCAGCCAAGTGGACCAGGAGGTGTCGACGATGACCAGGAGCTGGATACGGACTGTTCCACAAAGGATCTCGCTGTCGGCGGTGTCGGCTTCCAGATTGGAGTCAACAAGCTTTGGCAAGGCAACCCACGCAGGAATCAAAGATGGCTTCTTTTGCAGACCAGCAAGGTCTGGGGGGCTTCTCCTTTTCAGGGAAGCAGGGGCCAGCCTGGAGCAAGCAGGCCAGCAGTGTAAATTCAAAGGTTCATCATCACAGAGGCCACTAGCCAACGGGCAAGTGACCGGACAGACGCGTCAAGCACAAAAACACTAGCAGGCCCCACGCAGCACTTGTGGAGTGTGGAGGGCTGTGCGTCGGAGTAAAAGGTGCTCAGGGCTGGGGCTTCTCAATCCCCAATGCACAACTTCGAGGGTGCCTCAGAAGCTGCACAAGTAGCAATGAGCAAGTTTTTCAAGATGGCCGGTCCCACGTCTCTCGTCGCCTCCACGGGTCTCAGCTTTGCTGTGGCTGTGGATCGGGGTCAAATAAGTCTGGAAGTCTGGCTCTTGTCAGGCTCTGTGCTAGGGCTCCGGCTGTAGCGTCAACAAAGCAAACTGCAGATCGCTGGATGGTTCCTGTTTGCACAGGGTGGTCACTCCTTGACCACAAGAGAGATTCTTCAGTCTTCTAGTTGCAGTAGAATGTCGAAGGTCCAGAGTTTCGTTTCAAGTTTCAGTTCAGGATAAATCTAAAGTCTCTTGACTCAGCTCCTACCTTTATACTGATTACCTGCTAGGTGCCTCCTATGGGTGGGACCAGGGAAGGGGGTGGTTACACCCCTTTCCCTTTTTATAGTTTCGCGCCAGAGCTGGGGCTGGAGTGCCCCAGCAACTGGTTTCAACCGGACTATGCATGGAGCACCTTGTGTGCCCCAGGCAGTGTCTCATTTCATTCAGCCCTCCCAGCCCTAATACACTATGGCCTATCTGGGGTGGTGCTAGCACCTCCCAAGACAGGAAACCTATTGTCCAAGCCTCCTTCACTGGAAGGACTCTCAGCAGCAGGAGGTCAGACTTGTGTCTGTGGCAGCAGCATCCATTTTGTGATGCTGAGGCTCTGGTTAACTTAACCGGGATTAACAGGAACAACATGTCTTCTCCCTCTAGAAGGGTGGAATGCTACCCCCATCGCCAGAACTGGCAAGGGGGTAGTATTCCAAAGCATATGACACCTTACACGACATGTTTCGATAAAGCCAACTCAAAGTTAGCATTAACCGCAAGGCTTATAATGCACTTAAGAGTATATGGTATGGCTATATCATAGAACAGCTATAAGGACATGGTTCCGAAAGCTGCAGACAGGCTCAGCTCATGCTAGAGCACCATCTCACATAAAACCAAGCACTCTGCCTTCAGGATTGTTAAGGCCTGCCATAGGATTGACTTATAGGTGTATATGTGTCTATATATAAGGTTAGATATAGGTATACTATATCTAAAGCAAAGGGTGATTACACCACCTTGCCCCAACTGAGTGATCAGCCAGTTGTGTCAATTTGGATGGCCAGCCAGGGGTGGCATAATACATGCTGCAGCCCCTGGTAGACCGTGGATGCACCTATGCCCTGAGTACCTATGGTACACTATATAAGGGCTCATAAGGTGACCCAATATCCAATTGGAGATGTACCTAAAGTTCATGGAGTCCATTTTACAGTGAAAGCAGATAGCCTGGGGCCCTGATTAGCAGGATCCCAGGCCAACTAAGTCGAAAACCAGCTAAACACTAGGCAAAAAGTTGGGGTAACCATATAGTCAGATATCCACCTTCCTACATACCCCCCCCCCCCAAACGAAAGGAGATAAGGCTATCCTTGACCAGGTAAGCCTATATTGCCTAAGTGGCCATATAAGGAAGTACCTGCACTAGCATGGGTACCCCCTGTCTCATGGTCCACTAAGCAATCCCTTACCCTAAGGCTATCATAGGGTCTCCACCATAGGGAATCTCTACCTGTGGTGTGTTTTGGCAAAGTAAAAGGCTGGTGTTGAAATGGAGTACTGAAGTGAGGTTCCTCTAATGTAGGGCTCAGCTTCCTCCAATCATCTTCCACCATGTGTGCCTTTCTTTCCAGGACGGAGTTGCACTGTGCTCTCAGGGTCAACCTCTGGCTGCCTACAGCTGGAGGCTGGGTCACTTTTGTTGGCTCACTGGAGGGACAGGTCAGGTTTGGGGCCCTTAGGTCCCAGGTTTGGCTGTGCAGAACAGAGTCCACCTGGGGGAGGTTCCTAACTAAGTATAAGGGAGATCCCTCAGGAGTTTTTGAATTGTTCACCTTGCTAGGGTTGCTATCTTTGGTGCCCCTAATCTGCTGATGGGGGGGTTCCTGTGGACAGGGGGCCCTTTGGGGTCCACTGGCCTCCCTGACCTCTACAACCCTGGGCTGACTGAGGCAGGGTAGAGAGGGGCAGGTTACCTGCTCCAGACTGGGTCCCACCTTGGAAGGGTCCACTGACATCAGGGGCTCTGCCAGGCTAGGCCTGACTACCTCTGGGGCAGTTCCTTCACAAGGGGTAGGGTCAGTTCCCTGAGGAGGCTGACTCTCACCTAATGTCTGGTGGGAGGGAGACTTTTCCTCCTCCCGAATACTCTCTGTCTGAGTGGAGTGATCCATAGTTTCAGGCTTCACAACACTAAAATCTGTTTGAGTTTGGGCTGTGACCATCACAGCCCTACCAACCTTTTCAGGAAGGAACTCTGTTTGAGCTTGGGCTGTGACCATCACAGCCCCACTAACATTTTCTGGAAGTCCTACCATTTTGGAATGGGTTTCTTGTTCTACCCCAGCCCAGGCTGAGATCTCTAGATGATTTCCCAGTATACAATCTACAGGCAAGTTTATAGACACTGCCACTCTCTTGGGGCCAGTGACACCTCCCCAGCTGAGATTTACTACTCCCATGGGATGATCTGTCTGCACTCCATCAATGTTGACCACCTGATAGGTGACCACAGGTAAAAGTTGTCCTGAGGGAACTAGACTGTTAATCACCATAGTGATGCTAGCCTATGTGTCTCTATAGGCTTCACCTTTCTGGCCATTGATGAGGGGCTCCTGTCTGTACTTGCCCAAAGTGTTCGGACAAGCAGTGAAGTTGGCAAACCCCATACCATTTTCACAGACAAGAGTAGCTATGGTAGGGGACCTGGTTAGGCCGGAGTCCACATGAGTTCCCAAAGTACACCCAGCCAAATTCTTGGGGGCACTCCCACCACCTGGGGGATTACTACTAATAGTAACAGGAGGTCTGGGAGTATTACTTGGAGGAACATTTTCCTTATTGTTGGCTTTTGGGCAACTGCTGTCAGTTTTAAGTATGGGCAAATTTTGCGAATCAGCGGTTCGCTAATTCGCAAAAAAAAAAAGCAAATTCGAGAATTTCCATCGAAATCGCAGATTTTTTTGCGATTTTGCACCATACTTAACTGGAGTACTTTCTACTGGCTAATCAGTAAGTGCTACCTCGTTGGGTAAATGTATAGTGCTTTTCCTGCACTACAGCTGCGTAGGGCCAGAAGAGTTGCCTCCAGTGACCATGTGTGTGTAACTTTGCCATCGCACTGAAGGGCGCCGGGGTCCCTCGAGTGAGCTGTCCATCATAGTGGGTAAAGGGCAGGAAGACGGTGCACACCGCTTGTGTGTGGGGAAGTCAAACGGGGGGCCTCTTTGCGAGTTCACATGCCTCTTGTGTGTATAAAAGGTCAGGCACCGATCAAAGCAGCAGATGGGGAGAAAGAAGTTCCTGGGTACAGGAACTGCACGGGGATTGCACTTGTGAAAGTCAAGGATGCAAAGGCCTCCATCAAGCATCATAGCTAATTTTCGACAGTAGATATGGGGAGAAAGCACACCTGCCCAGCCTCGACAAAGCGCATGATTTTTTGGGGCTGATTAACTTTGCCATGGCGCTGAAGGGCGCCGGGGGTCCTCGAGTGAGCTGCCCATCATAGTGTGTAAAGGGCAGGAAGACGTGCACACTGCTAGTGTGTGTGGGGGGGCAAATGGGGGGGGGGCTTCTTTGCGAGTTCACATGCCTCTTTTGTGTATAAAAGGTCAAGCACCGATCAGAGCAGCATATGAGGAGAAAGAAGCTACTGGTTACAGGAACTGCACGGGGATTCCACTCGTGAAAGTCTAGGAGGCAAAGGCCTCCATCAAGCATAATAGCTAATTTTCGACTGTAGATATGGGGAGAAAGCACAGCTGCCCAGCCTCGACAAAGCGCATGATTTTTTGGGGCTGATTAACTTTGCCATCACGCCGAAGGGCGCCGGGGTCCCTAGAGTGAGCTGTCCATCATAGTGGGTAAAGGGCAGGAAGACGGTGAACACCGCTAGTGTGTGGGGGAGGGCAAACGTGGGGGGCTTCTTTGCGAGTTCACCTGCCTCATGTGTGTATAAAAGGTCAGGCACCAATCAGAGCAGCAGACGGGGAGAAAGAAGCACCTGGTCACAGGAACTGCACAGGGATTGCACTCCTGAAAGTCAAGGACGCAAAGGCCTCCATCAAGCATCATAGCTAATTTTCGACGGTAGATATGGGGAGAAGGCGCACCTGCCCAGCCTCCACAAAGCTCACAATTTTTTGGGGCTGATTAACTTTGCTATCGCGCCGAAGGGTGCCGGGGTCCCTCGAGGGAGCTGTCCATCATAGTGTGTAAAGGGCGGGAAGACGGTGCACACTGCTAACGTGTGGGGGGGCAAATGGGGGGCTTCTTTGCGAGTTCACATGCCTCTTGTGTGTATAAAAGGTTAGGCATAGATCAGAGCTGCAGATGAGGAGAAAGAAGCTACTGGTTACAGGAACTGCACAGGGATTGCACTCATGAAAGTCAAGGATGCAAAGGCCTCCATCAAGCATCATAGCTAATTTTCGACTGTAGATATGGGGAGAAGGCACACCTGCCCAGCCTCGACAAAGCGCACAATTTTTTGGGGCTGATCAAGGAGTTACTGAATTTGACCTTCAACTCGGGCACCTACTTTATCTATATCTGTAAGTGCTCCCTATTCATGGAGCCTCGTTGTCTACTTGTAACTATTCTCTGACCCTGCTTCGAGGGTCAGAGCAGGGTCAGAGAATAGTTACAAGTAGGCAACGAGGCGCCAGGCGCCGCTCAGGAAACACTTACAGGGTACAGCAGGTGCCCAAGTTGAAGTTAATTTCTTTGTAACCATTTTGTAAATGGTTACAAAGAAATTAGCTTCAACTTGGTCATCTGCTGTAACAGTGTAAGTGCTTCCTGAGCAAAATTTGTCCCACTCACGAATTCGCGGATTTTGCCGCGATTTCGCGCGGATCGCGAAATCGCAGAAAATCTGCAAATTCCGCGAGCGGAACTAATTTTCCTCCCATACTTAGTCAGTTTTCCAGTGGCCAAGCTGTCTACAGACATGGCAATAAGGTTAGGGTTAGAGGAAGTGTTTTGGGACCCACCCCCACCATTGGAGTTTTGGGGCCCTGTAGGAGACTTGTCCTTGGATTTACTAGTAAAAGAACCACGTCACAAACAAGGAAATAGGCCTAGGGCCTAGGGAATCACTGGGGCTACACTGAACTACCAAAGGTTAGGAAGCAGGAGGCCCACGGGATGCGTGTGCAGTGTCTTAACACACACGTGGGTTCTCATAGGAATACAATGGGAACGTAAGAGTTAGAAACTAGTTGATTTAGGACACTTCCGGATGGACTAGGAGAAAGCTACCGAAAACTAGGACACTTGGATAGTCAATACCCACAGGAGCACCGGAGTACTTGCGTTACCTCACCCACAGGAGCCGGGTGCATAGGTGTCAAGTTGTGTCGGGTTTCGTCGCTGAATCCTATGGAGACCTGTGAAAAGATGCTGCAGGCGACCAGGAGAGAAGTGTCCGGTTGGATCCAAGGGCGGATAGAGGATGAAGAGTGCCTGAAAGCAGAGGGGACAGAGTCTGGGTCACTATCCAGTGACCAGGAAGGAACCAGGAAGGAACCAGGCGATGTCGTGAAGCAATCAGGCGATGTCGTGGAGCTTGTTTCTACAGCCACGTAAACCAGGAGGTATCGACGACAACCAGGAGCTGGATAAGGACTGACCCACAAAGGATCTCACTTTTGGCGGTATCGGCTTCCGGATTGGAGTCAACAAGCCTTGGCAAAGACAATCCACGCAGGAATCAAAGATGGCTTCTGTTGCAGACCAGCAAGATCTGGGGGGCTTCTCCTTTTCAGTGAAGCAGGGGCAAGCAAGGAGCAACCAGGCCAGCAGTGTAAATTCAAAGGTTCGTTGTCACAGAGGCCACTAGCCAATGGGCAAGTGACCGGACAGACGTGTCAAGCACAAAAAATCCAGCAGGCCCCACGCGACACTCGTGGAGTGTAGAGGGCTGTGCATCGGTGTAGAAAGTGCTCAGGGCTGGGGCTTCTCAATCCCCAATGCACAACTTCAAGGGTACATCCGAAGCTGCACAAGTAGCAATGAGCAAGTTTTTCAAGATGGCCAGTCCCATGTCTCTCGTTGCCTCCACGGGTCTCAGCTTTGCTGTGGCTGTGGATCGGGGTCAAATAAGTCTGTAAGTCTGGCTCTTGTCAGGCTCTGTGCTCGGCTCCGGCAGGAGCGTCGACAAAGCAAACCGCAGATCGCTGGATGGTGCCTGTTCGCACAGGGTGATCACTACTTGACCACAATGGAGATTCTTCAGTCTTCCAGTTGCAGTAGAATGTCGAAGGTCCAGAGTTTCGTTTCAATTTTCAGTTCAGGATAAATCTAAAGTCTCTTGACTCAGCTCCTACCTTTATGCTGATTAAAGGGTCTGGATTACCTGCTAGGTCCCTCCTATGGGTGGGACCAGGAAAGGGGGTGGTTACACCCCTTTCCCTTTGTCCAGTTTCACACCAGAGCTGGGGCTGGAGTGCCCCAGCAACTGATTTCAACCGGACTATGCATGGAGCACCTTGTGCGCCCCAGGCAGTGTCTCATTTCATTCAGCCCTCCCTGCCCTAATACACTATGGCCTGTCTGGAGTGGTGCTAGCACCTCCCAAGACAGGAAACCTATTGTCCAAGCCTCCCTCGCTGGAAGGACTCCCAGCAGCAGGAGGTCAGACTTGTGTCTGTAGCAACAGCATCCATTTTGTGATGCTGAGGCTCTGGTTAACTTTAACTGGGATTAACAGGAACAACATGTCTTCTCCTTCTAGAAGGGTGTAAGGCTACCCCCGTTGCCAGAACTGGCGAGGGGGTAGTATTCCAAAGCGTATGACACCTTACACGACATGTTTCGATAAAGCCAAACCAAAGTTAGCATTAACCGCGAGGATTATAATGCACTTAAGAGTATATGGTATGGCTATATCATAGACAGCTATAAGGACTTGGTTCCGAAAGCTGCAGACAGGCTCAGCTCATGCTAGAGCACCATCTCACATAAAACCAAGCACTCTACCTTCAGGATTGTTAAGGCCTGCCATAGGAGTGACTTATGGGTGTATATGTGTCTATATATAAGGTTAGATATAGGTATACTATATCTAAAGCAAAGGGTGATTACACCACCATGCCCCAGATGAGTGATCAGCCAGTTGTGTCAATTTGGATGGCCAGCCGGGGGTGGCATAATACATGCTTCAGCCCCTGGTAGGCCTTGGATGCACCTATGCCCTGGGTACCTATGGTACACTATACAGGTGCTCATAAGGTGACCCAATATCCAATTGGAGATGTGCCTAAAGTTCATAGAGTCCATTTTACAGTGAGAGCAGATAGCCTGGGGCCCTGATTGGCAGGATCCCAGGCCAACTAAGTCGAAAACCAGCTAAACACTAGGCAAAAAGTTGGGGTAACCATATAGTCAGATAGCCACCTTCCTACTCCTCCCCCGTCCCAGAGATCCATGGGATCCCCGTCCCAGCGATGCAACCTCTGTATTAGAGAAGTTTCACTGGGCAAGCAGAGCAAAGACATTAGGAGGTACATTCAGCGCCTAGCTGAGGTGATCTTTGAAGAATATGGCCCTAATCACCTCCACATCAATCACGCCCAGAGAGATGGGCAGAGCAACCAGAACAGGAAACGCCCCCCTGATATCCTAGTCAAAAGTACCTTTTTGCAGTCTAAATAATACATAAAAGTACATAAAACATGAATACATTCATCAGTCAATTTAAAAAAAACATTACTAGATCCATAAGTAAGAATAAATTGTCTTATCAATAATAATTTTATATCACTAAAAGCCTAAAAAGGCCCTCGAATACATATTAAAAAGATACATTAATCATTAAAATCAGTATTACCTAAAACAATTCCTCCATTGGCAGCCCTGCAATAAAACTATACAAACAGCAGTTTTTCATGTAAAATACCACCATGTTTAATCCTTGCTATTAAAGCATCAAATAAGCATATTGCACATAATGTTTGATGGATAAATGAGCATATAAAAAGATTTAAAAACATGATAACGCAAACACAAAGAGATGATAGACGGAGTGATGAACTTTTTCACACTCTCACCCCCAGTCACAGATCTGGGTTGAATCAATCATCGTTCTTTAGCTCACTTCGCCACCTCAGTTCAGACCCAGCTATATGCAAATCCTTTTTGTCCCTGTGCCTCATGGGAACAGTCCAGCCCGAACTGCCAAACCAGGTCTTCCCTGAACCGGAAACAAGCATCCTGGGACCAGTTATGGGGTAACAACCCTATTCCGCCAGACTAGCTTTAACCCAGTGGCAAAGTGGGCAAGGGACCCACGTATGGGCATACCCTGCCAACTTGGACAAACAAAGGAAACACAAAGAGATGTTGGACGGAGTGCTGAACATTTTCAAATTCTCACCCCCAGTCACAGATCTGGGATGAATCCATCATCGTTCTTTAGCTCACTTCGCCACCTCAGTTCAGACCCAGCTATATACAAATCAGTCTTGACCCTGTGCCTCATGGGACTAGTCCAGCCCGAACTGCCATGCCAGGTCTTCCCTGAACCGGAAACAAGCAGCCTGGGACCGGTTTTGGGGTAACACCCCTCTACAGCCAGGCTAGCTTGAATCCAGTGGCAAAGTGAGTAAGGGACCCATGTCTGGGCATACCCTGCCAACTTAGGGCAACAAAGCAAACACAAAGATATGATGGACAGAGTGCTGAACCTTTTCAAACACTCACCCCGAGTCACAGATCTGGGTGGAATCCATCATCGTTCTTTAGCCCACTTCACCACCTCAGTTCAGATCCAGCTATATGCAAATCAGTCTTGGCCCTGTGCCTCATGGGAACAGTCCAGCCTGAACTGCCAAGACAGGTCTTCCCTGAACCGGAAACAAGCAATCTGGGACTATTTTCGGGGTAACACCCCTCTTCAGCCAGTCTAGCTTGAATCCAGTGGCAAAGTGAGCAAGGGACCCACGTTTGGGCATACCCTACCAACTTAGGGCGAACAAAGCAAACACAAAGAGATGATGGACGGAGTGCTGAAGCTTTTCAAACACTCACCCCGAGTCACAGAGCTGGGCTTAATCCATCATCGTTCTCTAGCTCACTTTGCCACCTCAGATAGTCATCAGAACAGTGAAACATGATAAAGTGCATTGTGTGTAAGATCAATTTCACCCAAAAGGAGCGTAAAAAGCTCAGGTGAGATCACACCCCTCATCAAATGACTTTCTGAGACTCAAAGATGAGGCGAGAATTCAAGTAACATCGTAAATTGACTGTTCATCCGGAAGTAACTGTAGATGCATTAAGGAGGGCTTAACCTGAACAAAGTGGTACGGTTTCAACAGTGGCAATAAAAACATTCTTCGGAATCTCATAAAATCTACACAACAAAAGAAAGTTCAAGAGATCTTGGGGAGCAAAATTCTCACATGTACAAGGACTTTGTGCTCCACACACCAGGTTTAGGAAATGCCAACCACATGTGGAACTGGTTGAACCTAAATCTAATAAAGAAGAGTCGATGATGGACATTAAAAGTATTGAGCAGATAAGGTTCAATGGCAAGACTTTTGACAACCAGTGCATAACCATGAACCAAGGATTTCTCCAACTCAATAGCCTCCTTCTTGATTGACTCCAAAAGCAAGACGTTGTCCCGAGTCCAGGCAATATCAGCTTTTGAGATGGAAGAGGGCAACTCAAACCGGGCAGGCCTACCTAGTTTGACAAAAGTGTCCTGGATATGCTTCAGCCGTTTAACTCCATGCAGTCCTTGACTATCTCTCTGCCTAGGTGATTTTCTGATCGCATCCAGATATTGAGTCACCATACCAAAGGGCGGGTGGCAATAAGATATGACATATAAGACAGCCCTAATTCCTTGTGAACCATGAAAGCAGAGGTAGAAGCAGAAACCACTAGCAAATGTCTACAAAACCCATTTTCAACCACTTGAAGCTCCATTAGATTTACATAACCCCATACATCACTACCATAGGCGACTACTGGAACAGATTTGGCCTGATATATCTCAAGCCAGGCACTCAATGGTTTGCTGCTGATTCTGGAGGAGATAGAAAAGGGCGCTCCTATCATTTTTGACACAGCTAATCTGTTGGATTTTATCAAAAGGGCCCACGTAGATGGTATATCCTAGTCTATTTCTATTGTTTTGAAGACAAAGAGGTGAAACTGGAGGCAGCATGGAGGAGAGCCTTCACCCACCACAATGGAGTTGAGATACAAATCTTCCAAGACATGTCAACAGTGACACTTCTGAAATAGCCGGCCATCCGCTATGTCACCTCCTTTCTCAAGGATAATAAAGTTCTATTTAGATGGGGGCAACCTGTTCCGTCTCTTCTTTGAGTGGAAAAGGCAAACAATATGCCCTCATATCAATCCAGGAAACAGGTCAAGTACTGGGCCTGCCGCTCCCTGACTCAGATCTAGAATGCCACACTGACTTACCAAGACCATCGAGCCCAGTGTGAGCAACAGTAAAACGCTGTGGCGCACCGAAGACTCTGAAACAGGAAGAGATGCTTGAGAGCAACAAAGCGTCTCTGGAGAATGTCCAGAAGGCCAGGAGGGGCGGGGGGGCAGGGCAGGTGCCTGGTTCACCTTAACGGAGATTCCTTAGCACCCCATCATGGTGCTCCGGGGGATGGCGGTGAGATTTTTGATAATAGAGAGACTACTCAGGGCTTGTGACTGTTCTGTGGGTGCCCAGAGAAACATAACCATCCTGTACAAAACTAAGGACTGCCTCTGACCTGGGTATAATCCTTTTCAGGCCACAGTTGTAAGAGGTCTTAACCCTAAAACACACTTTATATAACTGTTCTTATCTTCTCCTATCACTACTCTTTAAGAGATGCACAGTAGATTGAGATGGGCAATAGCCAGCCCTTCATTGTTCTCCTCAGGGCAGGGATGTGTCTAATAACTGACGCTCTTAGATGTAGATATAGGTCTTATTAAGGACTGAGAACTAGACTTACAGATGAGCTTAGTACACTGGATTAGATTCACAAACGCACCCACTCTCAGAACCTCTGGATGAAACGTCTTATTGTACAAGGCCAGATTAGTGTTCTGCAATTAGACAGAGCCATTTATCTCCTAGCCAAATTCAAAACAAATATGATGTGGGGGCGACATATCTGGCAAACTCCTGGCCAACCTCCTCCGGGCATGCTGGGCCAAAAGCCTCATCGCCAAAGAAAAATTCCCAGATGGGCAAGTCCATATCCACAATTCGGAGAAGGCTAGATATTTTTTTAGTATTACAACTCTCCACAGATGAACCTACTGACTCGTAGATTCGAGCCGCATATTTAGCGGGAGCCACGCTACCTCAGCTGAAGCAGGAGGCAAAAACCCATAAGAAAGGAAAAGATGCTCCTGGCAGTATCCAAAATACACCCCTTTAATGCTTCAGGTTTACTGGGAAATGACTGGGGACATTCAGGTAATCCCCGTAATGTAGGGTGACCAACTGGCCTGGGTGCAAATTCAGGATGGTGAGTTTAAAAATTCAGGACAAAGGGACAAAATGCAGGATAAAAATTCCGGACAGGAGGTCAAAATTCAGGACAAAAGTTACGTTTTACAGACACATCAGAAGAGGTAGCGCAATAGTATAGAAGTAAGTAAATAGACAACCACTTAAGTACAAGTGAAAAGAAGTTTATATTAGGTTGAGATAATTGTGCACTTCATGGTTTTCCAGTGTGCGCGCAGCTTTGAATAAATGTGCAAGTCTTTTTGCGTTAACAAAACCGCCCCCTCACCACCTTTTCAGCCTCCCAGGGAAACGCCTGATGCCCGGTCCGGACAGTCCGGCCTTGCTACCATCCTCCAATGATGACCCTCCTCTTTATATAAACCCTCTCTCATGTGTATTTAATTTATTTTATAGTGCTACTCATCCCAAGTAAGAAGGACAGGGTGTCAGAGTGAGTTACGTCACACACATATTATATAGAGACAATGACTCATATAAATGTGAAAGTCAATCTGTAGGAAATGTACTGCAGATGATGGGGGTTACAAAGTGTAATCATTCTTTCATCCATCATTCAGTCTTTCACCATTCACTCTGTCCTTCCATCTGGGTGCCCATCCATATCAATATTCAACCATTTGCAAACCTATACATCATCTATCCTTCCATCCATCCATCATTCCACTCATCTATACCTCCATCCACCCTTTCACTCATCCATCCATCCATTCATCCTTTCACCTTATCCAATCCGTCCACTCATCAAGCCACTCTTTCACTCATCCATCCACTCATCCATCCAGCTGTAGCATCGTGCTACAATAATTACAGACACACGTAGCTGTTCCAACTGGAGCTTTATTACATACGTGTTACTCCTGCCCTGTCCCTTTTCTGACTGACCAGTTCCTTTCCCCGGCTCCTCCTGTTCCTGCTCCTCCTACGACTCCGCCCCCCAACCACTAGACTACCTCACACAGCTCTACATCTCCCCCCTTCTTAACAAAGTGATCTTAATGTCCTCAGTGTTCGCAGTTCTTCAATCCACCACACGGGTTGGCGGACGGTCTGTTCTTCAAGCCTCAATAGCGTCGAATCAGTGGTGGGTTGGGCTTTGGTCACTCTTTCCGGTGTCTTGATCAGGGCGTTCTTGACCACAGTGCGGGTGAGCTATTCACTCTCACGGTCTGCAGTCCTCATGTTTTCTTCTCGTGGTGTAACAGTTGGTTCGGGTGCTCGGTCCCTTTCATGAGTGGACAATGTTCTGGTCCTTTTATGGGCACCTGCGCTTACCCTTGCCCCTTCTTGTCTTGTCCGGTCGAGGGCGACACTGTCGTTCACCTCTGGGTCATGCACATCAGACAGTATGGTATTATCTGACGAGACTGTCTTGGTTCGGTTCGGTAACTCATGCACAACCTCGGATTGTCTGACGAACTTGTTGTCTATCTGTGCATGGGCATGTTTTTCACTCATCCGAAGATCCCTCTCTGCTGACATGTCCGGCTTTCTCTGCGGACTGGCTGGCAGGTCCCTTCCTGTCCGATGACTAAGGTCCACTGTCTCTGTTTTCCTTTTATGGGTCCTTTGAGTCAGCCTTTCGGACCCCTTCAGGGGTGACGGTGTCTGGTCCATGTCCGGATATGTTTGTGATTGA
This sequence comes from Lissotriton vulgaris, assembly GCF_964263255.1. NCBI lineage: Eukaryota > Metazoa > Chordata > Amphibia > Caudata > Salamandridae > Lissotriton > Lissotriton vulgaris. The sequence goes on from NC_141687.1 coordinate 1,849,155,664, forward strand.
CATGACGGATTGCCTTGTGGCGTGGCTGAGTAATCAGAGACCTTAGTGTGTGTTACGTTACTCTTGACAGGAAGGGTGTCCTTTGGTTCTCTGGCGCGTTCGGGTGGTTGACGCCATGGCTGTTGTCGGGACCATGACTTGGTCGACTCACGGGATCGGACAGCTGTGCTCTCTGGGCCAGAGAAGTCTCTTGTTGACCTCCAGGATCGGACGGACGCACTCTCTGAGTCAGAGGAGTTCCTGGACATGAACGTGCTTTCTGGGTCAGAGAAGTCTTTTGTCGACCTCCAGGATCGGATAGATGTGCACTCAGTGTCAGAGAGATTCTTCTCCCCTCTCCTTCTCCAACGTTTCCCTGAAACTGTCTTTGGTAGTGGATTCTTGAAGTCCGTAATCCATGGCGAATTGTACTTCCCTTTTGAGTTGTCGTTGAGATGTTTCTCCATGTGCCTTTGTTGGAACGTCTTCAATGCCGTCCCATTTGGGAGGTTGTTTGATGATCCTGTGCTTGTTCCTTGTGCTTGATCCCAAGCGTTTGCCTCATTGTCTTCTTGTTTGGTTCGTCGCAATGGAGGATCAGTCCATCTTGTGAGACCTGTTTCTCCTTCACCCTTGTTGGATGCTCCAACACTTCTGATTTGAGTTGTATGTGTTCTTCGGCCAGATGTTTCCTTGGACTCGTCTTCACTGCTTGTCGACTGATGTTCCTGCGCCGACTTCCGGTGTTGACCAGTGCGACCCCTTCTTCTCTGGTTATTCTTTCCCTCCCGCTTGCTGTGCCGGATGCCCTCTTGTCCAGGGATGCGATCTGTACTTGATGCTTTTTCCCCATCGGAGCATTGTGTGTCATACCTTGAGTGACTCCTTGAGGAACTCCTGGGAGGTGAATGACTTCTTGGACCGGTCTTTTGGATGGTCGCCTCTGGGTCATCTGACTCCGGGTAATCCTTGGTTGACTTCGAGTGGTCGGATGTTGAGGAGTCTGACCCTGAATAATCTGTGTCACTTTCTTTGTCACCGTGTCTTTCCCGTTGTCTTTTTGCTGGTCTGCCTTCCCTCTCGGTCTTTTGGATGGTCGCCTCTGGGTCATCTGACTCCGGGTAATCCTTGGTTGACTTCGAGTGGTCGGATGTTGAGGAGTCTGACCCTGAATAATCTGTGTCACTTTCTTTGTCACCGTGTCTTTCCCGTTGTCTTTTTGCTGGTCTGCCTTCCCTCTCTCTCCTTTCAGTTCTGTTTGTTTTCTGAGTTCTATCTTCCTCGGTATCTTGATGAGTTGCGCTTGGGTGCACGTCCTTCAATCCTTCTCTTGCTTTGATTTGCATTCCAATTCCGGCCTTCTTGATGATCTCCTTTAACGACCAATGACCTTGCAGGATCTTACGTTTTGTGTCAGGATTTGTGCACCCTTCAACGATCCGAAGTCGAACCGCATCCTCATTCGTGAAAGTGTTGAAGTGGCAACCTCGTACCATACTCTGCAAACGAGTGATGAAGTTTGGCAGCGGTTCGCCTGGTTCCTGCCGTGCTGTATTGAAAGCCATGCGATTATGGTCCACATCTGTCTGTGCGTTGAGATGAGCACAGAGCTCCCTTTGGAGTCTTTTATAGATTTCGGTGTCCTCCTTGGAAAATGTCCTGATTGGGCATCGGCCCTCCGGACCCACCAAATGGAGAAGTAGTAGTAGACACTTCCTCTCTCTTTGTTCACCATTGGCTTTTAAGAAGTCTTCTAGTGCTTCGAGCCACCGGTGTCGTTTGAGATCCGAGATCCAATCATCAGTCTGCATCGCCGGGGGCGGTACTTCACTGTATGGAGTGACCCGCCGTGCTGTGTCTCCACCCGTCATGAGAGAGGGAGATTCTGGTCAGGGTCTTTGGTTTGGTCGTTTGCTTGGAGATTTATGGTCTTTGTAGCTAACGAAGTATGCGTCGGCGAATGAGCTTGGATGGTACTGCTCTCTCCGGGGTCCTCTGTAAGACTGCCCTCCTCTGGGTCTGCTGCAGTACAGTCCAGCCGCTCTTGTCTCTTCGGCGCTCTTCAGTTAGCGCTCAGTGTCGTCGTTATCTGTCTCTTGCATTTGCTAATGCTTATTCCATTGTGCCGTTGTCGTTGCTTGGTTCTTGTGTTCGCTTGTGCCTCTCGTGGTACAGACACGTGTTGCTTCAGTGCCTTCACCACTGCGCATTCGTTTGTGTTGCTCAATGTCCACGTTGCCACCCGTGCTGACATTTGTTTTGTCAACGCACGTTAGGTGAGTGGGTCTTGTGGTTGCCCGTGCTTGTTAGTCGATTCACTCTCGTGTGTGCACGTGCTTGTTCTGTGTTGGTTGCCAGGCCGTGTTCATTGTTGTTCACACGCCGTTATCTACGCTTGTGTGTTTGTCTTGTTACTGCCTATTTCTAGGCATTTACCAGTGTCTGTTTATTGTCATGTACCAAGGCTTGTCGACGGCATGTGTTTGTTTCCTTTCGCCACTGCTTGTTTTCTATTCGCCACGACTTGACTGTTGGCTCTTGACAGTATTTGTAGGTTGCTTGCCAATGCTTGTTTGGCTTTCGCCGATGCTTGTTCGGCCTTTGCCAGTGTTTATTTGGCCTTTTCGCCACTGCTTGTTTTTCTATTCGCCACGACTTGTCCGTTGGCTCTTGACAGTATTTGTAGGTTGCTTGCCAATGCTTGTTTGGCTTTCGCCGATGCTTGTTCGGCCTTTGCCAGTGTTTATTTGGTCTTCGCCAGTGCTTGTTTGCATGCACCTACCAGTGCTTGTTTGTATGTCTCTTGCCTTTGCCAACGCTTGTTTACTCTTGGCCAATACTTATCCTTGCATGCACCAATGCTTGTTATTTTGCATGTGTCAATGTTTGCTTCTTTGTTCTCGCCAATGTTTGTTCACTTTCTGGCTGTTGCCTGACTCTAAGATGGCCGCCTATGCATCACACAGGGTATGTCCTTGAAATCCGCCTGACTCAAAGATGGCCGCCGCTATTGCAGGCATACACGAGGCTGGCTCTCCAGGCTCATTCACCCGGGGGCACTCAGGACTCACCGGCGGCCGGCTTCTGGGGCAGTCCACGCCAGGATTCACTCCTCCTTGGCCACCACGGACATCAGGTGAGATCGGGGTGGGCTCCCGGCTCGCCTCCACAGTTCCCGCTCTTCTTCGCCGAAGACCTCCTAAACCTCACGCATCGGGCGTGAGGTTTTTCCGATGTCCGATGTTGCCGGGGCTCGGATTTTAGCGCTCTCGGCAGCGCTTGCTGGCGGCACGTTGTGGACGCCGTCCACACCTCTGGGGCACTTTTCCTACCTCTCTGGGCACTTCACAGGGTCGGAGTGGGCTCCCGATCCCTGCACACACAGGCTCTTCACACCGGGCACACGCTTCCAGCGTGAGGCGATTCTTTAGCGCGACGGACTGCTTTGTCTTTAGGCAGTTTGGCGCTCGTGTCTTCGACCCCTCTGCTCCCTCACAGGTCTTGGGGTCACTCTTGATGGCTGCTGGCCTTGATCTCCAGGCGGCAACGTGGTCCCATTCAGCAGCATTTTCAAAGCTGCAAGCTGCTCGGGACAGGGCGTCTTTGTAGGGCTTTGTGCACAGTGGGGCTTGCTTCATCCCACCTTCGTCGCCAGCTGTAGCATCGTGCTACAATAATTACAGACACACATAGCTGTTCCAACTGGAGCTTTATTACATACGTGTTACTCCTGCCCTGTCCCTTTTCTGACTGACCAGTTCCTTTCCCCGGCTCCTCCTGTTCCTGCTCCTCCTACGACTCCGCCCCCAACCACTAGACTACCTCACACAGCTCTACACCAGCCATCTACACTTTCAACTATCCAGCCATCCTTTCACTTACTCATTCATCCACCCAGTCACTCATCCTTCCACACATTCACCCTTTCACTCATCCATCTCTCCATTCATCCTTTCAATTTATCCATCCGTACACTCATCCATTCACTCTTCCACTCATCCATCCATTCACTCATCCATCCAGCCATCTACCCTTTCACCCATCCAGCCATCCTTTCACTTACTCATTCATCCACCCAGTCACTCACCCACCCACCCATTCACTCTTTCAGTCATCCATCCTCCCTTTCTCTCTCCATCCCTCTTTCATTTAGCCATCCATCCTCCCACCAGTATGGGGCCCTGAAAGATCACAGGACTGGGGCACGCTGCCTCCTCTGCCCTCCCATTGTGATGGCCCTTCACATTAGAACATGGAAAGGGTTTTAATCGTCCACAAGAGAGATCCCACACACAGCTTCTCTTTCTTATTCATTGACAGGGAAACAGCTCTTCAGAAGCTCCCATCCTCCCTACACCTATCCTTTGCTCCCCCTGTGTAGTGGCTCCTGTGAGAGGCAGAGGTCTTTGCATACCCAGGTTCATCTATGGGAAGGCACGAGTCTGGGAGTGTGGGGTTTAAAAGCCTGAAGGCCATATAGCAAGCCCTCTCGGTCTACTCTGTTTGTCCCCCTCCCATGTCTGCACATAGTGGCAATTATTCATACGCCAAACCCCTTAAGTTAAGGAATGTCAAAGGTGTAGTCAGAAAATACTAAAATATTAAATACGAGGGACATACATATGCATCTTTGGTCAATTTAGAACTCCTGAAAAGGACTCTGAGGTGAGTTTCGGGGTGGACTGAAATGAAGAGTGGCTTACTGGTAGCCTTTCTGTTTTAGCTCTGGTTGGTCACATCATGGGGTCATTTGCTGGAAGGCTTGTCATCACGCTCGGTCACGGTTAGGTCTACCTGGGATCAGGCATCCGTATGGCAATTCCCACACATGACCTTTATTAGTTGTACAAGATGCTGCAAAGTAAAGAATGTGATCACACTGTATGTGACGTTACCCGTCGCTCTGAATCGTAGTGCAGTTGCCTCCATGGGTACCACAGCTGCCAGGAAGGCCCATGCAAGTGCGACTCGGTTATCTTTTTTGTTTCCAGTCAATAAAACACTCCATGCTGGGACTTTGATGCCCATATTTATAATTTGCTGTTGGCTAAAAGGCCAGAACTGGTTTAGTGTTTCATACATGACATGGGACCTTTTGACAGCTTTGGCTGGGTCACGTCATAGCTTCTACTTTGTAAAAGCCATGCCCTCCGTACACTGTCACTTTGCAGCCATACACTCACCACTGGCCTCAGAGCCCCACACTTTGCAACTCGGCGGTTCAAGAGCCACATCCCATAGCGCTGTCCCCTCGGACACACAGAGGCATGCCCCCCAGAGTCCTGTGCTGTCCATGCTCTTTACACCCCAACGCTGTCATCCATATGCTTCGAATCAAGGTCCCTGGGAACATGGTTCTTCAAGGCCATGGCCTTGCATGCCTGCTCTTCCCAGCACTGCCACTCGCAGGCCTATTGGTGTCAGCAATGTTCAGTCACTCTTCTCCTCACACCACCCACAGAGGACACATCCAAATACAGCACCGACAGCTAAATAGCCAAGCCTTACCTGTCACTCAAAATCAGAGGCGCAACGATAGCCACATTTCGGGGATGGAGGGGGGCGGGGGAGGAGGTGAGGGCTATTACAAATTTCAGAGGCTTGCTGGGGGACTAATTCTTCCTTTAATAAGCAGGGAGTGTGGAGATGAAGGGGCGGAAAAAACAACAAAGCCTCGTTAACGCGTAATTGGTCTTTTAAAGACCTGTGAAGTTCTCGGGTACGGCTATGTGTGTGCTCAGAGAAGTGCGAGGCTGTCCCATCAGAGCTGAGGCTTCATGCAGGGAAACAGTGATGTTCCCCAAGCTAATGCCCAAACTTACGAGCAAAAGGCGTCCGTAAAAGGGATTCTCACGGACAACGGACGTGAGGTCCAAATTACGGACAGTCCGTGAAATTTACGGACGGTTGGTCACCCTACCTTAATGATAATCAACCATCACTTTGACACTTAAAGCAGACACAGGCCCCAAAGAGTGTGAATCATACTATTCAATCTCCCTTCTCAATATCGTAAAATTGCAGCAATTTCCTGCATTCATGGGGAAACTTGTTAATCCTGGTCATCAGGCATTATTCCCAACCGACAAGAAGGAGAAATTGGGAAATTGGGAATAAGCAGTCCTGTTTACCCTAGGTGCAGAAAAGGCATTTGACAGGGTGGACTGAGCGTTTATGGTTGAAGCACCGACAATAATAGGACTGGATCAGCGCTTTTGGCGGGGTGCTGGAAATCCAGTGACAATCACTCGAGGTACAAGGCAGTGATGCCCGCTGTCTCCCCACACTTTGACCTGAACCTGAAACCTGCTGGCCCAACACAGTTGGGCCGATCCCAAAATTAAAGGCATTAAATTCGGCACCCAGAAAATTAAACTGATTATGTTTGCAGATTAAATCCTCCTCTCCTCAGGTCTACCTCCCTAGAGGAACTAGCAAACTATTACAAGGACTCTGGTTTTAAAAAGAATAACTCAAAATTTGAATTTCTGAATATCTCTACTCCTAAAGTAGTGGTCGAAAGACTACAACAACAAATCCCACTCTGGTGGCCTGCTAGTCGCAATAACTACCTTAGAATTGCCCTGGTCCCCACCCTCTTCAAGATCAACGAAATTAACCTCCAACGATTGAAAAGAGGGGTTAAAACTGAAGTTAACAGCTGAAAATACAAGGCACTTTAATCATATAATGGTGTATAAAATGTCTGTCCTACTTAGGATCAGGTCTCGGGGTACCACGCGGGTGGATGGCGTCCCCCCACTTATTTTACCGGGAGCTCGATAACTATAAACTGCAACTGAGTGCAAGCCACCTTTCTTCGTGACGTCACTTCCTGTTGTGACGTCAGCGTCCCCCCACTTCTTTTTTTAGGACTTGTGCCCTGCTTAAGATTCTTTTTGTCTTCCAAATGTTGCCCCTCCGCATACGTAAATTGGGAATCTCCAGACGATGTGTAATTTGTTCACTTGAGCAGGCAGAAAAGATAATTAATAGAGGAATGGCCTTATTGACAAAGGTAAACTGACACTTTTGGTGTATTTTTACAATTTTTTTGCTATTCACAAACTACGAGTGTATTTTTACGTGTAATATTTTTACGAGTGCAGAGGCTGTCCTACCTTTCAATGTGCAGAGTTCTTCACAGTCTTAAAGATACACGTGAAACTACAATCGAAGTTTATAAATAGCAAAAAAATAGTAAACTTACACCGAAAGTATAAGTTTACCTTTGTGAATAAGGCCGAAGTCTTTTCACTATCACACTAACATTGTCCTGGAAAGTCATTACAGTGGTGTTGAAAGTGGGATAAAAAAGTTCACCACACCATGGAAGCACTAATAAAACAGCTGGCAGGACAAAATCAGCCAAGTGATGCAATTCCAACAGCAATGAGCTCAAGCTCTTCTGCTATCATTTCAACAGATCATACAACTTCAAAGCGTTCAACAATGAGGGTCTCATGAGAAACGCCAATCCTGATGTGTCCTCAGCAGTACCCTAGAAGTATTCATCAGGAGATGCCCTGTCATTTTCTTTAATGGATAGCTCATAATGCTTCTTGGCTACATGAGCAAGGAGTCCCATTAAGTTCCACCACTTTTCACCAGGGAAAAGGAAGTGACTTGTCAGCCTGCAAATCCATAACTAACAAGCATTGGCAAAGCCGATAAGTCTCGCCTATGCAAGAGCTATTGCCTTTGTCAATGTGTGTTAGCCATGTTGTATACCAGCGTGACTGCTGTTCAGCATGGCTAAACGTTTTTATTTTATTTTTAAAAGTTTTATATAGCGCTAGCTTGACCCATAAGTAGCAGAGCGCTTTACATACACACAGAAAACAGCAGAAGGACATTACATGGTAGGCCGGCAGTAAAGAAGCAAACTACAGAAAAAAGACAGCATGGGAGATAAATATGCAGTGCAGCGGAGGGGGAGAGAGCAATAAAAGAAAAGGCGAGAGGGGCATAGTCGGGTCACCCACTATCCTTGGATGTCCAGAGAGAGAGGAAACAACTCGGATAAAGAAGACTAGATTAGTTGATGTTGGTCATGAAAGTATTTGTTTAGGAGATGGAGTTTCAGGTCCCTTTTGAAACAGGAGAAGGAGGGGTTGCATCTGAGGACTCCAGGGAGAGCGTTCCATATCCTGGTAGCGTTGACAGAAAACGATCAGTATTGGGTGGTTTATTTTTTCAATTTAGGAGGAATAAGAAGGAGTGAGTTAGAGCTTCTTAGTGTTCTGGATTGACCTGCTCTACTCAGTTTGTTATTTAGGTAGTTGGGGTCAGTAGAGTGAAGGGTTTTGTGTGTGATGCAGGCCAATTTATAGATACATCTCCCTTCCATGGGAAGCCAATTGAGGCATTTGAGAGCTGGAGTGATGTGCTCAAATCTTTTAACTCCAGAAACGAGTTGTGCGGACATATTCAGCACTGCTCTTAGAGGGGCTAGGAGAGCTTTTGGAGTCTCTGTAAGGATGGCGTTCCCCTAGTCGATTTTAGAGAGAACTAGGGATTGGACTACTCTCTTGAGGTCACCGTGGGGTAGAAAAGGTTTCAGTTTCTTGAGGTGATTTAGAGAGAAGAGAGCGCTTTTGCAGAGTTTTTGATGTGAGCCTCCATTGATAAGTTCTTGTCAAGGGTGATGCCTAGAGACTTAACTGAGTCGGATAGGGTAAGGGGGCAGTTTAGGGCAACCAGATTCTTGAGCCACTCTTGGATTGGACGATGGTTACTTTTTGGAGAGAATAGGATTAGTTCCGCTTTGTCAGGGTTGAGCTTTAAGTGGTTATCGTAGAACTAAGTTTGGATCTCGGTACCGGTGGTATTGAGGAGTTGGATGTCGCTGGGAGACTTGATCCTGAAATAGATTTGGGTGTCATCCGCGTTAAGGTGGTAATTCACTCCGGCTTTTTTCAATATGATTGTGAGGGGCTCCATGAAGAGATTGAAGAGGGACGGCGAGAGGATCGAGCCTTGTGAGACTCCAAGTGTGACTTTAGTTGGCTTTGAGAGACAGGAGTTAATTTTAATTTGTTGTGAGCGGTGTTGAAGGAAGGAGGTGAACCATTTTAATACTGTGCCATTAATGCCAGACCGTTTCGACAGGGTCTCCAAAAGGGCTGGATGGTTTACTGTGTTGAATGCCGCAGATAGGCCATAAGGATGAGTAGGCAGGCATCACCTTCGTCTAGGGCCTTGTGAATATTGTCGGCGACGTTGAGCATAGCTGTTTACGTGCTACAGCCTTTTCTGAAACCAGATTGAAAGGCATCAAGGAGGTTGAACTCATCAATGTGATTATTGAGTTGGAGGAGAACACATTTCTCCAATGTTTTTCCAAGGAATGGAAGGTTAGAGATAGGTCTGAGGTTGTTACGATCATTAGGTTCAGCCCCAGGTTTCTTGAGAATGGGTGTGATTTGTCCTAGCTGAAGGGAGTCTGGGACACAGCCTGAGGTCAGAGAGGCATTGATGATTTTTGTCCAGAAAGGGGAAATGGTGTGGCTGAGTTCTTTTATGATTGTGGAAGGGAGGGGGTCCATGGTGTGGGAGGAAGGTTTTAGATTGGAAATTATATTGAAGACCTTTTTTACCGACATTAGTTCAAATACGGACCAATGCGCAATGTTTTTTAGCTGGAGGTAGGTCTGATTGTCCTTGTTAAGAGCTCTTTCCGAGTGGTCCCGGGAGGTTGAAGGGGGCAGGTTAAAGGGGAAGGGGGGTTAGCAGTTTGTAAGAAGGAATGATCAATTTTAGAGACTTTATTGGTGAAGAAGGTGGCCATTTCTTCACATTGCTCATTGGTGGCTTCGATTTCTTGAGAGGGAGTACAGTTAGTTTGGCTTTTAACAATATTGAAGAGTTCTCTTGGTCTGTTTTTTACCAGATCTAGTTGGCTGCGGAAAAAAGATGCCTTTTCACTGAAGAGGTGTTTTTTGTATGACCGTCGAGCAGATCTAAGATGTGTTAGGTGCAGGGAAGGGGGGTTTTGTCTCCAAGACCTTTCCGTTTGTCTGAGTTGGCGCTGTTCATCATTCAGCACCACGTTAAACCAGGGTTTTGATTTGGTTCTCCTCAGTTGTTTGAGTTTGAGAAGAGCTACTTGGTCTAAGACCTCTGTCATTCTTGAGTTGAAGTGAGAAGTGAGGTCATCAGCCGTCCATGATGAGGGATGGAGTTGAAGATGGGGATAAATCTTGGCTTCAAGTTCGGATAAAGGTATTTCTTTGATGTTTCTGGTTAGGACTTAAGATTTGAATACACAAATAGGTTGGAGGATGGCAAGTGTGTCAATCTTGAACAGAATGAGGTGGTGGTCGGACCAGCCAATGGGAGTAATCTCTCTCAAGGAGATCAGATTGTTGTTTGTTATGATCACATCTAGTGTTGCACCTTTGATGTGAGTTGGTTTATTGCACAGTTGCGTGAGGTTATATATTTCCAGAAGGTTGAAAGGGTTCAGGACAGTGGAGTCTTCTGGGTCGTTCCAGTGGATATTGAGGTCACCCAAGAACACGTCTTTGGTGTCTGTCAAGGAGAATCGTGTTATTAGGTCTGTTAGTTCTTCGGTGAAAAGGGTACACTCTCCAGGAGGATGGTAGATGGTGTGGAATTTGATGGGTGCGGTGCCCTTGGTGGTGAGTTCAACGCCTAGGTATTCAAACAATAGGTATTCTGCAGGTTTGAGTTTGGTAATATGTATTCCATCTCTATGAAGGATGGCTAGTCCCCCCCCCAGTTTTGATCGGCCTGTCTTGTCTGATGAAGTTGTACCCTGGAGGGGTGAGAATGTCAAGAATGGGGGTGGAGTGGGCATTGAGCCAGGATTCTGTGAGGAAGGCGATGTCAATTTCTTCAGCGAGAAGAGCTTCAGCAATGTCAGTAGTGTGGTGTACTGCTGATCTGCAGTTTAGGAGCATGCAAGAGAGAGGACGGGGAGCCTCGATGATGGGGGAAGTTAGGTGGATATAGGTGTATTGAGCAGGGGGTCTAGGCGAGTGGACAGTATTTATGATTCTGTTAGTGCTGATAATAACAGGGATGTGGACAGTTGCTGACTTCTGGTCCAACACGAGGTGGGGGTCGTAGAGTTCAATAGGTTTCGGTACCGAAAAGGGTTGGCTATCCCTGTTGGGACTGAGGTACTGGCTCGATGATGGGCTGGAGGGTCGAGGGGTGCTCTGTGGGGCTATGTGAGATGTCTTGAGTGAAGTAGGTTTGTATGTAACAATCCTAGGCAATCACAGCAACAGTATAGGACAAGGTTGCAAAAAAGGGGGGACATGAAAAAATACACTCTGTTATAAAAAATTATGTTGTATTTTAATAAACATCCATGTTACAAATATAAATCATATAACATAATACATACTAATAAATATACAATAAAAGTAAAACTATAATGGCATGGGACAACAAAATTACAAAGAATTCAGTTTAAAAACACTTAGTAAATATCAAAAGTGCCAATTTATTTTAATCGACGCGCGTTTCGACGTTAAAGGAACGCCTTCTTCAGGAGCCACAAAACAATTCTGAAATACATAAACAAAAATAAGAAACAGATAAGACGTCAATATTTCAATTGTATAAAATACTTTACAGAAAAGGTACAGTTCATAAAAATCATTTTATTCCTATGTGTGATAACTAAAGACAACCTTTAAAGCAACCTATCCATACACTGTTAAATTAAACCATGATAAACATAAGACTCATTATTAAAATGAGCTATTGAAGCAGTCCCATTCCAACATCAGTTAAAACAGATAGAGGGGAAAGGTATGATATAAGTACTAGTAATCATAGAACACAATGGGGAATCCCAAGTTTTTTTGATGCATAATTTCGATAAGATCAGACCATTAGTACTTTTATGAGATAAATGTGATAAGTACTTTTATGAGGTAGATAAGATAAATTCTAAATATCCCTCAAGTAGTCCCCTAACAATGGAAAAGGATGTATCTAAAAAACCCTATTAGAATTTATACCTACATTATATACAAGACTTGTTATGTAACTAAAAAGCAGCAGGTAAGTGTAAAATAATTTTATTCACTCACCTTTCTAGAGACTAGAATACAAAAACATGAGAATAAAAATAGGCCGTTCGTTTAAATCTCAAGGGAGCGTGCTTTAAAATGTTGCATACGTAGTATCTGTGAACAGAATATAGCACAGAACGTTATATTATTACGTTGAATTATCATAAAGGGGGAGGCAATTCCTACCCTATTACCTTGTGAATAAACAGGGAAATGAACATCACTCACCAAAAGGGGTTACGGACAATTCCACATATAAGAAGAAGTTGATTATTCAACGTGTTCAAAGTAAAAAGCACAGCCGCACACTTTGGAATGGCACGATCACAATTAATGTTGTTACAGTCAGAGGGATCCCAAAGTAAGGGACTCCATAAACATGTATCTAAAAAAATTAAATAAACATACCAAATATTATCATTGTAAGAGGGATACTGAAATAAAAGAACAGTTCGTGTAATTCATTCTAGCAACACGTTGCGAAGTCGGCTATTTATTAAGGAACCGATTGCACTTACTAAAATTAAGCCGTGTAAGTTGCGGCTTTAGTGCGATGAAGATCTTTATTGTAAGCTTCAACGGATTTCCAAAATAGTAGTAGACTCAGGATATATGAATCTAAAAATATGATATTATAAGGGATTAATTACTTGATGGGTGAAACAAACATTTAAATGATACCGACAACGCACTGTGCCATCGGGTTCTCTTAAAGTGCCCGTCTTTACAATTCGTAAAACTCATTCTGGCAAACCGCTGCGAAGTCGGCTATTTGTTAGAAAACCGATCGCACTTACCAAAATGAAGCCGTGTAAGTTGCGGATTTAGCGCGGTCAAGATTTTTTATCGAATTCTTCACGGGTTTTCAAAAATAGTAGACTCAGTATATGTGAATCTAAAAATATGATATTAAGAGGGATTGATTATTTTGGTGGGCACGACAAACCTTTAATTAATTACAACAACACACTGTGCCGTCGGATTCTCTTAAAATGCCCGTCCCTACAGCGAGAGGCACTCACCTAACTTCAGCCGCTTAACTGGTGTAAAAACTTCCAAACACAAAATTGATGTTGGTGTCTAACGGCTGTTACAAGGATATGTCAAGCGATCTAGTTGCAGAAAATAGAAGATGAATTATAAAGGGGAAAAATGGAACATTTAGTGGCTACCGACAACATACTATGAAGTCGGCTACTCGTGAACTATCCGTCTCCTTAACGAAGGACACTCACCTAACCACGGTCGTTTGTGGAGTATGGAGACGCCCGAGCAGGAAGTGGCTGTTGGCGTCTCACGGCTTAGTCAAGGATGTATCAAACGGGCAGACGCCCGATACGATTTTAAATATCCAGTGGACAAAGGTCACGTGATTGACCACCATAGAAATTTAAAGGTCGAGTAATGCTCTTGAATTTTAAAGGGCTAATAACGCTCTCCTCTGACATTGTTTAATATAGTTAATCAAACCCAAAGAGCTCTTAAAAGGCCAGGTAACCTACTATGGATATATCGGATGAAAAAGGACATGGCAATATCGTAATGCGCATAAAATAGTAAGCGCACTCCTCGGACATAGTTTAATGTGAATAATCAAACCCGAAGAGCCCTTAAAGGGCCAGGTAACATGAAATGGATATATCCGATGAAATAGGACATGGCAATATCGTAATATGCATAAAACGATAAGCCCGGTCCGAGACCCGACAAAATGATTATTATTGAATTAAAGAACAAAATTACGAGCGGAAATGGATGCAGAAAGAAGGAAGACAGGAAAGGGAAGATGGAAGAAGATGAAAAATATATATTCATCCTAATAAAATAAATATAGCCTATAACATAGAAACGAACTTTCGAAAACCTCCAATATCTATGAACAAGATGTAATAGATCATATATAATAAAATCATGAGCGTGGTGGCGGGATGCATTGCAACAGTATATAATAATTCTCAAATAGGAAGAGTATATGGCATGGAGGAAACTAGCATAACGGAGCGATTAAAATATCGCATTCTCCCAAGGGATTTCACTATTTAATCCCTGTTTAAAAGTATTAAGAACAAAAATCCAATATACTTCCTACTTCTTACGAATGGCACAACCACCTTTACTGTCAGGTGTCCTGATCTTTTCTAAGATGCGCCATTGAAAATCTTCTGGCTTGTGGTTTTTGTCCAAGAAATGTTTGACCAAAGTTGCTGTGAGCTTCCCTGTTCTCACAGCAGATCTATGTTCAGTCAAACGTACCTGGATAGGTCTTCAGGTCTCACCAACATAACCTAGGCTACAAGGGCATAGGATTAAATATACTAAGTTGGCTGTTTTACAATTCCAAATCTCACAAGCTCTGGTGGAAAAGCCATTATGAGAAAAGTGTTCACCCTCTATAATGTTCACACAAGATTTGCACGATGAACATTTGACTGTCCCACGCACTGGAAGATTATTCAATAAGGATCTCTTACTGGATCCTATGGGGGTAGATTTCTCGTCGAATCTTGAATGCACAATGAGATCCTTAATGTTTTTATTTCTCTTGTGTGCGAATAAAGGTTTCGCCAGATTGTTCTTAGAAGTAGGATTACAATTAAGGATAAATTGGCATTAATGATCGGTTTGACACGGTCATTAAGAGTGGAATGTCTCGTTATACAAACAAGTTGATAATTCACAATTGGTTCCTTTGATCTTAATAGGGCGTCTCGGTCGTAAAATCGCGCTCTCTTGTAGGAATCTCTGACTAATCTATGTGGATAGCCTCTGTCCATGAATTTTTTCCTCATAACAGAGGCTTGTTTGTCATAGTCAATCAGACTTGTGCAATTCCTGCAGACCCTTAGGAACTGCGAAAAGGGGACGCTTTGCCGCTGGCTCCTAGGATGAAAACTGCTAAAATGGAGCAGCGTATTCTGTGCCGAAGGTTTCACGTAGAGGTCAATCTGTAATTTGTTATTATGATTTTTAATCAAGAGATCGAGGAATGCAACTTGATCTGTGCTATATTGTGCAGTGAATTTTAAGTTTCTATCTGTCAAATTGATCCATTCAAGAAACTCAAGTAAGGAGTCTTTCCCATTGGTCCAGATAAAGAAAATGTCATCTATATATCTGGACCAATGGGAGATGGATTCAAAAGAAGGGGCAATCTCATTGTCAATAAATTTGCTTTCAAAGGCCGACATATAGATATTTGCTATTGATGGTGCAACTGAGGCACTCATGCTTACTCCTCTAATCTGATGGTAAAGTAAATCTCCAAATTCAAAAATATTTTCTGTTAAAACAATAAATAAACAATCTATAAGGAATCTTTTGGAGCAAACTATACTGTGTTGCTCAATAAACCAATCAGTCGCTAGGATTGCTTCGTTTAAAGGAATATTAGTGTATAAGGACTCAATGTCCATAGTGACTAGAATGTCCCTACCGGACACAAATTCCAGATTTTCAACTATGTTGATCATATGGCCTGTATCTTTAATGTAAGATTTAATTTTTGATATGTGGGGTCTTAGATGGAAATGAACAAATTTAGACAAGGGTTCCGTTAAGGTTCCTATTGTAGACACAATGGGTCTATAGGCAGGATTATTAATATTTTTGTGTATCTTGGGTAAGCCATAAATGCACGCTGTTTTACCTTTATTCGAATTAAGAAATTCATGTTCCTTAGAGCTAATTTCTCCATTTGATAAGGCTTCATTCGTTAAATGTTGAATCTTTTTAAAAATAGTATTGGAGGGGTTGGAGTTGATGTTGAGGTAGGTGGAGTCGTCATCTAGCATAGCAATCATATTACGTTAATAATTATCAGAGTTGACTACAACAATACCTCCACCTTTGTCGCATCCCTTGATAATAAGGTTTTTGTTGCCAGATAATGTTTTTAGAGCCAGTGATTCAACTTTGCTGAGATTATAGAGGGGTTTCGGAATAAAACGCAGTGACCTCTCAAGTTTTTGGAGGACTTCCAATTCGAATGCAGCTACTTCGGGACCCAATTGGTCCAGAAAAGAGCTGAACGTAGAAGGTAATGATAACTCCCTTCGTCCATAAGATCCCGTATCTAGTTCTTGATTTATTTGAAAAAACTTTTTTAGCCTAATTTTTCTGAAGAAGGAAATGATATCTTGGTGCAATTCAAAGGTATCTACATGTGCATGAGGCACATATGAAAGACCCTTGGAAAGCAAGGTCTCACTATGAATATCCAAAACAGACGTTGACAAATTAAAAATGGGGATTACATCCCTCAACCCCAATATTGCCGATTGCGGGTCTCTCTGATAAACTGAGGTTCTTGTTGTTGATGCTGCTGATGCTGTTGATGCTGTTGATGTTGTTGATGTTGTTGGTTCATTTGATAATTCCCCCTGTTTTGGCCCTGAAATCTTACTTTGGGGCGTCCCCGGCGAGGCCCTCGGTTGGATAAAAAAGGTTGTTGAGGCCGAGCTCCCCGGCGGGAATTGAAAACCCCTTCCGGTTCATAATAATTATTAGGGCCTTCTCCTTCAGAGTCTGATGTATCTGAAAAATTGTTAACCCTTTGAGGGGCAGTCCTAGTTTCATCAACATAGTGGTTTTGCTGATAGAAATCTTTACTCAAATAGGAGTAAGCTCTTTCCTCAGTATAAAACCTTTTATCTTTCGCCCGCTTATCAGTTTTACGTTTGTTGAGATAATTACTAAAAGATTCAAGTTCCTTATTAGATTCCTATATTTTCTTTAAAGCTTCTTCAGGTCCATTCAACTGTTTCAGCCTTTCCTCTAATTCATCAACTTCAACTTTAATAGCAGCTGCTAATTCTTTTGAGGTCTCCACAATTAAAATCATTAAATCACGGGAGCATCTGTTTGCTATTAGACTCCATTTCTCAAGAAAGGGTCTATGATGTACAAACACACCTGGTACATTACGCACCCGTAACCAAATGGGAATAATGCCTGATCTCAATTAGGCTAACATGAATTCATCATGCGCTTCAATCCTAAAGAGTTTTTTCTTTAGATCTAAAAGTTTTTTACTCTCATCATTACCTTTGTTATTGGAGCTAGTGCTATTAAATGAAACTGTAGTACCTACCAATAAGGCAAATTCCTCATCGGTGAACCCAAAGGTCTTTAGATGGGCCATAACAAGGAAAAAAGAGGAAAGAAGTCAAGAATTTACAGATAAAAATACGATGTGACTGCTCAGATGTACAGCAATACAATAATAACAATATAATTATTATCTGTAACAAGGCCCTGCACAGACAAGCTGTGGGTAATAATATGAGAACAACAAGGACCACCTGATAGAGAATTGATATAATTCCTAGGACAGGGAAAACAGTTTGTATATAACAATCCTTGGCAATCACAGCAACAGTATAGGACAAGGTTGCGAAAAAGGGGGGACATGAAAGAATACACTCTGTTATAAAAAATGATGTTGTATTTTAATAAACATCCATGTTACAAATATAAATCATATAACATAATACATACTAATAAATATACAATAAAAGTAAAAATATAATAGCATGGGACAACAAAATTACAAAGAATTCAGTTTAAAACAGATAAGACTTCAATATTTCAATTGTATAAAATACTTTACAGAAAAGGTACAGTTCATAAAAATAATTTTATTCCTATGTGTGATAACTAAAGACAACCTTTAAAGCAACCTATCCATACACTGTTAAATTAAAACATGATAAACATAAGACTCATTATTAAAATGAGCTATCTCCGTGACTCTGCGGGCTGAAGCACATCTCTTTCGACTCTGACAAACAGATAAACTAATACCTCTGAGATCTCTAATGAGTAGAACGATGATTTAAAGACCAATTATCTCGACCCTGAAATTCCAGTAAAGCTTTTCAGTGAGAACCTGCTACAAACAAAACCTCCCAATCTTGACAGTTGGTTAAAGCAGACCCTCTTTTTCAAGGGTCATCGGCACATATTTAACAATTCGTCCTGATGATGGTCTTGTGATTTATCTTGTTAAGACCGAAACGTCGACCTTCACGTCCACTTCTGCCACTACTGACATCTTGCGTTCAGTGACACCTCAAATCTAGCAGTAGTCATTGTACCATATGTAACAGTTTGGACGTATTCTACTGTACTGTTGGATATATCAATGTATTCCTTGTACATTAGAATTGTTTATTGTGTTTTATTCTGACAACTGATGAAGAACCCTTATAACTGTTTAAAAATAATAACAATTTTGATACATAATCTCCCTGTGTTGCTTCTCTTTATTTTCTGGCTAGTGTGGTAGCCCTTCACTTTGACTTTTGTTCTGTCTGAAATAATTGGACAGTTAAATATAATACAGCAACTGATGTTCACAGTCAGGATCTAAAATCCTTTTTAATGGGAGTTAGCCACTCATGGTTGCATCCTTTTGAACCCTCAGAATAAATCCTGATTTTAGTGTCAATAGCCCTGCGGGGCAAAAAGGATGCAGCCGAGAGTGGCTGGAAGACATTTTACACTTATTTCCTAATCTAAGGGAATCTGGTGTTTTAAGCACAGATATTCCTAGTTTCTTGCAGCTCTGTATTGAGAAAAGAAAAGAGAAAAAGAAATATCTAACAGTCACTGATGAAATGTCTTCAAACGCAACAACTTGATCACTGCCTGCGTTGACACCCTAGCCTCCCTCAAGCACAGCAAAGCCACAAGGTCCAGGCTCCAAGCCATCTGGTACAAAGAGAAACTCAGGATGTCAAAGCAACTGGAGCACAGATGAAAATTGAACCAATGCATCATGAAAAAGCAACCCTTCAAATCTGCCCTGATACACTACTACCAAAAGATCTGAAACTCCAAGTGCACTGCACTTTCAGACCACATAAAAGCAAGCAGCAGTAAAGAGATCTTTGCCATCAGAAAAGATTTCACCTTACCAGCGGCCACCTCCAACTGCATCACCTCCCTGACAGGACCTCTGCAACAAACTCTCTGAATTCTTATGCAGCAAGCTAACCTTCATTTACAGCAACTTTGACTCTCAACCGTACCCTGCAGGCCTTGCAACATGGCTAACTGTCTTGATTAGGGAAACAACCTGACCACAGGGCTTGCAACCACATCGAATGAGAGTACTGCCAACATGAAGTCCATCACTGCGGGGACCCATTGGACACCAGCCTTCACCTGAGAACTTCAACCCATCATTGAAGCACTCACATCTATCCTGAATGTCTCCACCTAATCTGCTACCTTCCTGGACACTTGGAAACACATCAAAGTTCCCCATACTGCTCAAGATACCCTCCGCAAATCGATCAACACTCACCAACTACACACCAATCTCCCTGTTTCCATACCTGGCCAAAGTGCTAAACAAGCCCAGCAACTGACATCATTCCAAACACAAAGTAAGAAAAAGAGGTATTTGCACAGCTGTTGGTAATCAGGTGTCCAATGAAGTTAAGCAGTGAAGCGTGCAACAAGGGGTGAACGCTGTCTGGACCGGTCAGCGTAAAATTAAAGACTAATACAAGGCTACCCCTGTTGGGAGGTAGACCCCCTAGTGCACAGCGTTGAAAAGACACACAGGTCTAATGATTTGAAACAAAATTCGCAAATGTTCAATCCATATGATTTACTGGTTCATCAAAATTCAGTACTTATACATTAAGTTCCATGTATAAGACATCGTGATCATAATGCAAAAGAAGTTTGTCATCCACAGAATAAAGTTCCAAAATTTATAAGTCCCAATGCATTTCGGGCTAAAACAAAAGCCCTTCCTCAGGGGATCATTCTACAAACAAAAGAAATGGCCATCATCAAATCCAATTCAAGTAACATCAATAACCAGCATGAGCAACAATATAGAATCTCAGGAACAAACGAAATGTAAACCAAGTGTGCTCCACTCTTGAAGTGTCCCTGTGGCAAGTGTTATGTGGGAAGCACTGAACGAAAAATCAGGACACGCTTGTTAGAACACAAGAGCAATATCAGGACTGGAAACATGAGATCTACTGTTGCCACTCACTTCTTGGAACATAACCACTCCATTGCTCAATTGAAATATCTCATCCTTGAGCAAGTTCCAGTGACACACGACAACAAAAAAACTTTATTGAAGAGGGAAAATTTCTGGATTTGTTACATGGCGACCATGCAGCCGCACGGGCTCAATGACCGCATGGAATTTTTGTGTTACCTGTGAATCTTCATATTTGTGTCACACTACTTTTGTCTATTATTTCTTGAACATTGTGCGTTTTTATTTTTGTTTACTCTTGTACGTTTCTTCCTCCTATCTTGTTTACTTATTTTGCCTTTGTTTTTGTCTTGGTGTACCATACTGATTGTTGTGGGACTTGCACTTGTTGTTTATCTGTCGTTTCACCATTCCAAGATGGCGCTTACACCCAGTTCACCCCAGTCCATCTTCTATGTTCACATGCTGTTTCTTATACCTTCACTGCTCCGGCACGTTTGCTTCGTGATCCGGTTTGTCTAACAGGGTTCGCGTTTCCAACGCTTACTGTAAGTACCTCTGGCTTGGGGACTTAGGTATTGTAACTAACTCACCTTTACGGTCCCTTTGACCGCGCACGTTACAGTTTGGCAGTTCTGGCGTTTAACGCTCTGGTTAGCGGGTCCTTGGAAATCTTTCCTCACTTTCACTGAACACCATTAATCACCGTTTCGTTTTCGTACGATTATGCACTGGGTCTGACATTCTGTTGTCACTTAGCTGGTTAGAGCCTTTTCATTCTTTGGATTTTCATACTTTGATTTCACTGGGCTGTCCGTTTTTACACATGTGTTTTTTAACTTCTCATTACCTTTCATTGAGATTACACGCTGTTCGGGGAATCTGGCTGTTCTATGGAGCACACTTGGTTTACATTTCGTTTGTTCCTGAGATTCTATATTGTTGCTCATGCTGGTTATTGATGTTACTTGAATTGGATTTGATGAAGGCCATTTCTTTTGTTTGTAGAATGATCCCCTGAGGAAGGGATTTTGTTTTAGCCCGAAATGCATTGGGACTTATAAATTTTGGAACTTTATTCTGTGGATGACAAACTTCTTTTGCATTATGATCACGATGTCTTATACATGGAACTTAATGTATAAGTACTGAATTTTGATGAACCAGTAAATCATATGGATTGAACATTTGCAAATTTTGTTTCAAATCATTAGACCTGTGTGTCTTTTCAACGCTGTGCACTAGGGGGTCTACCTCCCAACAGGGGTAGCCTTGTATTAATCATTCCAAACACCTCAGTGACCAACAACTATTCAATGCCACATAGTCTGGCTTCAAACCCTCCCACAGAAACAATCCTTATCGCAACCACAGACAACATCTGCATGAACCTAAAGAGATGAGACACAGCAGCCCTCGTGCTCCTGAACCTTTCAGCAGCATTCAAAATGGTCTCCCATCCAATCCTCATCTGATGCTTCCACAAGTTGATATTCGAAGTGCCAGCTCTTCAATGGATTTGCTCCTTCCTGGCTGGTAGGACTTAAGCAGTCAGCCTAACACTTGCAACCTCTTTTATAGTGTATTGCAAGGATCGTGACTCAGCTGACACTTTTCAACTCTTACATGACCTGTCCGGTCAGCAAGATCCACTCCTAAGATATCACTATCCTCTCCTACGCTAACAATACCCAACTCATACTCTCCTTCTCAGACAAGATGCCTTACACCCACAACAAGTTGACCACCTGCATGTGCAAAGTTGCTGACACGATGAAGGGCAACTGTCTCAAATGCAACAAGGACAAAACTGAAGTCATGATCTTCGGGAAGTACACCTCACCGTGGAATTTAACCTAGTGGTCGGCCAAACTAGGATCCACACCCACCCATAGCACCGATGCCAAGAACCATGGGTTAATCATCGACAGAAAACTTGACATGACCGCCCAAGTCAATTTTGCTGCCCATGTCAACGTTATGATAGCTCCTGCTTCCAAACCCTGAAGATGTAAACGAAAATCTTCAAATGGTTTCCGGGCTGAGCCAGCAAAACCATCACACATGCCCTTGTCACTAGCAAGCAGGACTATGGAAACCCCATCTGTACTGGGAACAGCAAATAGCTTACGAGATGACTGCAAACAATTTAGAACTTGGCAGCCAGAATTACTTTCAAAGTCCTATGCAGCACACACATCACACCACACCTCAAGTAGCTGTGCTGGCTTCCGATACACTAGTGCACACATTTCAAACTCCTTACTCACACCTTCAAAGTACTACACAACACTGGCCCAACCTACCTCAAAAGTTGCATCCCCAAACCTTTCTGACACCTCAGCTCGGCTGGACTCCTACTTGCACACATCCTATTTTATAGACAACCATATACGGAGGTCAGGCCTTCTCCTACATCACTTGTAAAGCCTGGAATTACATACCACTACACATGAGAGCTTCCTCCTAATTTCTTGAGTTTCACTAAAAAGTGAAAGATTTGGCTGTTTGAATTGAAGGCGGGCTAGACTCACCTAGTCAACACCAAGACACCCTCCCATGTGATAGTTCACTCTACAAATACACATAACAACACATATAACATAGTTAATAGTGGATTGGAATCTAGAAAATCATTCTGCATTTAGATTTGAATAAGCACAGGGCACCACTTTACAGAATGTTTTACCTTTTATCACATGCTAGAGAATAACCTGACTCATGTCCTTTACATTCTAGACCTTACTTTTAAAGAATCATAGGCTTATTATACAGAATGGTACCAGATGTACAGAATGCTGCAGAGCGTCAGGTGAGTTATATGGCAGTGGGGGTTGTGTTGTGCTATAGCACAAGAGAATCCCATTCCACTTCCTACTTTTGTATATTTGCTGTTATAGTTAGATTAGCCTAATCATTTGGCATATGCCGTCGCTTTAACATATTTGAGAGAGAAAAGGGTGTACTGCCTTAACGTATTTAAGAGAGAAAAGGGTGTACTGACTTGAACCTATGTTAGACAATTTACCAACTTCTAGTATGTGTCTCTTCTCCTTGCTCCCATTGCCCCTTCACAAGAATCTGTAGGCTTGAGTTTGTTTACATCTCAGCCTGCAGCTCGTATTTGGTTGTGAGCACTGAATGCCCATCAGAGTACATTCCTTTCATCTCTCCCACAGCCCTCCCAGGTTGGGTCACCATGTAAAGACTGTGGCATTGATGGACTGTTTAGCATTAGCGTGCTTCATTGAGAAAGACCACATACAATTTCAATAATTCAAAAGATGGTAGCAAAAGAGGAACTTGTAATAGATGGAACACGTTTGGTCTTCTGAGATGTAGACAGGAAAACAGAACACCACCTGATGGCCATGGAGAATGGGCATATTAAATTATTAATGTTCCCAGTTACACTAGGAGCCGATTGGTTAAGACTGAAGAATCTGGAATGACCTGGCAAGAAGAATATATTACTGTGGGTTTTGAATACTTCAAGCAAAGATGCTGTATAAGGTCTACAATACATTTCAAGATGTCTTTTTCATGCTTCATTCTGCAGGAACAATCAGAAGATCGCCATATACCTCCTGCACATCAAGACATTAGAGATTTGTTCAGCAAGAATCTAGTAGATAACTTAACACCCCATCATGTGTTAGACTGTGCTAGTGTCCTTTTTGTTTTTTATGTATCTCTTTATTGGTTTTCTATAAATACATTCAAGCAAGATATGTGGCTCATAGAAACAAAAAACAATAGCAATTGTATATTTCTGTTGATCTTGTAATACAACACACTCCTTTCCAATAGAAGCTTTAGCAAACATTGTTGTATCACGTGCAGAAGCAACAGTATGGTATGGGTGTAAGTACCAACAAGTGGACCATGTGTATATAACCATAGCAATCATGAGATACAACGTTCTATCAACCTTTAACCTGGGGCCCAGATTCCACATGAGAGAATGTATCCATTAACACCCACAGATGATTTGGTGCTGAAGGAATATTTAGAATAAAATTAAGTAAATGATTTTAATTTTCATTCTGTTTCTCCTGCAGGGGTCCTATATTTTTCATACACAAGTCAAATGGTTAATATAGACCATGCATCAACTATAGTGATTACCATTTGCAATAGACATCCTCTCCCTCTCATCTCAGTGTAATTGGATCAGGCGAAAACAGCCAAGTTCTTCTCTAAATTAGATTTCAAGGGAGCCTACAATTTAGTCATATCAGAGAGGGGGATCAATGGATTACAGCATTCAATATGCACCCAGTAATCACTTGGTGTGTTCAATACCTCACCCTTTCTTCAATTTCAGCAGTTCAAGCCTGTCAAAATTTAACAAGGAAAAAGTGTATTGTATTTACTGTACCATGCAGATTTTTGTGCCTTAAGGAGTAAAATCTGCATGTTATTGTTCAAAGCTCAGAATAGGCACTATTTATTGCTCTTGATAAATAACAAACCCTAGAGTATTGCTGTTTATGAGGGGAATCATGGCCTATAGATGGTCATTTCAAACACTTAGGGACGCTTTTGGCTTTTACAAACCCCTGCTATCATCCAGAATTTTGTAGATGATGTATTTAGAGACATCCTACTTATTTTTCTGGTAAGTTACCTTGCTGACATTTAGTTTTTTTCGCTTAATTCACAAGAACATTGAAAACACTAAGACAAAATTCTTTATATGCCATAGCTGAAAAATGCATCTTTGAGACCAATTAACTGTCCTTCCTTGACTGTGCCATATTTGATGAAGGAATTCAGATGGATCTAGATAAAGTGAAAGCAGTTGTGGTTTGGCCTGCTCCCAAGACAAACAATTCCGGAAATGTGTAGGATTTGCCCTTTTTAATGGAATATCATTGAATATTTCGCACAAATAATCAAACCAATAACAGAGCTGACCAAGACGAATAACCTGTTCAGATAAAGCGAAGAATAAGAACGGTTTTCCAGGCTGCCATGCTATCACTGAAACATCCACAAACTCATGATGTTCATCCGTAGCCTAGGATTTATGAAGCAAACATTTGGCTATCAAGGAAGGGATTACACAAGGAAATTTATCTTGGAAGGGTCACCCCAACCAATAACAGTGTGGCCGGATTACAAGAACTAAAGTTTTCAGAAAAGCATAAAATGTGCCAAAAGCTGACATCCCTGGTCTCTTTTCTTTTCCCGATTCTTATATAGCATTACATATAGACCTGGCTTTCGGCAGAGAAAGGCGATGTTCTGTCACAGTAAGGTACAGAAAGAGAACATGTACCTGAGAATCCTCCAACTACTTTAGCCTTCTAAGAAAACATCCAGTTACAGAGAAACAGATGCATCAGCAGATCAGGCACAAACAAGAGAAGTTAAACTATGGAACAATGGTAAGAAGATAATTGCCAAATCAGAAAAAGAAGTTGCAAACTTTTCTTTCATGCCTAAAAACGTTTTGTTCCATGTGAGAACTTCCAAACCAAGATTATCAGAATGTTCCATGAAATGTTTTAGGTAGGCCATCCTGGAACAAATAAAGCTCAATGCATGTTTTCAATTAACTTTTTATGGCCTCATTTAAAAAGGACTCTAGAGCCATATGTAAAGAAGTGTACAATCTGTGCACAAAATAATGTAGCAAACTATGGGACTATTGCAACTGCTTCAGACACCCTGGTCATGCATTTCCATGTACTTTGTAGCAAAATGTCCTACTTTCCAAAGGTATACAGCTCTTTGGGCAGTGGCTATTTTATGAAGTTGCCACCGTACAAATTACCCACAACAGTTGAAATTAAGATACATTTTTGAAGGAAATAGTCTATAATAATATAGTTCATGTGCCTCTTTTGGAAACTTTATTAAAATGATTGTACAATTATCTTTAAATCAACTAGTTATCCTCTAAACGATGGATAGTCAGAGAGAGTCAATCAGACCATTGGGCAAGATTGGGTCTTTCAGCTACCACTTGTAGAGTTTACGTACAACAACTCTCTCCACATAGCTCCCTGTGGTTTTCTCCATTTATGTACTTATGGTTTTCACCCTGTCGTTCCAGCTTTTTCATCAGCTAATGTCCCCTCAGTACATTTGCCTGTGCAATCCCTCTGAGTAGTCCACCAATCAGCTGTTCACAATCTATTAAAAATCTAAACATCATATAAAAGATTTATGAATCCAAAAAAGTTCCAACGCACATTAGCAGGAGGGGCAAAATGTTTAATTATCCACAGACCATTTAGTCATCTCTGAGTCACATCTGAAATGTGTCCCTCATTTTGTGGGCCCATTTCTCATACTAGAACTGGTAGGTCCTTCATGGTTCACTAAAACTTCCAGGAAGTTTGAATATTCTCTGTATGTTTCATGGTTGTAGGGTTAAATCAGCACAAGGCAAACAACAAATCAGACCTCCTTTAGTTTTAATAGCTGAGGGTAAACAAGGATTTGTAATAAGGGTAATTCTAAACTCTGAAATTAGAAATTGACTTCTTCAATACCTCATAGCACAGAAGGGATTTTATGCCTCAGATGGGTCTTGGGAGCCTGTCTTATTCATACAAGCCACGAATTGATCAGGAAATGTCATAAGAAATTTCCCAATACATTATCACAGAAGGTAGGAGGGAAGATTCTACTGGAAGGGGGCACTATTAATATTAAATAAAAAGGGCCAGGAGGTAGTGGGAAACGTAAGGTCAGATGAGAAACAAGAATGCCATGGATGTATGAAAAAATATTTACATCAGAGAACTGGAGACCATGAAAGACTAGACAATGGTGGCTATTGCTGAGATACAGGGCCAGGTTTTCCATGTCAATCAGGAAAGAAAGACTAAGTATAACAATGGAAGGACTGCATCCAACACAACTTAAGCTGCAGTATAATGGGAAAAAGATGCTGCACAACTACTTGGTTGTTTGGGACCCATATCCACAGTTTTCTCACCGTATTTGTGTTCTCTGGACCTTTGTTTTATTTTACCTGCATTCCCTTCATGATTCTCTGCACTTACCAGCATCGCACATGAAGAATGCTTCTCTGTCAGTTTTGTGTCTTTTGCGCCTGAATTTAATCAGAAGTTGGTCTCACTGACAGTGTGCCCTGGTCGCCCAGAGTTATGGTTGTTCTCTGGGAACTTCCTGGGTTTCTTCCCAGCACTACCTATTAAAGCATCAGGTAAGCCAAATGGAGCTGAGGACTTCCTCAAAAGTGTAATATATGTGCACTTATTTTCACACTCAAATGATAAATGCTTATCCTTATGCCTAAGATTGCTGTCCCTCTGCTAATGGAGAGTGCGGATTAGCATTGGGGGCAACTTTTCTAAACCTCCCAAAAGACCTTCCTAGGTTACACCAATACCCTCAGAGATGTTGCAAAATGATACCTTCAAAAAGCTCAGTCAAAAATGGAAGAGGTATACAACAGAGGAACGAGGATGACAGGAGATTGGGTTCTGGTATTATTTCCCAATAATATAATTTGCTAGCACATTCACATTGGCTATATAAATTAATGTAACCTATCTTTTAAAGAAATGTGAATTGCCTTAAACAAACTGTATGATGGGCATAACACAAGGTTTGTATTTATCCAATAAAGATGTATGTCCAGTAAGAACTCCATGTACCAAGCAAGACCATACTGATCGTTGTCAAGCAACTATCACAGAGAAAAGAGATCTACACATTCTACTATAGAACATGGGGGCAGTCTTTTCCAATGGCTGAGGATAACAAGCATTGGCATAGCCAATAGGTCTCGCCTTTGGGACCTTATAAGTATTTAGTTATGCAGCACAATATCCTTGGTGCAACAACATCAACTGTTGCATTGCTAAAAACATATAAGGTCCCGAAGGCGAGACCTATTGGCTATGCCAATGCTTGTTTGTTTTACCTAATTCCTGTTTCTAAATGTTCACATGTACCGTTGCCCCTGCGCTGCGAAAGCTAGTGCCTTGAGCAATTATAGATGTTAACAGTCAGTATTGAGGTACCTAGGTCTTAGTAGACTTGGTCTGGCATGTTGTTGGTGCTAATGCTCTGTGTACGCATGAGAATATTATACTGTGAAACGATTTCTTGATCTTTGTGAATGTTAATGATGGTTAGACATTGGGTTGCTGTTAAATGTAGCCCAAATCTGGTTCAGTGCATTTTGCATGGGGATCAGATTGCATTGCACGATTACTTTTTTATGCACTGGGAGATTAGACTGCATGCGCACGATGAGCCAGTGCCCTGACTCTCACCTGGTTCCTCAGGTCCACAGTCGGCAGCTCTGACCTTTAGGCCACATAACGAGTCCTAGTTGTTACTGAGCGTGAAACGCTAAACTAATACTGGAGATGGTGATGGCGCCTAGAACGCCAGTGGCGTACCAACTACGGCGAGATAGCTAAAGCTGCACACAAGAAAGCCATTAAAGAGCTACACAAAAGTATAAAAACGGCTAGAAGAGAATACATAGCAAGGAGCATTAAGTCAGCAGAGAACTTAAATAGGGAATTATTCAAGGTTGTGTATGCCTTCCTTAAGCCTCAAGAACTTCAAACTGAAGCCCAATCTTCTTCCTCACTATGTGAGAACAACGTAGACTTCTTTGATAATAAAATTCCAATCATCGACAATGCCTTTACGGATTATGCTGCGATTAAAACTGATACGATTGAGAGCTACCATTCACAAGCCTCATTCAGCGAATTTTCCCCGATTACACTGCAAGACAGAATGGCTTTGATTCTTAGCTGCAAATCTGGTTCACCAGAGAACCCCTGCCCCCCGAAACTCTGGAAGGTAGTGGCTCATTCCACAATAAAGTTGTTGATCCACATTTGGAACACTTCCCTAACAACTGGTATCTTCCCTGAGTTGCGGAAACATGCCATTGTTCTACCTCTCAGGAAAAAACGTAATGGAGTGCCCGGCGATTTGAGCAATTATCACCCTATCTCTCTTCTCCCAGCCCCCACAAAAATGCTGGAGAAGTGGGTACAAAGGCAGCTATCCTCGTTTCTTGAGGAATCTGGCATCTTGCATGATACCCAATCTGGGTTCAGACAAGGCTTTAGTACCAAAACGGCCCTCTTGGAGGTATCAGAATCAATAAGAATGACAGTGGACGCAGGGGCATCAGCAATGCTGGTGCTCCTTGACTTGTCCGCTGCATTCGACACGGTAGACCATGCAATATTGCTACATAGACTTAAGGATATTGGCTTGGGGGGCTGGTTTTGAGCTGGCTCGACTTGTTTCTCTTTAACCAGACACAAAAGATTACCCTGCAAACTCACAAATCCAAACTCAAGCCGATCTGTTGTGGAGTCACTCAGGGATCAGCACTCAGCCCGCTCCTTTTTGTTATCTATCTGGCCCCACTGTTTTCGCTCATAGCCAATTGGGGTGTGAAGGCTATATCTTACGCCGACGACACCCAGTTGATGTTCTCTTTTAAAGATCAAGCAGACAACTCCTTTAAGAACTTCAAGGGTTGTTTGTGGTGGAGCGAGGGGGAAAACAAACATTTTTGTATACCCCTCTGAAAGTCTCTTTCCCATAACTGTAACATGTATTAATCGTGTGGTTTTGAAATAAAAAGCAAATACGCGAATACACGTGGGATACTAATTTGCTTGTGTTGCGAATCTTAATTGTTATACTAACATAGTACGCAAATGTCATAATCTAACGAAAACCTGTGCATGTAGGCTTCCTATATGTCGTATTGTGGCAGAAATGATGGCGAATGTAAGAAAACAAAGCTTAAATGTTGCTAAAATGCTAGGTAATAACTAACAGGGTTACCTTAGAATGGGGGAGGTAAACAGAAGGGCTATACTTCGAAATCTAACGTTAAATTGTGTTTGTCTCTATAATAGTTTCCTTTAATGCCTATGCGGCCTGCAATAAAATGGAAGGTTTGCGAGACTCCGAAACTGTGGTGATCTACGCGTGCACGACTATGCTCGAGAGATGTGCAAGCAGTCTGTGCCTGTACAGCGTGGATCAAGGTCAGCGTGGCCTGGAGTGTAAAAGGGTGCCAAAAATTGTATGACCACATCCTGAGCCTGGGAACACTGCTCCAAGTGACAAGTTAAAGGACACAAGTGAAAAAAAAAATGTTAAAGAACAATCGAAACCTTATTTTGATTAGAACGATGACTTGGCCAAAATATGGACAATGAGGAGATGAGGTGATGCTCATACACCCCTTAAATCGACCAATGAGATTGTGTGAAGACCCTAAAAGTTTCACATTTTAGATAGATAGTTAGGGAAAAAGGGTATAAAAGAGGACGTTTGAAAGTGAAGGGGAGCTTGCTCTTGAATTTATTTTCGCACCACTACATACTGTCGGACTGAACAATTTTACATGGAGCAAAGACTTTGAAATTTTTCTTGACTTTAACTTTTGATGGGTGCGGAGTCCGGATAGGAGGTAAACATCAAGAAAGAATAGAGAGGCAGTTTTTGGGAAGTTTCCTGTGCTAACCCTGATGTACATTTGCTGAAATCTTGGTTATATGGTTTTGACCTATTTTCTAAACTATTCTGCTACTAAATGTAAACTGTTTAAATTAAATTTTTCTTTTCCTCTAGGTTATTAAAAATATTTTAGTGATTATTGAATTAAGGCTAAATAAAATAAGGTCATGCTAGGAGAGTAAGTCTCTAAAGAAAAATTGAATAAATAGAGAATTGAGCTGGTCTTGTTGTCCATTGGTTAACTTTTAGTAGCTGATCCATTGACCAAATGGTGGGGTGTTTTAAAGTTTCTAAAAGGTAAAACCATTGTAAATTTGATAAACTGCAGATGTACATAGTTTATACATTTTTTAAATTAATTAGAATAAAATAAAACACTCCGCTAAAATCCAGCATCTCTTCCTCTAGTCTTCATTAATCCTGGGAGCAGGGTGATTTGTGTGAATGAGTGACTCAGACTCGCGGTGTTATGGGTCCCACTGACGAGTAAAGTGTGTTAGCTCCTAGGAAATATAGTGATGGTTTGGAGGTTTGGTTTGGTGCCACGCTGGATCAGTTTTTCTTGGTAGCAGAGGATGGTTGCTATAGGTTAACTTGGATAAAGTAATGTATAGAATTAGTAAGGCAATGTATATAGAATTTTGATGTACAGGAATTATGACTAACATTACATGTTGAGTCTGTATTGCCTTCTATGTAGTCTGGAAGTTGAGGCTTCTGGGAAGTAGGAAGCTGGTTACTCTGCCTAGGAAGAGGAACGTTTGGCATGTAAGTCACACATCACATAGTCTGTTTCAAAGTGGTGATATCGCCGTATGTTACAAGTTAGGGACATTTACGTGTAAAAGTGGTGAATGTATAGCGAAGGCAACCTATAAAATTTTGGGCTTAAGCACAGGAATCAATGTGTATTCTGATTACAACTTCTCCCTAAGAAAGTAATAGGTTTTCACCGGCGCTTGATAGAGGGGTAAGTTAGAGGGATGTGCTACTTTATCGGCGAAACAAAAATTCTGTGGTAGAGAAGAGGTTAGCTCTGTCTACCGGAAATACAGAATACTTGTGAGTTTGAGGAAACTATCACTTTGGTTTTAGCGAAACAGACGAATGGAGATGTTTTATGTGGTTACTAACCGATTTTAGTTGTATAAAGGTGTAAATACAGTGTGTCGATAAATTTTGTAAAGGAGGGGTCAGTCGAGGCTGCAGAAACCGGAGCAGGGCTGACGTAAGAAGGGTCGTGCTGGGATTGTGACTAGAAAGAGGTGAGCGCTGATTGGTGCATTAGCAAAGGCTGTGCAAGCATTGGTTGAGAGTGATTGGAACGTATCTGCTTCTGATTGGTGCGTTAGTGTGAACCGCGCTCTGATAGGTTGGTGCAGCGAAGCAGTTTGCGGAAGAGTGCCCGATTGTTTGAAAGTCAGGAAACCGTCAGAATAATTGAGTTTTATTATGGAGAAGAAAAAGGAAAAAAATGGTTAAAGAAATTAAAGAATGTGTTCAAAAAAGTTAAGGAAATAGTGACGAGAGAGGGAAAATTGCTCCCTCCGCCTAAAACTCCTGCATCGTACATGATGACAAAATATAGCTACCATACATGTATATGGTTAGAAAATTGGGCTAGATATACTAAGAATGATTGTGTATTCGCATTTCCAGAAGTAGGTTATTTTAGTACTGCTGTTTTAATAAATTTGAGAGAAAGGATGACTAAGCTTGAACCAAGACCTAGACCGACTCAATGTGAGGAATTGGCTGAGTGGGAAGATGAGATGCATGAATTGGAGAGAGAAAGGCTTGAAGAGTTTAGAGGACTTAGAGGCAGATTGCGAGACAGAGGATGATGTACTGGAGGAGATATTAAATAGAAGACCCCCTCCATATCAACCGAGTTCTGTACCTGTGACTCCAAATGCTTCGCCAATGGAGATCCAATTTACTGGTACCCCAAGACGATTTTCTGAAATTAAAGACAGTACTGAGTGAGTGAAAATGAGATATGATTCTAATGCCCCATTATTGGAAACCAGACTTACTGGTACTCCCAGACAAAATCATGAAAATAGAGGCAGTGTGGCTAGAGTAGAGAGGAGAATTGAAAAAACCCGAGTACTTCTGAATATGTGCGGTCTACTAATGAATTGACTGAAAAGATACAGGAACTCACTAAAAATATAGAAGCTGTGACTGTCCCAGTAACAATATGTCCTGTGATTCCAGTGTTCAAAGACCCATCATTAAATATCCCTTTGAATAAAAGTTTACAAAAAGTAAGAGAGAAGGTTTATCCAGATTTGTGTGAGGTTAGACGTACTAGTCAGAGTACACCGCCTGACTTGACCTTTAATCAAAGGCTCCCACATAAGTTTCCAGCAGGTGCGAAATCAGATTCTGCAACACCCGAAAGAAGTATAGATAAAAATCGATTTGTCACAAACTCTTGTAGGACCAACAGAACAGGAATTAAGTGATTGGATTAAAACATTTATTTGTAAAAGATCAAGAACCTAAAGTGTTAGATGTGGTCGGATTGAAAATTGGCATGGAAGAATTAATAATTGGAACAATTGGAACAGATAGGTTAAAGGCACACCAAGATGATAAATTAATGTTCATATGTAAAAGCATTATGTGGAGAGCAAAAACCCTGCATGATCGACTAGAAGGGTTGGCAAGTGAACTCAATATAGACTTTGCAAAGAATAAATTATTACAAAAACCTTACAGAGTAGATTTTACTGAGTAGGATAATGACAACATAAATACTGCTGGAAGACTAACCCAGATAAAGGAATTAATTGTGTTGCTGAGAAAATGGGGAGATGTAGAACGAGGGAAGACTAAATGGACAAAGAAAAGGGAAGAGAGCAATGATAAAACATCATTAGCGTTTCCAGTTAGAGTAAAAGAGCCTGTATCAAATGAATTTCCTATGAGAGAAATACCAGGAGGAGGGTATGTGCATGTTCCCTGGACTAGACAGGATATATTGTCATTTACAAATGATTTCCCTAGGTTGCGAGAGAAACCCGTGGAATGGTACCGACAAGTGGATCGATTTGTAAAAGTTTCAAAAGTATAAAGGGAAGATTTAGATGGATTGTTTGACATAGTAGTACAAGCAGACCTATGGACTGGCCAAAAACAGAATATACACGAGATCCCAGAACAGGTGCTCCTGGACCTGAGGTAATGTGAAAGTATGAACAGATAAAAGTATTCTTGAAGAATAAAATCCCACCAAAAGAAACAGATTGGGTAAAGATTGACAGCACATTGCAAGAACCTAAAGAATCAGTACATTCATTTTATGAAAGATTGTTGCTAGTGTTTAAGCAATACAGTGGATATGAGGATTTAAGTGAAAAGGACATGAGTCATTTTGTGTATCATTTTGTCTTTGGATTAAGACCAGAGATAGGAGATATGATCAAGCATAATTTGATGGGATGCAATCATGTTCTGTTGATGAAGTATTGAGGCATGAGAAATATTGCAGTGATGAGATTGAGGTTAAGCAAAGAAAACTTAAAGAGAAAGCAATGTGGGCGCAGGTGAAAGTGGCTGAGCATCAAGTAGCTCAACTAGAGAATAAAAGTCCAGAAGGAGGTCAAGTAAGAATGAAGGGAAATTTGAATAAAGTAAAAGGAATGGGTAATTTGGATGAGGCCAAGAAAAAGTTTCCATGTCACAATTGCAGCAGGTTAGGGCATTGGAATAAAGAGTGTAAGTTGCCACCAAGAGTTAATCCTGAAAATACATCATTGAATCCGCAGGTGCAGAATGAGGTAATTCAACAGCCATCGCCACAGCAGCAGGTAGTTACCCTACAGAGTCATGTGCCACAACCACCACGTCCATGCAGTGTAAATCTACAGAAATACAGTGCAGAGACAGGATTATTTGAAGGAGAACAGGTAACAAGATTACCTAGAGTGAATGTGAGTTCACAGTATTGGTTGCAGGAAGAGGGAAGTGAGTCTGATGACAGCTTCTGACAGAGAGGGGGAAGAGTGCATACTTGGCGCAACTTTAGAGGTAGATCAATCTGGTCCTTTTGTGAATGGAAAGGTGAATGATGTAAATATTACTTTCCTAGTGGACACAGGTGCTACCCGTTTTACTGTTAGATCAGTAGAAGTTCAAAATCTTCCTCTCTCTGGAGACAGTATCCAAGTAGTAGGTGTAGCAAATAGACAGATTAAAACATCCTGTCAAAGCAAACCACGTCGTCCCTTACCTTGTCTTAACTGAAGCCCTCTTGGATGACGTGGATGATTTCGCAGAGACGCAAGGGACCAACTTCCCTAATCTCTAATCTAAACTTACTGATTTCAGAAGTACACAGCAAGTATTAAACTAGGAACCAGGGAGGAGGGCCGGTACTGGACGTTGAAGAGAAGACTTTTGGTTCTTGCTGTCGACCTGCGAAGCAACAAGCACCAAAGACTTTAGTATTCAGGTCAGAAGGTTTTCTCCCCTAACTATGCTAAGGCCTCTTACAAACTCTATCTGTCTAGTGAGAATACCTAAAATCAGTGTGGCGACTTTTGCGATTCCCCTACCTGCGATCAGGAAGTTGTTGGCCTTCGTCCAGTATTTCTTTATTTGGTTGGGGTGACGAAGTTGTCAGACGTCCTCTAGGATTGGTGGTCGGCTGGTGAGATGTCGACTGGTTAGTCTAGAAATTGACGCAAAAATAGGAAGGATTACTTTACATTCTTTAAAAGACCCTTGCAAGTCGTCCTATCTACACCTAAAACTTACTTGATATTAACTTCTTGCTTCTTAGTCTGGGGGGTTCGTGTTGTTGTCTCTAGAAAGAACTATAAAGACAAACATAGACCAAGAGAACACCTGATCCTAAACGTCTTTCTTCTAACACCTTTTTTTTGCAGCAGAAATTCAAACCATCATAATTATTAAAACAGTTCTCAGTTTAACAAATCAAGAAATGAATAAACAAATGTTCTTCAAAATACTACGATGAATAAAATGTCCCAAGTCTTCTTCTTGCATAATCTTCTGCAAAAGAATGTTCCAAAAGTTCTGTTGACCTTTCTTGCGAAGGGCGCCTTAAATTAAGTAAAGTACTAGCTTTCAAATTTGAGTTTCAGATGCTTTATCCGGGAAATGAGAAGAGCCGCCGTGAAGACTTGCCAGGATCGGATGTACCTTCCGGTGAGTCACTCCAGCTGACGCAACCTTCTCCCTGAGAAATCTGAAGGCAAAGCGCCTTCCAGAAGGCTGGGTGCGGTTTAAATACTGGACCGCACCCAGCCGCTCCCAGCTACGCACTAGAACGTGCGCGAAGACGTTGCCTGCAATCCCACTTGGACGCGCACCAAAAAGGAGCGTGCAGGGATGCGGGGACAGGAGGCATGAGACCTTCACAGGGGCCTCGTCTCACTGAGTAATACGCGAAGGTTTAGAACTCGAATACAAAGAGTTCACAAGCCCCTAAACCAATGCCATACTGCACAAAAGTGAACAACAAGTACAAGACTAGGCAAGTAAAATACAAAAGAAACCAATGAGGTGAAAGGCATGACAAGACAAGATAAAAGTACACCAAATCACACTGACTTTTGATGCGTGCGGGGAGCACGGGACAGGGGTGGGTTTTAATAAGGGAAAAAACTCTGCACATGACTTCGGAATGTGTGGAGCACATCATGAGACTGGGGACGCAGAATCATGACACATCCCTGGCAGAACCAATTGAAGTGGTAATTGGAAATTTCAAAGATATGCATCGATTTGTAGTATGTGACAGTAGTCCTGTTAACCTTCTTGGTAGGGACATACTGTGTAAAATGAACTGTGCCATTTACTCTTCACCATATGGCATTGAGCTTCAAACCCCAGATGAAGATAGATTGTATAAAATGACTATGTCATTGATAGACTCAGAACAAAATAGTATGTTTCCTGTATTTGATCGAGAAAAGATACCTGGTGAGTTGAAAGAGTCAGTCAAAGTTCAAGTGTGGGATTTCACAGGAGAGGATAGTGGACTAATGAAAGGTGTGGATCCTGTGAAAGTTTCTGTAAAGGAAGGAGTGAGTTACCCAAACATTCCCCAATTCAAAATGGCAGCAGAAATAATTGAAGGAATAACTGTGATAAACGAGATGATTGAACAAGGAATTTTGAGAGAAATAATAAGCAGTCCATGTAATTCACCTATAAAGGGATTGAAAAAAGCCTAATGGAACATTTAGGATAGTATAGGATTTGAGAAGAATTAATAAAATTGTTGTCCCATGTTGTCCGGTTGTACCAAACTCAGGAGTGATCCTGTAATAAATTCCACATGATGCAGAATGGATGGTATACAGTCTTTGATCTATGTAATGTGTTCTTTACAGTTCCATTACACCCAGATAGCCAACCAATATTTGCTTTCCGGTTTGAGACTGTATTTTGGCATGGTGCAGAATTGCTCAGGGGTATACTGAAAGTCCCTCCATCTTTAATCAGCTGCTAAAGAAATCATTGGAGAGTTTGAACATGCCTGGAAATTCAGTAAAAGGTTCAATACATTGATGACCTGTTAGTGGCATCAAGAACCAAGGATGCATGTGTTTCAGATACCATTGCATTACTAAATCATTTGGCAAACGGAGGACCTAAGGTGTCACAATCAAAGTTAAAGTTCTGTCAGAAAGAAGTACAATATTTAGGTCACAAGATTGCCCGAGGAGTCAGGCAAGTTACGATAATCAGAATGATACAGGGAATGCAACCTCCTAAAACTCAGAGACAAGTGAGAATGTTCCTAGGAATGGTAAGATATTGTCGCCAATATATCAGTGGATTTTCACTGATAGCAAAACCATTGCAGAGGCTGACAAGAGCAGATGTAAAAGATCCCATAGTGCTGAATAAAACAGAAATGGAGGCTTTTGAACAACTAAAAACCAGTCTGAGTGAAGCACCAGCATTGGGAATGCCCGATTATGAGAAAGAGTTTGAACTATTTTGCAGTGAACGAGAAGGATGTGCATTATCAGTTCTAATTCAAAGACATGGAAAACTGAGAAAGCCAATATATACCTCTGTAACTAAAAATATTAAGTTAGCATGTTGCTTTAATATTCCTGTCTCCGCCAGTCCCATTTCTACACCTAAAAGAATCTGCGTGGCAGATAATTGCGTTGGAGTACTAATAATCTCTGATAAACATTTCTCCACCTGCGTCAATAAACTTGCTAACGATGGACACCCAGAAAAAATATGAACATCGTCTGCAGATGGGTATCCACAACGAAAGCATTTCCCTATTAAATCCCCCGGCCATTTTGAGACCTTATCTGGTGTATAATATAAATTAAAAAATGATTTAAAGTGCTTCGCAGATAGCTTTGCAGAGAGGAATACATTTTTAGCCATTTCCAAAGAAGTTTCTATTTGTATGTCCTGCCTACCCAATTTAACCCCCCATTTAGAATTTTGTTGTTCGATATCATTGGCCTTAGTGCTTAACATATGACCGTATAACGTGCCTATCCTTGCTGCTTTCATATTATCTTCTATCAAGGGATTAACTTGAAAAATGCCTCCACTATTCACAAAGTAATTCCTTATCTGTAAATACTTAGCAAAGTTCTCCCTAGAGAGCTGGTACTATTCCCTCAATTGTTCAAAAGATTTAAGACAACTTTCAGAGTAAAGGTCACCCACCACCCTTATTCCCTTCAGCCTCCAATTATGCACCACCCAATCCCACAAATGAACTGGCAAAGAATATTGAAGATACCAGTGGTGTATACCAAGAAATTTTCTCAAAGCCAAACATACCCATTAGTATTCTCCATACCTTATATGTAGCCTCCAAGACCTTAAATCTTGTGCGCTTGTAGTAGCTCCACTCAAGGTGCAAGGACAAACAATTTTTTGCTTTCACCCCCAATAACATCTGGTATATGGATGGGCATTCCACAATATCCAGGGGACCAGCCCCTGTTTAAAAAAATGTTCATTCCTTGAATCATACAAGCATAATAATACAACGTAAAGTCTGGTACCGACCAACCGCCTAACTTTCTTGGTAATATCATGTATCGACGAGCCTTGCCCCCTGACCACATAAAACTCATACAAATAGCTTGGAGCTCTGCCAAGCTCGCCTTAGGAATTTCTAGGGGGACACATCTGAAGAAGTACAGTATTTTCGGGACTATCATCATTTTTAGTAAACTGCATTGTCCCACTAGGGAGAGATGCAAACATTTCGCCCCGTCTAACTGTTTCCTTACCCCCGATAGGAGAGCCTCCCAATTTGATTTAACCAGGGCAGTTGTAAAAACCCTAAGCTTGACCCCAAATATGTAACCTTTTGGCATACCCTTGTATCAGAATACTTCGACATATTGGCGCATAGCAACTGAGTTTCGGCTGTATTCAGCTTACAGCCAGAAGCCACGCCAAACTCTATAGCTAAGTGTTCGATCTCCTGCATCGCTATAGTTGGACTCTGCGTAACAATAGCAACATCATCTGCGTAGGCGAGGACCTTGAACTGATAGGTTTGTATGGCCACTGGTTGAATCCTAGTGCTAGATTCCAGCATTCTTAAAACGGTTCCATGTCCAATGAAAATAAGAGGGGGGAACAGGGGCAACCTTGCCTGGTACCCCTCTGTATTTGAACCACCTCCGACTCAAGTCCCATGGTGCTAATACGGGCTACAGGTTGACGATACAGTGTCTGCAACAAAGTAATAAACTCTGGCCCAAAGCCCCTTCGCCTCATGACATCCCATAAAAAGCACCATGACACCCGGTCGAAGGCCTTCTCGGCATCTAATACAATTAAACAAAGTAGTTCCCGGGTTACATTAACATAATCAAAAACAGTTATCACACGGCTAACATGATTCGCCGTTCCTTGATGCGGAATAAACCTGTGTTGTGTAGTAGAAACTAATGCAGAGATAACAGAAGATAGCCTATTGCCCAAGATCTTCGAGTAGATCTTCCCATCTGCGTTTAAAAGTGAGATGGGACGGTAAGAGCCGGACAAATTCGCAGGCTCGTCTTTTTTGTGGAACACAACTATACATGCTTCATTCCAAGTCATAGGGGGAGCACCTTTCTGGGCCATTCGCATTGTTGCCAGAAGATCTACCTTTAAGACAGAAAAAAAAGTTTTATAAATTTCCAAAGGTAGCTTGTCTGGCCCTGCCGCCTTGCCAGCCCATTTACTGCTAGTTCTAATTCCTCTAGCGAAATAGGAGCTTCTAGCTCTTCTATCTCCTCTGCAGGGAGATCTGCCGTGCAATACTGGCTGATAAGAGTAGCCGCACCATCCTCGTCGTACTCATCTCTTCGATATAATATCTCATAAAATTGTCTAAATACCTCCAAGATACCACTTTCATTTTCAACAGAATCACCATTCGTATCTAGAATACTGTCAATCCGTTGAGCTGCCTCCCTCAATCTTAATTTTTGGGCGAGGCATCTGCCACTTGCTTCCCCGTACTCGTAATGCAATTGCTGTTTAATAAAAAAGAAATTGCGGTTTCCTGAGACCAATTAAGATTTAGCCTTGCTTTAAGCCGTGCTACCACCGTAATCAAGTCAGTTATATCCCTACCAGCCTGGATGCCCTGCATAAGTGACTCCTCAGCCTTTATCAACTCTTGGTATAGCTCTTGGAATTTTGCTGCCTGTTTTTTTGATTATATAAACCAAAACTCAGAGCTTCCCCTCTAAAGGCGGCCTTGAAGCTATCCCAAACGCAGCCCACACTACTGCTTCCGTGATTAATATTAAAGAAAGTAGTGATCCATTGTTTCATATATTCTATGAATTGCTGCTCTAATAATAGGTTACGGTCAAAAGAAAATCCCCTTGGCCTTGTGATTGCTACTATGCCTGTTATCGAAAGAGCTACCGGCCCGTGATCAGATGTAATTCTTGGGTATACCTGAATGACAGCCTGGTTTAATAACACTTGAGGAGTGGAAAAATGATCCAGCCGCACTAACTTCCGATGGGGAAAAGAAAAAAAGTATATCCAGGAGCCATCCCCCTTAAAAAAAGCCCAAACATCCACCAACCCATGTGCAATCATTAGCGCCTGCAGCACTTTAAAGACTCGCGGTTTCCTACCACTATATCTCGACTTTTCATTGCATAGGATATTAGGTACTAAATTAATATTCAAATCCCCGCAAAGGATCAGTGGTGTGGGCCAGGTCTCTAACTCAACATTTAAAAACTCTAGACTGGTTGCTTCATCTAAGTTATCCCCGTAAACTGCACAGATCATAAATATTGTAGGACCAACTACACATTCTACAATTGCCCACCTACCTAATCCGTCAGTTAGAATTCTACCTGTGTTGCCTCTTTGTTTTTGCCCAGAATTGAAACTCCTCTAGCCGTAAAAGAGTATTTAGTACAGGCTATAAGATTGAATCCCAGCTCTTCAAGTAATTGCCACTTTGACCATACTATATGGGTCTCCTGGAGACAGATTATATCACAGAAAAGAGCTCGTAGCTCCTGCGCCACCCGCTGTCTTTTATCCACTGAATTCAGCCCCCTCACATTAAACGTGCCTATCCTGATACCCCTACCCGCCATTTAGCTCTGTCAGAGTTCCCTCCACTACCTCAACAAACTGCCTGAAAAAGACACTGACTGCACGAAATAAACTCATTTCCATCCTGTACTCATGTATTATTTTCTTTTTTTTTCCCCCACCACCCCACCCCCAACCCACACCCCCCTCAAAACCCCCCTTCACCTCCCCCCCAAATCCCCACCACCCATTATGAGGCTTAAGGACCATGTCCTCTGCAATGTAGAAGTGCTTTATCCAGTGCCCCCCTATTTAACTCCCCTACCCCCACCCTCTATCTCTCTCTCTCATTAATCAGCCTAACAGCCTGACATCAGGCCCTGAAAAAAAGAAAAAAAATAGGAAATTCGGCTCCCCTCTCTTCATTCCTATTCCCTATATCACATATCATAGGCATTTCTTGAAAAATTGTAAACTTCACAAGGCATACCTTCCCGTATGCCCCCGTTACTCAGTACTCTGAGTTTCAAAATTTCTTAGGAAACGTACAAATACTCGCTCCAGTTTTAAAGTAGAGAGCAAGAACAAACGAGGATCAGAAAGAGAAAAAAAAAAGAATCTATTAGAGAGAGATAACCCCTATAATCTAAAGGAAAAAAAATTGCACATTCCGCCCTGTGATACACCCAATATAAAGTCTACTACCACTACATGCTATTTTTGTTAGCAACTAAGATTTATATCATGTCCCTTTAACTTTTCGGACTCTTATCCATTTCCTTCAAATAGTCCTGTGCAACCGTCCCGGATGTGAAGTATTTAGTTTGGCCTCTGAAGATGATCTTTAATTTAGATGGATTAAGCAAAAAGACCTGGGCCCCTTTTGCTTGAAAGGGTGCAATTAATTTCCGAAGTTGCCAACGTTCGTGCACCGTTGCAGGACAAAAATCCGGGCGCACAAAAAACTCACACCCCATGACGCTCAGTTATTTCTTAGGGCGTGCCAGATCATATAGCGCCTCTCGAAGCAGATAGTTATTGAGGCAGATTAAAATCGCCCTGAGGTATGAGTTTTGATCAGCTTGTCGCTCTTTTCCACGCTGTTGCACCACTAATGGGAACCGGTGTGCCCGAATCACTTCAGTTTCCCTCCAAGCAATGAGTTCAGGGAAGGCTTCCTTAAAAAGCTGAATAATAAATTTCCGTGGGTCTGCACCTTCTTTTGTCTCGGCTAAGCCTAGCATGCGCAAGTTGTTGCGTCGCGCTCGGTTCTCTAGGTCCGTGAGTTTCCAATACACGTCTGTTTTGGATTTTTGCAAAGTCTCAATAGCTGATTGCTGCTTAACCAAACAGTCCTCTACTGAGGAAACTCTCTCCTCCACCTCCACCACACGGGTGGTGACTTCTGCACAGGCCTTAACAAAGCGCTGCACTGAATTTTGAAGTTTCCTTACGACCCCTTGTGTGCGTAAGCCGTCTGCTTTAGTTTCACTGCGATGTGCCATTATACGCTTATAAACTAGGCCAAGAGTAATCAAGTCCTCCTCACAATCCTCATCCAAGTTGAACTGAGCTAATGGAAGGCTCTGCTCATGCACTGAGCGTTCACATGCCTCCACCACCTTTCTTACTGTTTCATGGGGCAGGGATTGATCAAAATCCTCACCTTCCTCGTCATCTGGCAAGTCCCCCCAATCGCCTGGGTTACTGGAGCTATCCTCACCGTTAAATCAGACATGGAGTCGAATTTGCCATCAGAGCCAGCATACTCTGACTCAGTCACTAAAGTAGTAGCATCAGTGCTTGGCCCTGGCAGTGAACTGCTGCCTTCCATAGCTGTTACTATTACTGCCTTACCTCCATTCACTGCCGAGGCTTCCATTGAAATAGTGTTAATTCCACTTTCTTG
The DNA here is from genome assembly GCF_964263255.1 of Lissotriton vulgaris. Taxonomy (NCBI): domain Eukaryota; kingdom Metazoa; phylum Chordata; class Amphibia; order Caudata; family Salamandridae; genus Lissotriton; species Lissotriton vulgaris. The sequence goes on from NC_141687.1 coordinate 1,849,198,607, forward strand.
GTCAGCTAAAGCCAGAGCCGGCGGGACTCCAGTAGAAATACTCACTACTTTCTGAGACAGCTCATGCTGGGCGCCAGAAGCTGCTTGAACTGCATAAACCTCTCCAACTGGCTCCACAACCAATTTTGCCTTTACTCCGTATTTTTTGTTAAAAATTGCCGGGACAGTCCGTTGCTTTACAGGGGTATCCTGATTCTGATGCGCTATCTGGCTCTGGCGAATATCCTGTGTTTTTTAGGCCGCTGCATGCCCCTGCTGGATGTTACTGCCTTCAGACATCAAAGCGGTGCTGTCAGCGCTGCCATTATTATTATCACTGGCGTGAGTGCCTTTACTCGCGACCACGCCACGGCTTCCAGATGTAACATTATCATTAGCAGCGCTATGCCCTGCGACCATTACAGCAGGTTCAGTCGCATCAACAACGGGTGTATTCGCAGGTGCTCCCCCGCGGGTCCTTACGCCGCCTCTGCCCTTTGGCGCCATTACCAGTAAACTCTATCCACCGCGTCTGAGAGGCAGTCCCGATATCAAAATAGCGCATGGTCTCCCAGCTGCTCGGGTGCACCTCGGGTCAGCTGAGCCCAGCGAGTTCAGAGCGATTAGTGCCGGCGCCTCCCCAGTCGTAACGCGCCTCAGTTGTAGCCCGTCAAGTCGACGTGAGGCTGTGCCGGACCGGGCAGGGCAGGAATGGACACCGCAAACTCCAAATCCCGTCAAGGCGGTTAGCCACCACTCGGCACAACACCGCAGAAATGCTCCCACAGGTGTTGCTGCTAGTGTCGGGGAAGAAATTGCAAAAAAATCACGGGGGTAATCACACAGAGCCATGGGTAGAGCACCTCACGGGGCCACAGTTTTGGCCGCCATCTTGCCTCTCACGATAAGGATTTCAGTGAAGCAAACAGACATTATAAAGTTCACCATAAACAAAACTAATGAGAAAACTGAAACTGAGTCTGATGAGAGTGAGGATGAAACTCAATTGAGGAGAAGCTTAAGAAAAAGAGCTTGGAGAGTGGAACGTAACACTGTCGAACATGAAACCAAGAGACCACGTAAAGGAGATAATTGGCCTAAAGAAAATGATGGTCTGAAATTTAAACTGGTTAATAAAGCAAAAATCCAAGAGGATCAAGTAAATGAAATAACCAGTCAAATGGAGTTGTTGGGTAAAAAGATAGAAATTGTGCAAAGGCCAAAAAGAGTGAGAAGACCAAATCAAAAATACAAGTCACCTGACTGGTCATATATGATTTTGCCTCCAATAAATGAAGTGAATAGCAGTCAAGAACATTTGAGTTGTCAGAGTGAAAAAAAAGAAAGTGAGTAAACTGAAACTCAAAAGAAAGTCTAAGAAGTACCTAAACTGGGAAACTAAAAGAAGAGAAAAGGTGAAGGAACAAGACTGTTAAAATTATTGGTGGTAAGAACACTTTAAGTGCAAAGGAGATTTGAATGAGACAATATAAGGGCAGAAAAAAAATGGCTACTAATGATGTAACAAGATCGAAATGCACAATTTTTAGAAAATGGTGTAGAATGTCGCTAATATGTACAGGATTATTAATGTTGGTATGGTTGATTTTAGCTATTATAATTCCTTTCAGGCCGAATATTGAAAAAGCAAAGGCAAATGAGAGTATAAAAGAAAAGACCCATGAGTCAAAGGGTGAAATGATGCATGTGTATAGACCTGAAGTACATCAAGATAACTCGATTAGTGACTTTTCGAGGAACACGTTTTCGAAGTTATTGTCTGAATATGTGAGAACGATGGATGCGAGTGACTGTTATGTCTGTGTGAAATTACCAGCATCTGTATCAGAGGGTGTGACGTACCATCACCTTCCACTAACATATGTGGTTACATGTAGTGTATTAGCTAGTTTGTTTCATAAGATAGGTAAATTAGAGTATTATTATTCTAATTCTGATGATGTTTTTGCGAAATTGAAAATTGTAGCTGAATTGAATCAAATCAAACCTGGAAAAGTTTTTGGAAAATATTTATTGGAAAAACAAGAACTGACCCATGACTATGCATTCAAACATAATTTGACTTGTAAAATGAGAAATGAGGAAAAAACATTTTTGGATATGGTAGAAGAAAGGGTGAAGCAGTACAAAAGGAGGGAAAAAGCAAAGCAATCTAAATCTACAATGTGGACATTTGAGGATGGTAATATAGAAGAACATAATGTGAATGTGGCTATAAATATAGATACACCATTATTAGGGAAACTAGCTATTGGAAGAGATAACACTGTGTATGATAATTATTTTGTGGGAGCAAGTCAATGTGAAGATATTTATATTATAAAATAGGGATGGGGATTTAAAGGAGGTAATGATCCAGTTTTCCCTGGGATTTATTTTTTTATGCGGGAACAACGCTTATTATAGATTGCCTGATCACTGGTATGGGTCCTGTTATGTAGGCCTGGTCTTTCCTAACATTTTTCATGTAGATAGAGGAACTGATGGAATTCATGAGATAGGTAAATCTTTAAGTCGTAGAAGGAGAGAAAGTGTAATAGAAATAATAGGTGATGTTTTTGGAGCATTGATACTAGCAGTGGGTATATCCTTTAATGCAAACAGAATTCGGAAATTGTCAACAATAGTAGATCGTTTGTCAAAGATACTGCAGGAGGATTTTTAATGGTAAATACAGAAATGGTGGCTATGAGAGCTATGGTGATGCAAAATCGACTTGCTCTATATATAATTTTGGCAAAAGGAGGAGTCTGTGGAATTTTGAAGGTACAATATTGTTGTACTTACATACCTGATAAATGTCAAAACATTGAAAGATATATTACAAATCTTGCAGAGTTGCATAAAGAAATTATACCACTGGAGGTTGACGGTGTTCGGCCGTTAAGAATTGGTTTTATGAAATAGGTAGATCCATAATAGGGAAAATATTATTTCCAGTAACACTAATAATAGTAATATTTTTAGTTTTAAGATTAGGTTGTAAACTTAGAAAAAGAAGAAACCTTAAAAAGTCTATAAAAAAGGAATTTAAAGAAAGAGAACGTGAAAAGGGGGATATTGACATGGAGGAGTTTAAAGAGAAACTTTATCAAGATAGAAAGAAACTGGAAGAAACTAGAGTATAACTTATACTAATTAAAAGAATTTGAAACATGTTATGAGAACATTTATGACATTTTTGGGTGTTATTTGGTGATAAATCACCAAAGGGGGAGTTGATGGAGCGAGGGTGAAAACAATAATTTTTGTATACCCCTCTCAAAGTCTCTTTGCCATAACTGTAATATGAATTAATCGTGTGGTTTTGAAATTAACCAACATAGAATAAAAAGCACATACACAAATACACGTGGGATACTAATTTGCTTGTGTTGCGAATCTTAATATATGAATTGAGTGGAATTGTCAGACTAACATAGAACGCAAATGTCATAATCTAACGAAAACCCGTGCATGTAGGCTTCCTATATGTCTTATTTTGGCAGAAATTATGGAGAATGGTAAGAAAACAATGCTTAAATGTTGCTAAAACGCTAGGAAATAACTAACAGGGCTACCTTAGAATGGGGGGAGGTAAACAGAAGGGCTATACTTCGAAATCTAACGTTTAATTGTGTTTGTTTCTATAATAGTTCCCTTTATGGCTCATGCGGCCTGCAAATAAATGGAAGGTTTGCAAGACTCCGAAACTGTGGTGATCTACGCATGCGCGACTATGCTTGAGAGAGGTGCAAGCAGTCTGTGCCTGTACAGTGTGGGTCAGGGTCAGCATGGCCTGGAGCGTAAAAGGGGGCCAAAAATTGTATGACCGCGTTGTGAGCCTGGGAACACTGCTCCAAGTGACAAGTTAAAGGACACAAGAGGAAAAAAAAATGTTAAAGAACAATCGAAACCTTATTTTGATTATAACGATGACTTGGCCAAAATATGGACAATGAGGAGATAAGGTGATGCTCATCCACCCCTTAAATCGACCAATGAAATTGTGTGAAGACCCTAAAAGTTTCTAATTTTAGATTGATAGTTAGGGAAAAGGGTATAAAAGAGGACATTTGGAAGTGAAGTGGAGCTTGTTTTTAATTTTATTTGAGCACCACGACATGCTGTCAGACTGAACAATTGTACATGGTGCAAAGACTTTGAAATTTTTCTTGACTTTAACTTTCGATGGTTGCGGAGTTTGGATGGGATGTAAACATCAAGAAAGAATAGAGAGACGGTTTTTGGGAACTTTCCTGTGCTAACCCTGATGTCCATTTGCTGAAATCTTGATAATGTGGTTTTGACTTATTTTCTGAACTATTCTGCTAATAAATGTAAACTGTTTGAATGTAATTTTTCTTTTCCTCTAGGTTATTAAAATGTTTTAGTGATTATTGAATTAAGGCTAAATAAAATAAGGTCATGCTAGGAGAGTAAGTCTCTAAATAAAAAATGAATAAATGGAGAATTAAGCTGGTCTTGTTGTCCATTAGTTAACTTTTACTAGCTGATCCATTCACCAAAATTGTGGGGTGTTTTAATGTTTCTAAAAGGTAAAACCATGGTAAATTTTAAACTGCAGATGTATATAGTGTATACATTTTTGAGTTAATTAGAATGAAATAAGACACTCCGCTAAAATCCAGCATCTCCTCCTCTAATCTTCATTAATCCTGGGAGCAGGGTGATTTGTGTGAATGATTGACTCGCGGTGTTATGGGCCCCACTGAAAAGTAAAGTGTGTTAGCTCCTAGGAAATATAGTGATGGTTCGGAGGTTTGGTTTGGAGCCGCGCTGGATCACTTGACAGATATCGCCTTATGGATGAATTACAACAAATAGAAGCTTAACGCCGAGAAAACTGAGGTACTATTCTTTGGAAATATTCTCCCGCTGCCTGCGACCCATGGTGGCCGCAAGAAATGGGTCCTCCACCCACCACGGCAAAGTCTACTAAAAATTTGGAGGTTAAATGGGAGACTGATCTCTTGCTTCCAGCTCAGATCATGCAGGTGTCTTCGACCTGCTTTGATAAACTGAAAAGCTTACGAAAATTCGTCCATTTATTACCTGAGGACTGTCGCCGAGTGGTTAACCATGCTACAGTGATGGCTAGATTGGACTATGCTAACAGTCTATATGTAGGCTTACCCGCATATTTGATTAAAAGACTGTTAATGGTCCAAAATGCGGCTGCGAATATGATTAGGCGAGTACCCTTCCGCCATCATATCTCCCTGCACATTAAGCTACTCCACTGGTTTTCTGTGGCCAGGAGAATTGAATTTAAGGCCCTGACATTTGCTTTCCACACCCTACATGGTAAATGTCCGAGCTATGGAATGCCTTGCCTAACTTTTTGCACCAAATAGAATTTGAGCCATTTTTCAGGAAAGCACTGAAAACCTTGCTTTTTAGCCTAGAACCGAAGGACTAGGTTAGCGTGAGTAGTTCTTTTGCTCGTTCTTCTGTTTTGTCTAGCGCCGGAACACCTCTGCTTGAGGTAGCTGTACAAATGCCATTATTATTATTATTATTATTATTATTATTATTATTATTATTATTATGGTGTCTACGCGTAATGCAATTACTACTGGGGCTGATGTCTTTGATACCATCAGTGCTGGGTTCTCGTTTACAGTGCTATAGTGCCGATACTGGCAAGTTAGGTTAGATGCTGCGATAATACTATCCAGTACTATCCTAAGGTACTGGGTTGCAGTACCCTAGGATGAAGTGTGGCTCACTGGTTAGAGGAGGCAGACCTGGAAGCAGAGGTCAGCCCGGGACCAGGGTTCGATTCCCGGCTCGGTGGGGTCTTGAGTCCTAAAATGTCCATGGACTCGACAATTCTCGCTCCGGTGCCTACTCGATTCACGAGTTCACACTCTGCGACTCTGGGCATTAGCTTGCTTAATCTCCACAATGGCCCCTCGTGGCGGGATGCCTGGCTTTCACCTTGCGGATACCCGGCCGGGGTTATCTCACAGGGGAATACCAGGACGGGTTCCCTAAGCAAGCGCTTAGAGACCGGTTGGTGATTTGCGCAATATAAATTATTGTACATTTACATTTACAGTTCTGAGGTATTAATGTGACTTTTAGAGTATCGCCTATTGCACGGGAGGGTTGGTAGTGCGGTTAAAGATGCAGCAGTCAGTACGGTGTTGAGTACTATTAAAATGACATGGTAGTGTGTATATATTACTGCTCTTAGTTTAAACACAGGAGTTAGGGCAGATTAACGCTTGCGCTGTAACCAAACAGCACATCTCTAGGCACTGGCCACTGCTACACTTTTCTAGAAGCGTGTAGTGTAAGGCTGTTTCCTGTTAATATGGTGTGCCGCAATGACTGACTGACAGCCAGTATCATCGTTAGGGGGAGATAAAAGAGTGCCCATTGATTATGAAGCTCTTGCTTGCAGTCACAGAGGTGCCTCGTTCTTGACCCATTTCACTTTGATACTCAGCTGATGAGACTAGTAGGGAGAAAGTATAAAATAGCATAGATCCCATCTCCTTTTTGTTAGATGTGAAAAAGTATTTGTCTCACAATCAATCACTTTGTTGCCCATGCTTGATATGTAGGTTTGTATTTTGAATGTGCAGGTCTTTGTTAGGTTTGCCTTGGGTAACTGAGACCTGAGGTGATGGGGTGGGGAGTGAAGGTGACACAAGATGAGCTGAAAGGCCTGTGGGACTGGGGTGGAGTTGGGCACTGCAGATCAGATTGTCTGAAAGGGCTGAGTGATTTAGATCCCAGGCTCGCCTCCACGTCCTACATGCCAGGTGCATATTTTAGGCAAATACTGCTTTCTATATGTGCCTGTCAGGCAGGCATGACTGGCACATATTTAGTCATGTGTCCAGTTAGGTTCTCTGAATGGATGCCGGGACTGATTCAGAGCCCACCATGTGCAAGGTTGGTGCATTGTTCTGAGTGACGCTTGCCCTAGATCTGCCAGTTTTTGGAAAGTGCTGGTGAACCAATGATTGACTGGGCACCTGCCCTGGTGTTTTTTTAGAAGCATCAACTTTACTGCCTGAGTCTGTTGTTACTGCCTTCCTTCTTTCTTATTTCAGTGCAAAATACAGTTTTTAGCGCCATAACACTTTGACCACCAATCTGCACAAATGCTTCAATTATCAAATAAAAAAAGCCTTCCCTGTAGATTAACCTACTTAACCATAGCTGCAGGGTTGTTCTCGCTGACTGTGAAATGTACATGTTTCAGCCCCCCTCAAGTCTGCCAATCATAGGTCCTGTTTCACCCCTTCCTATATCGAATGCAGATATGTCACACAGTTTTTGCACCCAGAGCCTCTGTCCAGGGTCGGATTGGGATCACAATTTGGCCCGGGCACTGACGAAAAAAGTGGCCCACATTTGTGGGGCGTGGCCCACATTCGTGGGCTGAGGCTCACATTCGTGGGGCGTGGCCCACATTCGCGGGGCGTGGCCCACATTCAAGACACGTGGCCCACATTCAAGGGGCGTGCCCTACATTCAAGGGGCGTGCCCTTCCATGAAATATCATTTGGTTACTCTTTGAGGTCTAATTTGTAGAGAAATATTTAGTAAATTAAGCATTTTAAAGCTTAAAGAGCCAGTAACATTGGTAAAGACTAGGAGCACTGTAGTTCTGAAAACCGAATACTTACTTGCAATCTTAACACCCTGCACAATGTCGTTAGATACTCTTTCCCAACCAGCTATGTCCTTGACTCTAATCACATAAATCAGAAATCCACACCATTAGAAAACCAGACCTGAGTTCTATTCATGAGCACTAATTACAGTACTCAAGATCCGATTTTTTATTTAAGGGCCTGGGTGAGGAAGTGATCTGCCCAGAATCACAGGGTGTTGAGCAGACGCAGGGACTCAAACATGATTCCCCATCTCTGCAACTCTGGCATCAGGCCATATATGCCTATGCACACACAAGGAACGTAAGTGGGAGGATACTGTCCTTGTGAAGGACACAGGACCAAGGTGACAATGGCCTAAAAGCTGAGCAACTAATAAAACAGCCAGGCCCCTTTCTATTTCAAAATTATTCTAGCCCTCCAGCGCAGGAGCACCTGAAAAGCAGCAAGGACCCTGCTATTGCTAACCTACTCAGCCCTCTAGCGCAGGAGCACCTGAACAGCAGCGAGGAACCTGCTATTAGTAAATTACTCAGCCCTCCCCAGCCCTCCAGGGCCTCAGGGCAATGTCCTAGAATGTTAACAACAAAAAAGCTGCTATCACCAGGGTCATGATACGACAAGACAGTCCACAGATGGTGGTCACAAATGCTTACCTTCTCGGCCTGTGCTGCACAATCTCATTTAGGGCCTGTAGGAAAGTGGTTAATCATGCAGTAAGGCTAGTAAAGCAGTAAAGCTGCTGGGTCATCCATGGTAGCCAGGGGGAGGCTGAGGTGAAGATGTGCTCGTTCCAAACATCACCTGGCCCCCACTGCTAGACCCATTCTTCCTCTCTTCCTCGCCCACTATGCCCTGCATGTGAAGGGTTGTGGGCGAGGTGTTAAAACAAACACTGTTTCTGTGCTGCGTGGGCCCCTGGGGGGCCGAGGTGAAAATGGGTCAAAGGACTGAGAAACACCTGGCCCCTGGGAGGCCGATTCTGGGCACACAATCACCCCTCCCCAGCCCACCCTCTGCGTGATTGCTGTGCATGGCAGGGGTGAAGGAGGCCGCAGCTGATAATCACGGCCGATCAGCGAAGCTGCTTTCCTTTCTGTCTTTGTCCCAGTGCCCTCTGTGGGCCATTTTTTTCCTCCCCTTTCCCAGTTCACAGAGAGCACTGGGAAAGGGGAGAAAAAAACGGCCCACAGAGGGCACTGGGACACCGGCCCTTCGGCCCATGCCCGAGTGCCCGCAGTGCCAATCGCCCCTGCCTCTGTCTCCCCTAGTGTTGCTCAAACTAAGCAGTCTTTACCGGCATCTTTATCTCATCTGAGTATTTCATTAACCAAGCATTGCCACTTATGTATTTTTCAATATATGCAAAAATGTATTGCTGCTTGGAAATTCGTGATTTTATGTAAAAATGTCAAACTGTGAATTCGAGCCTGTGGTTGATGCATAACATCCCTCGTATGAATCATGTGTTTGGAAACTGATGTGTGCCAAACGAGAACAGCAAAACATTTATGTGGTGGTCCCCTAACAATACAAACATTTCAAGTTGAGGAATTCTAAGTTTCAGAATGGTTAAAATTGTATTTTGGGAAACTAGTTCCGAGACCTGAATTATGGACTGCAACCTTCAAAACGTGAGTTTATTTACATTAAATTCGTTTTTATTTGGGAAACGCATACATCGACCTACGTCTCTCTTTTGTTATTGACAAAAGAGTTCATTTCCATTGCGGGCAAGTGCGTTTTTTAACACACCTTCAAGAAGTTGTGCGACTATTTTGACAGAAAGTTGAAGTAAATGTCATAACATTTGATCGCGCCTTTGAAAATGCACCTGTACCCTCTGATATATTGTCTGTGGCCGCAGCTCCAGTGTCATGAGCAGCAGCCGGGGCTGGAGGGAAACCCCTTCGGACGACATGGCCATTAAACCCCAACCAGACGGCGCGGCCATTAAACCCTGCAACGAGCGGTGCGGCCATTACAGCCTACGACAAATGGCGCGGCCATTAAAAAACCGACAACGGACAGCGCAGCCATTAAACCACCTCACAGACAGTGCGACCATTGAACTCAGCCGGGGACGGACAGCGCGGCCTTTGAACTGCTTTGGCAACTACTGCTTGGGGAAAAGGAAACCAAAATAAACAACACACTCTTGTGAAGCGTTTATGGCATTATGATTTAGAGTGCCTGCAAAGGATTTTTATTGTTACAGTGCTACAGTCTCGCAGCCCTTTTATGTTTTTGGAGGTAATATGACAGAATTACAAGCTGTAAATTATGCGCGCTGTAAGAATTCAAAAGTGAAAGCAACTGTAACCAAGCTTCGACCTCATTCTTTTTTGGAACACTGGAGATCAAATCCAGAGTTAACAAGCATGCGAGTGGTGCGCGCTCGCGCGCCACAGCGAGACATCTGTTTTGCATTATCGCGAACGCGTCTGGGCACGATAATTCAAAACAGATGTGGCCCGTGCGGGTAACAGCAAGCAGTAGGCCGTGGGCGGAGCAAAGGCGGGACATGCACCCGCCTTTGCCCAATTGCGTGCTGTCTTTCTTAGAAAGACGCACGCACAGCCCAATAGCTTGTGAGAAAAACAAAAACACACGCACAAGTGTGTGGTGAGATTTCTGAAGCCCCTTACTAAAAGTCTCGCAGACCAGAGCATGCGCGCTGCTCTAGGCTTGACCTAAAAACACCTTTTCAAACATCAAATTAAAATTAAGGAAGGAATACTAGGAAAAACAACATGTAGACATCTGGAAGCCTGATAGTAGGTAGTATAGCAAAAGTAAGACACCATTATACATATTAACATCATTCACCCTTTGTACAGTAATCGGTAATCCCATATTATCTTGGTTCCAAAATCAAATGGAACCGTCTGGTTATGTATTGATTTTTCTGAACAAAGTATCGGGATCTGGATGCTTACCCAATATCTGTAGATTAAATAGTTAAACCGTTAGAGAAAACTGCACATCAAATTGCTTTTTCATTCCCGGCAGCCATTTCCAGTTTGCAGTGTAGAACTTCCAAAAAGCCCAGAAACATTTCAGAGACTTGTGGGCATTTCTCTACAGCCTCATTTGGCATATGTATTTGCACATTTAGATGACATCGTCATCAGTAGCAAGTCCAACTAAAAAGATTTACAACATCTACTAGGAGGTTTACAAGCTCTGGGTGATGTGGTACTCACAGTAAATCTCCATAACTGTACCCTAGCTGCACGTCAAATTGAATCCCTGGGATATGTCATAGAAAATACAGTCATTCACCCTCATTCAGAGAAGGTTGAACCACTAATACACCTGAAAGTTTCAACTACCAGTAAAAAATGAATTTCCTTTGTTGGGTTTAGTGGGGTTGTATAGGAGGCACATCCCAATTTTGTTCCTTTATAGCTTCCCCTCTCTCATCTCTCTTGAGAAACCAGTATCCTAATAATATGATGTGGGAAAAGAGGAAGAGGCAGCCTTTAGGTTTTTACAACAAGCTCTTTTCTCTGACATAGTCTTGAGGAATCCTGACTTCAATTACCTATTTTGTCTTCCCACTGATGCCTCATGAGTAAGCTTCAGTGCTGTGCTCTCCCAGAGTTTTAAAGATGGCATGCATCACACTGTCTTTTACAGCAACATTTTTGCTCATGGTCTTGCTAATGCCACAATTTAAATGGAGTGTCTTGCTATTAAGTGGGTGGTTGAGGCTCTTTGTTATTTCTTTGCCAGGTAGGCACTTTATCATCTATATGGACCATGCCCCACTTACACCATTGCAAAAAGAACAATGGAAGGACAGAATGCAGGACAATGTCATACATTTACCCCAATACAGAGATCTGTGCCTAAATCCATCATTTGTTGCTCACCATGCCATTCCAGTCTGGACCCAGACATATGCAAATCAGTCTTGACCCTGCACCCAATGGGAACAGTCCAGCCCAAACTGCCAGGCCAGGTCCTCCCTGGACTGGAAACAAGCATCCTATGACAGGTTTTGGGCTTTCAGCCCTCCTCAGCCAGGATAGCTTGACTCCAGTGGCATTGAGAGCACAGGACCCACGTCTGGGCAAACCCGACCCACTCAAGGTGACAAATGCAAAAAGAACAATTGATGGACAAAATTCAGAACAATGTCATACATTCACCCCAGTAAAGAGATCTGGGCCTAAATTCATCATTTGTTGTCTCACCATGCCATTTCAGTTTGGACCCAGCCATATGCAAATCAGTCTTGACCCTGCGCCCAATGGGAACAGTCCAGCCCGAACTGCCAGGCCAGGTCCTCCCTGTACTGGAAACCAGCATCCTAGGACTGGTTTTGGACTTTCAGCCCTCATCAGCTGGGATAGCTTGATTCCAGTGGCATGGACAGCACGGGACCCTTGTCTGGGCATACCCGTCCCTGTCCCGCATACCCGTCCCTGTCCCACTCGGGATGACAAATGCAAAAAGAACAATTGATGGACAGGATGCAGAACAATGTCACCCTCCTCAGCCAGGATAGCTTGACTCCAGTGGCATTGGGAGCACAGGACCCACGTCTGGGGAAACCCGTCCGACTCAAGGTGACAAATGCAAAAAGAACAATTGATGGACAGAATGCAGAACAATGTCATACATTCACCCCAGTACAGAGATCTGGGGCTAAATCCATAATTTTGTTGCTCACCATGCCATTCCAGTTTGGACCCAGCCTTATACAAATCAGTCTTGACCATGCACCCAATGGGAACAGTCCAGCCCGAACTGCCAGGTCAGGTCCTCCCTAGACTGGAAACAAGCATCCTAGGACCGGTTTCGGGATTTCAGCCCTCATCAGACAGGATAGCTTGACTCCAGTGGCATGGACAGCACGGGACCCACATCTGGGCATACCCATCCCACTCGGGGTGAGCAAATGCAAAAAAAACAATTGATGGACAGAATGCAGAACAATGTCCTACATTTACCCCCGTACAGAGATCTGGGCCTAAATCCATAATTTTTTTGCTCACCAAGCCATTCCAGTTTGGATCAAGCCATATTCAAATCAGTCTTGACCCTGAGCCCAATGGGAACCGTCCAGCCCAAACTGCCAGTGTATGATTTATTCAGCATTCCGTCCATCATTTGTTTACGTGGCACTTTTCATCCTAAGAGGGATGGGTATTTCCAGATGTGGGACCCTTGCTCACTGTGCAACTGGATTCAAGTTAGCCTGGCTGATGAAGGGTAATACCCAGAAACTGGTCCCTGGATGCTTGTTTCCGGTCCAGGAGGACCGGGCTTGGCAGTTCAGTCTGGACTGTTCCCATGGGGCACAGGGTCAAGACTGATTTGCATATGGCTGGTTCTAAACTGGGGTGGCATGGTGAGCAAAAGAACAATGGATTTAACCCAGATCTCTTGACTGGGGTGAATGTATGATTTATTCAGCATTCCGTTCATCATTTGTTTGCGTAGCACTTTTCCACCCTAATTGGGATGGGTATTACCAGACGTGGGTCCCTTGCTTACTGTGCCACTGGATTCAAGCTACCCAGAACCCGGTCCCAAGATGCTAGCTTCCGGTCGAGGGAGGACCTGGCTTGGCAGTTCAGTCTGGACTGTTCCCATCCGCATGTGTCTCCATGACCTCCGTCATGCATACTGATCTGCGCGGACACGCAGTTTCCCTGCACATGCCTCTGCTCACATCACCGGCTTGTGGTAAATTGTATATTACCGTATAGTTTTTGCCATATAATTACAAGTCATAAGGATAGCTCAAATGAGAGGCAGAGTCCGTGGTATCTGAGTCATACGGGCTTTAATATAATGCTTCGAAGCATGGGACATCGGGTTCCATCACCACTCAGGTTCAGGAAGGGACATTCAACATTTTATTAGCATCACACATTATATATAGTAAAACAGTATACATGGAAGTGAATACAGTAGGCGTAACAGGTGAAAAGAGAGGTGATAAGAACACATGTGCGTAACAGGAGGCGTGTAAGAAGGCGTACACATGGGCGTGCACTGGACATGTCAGAGAATCGTCACATGAAACGTCACAAGTGGGTGGATGAATAGAGAAAGTTGCAGAATCAGCAGAAACATATGACCTATATGCGCGCGCAGCTAAGCATGACGTGTAACCGGGGAGAGCTGGGGGCTTTGACTTTTGCACGAGTAGAGGAGACTAATGTCTGGGGTGTCAAAACGACCTGTACCTATAGCATATCTGATATCGTATGTTTTGAGGATGTAGTGTCTGGAGTAAAAGGTCTCTCGGGCAGGGGCCGTTCAACACTGAATGCTAGTGCGTGCATACGGATCTTCATGTAGAGTGCGGGCCATGGGCCTACCATGGTAACAGGAGCAGTAAATTACTTGCATAGAGACAGGAAAGCAGGGAGGCAGGGCCCTTCGCTCTGCAGCCGGGAATATGTTTACCTATTTCACTAGACTGGAATGTGTTTTCGAGGAGGCTGAACAGATAACTTGTAGGTAAAACATCATCTTGGCAAGCGAACCAGGCCGAGCCGGGCACCGCTCGTCTGAGGCAGGAAGTAAAGCAGAGGTCAGGGATGCATACCTGAACGGCAGCTTTCAGAGGGAGAAAAGAACTCGGAGCCTCGTTTAAGGGCCTAACTCGACTGGGCCAGAAAACGTGGAGGAAAACATGAAAGTGCACCATGTAAAGACGTTGGCACCATAGGCCTAGAAGCCTAATTAACGGGATATTTATGCATGGCTGGATAATTGACATGTTAACGTTGGACGCAAATGTATTTGCGTCTCTCTAGCATGAACAGAAAAGAAGTTACACGACATACAAGGAACATGGCTGCATGGATAGGGTGCGAGTGGGGGACACATTGGTTACCTGGAAATTTCTATTACCTCATTCCCTCCTAGGCCCCTACCAAACCCTTTAAGAAATATCTATATTCATAAGACCATCTATCTGTTCATATAACATCATTTGTTCATCTTTTATCATTCGGGAACGGGAACTTGGACCTGGAATACAGGCTGTGGCGCACAAGCCGCAAATCGCTGGCCCACATTGCAGACAGAGACAACAACTGAATACTATGACCAATATTATTCCTAGGAATGATAGCAATTTCCATCCCCAAGCGGATATCACACTCCAGAGCCAACCGGACCAAGTCCAGGAGCCTGGATTCTGGTGAATTAGGTGAGCAATTTCGTGAAGCCGTGTGATGGCCTTATACACGGACGGCGCGTTATTAGGAATAAACACGCAACAACTGGATCCGATGACTCTACAAGCCCCGCCCCTATCGGCCAGGATGACGTCAAGGACAAGGCGATTTTGAAGAACTACAAGTCTCATAGCAGATTGCTCTTCGGTCAGGTTACCTAAAGCAAAAGTAGTTTCGTTCACTACCACTTCAAGGGTTCTCGTTAACCTGCGTATTATCTTACTGTTCTGGACAGGACCTATAAACCAGAAGTATCCTTTAACATAATCCCATGTAGAACCAGAATCATCAATAACAGGAGGAAGGTCTCTTCTATGTCTAATATTCACAAGCCGTGAATTCCTATGATAATCAGGCGGGGCTAGAAAAACAGGTGGCAACAGGAACGCAATATAACACGTCCCATCCCAATCAAGGGGCAGATGTACATAAGCGGTGTGACCACAAATGACATAAGAATGGCGAGAGGCTTTGAAAGTAGCCTTGCCTTTGTCACTGAATTCGACCACAGTATTACAATCACTGTGTCCTAGATGTACTGAGCCATCCTTTCTGACGCATAATTCACCTTTCATTGGCAAAACTGTAATAAACGGCAAGTTCGAATTAGTCTCGGACTGGACGTTCAGGATCATAAGATTGAGGGAAAAATTACCTAATTTATACACTTCATTTTCTAGATCGGTCCCTTTCCTTTGGGGAAGACCGTCTGCATCTGGGAAACATGCTTTATTCATGACTGTATTCAGGTTCCCCCAAATCCAATTGCTTAGGGAAACTTTGGACTTACTATCTAAGGAGGACATTAAAGTAAACCATGCACCACATGAGCCATTATGTGTGAACGGATAAGGAAAGAGAGGCAGAGCTCCCTTGTATTTCTGATAAGGCGGGAGTCGGCCACATACCCAGCAATTGGTGGCATTGCTGGCCTGATGAGTATGGTGTAACATACGAATGAATGTATTGTTGCGCATTGCTAATCGATAGGAAAGTTCATGTGGGGGCAGGTCGCTAAAGGAGTGCTCTACAGTGTCATTAGAGGAAGCATGTATACGTGAATCAAGAGTGAAAAAAATATGTAGCATTAGACTTATGCATATGATCGTAAGACTCAGAAGAAACATGAAAATTAATGTTATTACACATCGACTGTGCAAATCTTTACAGTATTGTTCTCGTTTCTTGATACGCCTATCTCTCTGACTACTTGGGTCTATCTTATACATGTCAGAAACCTGTCTAACCGCTTCACCCAGGGGGGACTTAAACAATTAAACGCTGTCTGACTTACTAGACCTTAGCTTGGAACTATACTCCTGTTGAGGAGTTTTCTCTATCAGGGGGAGTTTAGAGTCAGAGTCCGATAGGGGGCAGTCTTTAACTGGAGTTTCTGGACACAGTCCGTGAAATTTTTTAATGTGGCTGGAGTGCAGCCATCCCTTCCTTCCTTCCAACTCGTCATCAACACCAACTTTGGCTGTTTCCACCTCGGCTCCAGCGGACTTGAACGATCAAAGTTCTTCACAAACACCAGATCACCCGGAATGACTTCATGCGATTTTACTTGGGTGTTGTCCGGGAAGGCAGCTGCAACCTGTGAACGACATGATTGTAGTGCAGACATCAAGGAAGCTAGGTAATCTGTCAGCATATTACAGTCAACATCAGTAATTTTACGAGGCATAGGCGTACCCCACATATTGGGAGGCCGCCCGAAAACCACCTCATAAGGAGATAGTCCGGTTCTGGAATGAGCAACCATGCGCATATAGAAGAGGGCAACTGGCAAAGCTACTATCCAATCTACGCCTTTTTCTGCACATACTTTGGCTAAGCGTGTTTTCAGGGTCTGATTATGTCTCTCTACGAGACCAGCTGCTTCAGGGTGTCGTACGCAGTGGAACTTCCACTGGTAACCTAACAGGAGTGATACCTGTTTCATGAGCTCGGACGAGAATGGTTGTCCATTATCTGAGTATACGACACGGGGCAAGCCGTATCGTGGGAAGAATTCACGAACCAACTGCTTGGCAGTGGTCGCGGCAGTGTAATCTGGGACTGGATATGCTTCTGTCCATCGGGAAAGGGCACATACAACTACGAGGATATATTTAAAACCTCTACATCTGTCCATCTGGATATAATCCATCTGGAGGACTTCAAAAGGATGGTCAGGAGGATGGAATCCACCTTGTTCCACGGGAACACCTTTGCCTGGATTGAACTGACAACAGATCATGCAGGAACGCACTTTCTGTTTTGCTGCTGCTCGTAAATGTTTATTGAACCAGAGGTTTTGAATACTGCCTAACATGGCTTTTTCTCCTAAGTGTGCTGGACTATGTGCTGTGTTAATGATTACTTGAACCATAGAGTCGGGGAGGAACCATGTGGCTTTTCCCTTCGTCATCCATCCCTGATCTGTCTGGATCCCTCCTTGTTCAGTCCATTTCTTGATTTCGTCGGGAGTAGCATGCGTCTGTATGTCGAGTACGTCTAGAATGGGATCCTTCACTGTCATACAATGTGTCTGTGATGTCACGTCAGTCTTTGTCATGTCCGTTGGGATGTCTGTCTGAGCTGTGAGTTTAGCTGTTCGATCTGCCAGGTCGTTACCCTGAGAAATAGTGTCGGTGGCTTTAGCATGTGCTTTGCACTTCATGATAGCGATGGATACAGGTAAGTGTATTGCTTCTAACAGGGCTTGAATGAGGGGACCATGCTGTATCTTGGCGCCATGAGAAGTTAAGAAACCTCTTTCTTGCCAGAGGATACCAAAATCATGAACGACCCCGAATGCATACTGTGAATCTGTGTATATGTTTACTTTCTTGTTCTTAGCTAGTATACAGGCTTGGGTCAGAGCAATGAGTTCTGCTGCTTGAGCAGACAAGGTGTCAATACGATGTGTTTCTATGACTTCAGTTTCAGTGGTCACTGCATAGGCGGCCACTAACTCTCCTGTGCTTGTTCTCATACATGAACCATCCACGTAAAGTGTCAGGTCAGGGTCGGGTAATGCAATGTCTGTCAAGTCTTGTCTGGGCTTTGTTACAGTGTTGATGACTTCTACGCAGTCATGTGGTGTCGGATCAGTTGTGCTCGAGGGTAACAATGTGGCAGGATTTAATGTGTTGCATCGTCTGATCTCTATGTGTGGCTGAAACAATGTCAATTCATATCCTGTCAGTCTTGCTATGGTCAAGTGCTGAGTCTGGGTACGGTTCAGAAGAACTTCCACTGAGTGTGGAACTTGTACTGTCAGGGGATGTCCTAATACTATGGAATCGCTTTGTCTGATTGCTAGAGCTGTCGCTGCAACTGATTTGAGGCACGCAGGCAGAGCCTGGGCCACTGGATCCAATGTACTAGAAAAATAAGCGCAAGGCTTATGGTGTCCTGCTTGATCTTGTGTGAGTACAGATAATGCGGTGCCATCGCGTTCAGTAACAAAAAGTGTAAAGGGTTTTCTGTAACTTGGTGTCGCTAAAACTGGTGCTTGACATAAGGCTTTCTTTAACTCGTCAAAAGCTTGTGTATGTTCCTGAGTCCAAGGGAGGACAGTCGAAGTCGCTGCCTCCTGTGTTGTCAACTGTATGAGTGGTTTAGCTAGATAGGCATACTGGGGAATCCATTGTCTGCAGTAAGAAGTGAGGCCAATAAAGGCCCGTACCTCCTTTTGTGTGTTGGGTTGTGGCAGATGTGCGATTAACTGAATGCGGTCTGGTGTCAGCTGTCTCCCCCATTTGGACAGCAAGTGCCCAAGATATACCACTTGCTGGGCACAGAATTGTAGCTTCGAAGGGGACACTTTATGCCCCTTTTCGGCCAAGAAATACAAGGCAGTCAGTGACGCGCGCTCACAATCACGTTCGGTCCGTGCAGTAATCAACAAGTCATCTACGTATTGCAGCAGAGCAGTGTCAGCAGGCATGTGGATACTGTCTAGTTGTCTCTTCAGCGCTTGACTATAGATGCTAGGACTTTCCGTGAACCCTTGAGGTGCACGTGCAAATTTGAAGCTTCGGCCATTTAAAGAGAATCCGAACAAATACTGGCTTTCAGGATGAATGGGGACACTAAAGAAAGCGTTCTTGAGATCGATTACAGTAAAGAACGCTGCTTCGGAATCAATAGCCGTCAAAAGAGAAGATATGTCTGGCACTACCGGGTACTGTGGAACAATGCATTTATTCAGTTCACGAAGATCAACCACCAATCGGTAGACTGGTGGTGCATTTGGGTCAGTTCGTTTAAGAATTGGAATGATCGGGGAATTGCATACATTGGAGTCAGTTTCAATAACTACTCCTTGGGCAATGAGCTCGTCAATAATCTTCAGTAAGGCTGTTACAGCCTCAGGTGACAATTTGTATTGTCGGAGTCGGGGCAGTACAACTCCTTGCTTGAGAGTGACACGATAAGGTGTAATGTGCATACAACCTACATCAGTTGGACCTTGTGCCCATAAATGTTTTGGTACATTCTGCAATCTTGGATCAAAATCTCGTAACACATAATGACCCTTAAAGTCACGTAGGAACAATCTTACTCCTTCCGGAGAACAACATATTACAGCACCTAGTGCTTTCAACGTTTTAATACCAAGCAGATTTTCAGGACATGCTTTCGTAAGTAACAAGTCTGTAGTACGGGACAATGGACCAACTTCAAGGGAAACTGGCTTTGACACTTCATTAACAATAGGCTTTCCTGAAAAACCCAGGGAAACATTCTGTGAGCCTGAGAGGGGTGCCCCTGGAACCTCGTCATGACTAATGGTAGTTCTGCTCGCCCCTGTGTCAATCAAAAATTTTCTGTCTTTCCCTAATACCTGACTATGTACATAGGGACCATCTTGATCTACAGGAACCTCGATGAGGGGCAAGCCAACCTCCCTCTCTAGGCTGTTTCATGTGTACTGCTGATAGTCGGGATAATCTGACTGTGCATACTGGTACATTTGCTGTGTGACATGTTGCGCGGCAGCAATAGGTTGGGGTTGGGGCACAGCTACTGTCTGTTGTGCTTGCTGTGGTGATTGCGTGTTCTGGGGAATATTCTGTGGAACGTGTTCTGGTCTAGGTGGACGCGGTCTCTCTTTCGTTTTGCCTGTAGCAATATTGTGTTTCAAAACCAAACACTCATTTATGTAATGACCTGGCTGTTTACAATAGTTGCAGTTCCCTTTAACGGGAGCTGTAGATTGACCTGGCGGTGCTGTACCCTTTTTATGACCGTCAGCTGGAACAGATTGGGCAACTAGTACTTTCATTTTCGTGTCTCTCATACGTCTCTGTTCATGATCATGTTCCTCTCTAATTCTGTTCTGGTGGTACTGTAACATTTGTAACATTTGAGAAGGGGTATTTGCTTGCCATGTGCTCTCGACTTTCAGTACTCTATTTTTAACTTGTGGTAAGGAATTCTCGACTAATTTGGTTACAAAAAGATGTGGATATGATTCGCTACTTGTTTTCAGGCCACTATTTATAATGAAACATTTCTCGAATCTAGAATAAAAATCACTAGTGTCTTCGTCTTGTTTCTGCTTGCAGGCTGAGATTGCATCCCAGTCTTCTTTTTTAATTGTCAATAACCTCGGCAAAACCTGTACTAATAATCCTGGTAATGCTTTAGCTTTTTCCCCAAGACCAGTACCTGGGACTCGTGTATTTTCTTCGCCTTCTAATTCAGCCAAATTAATATTTTTATCTCCCACCTCCCATTCTTTCTCTTTCAGTTTTTCGTAGATACCAGCTGGTAACAATGCCTTTAACATTTTCAGAATGTCGGAATATGTATAATCTCCCATTAGTAACATGTCTTTTATTTCACGGTGAAAACCTGCCGGATCTTTATCATGACAGGGCACTATTTTCTTCATTTCTAACAGTTCCATTTTGCTTAGGGGTGTGTATACGATTACTCGCTGAAGCGTACCCCCTGCGGCCTGGACGGGGTGCACTTCTCGTAAGGGATTCTGTCTATCCATATGAAACGGTTGTCTTACTGGGGGTGGGACAGAAACGAAGTGTGGAGTCAAGAAAGTTCTGTATTTGTGTCGTTGTTCTAGAATGATATTAATTAAATCGGTACCTAGGCCTCTCCATCTTTTTAGGAGTAATTCTTCCAATATATTATATAGGGGACCTGGATCAGAATGCTGACTCTCATATAGTGAAATGAGATGCTGGATCATGTACATACCAGCAAGTCGCTGTTCGTCTGGGGAAAGGGTCAAAAACGTTTGTGCTACTGAATCATCTTTATATATGCTGTCATTTCCAGCCCATTGGACTGCTGACCGTGCTAATTCCTGATCTCGCATTGTACTAAGTTCATGGTAGCCTATTCTTTCTTTCAGTATTTTATCGGTGTTTTGAAATACATGTTCAAGAGAACATTGTTCTGATATGGGAGAAAGGAAACGTTTCTTGTTTTCTAGGCGAATGGGTCTGTCAAAAGGTCTATCAAAAGAATACTGTTTAGGAAGTTTCACTCTACCTACGTACGCCATCGTTTCTGGCTTTCTTCTTCAGTGCTATCTACCTCCTCCTCTGAATTATCACTCTCTTTCTCGGCTCCCCTGGTTTCTTTCTCATATTCATGGATTTTAAGATTACTTTACGAATCTTTCTGTACATGGCTTCTATGCTATTCTGTCTAGCATGTTTGCCATCAGTTATGTTATTACTCCAATATACCAACATATCCATTTCTTCTTTGCTTGTCTCTGGCCGATCTCGTTCCCGTATTAGACAATTTATCAGGAACCGTAAGATCATACCTTGTGTCTCGACTTTTTGATGTGCCATGGCCTCGCGAATGCATTCTGGTTTCTCTCCTGTTCTTATAAAATGATATATTTTGTCTAGATGGTCAGCCATGTCTGGTAAAAGAACCAAATAGTTTGCAACTCACCGTAAACGTAATGAGTATAGAACCATCCCGTCCTCGCCGGGTACTGGGTCATATCTGCAGTCTGTAACATACTATTTAAGGGCTGCGAATGTCGCTGCCCTGGGTGTACGTTGTAAAGCTAACTCTCTACATGTTAGTCGTTTTATCTGTGGCGGGGTACGAAGATGACCCCCTACGGCGCCTCCTGAAGCGGAAGCGTAACCATCACCTAGTTGTGATGATGTTGCTGGTGTCATTAATTGGAAAGTAGGTGCAGGTAATGTCGGACCCTGGGCTGCCGGTATACCGAACGGATTATGAGGACCAACAGTAGTGGGAACAGTAGTAATAGTAGTGACAGGAATGGTTGTGATAGGGACAGTAGTAACAGGAGGGAGAATAACAACGGGTGGGGAAGTTGAGTTTTGAGGGGGTGCAGATGACGTGTCTTGGACAGACTGTACGGATGGAGCAGGCTGCTGTATGTTTTGGACAGGTGGGAGAGGTTGCTGTACATTATTAGCTGGAGGTACGTGAACATTGGTATATGCAGGAACTACGTCATCTAAATAGGAAGAAAGGAAAATGTCCGCTGCGGTCTGTTTGTGACGGAGTTTAGTCGGAACCAATGGTGGTGGCAGGTTACGAGGTGCTTCCGGGGTCGCCTTAGGCAGGCCCTCGGCAAGAACTGGATACAGTCCTGTAATAAGTGCATTTCTCTGTCTGTCTTGTTGTTCTATTCTGACTCGTTCTCCTTCTTCTAGTAACTCTTTTTCCCTAGCTTTTTCGGATTCTTCTCTATTTCTATCTGCTTTTCTGAGTTCTTTTTCTGCTCTTCTATGCGCTTCTTTACGCCATAATTCTATGGCATTTTTCTGGGATTGCCTGGCTTTCTTTTTCCATAACGCTTCTTCTACTCTCATGATGCAATCAGCATCCCATGTCCCTGAGACAGGCCATCTATACTTTTCTTCCAGACCCTTGGTATAATCTGCCCATAAATCTAGATACAGTATGGCATCTAAGCCATGCTTATTGTACATAAAATGTCCAGGAGTGTCCCTAGGCGGGACAGGAACTGCTTCTTCGAGTATCCCTTTCCTGGTCCCTATCTGACGTAACTTCGAAAACAGTGGCATGGTCGGATTACTTTAAACGTGGACACAGTAAAACACAGTAATGAATAGCAAAACAGTCATTCATACCACAACATTAAAACCACATAAAAACATTTTACCTGATACTTAGAAAACACATAAGCACTGAAATCTCGAGTTGCAACACTAGAATACTGAATCACTGAATTACTGAATTACTGAATTACTAGATGCACTGCTAAAACAGTACAGACAATACCGGTCCCATAAAGAGACACGTCGGACCGTATTCACCTAAGTGAACACGCCTGGACCAGGCCTGTGTACCCAGACCTGTCTTGACCGGGAACAAATTAATGAACCCGTCTAGATGCGTTCCCAACAACGGTACTCACCGGGAAGCAAGAACTGAAGGCCTCGGAAACTGGACTGGACTGGACTGGACTGCTACAACATCTGGCTGCTACTACGCCGCATGCGCTTCGGAACAGGTGGGCCTCTGAATACCTCGGACCTTGCTCTCTCGACTAGGGGCTCTGGTCGGGATCCTCCGCATTCCTCACCGCCTCGTCTGGATGCCGGACCGCAGTCTCCGTCTCCTCCGTGGGCCCGAGGGAGATAGCAGGAAAACCCGCAGGCGTGCACGGTTCCGTCGCGGCTGTAGAAGGGGTCAAAACCTGCGAAACATCGCCGGCGAGTGGGGAAGGGGGGGTCCCTGTTCGGGCGCCAAATTATGTGGTAAATTGTATATTACCGTATAGTTTTTGCCATATAATTACAAGTCATAAGGATAGCTCAAATGAGAGGCAGAGTCCGTGGTATCTGAGTCATACGGGCTTTAATATAATGCTTCGAAGCATGGGACATCGGGTTCCATCACCACTCAGGTTCAGGAAGGGACATTCAACATTTTATTAGCATCACACATTATATATAGTAAAACAGTATACATGGAAGTGAATACAGTAGGCGTAACAGGTGAAAAGAGAGGTGATAAGAACACATGTGCGTAACAGGAGGCGTGTAAGAAGGCGTACACATGGGCGTGCACTGGACATGTCAGAGAATCGTCACATGAAACGTCACAAGTGGGTGGATGAATAGAGAAAGTTGCAGAATCAGCAGAAACATATGACCTATATGCGCGCGCAGCTAAGCATGACGTGTAACCGGGGAGAGCTGGGGGCTTTGACTTTTGCACGAGTAGAGGAGACTAATGTCTGGGGTGTCAAAACGACCTGTACCTATAGCATATCTGATATCGTATGTTTTGAGGATGTAGTGTCTGGAGTAAAAGGTCTCTCGGGCAGGGGCCGTTCAACACTGAATGCTAGTGCGTGCATACGGATCTTCATGTAGAGTGCGGGGGCCATGGGCCTACCATGGTAACAGGAGCAGTAAATTACTTGCATAGAGACAGGAAAGCAGGGAGGCAGGGCCCTTCGCTCTGCAGCCGGGAATATGTTTACCTATTTCACTAGACTGAAATGTGTTTTCGAGGAGGATGAACAGATAACTTGTAGGTAAAACATCATCTTGGCAAGCGAACCAGGCCGAGCCGGGCACCGCTCGTCTGAGGCAGGAAGTAAAGCAGAGGTCAGGGATGCATACCTGAACGGCAGCTTTCAGAGGGAGAAAAGAACTCGGAGTCTCGTTTAAGGGCCTAACTCGACTGGGCCAGAAAACGTGGAGGAAAACATGAAAGTGCACCATGTAAAGACGTTGGCACCATAGGCCTAGAAGCCTAATTAACGGGATATTTATGCATGGCTGGATAGTTGACATGTTAACGTTGGACGCAAATGTATTTGCGTCTCTCTAGCATGAACAGAAAAGAAGTTACACGACATACAAGGAACATGGCTGCATGGATAGGGTGCGAGTGGTGGACACATTGGTTACCTGGAAATTTCTATTACCTCAGGCTTATGGGGATTGTATATAAAAAATTGGGTGTTTTAAGTATTTCACTGCGATAGTCAGACTACCATGATGCTGTTGACGGCATGTCAACTCCAACGGGTCAAGTTTCCCCTGCCCTGACTGTGAGATGTGATATTGGCTGAATGTGTCTTCTATACTTAACGAGCGCTGCTCTCACATCAAGGCTTAATGTAAACCATGTTATGGGCTGAATGTGTTTTCTAAACTTCACGAGCGCTGCTCTCTCACATCGTAGCTGCATGTGTCTTTACCGTTCGGACTATAATAGCTGTGATCTCCGACATCATGGCATAACCATAATTCACTCGGATGAGCCCCCACTGTTTGGTCGCATTGGTCACAGAGCCCCCAGACGTTGCTTATACTATACTCTACCATGTCTGTGGCTCTTCCGGGTCACAATACTGGCACGATTAGCTTTTATGCCCATAATTCCTTAGTCACCATGTCAGTAATCACCACCTTGTTCCCACCAATAATGAAGAGTGCTCTTAATCTCCTACACACCGTACTCATTAGAGCTCACTTTTATAGTGAGCTGGTGGCACCACCACTGTCACACCTTACAACACCGCAGTGTTGCCCCTGACATACACATGATTGATCTTACCACTAGGTACTGTTTTTAATTGGCCATTGGTTTCTCTTTCTTCTTCTCTCCCCTTTTATAGTTCCCTCAGGTCTTTGCACCCTGGCATGATCTCTTCTGGGGTGCCCTACTGGTACTGGATATCAGTAACACTAAACTAAACCAGGTCTGCAGTAGTGTCATAAACACAGCTTTTAGCTACACTTACAGTCCTGATGAAGTGCCATTAGACCCGCTAGAGGCTCAACAGGCACAAAACATGTCAACCTATTGCACCATTTCAGCCCTGTATGACCATCATATCCATTCAGGGGCTCATTTATTTTTATTTTTAATTAGGCTAGCGCTCCCATAGAATAACCTCATCAGCTGGATTGCCCAAGACCTTTTTTAGCCCGCCTATTCACCACACTACCTCGCCCACACACCTGCACTCACCCAGCGGCTTCATCAAAAGATCTTCACTAAAGAGCCGAGTTTGCGGGTGCCCGTCAGGCATTTCAGCACCGGCCCAACGAGGAGCAGGCCCTATGATGAAGCATGACATCCTCCGGGATGTGTGAGGGCAACTCTTAAAAAGACCTCACCTTCCCCTCCCTCCTCTAGGAACTGTACACTATTCTGTTTAATGATGAAGGGTTATACCCAGAAACCGGTCCCAGGATGCTTGTTTCCGGTCAGGGAGAACCTGGCTTGGCAGTTCGGTCCTGACTGTTCCCATGAGGCACAGGGTCAAGACTGATTTTCATATGGCTGGGTCTAAACTGGGGTGGCATGGTGAGCAAAAGAACGAAAACCCAGATTTCTTGAGTGGGGGTGAATGTATAATTTATTCAGCATTCCGTCCAACAGTTGTTTGCGTAGCACAGAACCCTGTGGAAGCAGCCCAGCTAGGACTAGGTGCAGCTTGCGAGGTTCTGGTGAACCTCGCTTGACCCAAGGATACTGCAAACTTTGGAATATGTACACTAAATATTATATTTAACCCTCGTAGCTGCCTTCAACATTTTTTTCTTCAAGTTTAAACACGGTAACCCGTTCAGTTGGCAATTTCTTACCAACAATGATGTCTGGTGGACCCAGGGGCAATCTCCCTGACTCAGTGCAAAAACAAGGAGCAAATAGCTCTTGACTCTGCTCTTTAATTGCTCAAGCCAGGGGAAGCTCAAAATTGTCTCCGCCCAAGGATAACTTATTAGTTTCACCTCTTATTGTGCAATCAATCAGCACCTTTTCCCTGTGGACCAAATGTAAAAAAGACACAAGCCGTCAAAATCTGCATTCATGAAAATGAAAGTGCCATTCTGTATCCATCTCAGGAGGAGGTTAGAGAGGTACTTCCTGTGTTACAGCCCCCCATGAACCTTCAACCTGGCACACTAGATAAGGATGCTGGATCGGCTTCACAAACTCAAATCGTCAATTCAACAGATCTACAGCCTCTGCCCCATCTTTCACCTCCCAATTTAAACTTATCTCTTGAGGAGCAACCGCTTAGAACGTCACCTGCTTCTTTAACTCAAGCAATAATCTCCCAACAAGCTAACTCAGCCTAGCAATCAATTTCCCATTCAATCTCAGATCGGATTTTTCCCAAACCATCAGATGAATCAACCCACAGCACCAAACATGATGCATTCGATGTCTTCCCCCCATCTCAACGTCTTGCCTCGCAACTTAAAAGGGGCATCTTTCAATTAACTGCAGGCCTTCCCATAAACCCCAAGGCGTCTGCAAACCCGTCATCTTCCTCTCCGAAAAGGATTTTGCCATTGCAGCTCCCTCACACAAATCAACATTTATTAGCAACTTTCATGTTGAATCCTCGATTCAAAACTGTAGCCTAAATTCACCCACTGACATAACGACCCGGCAACAACTTATAGATACGCTTGACACAAATGCCAAGGCACTGGAATGTCAATCAAACAAGTGTGAGTTCCAAATCTCTGTGCTAGAGATACTAGCACAGTATACTTCATCCATTGATTCACATTTTGAATGCCTTAACATCACTGTCAGTAGCTTGATATCAAACACCCATAATCCTCCAGTCCCGAACCCACCAAACTCTACTTAGCTCAATTTGCAAGAATGTGTCTCTGCATTCCTGTTAGACAAGTTATTTACCTTACCAGCTATAGTCGGCAAATTACTTCAGGAAGTCAAATTAATTGGAAAAGCTCAGATTCCCCAGTCCAACGTTCAAACAGTTGTCCCCCCAACAGTCCAAACTGGCCCTGTTGCACTGACTCAAATGCTGGCAACCATGGCACCACCTCAAACAACGCTGGCCTTGAACAAGGCAGTGGAACTCAGAGTGGAATTTCACCATATCCCTCCGCATCTTGAAATATAAGACAATGGCCACACACTGATAACCAATGTAAACACAGATGCAAGTGCACAATCCAATACGGCACTTAAGTTGCCACACAATATGGATAATGCCAATATCAGCACTCCCAGTTCCCCACCTCAACTAATGAAGTGCAAGAGAAAGCTTCTCAGAAAACTAAATAAAAATCAGGTAAAAATCCTGAAGGCAGTAGATTATGTTTTTAAAAATCAAGTGCTTCTTCCACTCTCTAGGGTAAAGGCCCCATGCGGTGTCAGTTACACTTTTAAACTTGCAGAACTGGGACACTGTAACAGCCACTCAGTCTGCTGGCTAACCAACAACGCCTCAAGAATCTCCCAGGACACGCTCCCCTGTCATGCTAGAGACTGACACCTTGGTCACAACCATCTTGCGGGCTTCTCTGGGCCAAGAATCCCAGCACAAATGTGCCTTTCCATTAAGTGGGGGTAGTAGCTGCGTTTCTCCACTCTAATGACCCCTGTCAACTCCAATATGGGAACAACCCCTCTATCGGATTTATCAGTCCACAAACCACCAACTGAGAGATGGGATCACCAATGAGGAACTGCACTCCCTACCTACGCTCCAGACCCACCCTGGCACCGCACCTACTCAAAATAAACCACCCTAAGTGATCACAACGTTAATGACAATTCGGCATCCGGAGTACACCTTGTAATGCTCAAAGGACCCACTAATCAGAGGAAATATTGTTAAACTTTTGGCATGCCACTCTAATCTCCATCACTTAACCCCTTCGACGCTGATGACGAGCTGGGCTCGTCATGGCGTAGCCCGCTCGCACGCTGATGACGAGCCCAGCTCGTCACGTAACATGCGTTTTCGCAAAACCCAGCGTGCGAGCGGAATTCCGCTAGCGCGCATGCGGTTAAACTTCAGTAATATTAGGAGTATTCAGTTAATCTCTTCAGATATATTCTCCCAAAAGGAAGCAACAGCCATGACTTAGACCATGCACTCAGCAGTGAGCACAATATGGGAAAACCATAAACTTCTAGAAGAATGGGGATTCCGACAACATTACCCCTAAAGCCCTGCTATCCTTGCTATTCTCATGCCCTCATTCAACAGGACTCTGAGTGCGCTCCTTGTAAGTCCTCCCCAGATCAGGAACAAAATCAAAAGCTCCTTCAGGCCAGCTACCTCACCAAGAACCTCATCTTTACTTAGAAATGCAATAGGGCCCCTCTCCTCATGTGCCGTTAACAAAAGGCAAGCATTAACCAACAACAATCAAGCATGAAGACTTTGTAAGTTCACCACACCGTCACGAGAACACCAGCAAGAAGATTGGCTGCCACCCTGGATGATCCCCCATCAAACTGACTTACACCTGAAGGGCACCCCAAGCTCGATGGGTGAGCCTAGCTTTATGAGTCTACTAGCCTGGAACGTGGATGGCCTTGAAAATATCTTAACAGATCCAGACACAAAGTCTTTTCTAACAGCACACGACATTATATGCATCCAGGAACAATGGTGTGAAGTGGAAACCCCACTAAAAGGCTATTGTGAGTTCTTTATCCCTTCCATGAGACAATCCACCAAGGGTCACACAATGGACGGCCTATCTATTTTTCTATCGTTACGATGGAAGCTTGTTGCTACTGCCAGCGCCACTGGTCATCATAACTTCCTATGAGTGGAAATTAAGAATTGGATTCAAAACGTCTCAATGGGCTGACTATTTCTGATAAATGTGTAGATTCACCCGGCAGCCCTGGGCAAGAAAGCAAAAAGTTAAGGACCTGGAGCTCCTAATTTCAGACATTAGGTCCACCCACCATTAAGATAAACTCCTTCTGACCTTTGCACTAAAACAGCAGACTCCTGGTGGCTGAACCCATTGCAGGTGACAACTTCACAAAGAATCAACTCTATAGGACAATTCCTCCTGGCTACTTTAGAGGGCATCTATCTGCGTGCTTTGAATGGTCGCTACCACGAAGACCAACTTTCTCGGCATGCACACTTTTTCCCGAACAGATCCGTGGTCTTAGATTATACACTTTGCTCAATCCCCTTGATCAATGGAGTCAAGTCCTTTTCCATTGTATCATACTGCGAAAGCGACCACATTTCCCAGAGGCTGACCATAGTTCATTGGAACATGGCACATAATGCCATACGGACTGACGGCTCAAGTGGCATGCACCAAAACTAGAAGAACATAAAATGGTCCTTGGAAGTAGCAGCGAAATACTCAACATGGAAATCTAACCTGGTCAATCAGAGTCTCCCGCTGTGGAGCGTAACTCAGTACTGGGACCCTCCGCGCAACACCTCCTTCTGCCCTCATCAGCAACTGACAACCTGGCCCAGGAATAAGGTCTCTTGGATCTACTCAGTAGCGCCCTTGGTTTACAAAATATTTTAAATTCTTGAATAGCATTCTGAATAAAAAGATCAGGTCAGAGAAATCTGGGTTCAAAACCCTTTCCCTCGAGGAAATATACAACCTTCGTGGCAGTAAAACTGAGAATCTAGCAAGCAAAATTGAGCCACGAGGAAACACTTCAGCTAGGGCTGTTTGTGGATTCTCAAAACAAAAATTCTAAGGACTTTTGGATTGTTATCGATCAACTAAACAGTAAAATTGAATCTGTCAAACAAGACGGAAATAATGTCACGGCTGAACACTGGAACATACATATAAGTGCCCTTTATCAAACCAAAGCCAATTGCTTTAACATGCTAGTCCCTCATTATATGCCCAATCAGGCCCTGGGAAGGCTTGAGGCTGCCAAATCACAAAGTCACCAACACATGCCAACCATCACTGCCAAAAGATTTTCCACACTAATCAAAAACAGTAGAGCTGACGGCATCCCTCCTCAGTCTATAAATGAGACATTGAGCTCTGGTCCCAAATAATGGAAAATATAATCTTAACTTGCCTCACCACAGATTCCATACCTCTGTCTTGCCAAGGATCAATACTGCATCCCATCTACAAAAAAGGCCCACTGGCGAACATCGAGAGCTATCGTCTTATAGCTCTCTTAGATGTTGAAGCCAATATTTTGCCTCTCTAGTATCAAAAGATTTGGACACATGAGTAAATTAAAAAAATCGGATTCCTCTTAGCCAAACTGGTTTTAGGCCCATGCTCGGCACCATTGACAACCTAGTGGCTTTTAGAATGCTCTTTGCAATGCAGAGATGGAAAAAACAGCATCTTTAGAGTTTCTTTGTAGACTACAGAAAGGTCTTTGACCATGTCAAATGCCAGCTACGTTGGTCAAAGCTCAAAGCCTGGGACATTCCTGATCCATTACTCTGGGGCATCCAACTACTCTACTCCGAAACATGGGCTAGAGCAGTGATACACCAAGTACGGCCCGGGGGGGCGCATGCGGCCCTCCTGACATTTAGGTGCGGCCCTCTGGTTTACTCGACAGAGTACTAACATAAATATGTTAAATAAACGGTCAGGCTTTTATTTAAATGTTTATTTAAATAAATACTACGCTACTTTCTTCCTACCGTCCAATATATGAGACACATTGGGTCACTGATTCACCCTCCCGATGCGCTCACTCAGTGCGCTCTCTATACTAAAACACTGGTATAAGCCTGCCACACACCCAAGGTGTACCTGAACACCTCTGTAATTGGGATCAATGACTTGTGCCGTTTTATTACCTGTTCACCTGACTGTATATTGATATGTTTTATGTATTTTATTATTATCCTTTCATGTTAGTGACTACTACATTGCTCCCATTACCTCTGTTCATTCCTACTGCCCCTACCCTGTCATTGTGAAGCGCTCTGATATCTGTAAGGATCTTGTTCGCGCTATATAAAACTTTGAATAAATAAATAAATAAATAAAAATTGCAGCTAAAGAGAGTTATTAACTAGGGTGTCTGAACTACTTAACTTTAGGAACACCTTCATTCAAAAAGACATCTTGCAGCTAGCGTGAGAAATATGATAAAGTCTCTTCAAAATACAAAAAGAGTATTTCATTAACATAAATAACGTTTCACCTTAGTAAAGCAGAGTCTATCAGTGCATTGAGAAGTATTTTTTATTAAATGGTGAGAGTTTTCAAACATGAATTAAGAAACATTCAAGTTTTCCTACCATCCTGACAACAATTCAAATAGTGAACTAACGGCCAAATGTACGACCACAAGATTTTGAAACTCGCAATTTGCGAAAAATAGCGAGTCGCAATTTGCGAGTTGCAAAAATCAATGTACGTACCCAACTCTTCCCCTATTAGCCACCTGCAAATGACTTACATTGCAATTTTGTGAGGAGGCAAATTTCGACTCGCTAAGTGCTCGCAGACAGCATTCGTGGTGGAACAACCAGTTTAGCGTGCGCAAATAGCGTACGAGGCTGGAAAGGGTATTTTGCATGTGCAAATAGCGAGCACAAATTAAAAAAAAGAAAAAGACACTTCCTGGGAGAGCAGAGGGACCCCAAACCAGGAAGTGATGTACCTGGAGAATCCTGAATAAAATTGTCAGCACATGGCAAGGTGCAGCAGCACAGTCCAACACTGAAAGCCAGCCAAGCAAAGAAAAGCAAGATGTCCAGCTGCGCAAGCTAAAATTCTCTGAGAAGGAACTGGATATACTAACAGAAGAATGCTGCAACAACCACGAGCAGCTGTTTAGGAGGTCATCACATACAGTACCTGAATCAGAGAAAAGGCTAATCTGGAGAGACTTCCAGCTGCACATAAATGCCCTGGCCGGTCCATGGACGACATAAAGAAAAGGTAGTACGACCTGCGCTACAGGGCCAAGGAGAGGGTGGCAGCATGGATGCGTGAAGCACAAGGAACAGGAGGAGGCCCATCTAATGTTTCGGAAGCTTCAGCTGCAGAGGCAATGGTGGAAAGTAGCCTTGAGAGAGAGGCAGTAGTGGGATATGGGACCCTCGACACATCTCAACCTCCACCATCCCCTGGTAAGTGTGAAATGTGTTCTGTATTATTATGCCAGCTCCCCACATGCATGCCCCACACCCAGACTCAACTGCATCTACCCATCTATAAGATCCAAAAGTCACAGTTGATGCATTATGGGATATGTAGTATGTGACATAAACAGTGCAGTTAGGGACTGACATGAGTTGTGAACATAGTACCACCACTGAGATAGTGACTCTGAATATTTTCTTAATTTCTCCTTTTGTAACATAGATACACCTCTGGGAGGAGAGCCAAGGGGAGACGTTACTGATGCACAACAGGAGCAGGTCCATAAGGAGGAAGGGCAGGATGAGCCAAGTTGTTCAAATGTCCTGGGAAGTGCTGCACAAAGTTAATCACAGGCTCCAGCGCATAACACACCAGCAATACAACAGCAAGTACCATCCCATCGCACTCTGGGCATAAGGGTCCGGGTTCAGCGTCCAACACAGCAGTCAGGAAGGCGTCTTCAAGCTCGGATGCACAATACCACCCACACCGGAGCAGGCACTGAGTCGGCATTTGGTAGCCTGGAGCAAGCCAGGTTAAAGGTTCAGCACCTGCACCAAAAACATATAAGGCTGATAAATTCAAAGCTGAGCCAGTGATTCCTCAACATAACCCAACAAATGACCGAAAACCAGGCCAGCATTGAGGGGAAATGTGATGCCCTTACAGGGGCTATTGGGCAGCTGTGGACATAGTTGTCGGAGAAGGGAGTGCAGCACAGGAGAATGAAGCACAGCAGGGCACTCAAAATGAACTCAATGACCAGGGCAATTGGTAGGCTGGCAACAGAAACAACACAACACACCAAGCGCATAATGGCTCTGCAGATCGTAATAGGTCACTACAATGGTGATGTTGCATGAGGGCTGCAACAAATCACAGCTTCAGTTGAGGCAATCCAGACAAACATGGTTGCAACTGGAGGAGCCACAGAAACAGATGACATTGAGGTGCCCAGCCGCAGCAGTGTCTCTACTGCAGATATAACTATGCAGTGGCAAAGCACCAGTCAGCAGCCACAAATCCCACATGCCAGATCCCCACATGCTGGACGTAGAGGCAACAAATTATTTCTTGGCTGGAGAAGGGACTGTTTTATTTTTTGGGTGGTGCAGTAACCACATGGCATTTCTAATTTCATTTGGTTATTATGGATTGAGATGGACAGGTTGTCCAGCATTCTCCATTGACATGCCCTTCAAATAAAGGGAAATTCAAATTGTCAGATTCACATTTTCTGGTGTCAGTTGTTGTGTGTAGACTGTCAATGGTAATGACGTACCTTGAAAGCTAATGTCTGGCTATGTGATTCCTGCACCTTCTGCCCTCTGCAGCTGAGCTTTTTCTCGCTTGGCTGTTGGGCTGGAGGGTATGGGTCTTCATCTTCAGAGCCTGAATCAGACACCTAGATGGGTACGCCACGCCTGCAGATAATGTTGTGGAGTATGGCACAGGTTGCCACAATTTTGCAGACTGTCTCATGCGCATATTGCAAGGCTCCGTCACACTTGTAAAGACACCGGAATCGTGATTTTAGGATCCCAAATGTGCATTCAATGACTGACCTGGTGTGTCTATGCGCCCTGTTGTACAGCCTGTCAGGTGCGTTGGTGGGAGACAGGAACGGAGTGAGCACCCATGGACGCAGGGCATACGCACTGTCACCTGGGGGAACATATGATGGTGAGACAACATGCAGTCAGACAGCATAGTGCAATAACATTTCACTGTGGACATGAGAAATCAGTACCCAGTAGGTATTCTTCATCAAAGTCACTTCTCTCTAATTTCTGGTATATGCCACTGTGTCTGAAGATGTATGAGTCATGTGTGCTTCCAGGTAACTTGGCAACAATGTCTGTGATGATGTTGTTTGCATCACAGACAACTTGGATGTTAAGGGAATGTGTGCTTTTCCTATTGCGGAATATGTATTCTATGCGTGAGGGGGTACATATAATCGCATGGGTCCCATCTATGCACCCTATGACCTATGGAAACCTTGCTATTCTATACAATTGCATTTTTGTATTTTCAAGTTCCACATCATTCCTGGGCAGGTTGATGTGTTGATGAATGTGGTGTATATTTAACAACAGTGGTCCTATGCATAAATTAATACAACGGGATAAATATAGACACAATGGAACTATTTTAGTTGGCGTGATTTGTCCAGCCGGACAGTGATCACAAAAGGTTTTTACTACTTAGAATTTTGACAGAGACATTATCTTACATTTACAAAGAGTGAGACACAAGCCTGTGCCTTCACGCTTACAAATTGGCAAAGTAGAGGGATAGGGAAAGGCAAAGAAAAAGATTAATTAGGCAGAAAGTGAGCGATTTCTGAGAAATGAGTAGATAACAGAAATTCAGTTACACCATTAATCACACTTCTCATTTAGTATACATTTGCTATATGGCGTAACAAGAGGTCGACGACGTTTCGATTCCATAACCATGATACAAGGAATCATCATCAGGACAAAAGTATTGTGCCTAAAAATTGCATTACACAATAGCCTAAAGAAGAAGGGGAAATGGAATATATCAATAAAGGAAAAACAGAACAGCCTGCATTTGTGACATCAGGTGAAATTAGGTGAATAAAATTCCTTAAGGGAACAACAACTAGTGACACGCGTGATGGATCAGTTAAAAATTCGGCGAGTGTTGGGCTAAGTGATCTTCCATGTAAGTGAAGGGAATTACCATGGATGTGATGGGCCTAGTACCAGTCATGGCCTAATCAATAAGAGCTTGCGTAGCGGTAGGTGAATCATGAAAATGGAGAGAACCCCCAAAAAATACGGTCGCAAGTGGAGTCATAAGTGAAC
Organism: Lissotriton vulgaris; assembly: GCF_964263255.1. Lineage (NCBI taxonomy): Eukaryota > Metazoa > Chordata > Amphibia > Caudata > Salamandridae > Lissotriton > Lissotriton vulgaris. The sequence goes on from NC_141687.1 coordinate 1,849,234,150, forward strand.
AAGTCAAGTCAAGTCAAGTCAAAGAATTTATATAGCGCACTACATACCCAGAGGGTCTCAAGGCGCTTAGGGAGGGGAGGAGGATTACTTGTCAAATATCCACGTTTAAGTTGCTTTCTGAATGCTAGGTGGTTCTGGGTAAGGCGAAGGTAAGTGGGGAGTGAGTTCCATGTTTTAGCAGCCAGGTATGAGAAGGATCTGCCTCCCATTGTGGTCTTGTTGATGCGAGGTACAGTGGCGAGGGCTTGGCTGGAAGAACGTAGTTGGCGGGAGGGGGTGTAGAAGGACAGTCGTGAGTTGAGGCATTCTGGTCCGATGTCGTAGAGTGATTTGTGTGCGTGGGTTAGCAGTCGGAAAGTGATCCTCTTAATGACGGGTAGCCAATGGAGGTCTTTCAGGTGACCAGAGATGTGTTCGTTGCGCGGGATGTCTAATATGATCCTGGCTGAGGCGTTTTGGATTCGTTGGAGTTTTTTCTGGAGTTTAGCGGTAGTGCCTGCGTAGAGGGTGTTTCCGTAGTCCAGTCGGCTCGTGACCAGAGCATGGGTGACTGTTTTTCTGGTTTCGGTGGGGATCTAGCGAAATGTTTTTTTGAGCATGCGAAGGATGTTGAAGCAGGAAGAGGATACGGCGCTGACTTGTCTGTTCATTGAGAGTGAAGAATCCAGGATAATGCCTAGGTTCCGTGCGTGGTCTGTCGGGATGGGTGCTTTTCCAAGGGCTTCCGGCCACCAAGAGTCATCCCATGCAGAGGGGGAAGTACCTAAGATGAGGACTTCTGTTTTATCTGAGTTCAGTTTCAGACGACTGTGTTTCATCCATTCGGCAACTTCTTTCATTTCTTCGTGTAGGTTAGTTTTGGCGGTGCTGGGGTCATTGCGTGCATTAGCGCGTGTGGTGACACTTCAGGTTCAAGTACATGAAGGCTTAGGAGTTATCTGCGAGAGCAGGGAAGAGTTATCCCTGAGAGCCTTATATAAGGATGGCGTTATCAGTGCTAATGCTAATGAGCTGTGGAAGTGAAAACGTTCAATACTCTTTGTCCGGGTTGTAACCAAGACAGGGGTCACATGAAGTAATCATAAGAAAGGGCTCACCAGCGGGAGATGCTGGGGGACGGGACTAAATGAGTGAGTAGTCCATCCGTTTCGTAGAATAGTAGAAGTAACCGCGGGGCTTAGGGGCCTCCTTAATGATGAAGCCTAATAAAGAGGAGAGTGGGAATTTAGAATTGCAAGGGAGTTATGCTCAGGACCGCAACCGGCTTCAGTGGAGCTGGACTTACCGGAAGTAAGCAATAATAGTCCCCGGTAATTGTGATGCCCACACAGAAGGGAGGGGTCATCCAGTGTCTAGGTGAAGGCGCAATTTGGCGAGCCTATGGACACGTAAACAGCGAGTTAAGAGTGAGTCACAATGTTAAGGTCGTGCGTGAGGGTCTGCGGGAGTCTGCACTTACCCTCGGGTTTCGATTTCTAGTTGCCGCTTGAAATATAGATGATTGAGGCTATTACCCGCAATGGGGGATTCCAACGCCAAAAATAAGGCGTGGAAGGACGAGCCTGTGAAGAAGTTAAGGAACAGATCAGGCATAAGTTTCGGGGCCAGGTAGTGCAAGTATAGCCTGAGGGAGCCTGCACTTGCCTAGGGCTTCGCCTCACTGGTGCATCACGATGTAGCAGTCCAGCGATGTTCCGGTGCGAACAGAAGCCGGAAGGTAAAGCCGTGTAGGCTGGTTGCTGATTGGTCGGGAAACGGGCCATTAAGATAAACAACGCACTGGCAACGGCGGCCATCTTAAGTGGAGTATAGAAACCAGTGAAAATAGACGATGGGGTGGGTGAAGAATGCGTGGCGGCCATCTTAAGCGAGTGAATGGAACCATGCAATAGTGCAGTGAGTGCAATGAAATAGCAGTACAGCGTTTATCATTGACACAGTTAAACAAACATCTGAAATGTCTTTAGATTAGGACCCATTTATAGTAAGCTGGTCCAATCCTCCTGTAAATTAAGTCCTGTGTTGAGACTATCAGTTCTTAGTATCCATTTCAGTTCTTCTTTGTTCAACATTCTGGATAGATCGCCACCTCTGGGTGGTATCGTAATTTGGCTGATTACAGTCCATCTCAATTCATTCTCTGAGTGTTCTTTGTCCAGAAAATGTTGGACCAGGGGTGCGTTGGCAGTCTTGCATCTGATTCTGCTCCGGTGTTGTGATATCCTAAGTTTGATTTTTTGTCTTGTTTGGCCCACATAGATCATGTTACACGGGCAAAAGATTGCATAGATCAAGTTGCAACTGTTGCAGTTGGTAAAGGTTTTCAGTACATTTTTAGCATCTTTAAACACAAACTCTTTGATCTCAATACAGTAGTCACACACCACACATACCGCATTTGGAGTGGCCTCTCAAGGGGGGAAGACACCAAAGATTGTTTAGAGTGGTATTGGTCTTTGTTGAGGGCGGAAGTGCCGCTCGCACCAACTGGTCTTTTAGATTTTTGTTGCGTTTAAAGGCAAACAGTGGTAATTCAAGGGAAAGGTTTTCAGAGTTAATGATATGCCAGTTTTTTTAATGCTTTTCTTTATTTTATTGGAGGCCGAAGAAAATGTAGTCACACACACAAGTTTGTTAGACTCCTTCTTGGGCTTAGGTTCAAGCAATGTCTCACGGGGGCAATACCATGCTCTCTTCATAGCATTCTTTACCAGTCGTTTAGGATAGCCCCTGAATTTAAGTTTGTTCGCTAGAATGTTAGCCTCCCTAAAGTAATCAGGTTTTTGAAAACAGTTTCTATGCAACCTTAAAAACTGCGAGTAGGGAAGACTGTCCCTCAGAGCTCGAGGGTGGCAGCTGTCATAACACAGGAGCGTGTTTCTCTCAGTAGGTTTACGAAACAATGAGGTAAATAGTAGGCCATCATTGTGTTGAATACAAAGATCCAAAAATGGAATATTGATTTTACTGTAATCTATGGTAAAAGTTAGTCCGTTACAGTTACTGTTGAGCCAGTGTACAAAAGTTGGGAGAATTTCAACAGGGCCTCCCCATATCATAAAGACGTCATCAATGTAACGTTTCCACATGAGGAAGCCCTGATGGAAAGGATTGGTGGCGGGGAGGATGGTGGTACATTCTAGATAGTCCATATACAGAATAGCCAGGGTAGGAGCAAAATTTGCCCCCATTGAAGTTCCTTTATTCCGTTGGTAATATTGGTCTTCAAACATGAAATAGTTACGGGTTAGACATATTTCCAGGAGTTGAATTATGAAGAGGGTAGGTACTGGATGTGGCCTTGGACGTTTGTTTAGTATTCCCTCCATCACCAATAGTGAGTCTCTTTGAGGGATATTAGTGTACAGCGACTCAACGTCAAGTGTACACAGGGTTTGTGAATCAGGGTCAAATGGCAGATTTTCAATAAGGTTTATCATATTCATGCTATCCCTGACATAGCAGATAGTGTCTGGTACAAAGTCTTTTAAGAAGAAATTGACGGATTGACCAAGGGGTTCTAAAACCGAGCCGCACCCAGAAACAATGGGACGTCCAGGTGGGTTGTCTTGGCGTTTATGAATTTTGGGCAATGTATAAATGACCGGTATTCGTGGATGACTGACATTAAGATAGTTAAATTCATGTTTGGAAATGAATCCGGTCTCTAAGGCCTCCGATGTTACTTGTTTTATTAGGGTTTGTAGTTCCTTGGTGGGGTTGGTGGGAAGTCTACTATAATGATCAGTATTAGAGACTTGGCGGAATAGTTCTGCCTTATAGCTGTCTATGTTCTGCAGTACGATGCCACCCCCCTTATCTGCAGGTTTGATAACCAATTCACTTTTATCACGTAGTGTTCTGATGGCATTTCTCTCATCTAAGCTAATGTTATAGGGGATGAACATGTGATCTTGTGATAGATTGTTGGTCTCCTTAAGAATGACCTTTTCAAAGGTAAGGATTTCCTTTGGGATCATGTTAGCCGAGGGTAAGAAAGTAGAGGGAGGTCTAAAGGGTGTAATGGTGACCTTTGGTAAAGTGGGATTCAATTCTCAAAAGGCCCTGAGCCTAATCTTCCGATAAAAGGCTAAAAGCTCGGACTGTTTTTCAAGGAAATTTGGGTATGAGGTTGGCACAAATGAAAGTCCCTTGCTTAGTACAGAGATCTCTTGTGATGAGAGTTCATGGTTGAACAGATTGAACAGTGGAATAGACATATCAGGAACTTCAGGGAAATTCGCCATTTGTAAAATTTCTGTCTCGTTTGGCGTTCCCCTGGTGGGTTGTGCCAACGAGCCTGTTGTTTCACTCTGCCCCTCTTGGGGGCCTCTCCTCTGCCTGTCCCTCATCCTAAAAAATGAGGGTTAGGATTACGGGAAGTGGTGCTGGAGCCCTCACCTGTCCTTTGACATTAAATCTTATACAGCTGAAAGAACATACCCTTATCTTCAGAAAGATTTTTATACTAATCGCAACTTTAATCAGAATCCCCAAAATCCAAGGCCCTGGGGTAGATAGAACCAAAGAAATACAGTGGTAGGTTTCACTGATTCATCAGCAGACTCATCTGATAACTCAGACGCAGGTGAGGGCTCCAGCACCACTTCCCGTAATCCTAACCCTCATTTTTTAGGACGAGGGACAGGCAGAGGAGAGGCCCCCAAGAGGGGCAGAGTGAAACAACAGGCTCGTTGGCACAACCCACCAGGGGAACGCCAAACGGGACAGAAATTTTACAAATGGTGAATATCCCTGAAGTTCCTGATATGTCTATTCCACTGTTCAATCTGTCCAACCATGAACTCTCATCATAAGAGATCTCTGTACTAAGCAAGGGACTTTCATTTGTGCCAACCTCATACCCAAATTTCCTTGAAATACAGTCCGAGCTTTTAGCCTTTTTTCGGATTGACTAGAAGATTAGGCTCAGGGCCTTTTTTGAATTGAATCCCACTTTACCAAAGGTCACCATTACACCCTTTAGACCTCCCTCTACTTTCTTACCCTCGGCTAACATGATCCCAAAGGAAATCCTTACCTTTGAAAAGTTCATTCTTAAGGAGACCAACAATCTATCACAAGATCACATGTTCATCCCCTATAACATTAGCTTAGATGAGAGAAATGCCATCAGAACACTACGTGATAAAAGTGAATTGGTTTTCAAACCTGCAAGGGGGGTGGCATCGTACTGCAGAACATAGACAGCTATAAGGCAGAACTACTCCGCCAAGTCTCTAATACTGATCATTATAGTAGACTTCCCTCCAACCCCACCAAGGAACTACAAACCCTAATAAAACAAGTAACATCGGAGGCCTTAGAGACCGGATTCATTTCCAAACATGAATTTAACTATCTTAATGTCAGTCATCCACGAATACCGGTCATTTATACATTGCCCAAAATTCATAAACGCCAAGACAACCCGCCTGGACGTCCCATTGTTTCTGGGTGCGGCTCGGTTTTAGAACCCCTTGGTCAATACGTCAATTTCTTCTTAAAAGACTTTGTACCAGAGACTATCTGCTATGTCAGGGATAGCATGAATATGATAAACCTTATTGAAAATCTGCCATTTGACCCTGATTCACAAACCCTGTGTACACTTGACGTTGAGTCGCTGTACACTAATATCCCTCAAAGAGACTCACTATTGGTGATGGAGGGAATACTAAACAAACGTCCAAGGCCACATCCAGTACCTACCCTCTTCATAATTCAACTCCTGGAAATATGTCTAACCCGTAACTATTTCATGTTTGAAGACCAATATTACCAACAGAATAAAGGAACTTCAATGGGGGCAATTTTTGCTCCTACCCTGGCTATTCTGTATATGGACTATCTAGAATGTACCACCATCCTCCCCGCCACCAATCCTTTCCATCAGGGCGTCCTCATGTGGAAACGTTACATTGATGACGTCTTTATGATATGGGGAGGCCCTGTTGAAATTCTCCCAACTTTTGTACACTGGCTCAACAGTAACTGTAACGGACTAACTTTTACCATAGATTACAGTAAAATCAATATTCCATTTTTGGATCTTTGTATTCAACACAATGATGGCCTACTATTTACCTCATTGTTTCGTAAACCTACTGAGAGAAACACGCTCCTGTGTTATGACAGCTGCCACCCTCGAGCTCTGAGGGACAGTCTTCCCTACTCGCAGTTTTTAAGGTTGCGTAGAAACTGTTTTCAAAAACCTGATTACTTTAGGGAGGCTAACATTCTAGCGAACAAACTTAAATTCAAGGGCTATCCTAAACGACTGGTAAAGAATGCTATGAAGAGAGCATGGTATTGCCCCCGTGAGACATTGCTTGAACCTAAGCCCAAGAAGGAGTCTAACAAACTTGTGTGTGTGACTACATTTTCTTCGGCCTCCAATAAAATAAAGAAAAGCATTAAAAAAAACTGGCATATCATTAACTCTGGAAACCTTTCCCTTGAATTACCACTGTTTGCCTTTAAACGGAACAAAAATCTAAAAGACCAGTTGGTGCGAGCGGCACTTCCGCCCTCAAAAAAGACCAATACCACTTTAAACGATCTTTGGTGTCTTCCCCCCTTAAGAGGCCACTCCAAATGCGGTACATGTGTGGTGTGTGACTACTGTATTGAGAGCAAAGAGTTTGTGTTTAAAGATGCTAAAAATGTACTGAACACCTTTACCAACTGCAACAGTTGCAACTTGATCCATGCAATCTTTTGCCCGTGTAACATGATCTATGTGGGCCAAACAACACAAAAAATCAAACTTAGGATATCACAGCACCGGAGCAGAATCAGATGCAAGACTGCCAACGCACCCCTGGTCGAACATTTTCTGGACAAAGGAAACTCAGAGAATGAATTGAGATGGACTGTAATCAGCCAAATTACGATACCACCCAGAGGAGGCGATCTATCCAGAATGTTGAACAAAGAAGAACTGAAATGGATACTAAGAACTGATAGTCTCAACACAGGACTTAATTTACAGGAGGATTGGACCAGCTTACTATAAATGGGTCCTAATCTAAAGACATTTCAGATGTTTGTTTAACTGTGTCAATGATAAACGCTGTACTGCTATTTCATTGCACTCACTGCACTATTGCATGGTTCCATTCACTCGCTTAAGATGGCCGCCACGCATTCTTCACCCACCCCTTCATCTATTTTCACTGGTTTCTATACTCCACTTAAGATGGCCGCCGTCGCCAGTCCTTTGTTTATCTTTATGGCCCGTTTCCCGACCAATCAGCAACCAGCCTACACGGTTTTACCTTCCGGCTTCTGTTCGCACCGGAACATCGCTGGACTGCTACATCGTGATACACCAGTGAGGCGAAGCCCTAGGTAAGTGCAGGCTCCCTCAGGCTATACTTGCACTACCTGGCCCGAAACTTATGACTAATCTGTTCCTTAACTTCTTCACAGGCTCGTTCTTCCACGCCTTATTTTTGGCATTGGAATCCCCCATTGCGGGTAATAGCTTCAATCATCTATTTTCAAGCGGCAACTAGAAATCGAAACCCGAGGGTAAGTGCAGACTCCCGCAGACCCTCGCGCACGACCTTAACATTGTGACTCACTCTTAACTCGCTGTTTACGTGTCCATAGGCTCGCCAAATTGCGCCTTCACCTAGACACTGGATGACCCCTCCCTTCTGTGCGGGCATCACAATTACCGGGGACTATTATTCCTTACTTCCGGTAAGTCCAGCTCCACTGAAGCCGGTTGCGGTCCTGAGCATAACTCCCTTGCAATTCTAAATTCCCACTCTCCTCTTTATTAGGCTTCATCATTAAGGAGGCCCCTAAGCCCCGCGGTTACTTCTACTATTCTACGAAACGGATGGACTACTCACTCATTTAGTCCCGTCCCCCAGCATCTCCCGCTGGTGAGCCCTTTCTTATGATTACTTCATGTGACCCCTGTCTTGGTTACAACCCGGACAAAGAGTATTGAACGTTTTCACTTCCACAGCTCATTAGCATTAATGCCATCCTTATATAAGGCTCTCAGGGATAACTCTTCCCTGCTCTCGCAGATAACTCCTAAGCCTTCATGTACTCGATCCTGAAGTGTCACCACACGCGCTAATGCACGCATTGTTCACTTATGACTCCACTTGAGACCGTATTTTTTGGGGGTTCTCTCCATTTTCATGATTCACCTACCGCTACGCAAGCTCTTATTGATTAGGCCATGACTGGTACTAGGCCCATCACATCCATGGTAATTCTCTTCACTTACATGGAAGATCACTTATCCCAACACTCGCCGAATTTTTAACTGATCCATCACGCGTGTCACTAGTTGTTGTTCCCTTAAGGAATTTTATTCACCTAATTTCACCTGATGTCACAAATGCAGGCTGTTCTGTTTTTCCTTTATTGATATATTCCATTTTCCCTTCTTCTTTAGGCTATTGTGTAATGCAATTTTTAGGCACAATACTTTTGTCCTGATGATGATTCCTTGTATCATGGTTATGGAATCGAAACGTCGTCGACCTCTTGTTACGCCATATATGCAAATGTATACTAAATGAGAAGTGTGATTAATGGTGTAACTGAATTTCTGTTATCTACTCATTTCTCAGAAATCGCTCACTTTCTGCCTAATTAATCTTTTTCTTTGCCTTTCCCTATCCCTCTACTTTGCCAATTTGTAAGCGTGAAGGCACAGGCTTGTGTCTCACTCTTTGTGAATGTAAGATAATTTCTCTGTCAAAATTCTAAATAGTAAAAACCTTTTGTGATCACTGTCCGGCTGGACAAATCACGCCAACTAATATAGTTCCATCGTGTCTATATTTATCCCGTTGTATTAATTTATGCATAGGACCACTGTTGTTAAATATAGACTATGTTCCCCGAGGTCCTGTGTTGACTCGTTGGGTGCCCTTGTTGTTTCTTAGCGATGAATGTGGTGTAGCATGGCATCTAGGAAATTGTGTAAGAAATGCGAAAGCGCACTCTGCGACACACCTCCGGCCAATGCAATGACATCTTGGTAGCTACCAGTGGCCAATAGGTGTAAAGAGCACAACACCTGCACATGTGTGGAGATTGCATTGCTGCGCAGGGTTCTGCTTTCCAATTATGGCTTCAAGGTGTCTATGAGGTCTAGGATGGCAGTACTACTCAGCCTGTACTGGTCATATATCTATTCCTTTGTCTTCTCAAACAATGTCAGCATGACTCTGAAACTCCTCTTCTGTCTCCGCCTCCTTTGCTGAGCACCCAGTATCCGCATCCTCCTCGTTATCACATACAGGGCAGCCATTGTGGAAAGATTTCAGATGTATTCTGGGCCACTTTTTACAGCTTGGGTCTGTTTACCATCTGGTTCTGATTAGTGGTAAATTGCATGCACAAATGGTCCAATTTGAGCATTATCGCAATTTGCGAATGGTCTGTACATTGTCATTTGCGCCTCACTAATTGCGAGTTGCTATTTTCGGAATGCAAACACCGGTCGCATTTTTTGCGAGTCGATATTCATTCGCATCGCAATTTTGAGATTTTCAAGTGCATTTCGTACATTGCGCTCAATCATTTTTGCATGCGCAAATCGGGTTGCGACCGATTTCGCACTCGCAAAATGGTTGTACATCTGCCCTAAGAGGCAAGTCAGTTAATATGTGCACCCTTTGGGTGCCTGGGGTTGCTACCATACATGATCATTATAGTTTATCATATGAAACACATGAGATGTTTTTGTACAGCTCACATTCTGAAGTCATGTATTTCGAAGTCCTCTTGCATGTGAAAATGAAGGAAAAGAAGGGAAAGTAAATAAAATAATTACCCAGGATCACACAGTTTGGTCAAGTTGGAAAGCTGGGATTGTTCCCGGGTTTTCGGTTTCCACATTGTGCAATTCAATTCAGCCAGTAGATGTTCATGCTATGCTTCCCCTCTACCCACCTTATACCCCCCCACACACTTCCCCCCTTCTCCCTGCTGGTATCTATGGCGGCCCTCGGTCCCATCAGCGACAAACCTTTTGGACCCGGGGAAAATGTTTGCGAGTACCCATGGGCTAGCGTAAAACTAGGAACTGCTCATCAGTCTCTGATACGTTAAGAATGACCGAAAAAAGGCTTTAAGCAAGGGTGTGCTTTGCTCCAGCCCTTTTTAAACTACTCATGTTTGAACTAGTCCCCAAACTAGATGCATTGGTCAGGGATGCACCAAAATTGTTAAACTGCCCTATCACTTACTTGCTCTTCGGCAGTGATACTCAAAGTACTGCCCAAAGCCGCTTGCAGCCCTCTTGACCTTTACATGCGGCCCCCCTGGTGAACAGCAACACCAGCTGCTGTTTTGTTTCCTGAGCAGTAATATTCAGAAACAAAATGTTAAATAAACGTGCAAGCATTTATTAACCTGCAAATAAATGCTTGCTCGTTTATTTATCATGTTTTTAGACTTCCTTACACAATCCCTGACTCACCCAGACCCCCTACCGCCACCCGGCTGGCATCAGTGTGGCCCTCGGTCACACCACAGTCCGTACTTTGTGGCCCCTTGGCAAATGGTTGTGAGTACCCATGCTCTGTGCCAGTGACAATGTCCTTTTAAGTTAAACCGCGAAGGGACTTCAAAGGCTGATTGACACTTTATACCAGCACAGCAGTACGAATGGAATGACGTGAACTTTGAAAAGAACATCATGATATTTGGGTCTAAAAGAAAGAAAACTGGAATATGGCATCTAATCTAGTCGCCTGAACAGAGCATCCAAATACAAATACCGGGGATGCTGGTTCGACAACAAAGGAGGACCCTTAACCCACCTAAACTCTTTAAAACCCAAAGTCGGCTCACTAAACGTTGCTTTTCAAACTATCTTCAAACAAACAAAACAGCCCATCTTGGAGCCCCTGCTGAAGATAGTAAAAGCTAAACACAGTCCCACACTGGGTAATGGTTCAGATTTTTTTCCTGGGAAGCTGGGCAACTTTCCAAACAAGAGCATGAGTTCTGTTTTCAGATCACTGGTTAAGCTCCCCCTACACACCTCTGCAAACCAGATTTTACTGGAATTCACCTTGTCTAATCAAGTTCTTGCACAGAAAGCTTGCACCCTTAAATACCTGCATTTAACATGTGCTGCAAAAGAAGGAGGAACATTAAAGCACTTAATTTAGCTGGAACCACTGCCAGCAAACAACCCAGGGCCTCAAAATCCCTGGAATCTCGCTTTTGCAGAAGCCTTGGAGTTCAAAACTACAGCAGCCTGTTGGAACCAAAATCTCCCCCACCAGCACTTCAAAATCGTATTAAACAAAGTGCTCCAAAAAGAATCCTTCGAACAGGACCGTCGGACCTTCACGGGCATGAAACACGCAGATCTCGGTTTGAGGAGCTGCGACAAACGAGGATTACAAAAATACATCACTGACACTTTCTCCTTGCACCACAAAATCAAGTTCTGATCTATCTGAATGGGCAACTTTCCTCATTAGACCACATCCCGCCATGGTTGACCCGCCCCCCCACTAATTAATGCCACCCATGTGGCCTGTTCGAAGAGTCCTTACCCCACCTGTTCCACATCTGACCTGTGCTAACTGGCGCTTGCAGAAGGTTTCTCTATCACTTACTGATTAAACAAGGGACTTGTACAATACAGGCTGCTGTCAACCTCCTCCTGAATGACCCTCACGCTCAAGCAATGTCTCGGATAAAACAATTCCCGTCCAAAGTGGACAAAATGCTAAGAGACTTAACCTTACCTCCAACCTCCTCAGGGTGGTAAGATGCTGTTTATGGTATTTGTCTTTGGTGTGATTTCTGTCTGACGACTCTGTGTGTCTGGGCCCACATACTCCTTCATAGCGTCAATACACCATGGGCAGGCTGCTAGATGACTTAGGCCAGTAGGCTGCATACATAAACTGTCCCCACCCATTATTTTTGCCCTGACCTGTATCTATCCTACTCCCACGTTTATCCCCCCTCCGCCTGCGCCCCGACATAGGTAACGCTATCAGGCTGTGTAACACCGACATAGTAATTATTCTGGACTTTTACGCTGCAGGATAAAACACATTTGCCCTAAACCCTTCATCCCCAACACTCCTAGGTTCACACAATGACAAATATGGAATGTGTCTCTGGCATGAATTTGCTTCAGCACTTTGGGTGTGTAAGCCCCCATTCTCCTTTGCCAGTGATATGGCCTACAGGTCGGCTGCTAGGTGAGTTTGGCCACTCCTTGCGGTCTCTAGCTATATTTGCCCATAAACCCTCCCGAACTCTACATATCCTTCTGGTATGTTTCATCCCCTGCCCCTGCCGGGCAACCTGGCATAGGTAGGGATACCAGCCGTTTGTAATGCCGCAATAGAAATCACTGAGCACTTCTCAGATTTCGGCCCAAGGTACTTTTGATTCTAGCATAAGTCCAAACTTTTTTATATAGGTTAACAATATGAACTATTTTGTAGGCAAACAAGCATGTAATTGTGTACAGTACAAAATACAATATTTAACCTGGCTGGCACAATGTTGCAATTCTGTTGTTAAAACAACTGAGAATGTTGTTACTCCTCTGTTTGCACTTTCTCATCATGCTCTATTTAAGGCTCAATCCTTTTATGAAATGACTGCCTCATTTATCAAGTGCTTTTTACATATCGTATACATTTTAATCAATGTGTTTTTTATGCTTAGTTTGATGGACTTGACTGTCTAAATAAAGTATAATTAAACTTGAAACTAAAAACCTTATAAATAATTCTTTTAATGTTAAACATCAAAATGTATACCTTTATAATGCAATTTAAATAATAATAAGCAAATATGTAATCAAATACAATTATTAAATGAAACATGCAAGAAATTAAAGTATATACTAATTATAACTAAAATGATCTGCAAAACCCCACATATTAAAACATTTTTAGAAAATAAGGAATACAATTATTCTATTATTAAAATAGAAAATACACAAAATATTATCACTTAAACTTTTTTCAATAAATAATATACAATGCAAAATTACTAACACTATTGTAATACAATTACTTCACCAAAATGTATGTTAAAATAAAACTATTAAAACAAAATTCAAATACAAAAGCTACATAAAAAATAATATTAATAAAACACAGCAAAAAATAATAATAAATACAACTTTACTATAAATAAAAAATAATTAGAATTCTAACTTCAAAGCAATACAACTTTAAAAAATAGAAATTACCATTATAACTTTATTTAAACTGAAGTAAAAAAACAACATAAAAAATAATGACATTACTAAACAACTTTAAAAAAAATGTTGGGCTTTGGAGGGACCAAATGTAGTATTTCCACTCCAGTCTAAACAACAGTATGGAAGTGTTTGGACTTTGGACGAGACATATTTACTATTCCCACTCCAACATGAACAACAGTAGAAAATGTATTTGACTTTGGAGGGGTCAGATTTACTATTCCCACTCCACCCTAAGCAAAACTAGTGAAGATATTGGATTTTGGAATGGAAAAGTAAAAGGAAACCCTCTGAAGGGTAAACAATATGAAAGTGCTGGACTTCGGGAAGGGTCCAATTGACTAATCCCACTCCAATCTGACCAACAGTAGGGAAAGTGTTGGATTTTGGAGGGGTCAGATTTACTATTTCCACTCCACTCTTAGCTAAAGTAGGGAACGTGATGGACTTAGCATGGGCCAGATTTACTAATCCCACTCCAATTTAAGAATTGAAGAGAACGCCGTCCTCGAACCGTCCCAAACCGGATTCCGAAGCAACCACAGCACAGAGACCGCCCTGCTCACTGCCACAAACGACATTCGCACCCTCCAGGACCAAGGGGACTCCGCAGCCCTCATCATACTCGACCTATCAGTGGCATTCAACACCGTCTCCCACCGCACACTAGTCGCCAGACTACATGACTCAGGCATACAAGGAACAGTCCTGGACTGGATCTGATCATTCCTCACTGGAAGAAGCCAAAGGATAAGACTCCCACCCTCTCCGACACCATGACAATCATCTGCGGAGTCCCACAGAGTTCATCCCTGAGCCCCACCCTCTTCACATCTACATGGCCACCCTCGCAGCCATCGTCCGACAACACGGCCTCAACATCATAAGCTACGCCAACGACACCTAGCTCATTCTCTCCCTCACCAAAGACCCCACCACTGCCAAACTCAACTCCCAGAAAGGAATGCAAGACGTCGCAGTCTGGATGACCAACAGCTGCCAGAAGCTCAGCGCCGAGAAGACAGAAGTCCTCGGTACCACCCCTTCTGCATGGGGCAGCACCTGGTGGCTGACCACCCTCGGAAGCCCACCTACCCCCTCAGACCACTCCAAGAACCTCGGCATCGTACTCGACTCATCACTCACCATGAACCGACAGGTCAATGCCCTCGCCTCCAGCTGCTTCAACACCCTCTGCATCCTCTGCAAGACCTTCAAGTGGATCCCCCCTGAGTCAAGGAAGACAGTCACCCACGCACTCATCACCAGCAGACTGGACTATGGAAAGGCACTCTATGCCGGCATCAACAAGTCACTACTCCGCAAACTCCAGACAGTACAGAACACCGCGGCCAGACTCATCTTCGGCATCTCCCGACACGAACACATCAGTTAGTTCGTTATTTAATTTGTAATGCGCAACAGATACCCAAATAGGGTTTCTAGGCACCAGGTACAGAGAGGTCGGAAGAGCACAGATGGTCATGGTGGTTATTTATTGAAGAGCCAAGTTTTTAGAGCCTTTCGGAACTGAGCATAGTTAGGTTCGATTCAAAGAGTTGTGGGTATTGAATTCCATGTTGCGGGACCCAGGTGGGAAAAGGCTTTTCCACCCATCCTAGCTCGCTTGACTTTAGGTGCCATAAATTTCCCGTGAGTGGCAGAGTGGAGATTGCGAGAGGGTAGGTATGGGCTGACCAGGTATTGAAGATAACGGGGAGACCAGTTGTTCTTGATTTTATGCATAAAGCTCAAAGCCTTAAATTTGATTCTATTCTCTATTCTGAGACAATGTAGTTCACGTCTGTGAATTGAGATGGAGGAGGCTCTTGGAACTTTACACAAGAGTCTAATTGCAGCATTTTGTACTAATTGCAGTCCATGGATAACAGATTTATTTGCTCCTAGGTATAGGATGTTTCCATAGTCGAGCCTGGATGTTATTAGAGCATTGACTACTGTTTTTCTGGTAGATTCTGGTAGCATCCAGCAGATTTTTTTTAACCATTTGAGAAGGGTAAAACAGGTAGCTGCAACATTGATGGATTGTGGGTGCATGCTGAGTGAGTTGTGGATTATAAAACCTAGATTTTTTACTTGGGACGCTGGAGGGGGGAGGCAGCCCATTTCAGAGGGCCAGTGTATGGGGTTCCATAGTTCTTTGTCTTTTCCTAGTACTAAAACCTCAGTTTTTTCTCTGTTTAGTTTAAAGAAATTTTGCTTCATCCGGTGTGCTATGTTGGTAAGACCACTTTTTAGTTTTGAGGGGACGCTTTTGTTGTGAGAGGACAGGGAAAAGATGATTTGAGAATCGTCAGCATATGAGAAAAGAGAGAGTCCTGACTTTTCTGCGACTTCTGCCAAAGGTGTGACATATAGGTTGAACAGTAGGGGGCTCAGGATAGAGCCCTGGAGAATTCCATGAGTTCATCAGTCAACACCTATGAAGTCTCCACTGGCTCCCAGTGGAGAAAAGGATCACTTTCAAAATCCTCACTCACGCCTGGTGGTGTGGCTCACTGGTTAGATGCAGCAGACCCGTAAGCAGAGAACGGCCCGGGACCAGGGTTCAATCCCCGATGCGGCAGGGTCGTGGACCAGGGTCAAACGGACTCGATAATTCTCGCCTCGGTGCCTACTCTAACAAGGGAACACACTCGGCAACTCTGGGCATTAAGCTTGCCTCATCTCTACAACAGCCCCCCAGGGATGCCTGGTTTCACCCTGGAGATACCCAGAAAGGGACCATCTCACAGGGGAAAACCGGGACGGGTTCCACAGTGGTCTTCAGCGCCAGGATATTCCTTGGAGTCACAGTGCGCTTTACAAGTACATTTACATTTACCCCTACAAATGCCTACAAAACAACAGACCCAAATATCTCAACAACAGAATCAACTTCTGTAGTGTAGTTCCTATATCCCTGATAGGCTCTGCGCATTGGAATAATATACACTGTAGTTTTGAGATAGGACTGAGGTCAGTATGTCTCTTTCGAGTACATTAAACTTAATTACTTGTGTGTGCTAGCTAACTCAGAGGTCACTAGAAACTTCTCGAATGAACAAGAAAGGATTAGTTTCTGACAACTGCATAAATATGACAACTTTGTTTCCCTTTAGAATTGGAACAGTCTCAGAATTGTGGAAACAATAGATAACAGGTTCACTCAGTCAATCGTGCGTGCTTCGTTTCTACATAGGTTACACAGAAATAGATAGACGGGCGTTTAGAAAAAAAGGGGTTTATTGAACAGTCTTATTTCTTGTGCAAGAGTTTTGAACTGCTACAATCATAACACAGAATGCGAAGTATAATACGTACAGCGTTAGCAGTATGATAAAATAATACTACAACAGCATGGCTTGTAGCTATGACATATATTCATAAAAATACATACATAAATAACACAGGCTAAAATATAAATACTCAACTGGTGCTTCTAGCTAGTTCTACCCCAGTGTACTGAACCTAAGTGTAGTACGAGGTGAGAAGTTGGTGCTGTTTGGCTATAATCTAGTTTAGCTATAGTTTAGATTGGTATTGCCAAGATTTGCTAAAAGTCCCTCTAGGTTCTTGTCCGCTCCATACCTTAGAATGAGAGGGGTTGGAATCACTTTCCCAGGTCTCGATCTCTAACACCCCGCAAGGGGAGTCAGAAACACTGGAGCTGGATTCTCTGCGAGGAGGATGACAGCATCTGGTCAGTGCATCAGGCGGGGACTCGATCTCCTTCCGAACTTGCCGTGGCGAACCGCTTCGTGCAAGTATGCAGCTAGATCGTACTATGCACCGTAGTTTTCCAGGGCAAGTGAAGGTATATTAATACCTTGAAGGTGTTTTCGGAATGCCAGTATTGACGTAAAAGTCAGGCATAGGACATAGGAATGTCATGAATAAACCGCTAAGGAATAGATGTTCATGCATAATAAATGAGTTCTTGGAGAAATCAATAATCTAAGCAAGGAGAAGTCCTAAAGGCCAAAGAGTCTGGTTTTTCAAGAACTCGCTGTGACGTAGTTGGACGGATGTAGGTGACCATGCCTGTATTTGGTTCACATGGATAATGCCTAAATAAGGGTTGGATTGCTATGCCTAAATAAGGGCAAAGGGAATTGTGCCTATATAAGGGCATAAGTCGGGAAACCTATATACGGTATCTAAATCGACACACAACACCCACTCCACTTTCGTATGAACGACATTACTAAATCCTAAACATGTTAACCATATCTAAAATTGAGTATCACATGATTTTGCTAAAACATGTCTAAAAACATATTCTTTTTAAAATGCATTTAAAAGTGTTGGTATGCATAAAATTCAATGGTGCTGTACATATTAAAGCAATGTATCATTCCAAGCATAGATTTACAGTGAAATGCTAAACGAATTAACATACATATATATACATATGATTAAATGGCTCGTAAATACAGAAGAAAAAGGGCCGAAACCATTTAATTTTAGATTACATAAATCAATTGTTATTGACAAGGTGACATATTGTCTCTGGAAGTTTTCTGAGCAGTTCTGTTCGCTATGAATAGTTCTAATGTAAGTAGTTTACTGTACCAAAAAGTGAAAAATACAAATCTTGAAAAAAAAATTAATCATAGGAAAAAAGTTCCAAAGTTAGGGGCACATTATGATGGAGGATTTTCCGCATCCTCAAGGCCGGCGGAAGCCACCGCCGGCCCGGCAGATGCGGAAAATCCTCTGCGGACCCACCAAAGACCCACCACCACATTAGGATGGCCGGTGGGTCCTGGTTTAGGTCCGCTGCTTTTCCGCAGCGGTGGGCTTACAACCACAGCGGAAAAGGCCTAATATGGTGGCGGTGTCTCTCAGACACCGCCAGCCATATTAGGATGTCTGAATTTCAAAGCCTTTACATGGCGGCATGTCCGCCGTGCAAAGGCATACGGATTCTTGTTTGGGGGCCAGTTGCAGGCGCCCAGGGGTGCAGGGGGTATGGGGGGTGCACATGGGGGGTACCTATGGTACCCCCCTGCATTTGCGTGCACAGAGCGGCAGGCACCACGTGGTGCCTGCCGCTTTGTGCATGCAAATGCACAGCATTCATTTGTAACATTGCGACGGGTGCTGCTTGAAGCAGCACCAGCCGCAATGTTACAAATAGAGGGTGTGACCATGGAGGAGCTTCGCGGGCAACCAAGATGGCCGCGTAAGCTCGGAGCTCCGCGGACCCTCCGATCCTCCGCAACTATCCTGCCCGAAATCCTGATCCACGAGGGTGGATATTAGTTGCTGATGGTCCACTGAGGCGAGAACCGTTTTCAGATCACGAATCGGTGTTTCCTACGCTGAGCTACGTCGAGTGGGACTCCGTGCCAGTGCAGTGCCATTGTCTCTCCGGACTCCGCCACTACGCACGACCTGCCTGTCGTCTTCACCGGTGGGGTGTTACTGCTCGCAGTGCGTTCCTGAGACGGCCTCCTACTGTCCGGCCCGGACAAGATCTCCGGCTCACTGGGCTCGGGCTGACCTGGCATAGCCCTTTGTTCTTATCGGACCTAACATGGCGGGCAGAGGGGACCCCGACAAGACTTCGAGCAAAGGCGTCCGCGGCAAAACACAGCAGCAGCAGAACAGGATTGAGCGCTATACCCAGCCAAAGACGCCACCTGTTACCGGACCCTCTGCCAAGACCCTCCCGCCCTCGGGCTCGCCGGACGGCTCGGAGCCTACCCTGAGCGACATCATGGTGGCCATCACTAGTTTCCGGGCGGACATGCAGCAACAGCATGAAGTCCTTACACACAAAGTGGACACTATGGCCGTCGACCTGACTCTCATTAGAGCCGATTTGGGTAAAACTAACGATCGAGTCAAGAACCTGGACATTAATACATCCAGCCTGACGGTCGACGTCTCGGACCTGCAAACAGAGGTCCGGAACCTGCAGAGGACTGCGGAACAATTCTCAAGGCGGCTGGAGGACTTTGAGAGCCGTGCCAGGCGGCAGAACGTCCGCATTGTCGGGGTACCGGAGGGTTCAGAAGAGGCGGCGACGGACCTCCTCGTAGAAGATCTGATCAAGACCCATCTGGCACCGCCTGGCCTTAGCAACTTTTTCTCGGTGGAGCGAGCTCACCGAGTGCCTGGTGGCCCGCTGAAGTCGGGCGTGGCGCCCAGACCCATCGTGGCCCGGCTGCTCAATTTCCGAGACAGAGACGCGGTCCTGCAGGCTTCCAGACGGCATGGACCACTTAAATTCCAGAACGCCGACGTCCACTTCTATCCGGACTTTACCAGGACGGTACAGCGACAGCGCCAGAGCTACGCCGGGGTGAAGCGAAGACTACGGGACTTGGGGTTCAAATATTCCATGATGTTCCCTGCCAAGCTCCGAATCGAATACGAGGGCCATGCCCTCTTCTTTGACTTTGCTGAAAATGTAAGTGACTGGCTGGACACTTTATCGCCGCGCCGAGATGCTCAGGATGATCATGAAGGTGGTGCTGCTGGTGGCCCGGACCTGTGAGACTTGGCTCTACAGTGGGTGATTCATCGTTTACTATTTCTGCCGCATAGGACTATCGGATGTTGCCTTACTCTACCCTGTTGACTTTCCTGTCTGTACATGGAGGGTGGCGGGGGGTGTTCGCGGAGATTCCTTACTCCTCTGGGTATCTTCTTGTAGAGTAGTTATGGGGCGACAGGCACACTGCTGGTTGGGGGGGCTTTTCAGTCATATGCAGGGGTGCAGGGTGGGGGGTGCAACTATGCAAGTTTATTTGTTCGTTTGTTCTTTCTCTTCCCTTTTCTTGAGGCAATGGATTGTGTTTTTTACTGTATACTTGATGATTGCGTTGGTTGGAGTTGGGTGGGGCGGGTTGTTGGACGATGGGGGGTAGGAATTTAAAAGTGCTTAGCTGGAATGTTAATGGGTTGGGTGACCGAGTTAAGAGAGGGGTGGTAATCCAATTGATAAAGAGACATATGCCTGATGTTGTGCTTCTGCAAGAGACGCATTTGGTAGGGAACTCCTGCAAGGCCCTAAACCGTAAAGGCTACAAAATGGTTGCCCACTCTGGGTTCTCCTCGGGTTCCCGGGGGGCGGGCATCCTTGTGCGTGCGTCCCTTCCTCTTGAAATAGACGTCACAGTGCTTGATGATAGGGGACGCTACGCCGCCGTGGCGGGAAGATGGGAGGGGCGTGCCCTAGCGCTGCTTTCGGTTTATGTTCCCCCAGGCCTCCAATCCAGCACCTTTCAAGACCTTGGTGGTGCCATCTTGTCCCTGCCTGCGGGCTTATTGATCCTGGGGGGTGATCTCAACTCAGTCTGCTCTGGCACCCTTGATCGCCAACCGCCGAGGGACCTCCGGAGTTCCCAAATGTGGCTGCCGGCCTTCCTCGACTCCATGGGTTTGGTGGATAGCTGGCGACTGTTGCACCCCGCGCTTCGCCACTTTTCCTTCCTCTCCAGTGCCCATGGTAGTCTGTCCCGTATAGATTATGTCCTTACCCTTGAGGCACATTCGCCTGCCGTGTCTGAGGCCCGTTTTCTGGCACGGGGCGTTTCTGATCACTCTCCGTTGTGGGTCTCGTTCGACTTTGGCATCGTCCTGTCCAGCCGTCCGGTGGCGGTGAACCCTTGGTATTTCCGCAACCACAAGACGCGCGCACTCCTAGCCAAGGCCATCGACTTGTATTTCTCCGAAAATGCCGGCTCGGTTGGCTCGGCGGTCACCCTGTGGGAGGCATTCAAGACTGTGTTGCGGGGTGAGGCCCTAGCTCTCATCGCGGAGGCTAAGCGAGCTCGTGATGCCGACCTTGTGCATATTGAAGAGGAAGTCCTGGATCTCGAGTCCCGTTTGGGGCCTGAGCCAGACCCTTCTCTTTTACACGACCTCTCCCTGAAACAGTCGGAGTATCATGATCTCGCTACGAATGCCGCCCTAGTTTTGGCCAAGGAACAGCAAGGTCGCATTTATGACGTTGGCGATAAGGCCGGTAAGTTGCTGGCCTGGTTGGACAGGCGCGAGATGGCGAGCCGGGTGGTTCCGGAGATCCTGGGCGATGACGGAGTGGCGGTCACGGACCCAAGCGCTATTGCCGAGTCTTTTGCAGACTACTTCCGGGGTGTCTATACTTCTGGTTCAGACCGCTCCGAGGATGATTCAGCCGAGTTTCTCTCGACGATTGACCTCCCCTGTCTCTCTGACGAGGAACGTGCTGATATGGATCGAGATATAACCGCGGACGAGATTGCCTTGGCGATCCGCGCCCTGCGGTCGGGTAAAGCTACCAGCCCCAATGGCATACCGGTCGAGTTATACAAGATCAGGCCGGACGTGGTCTCTCCTCATTTGAGAGCTATGTTCCTGCGGGCCCGGGAGGAGGGTGTCCTCCCATTTGGATCAACGACTGGCCACCATAGTGGTCATTCACAAGGAAGGCAAGCCGAGGGACGTTTGTAGATCCTACCGTCCTATCTTTCTCCTCAACGCGGAACCCAAGATCCTGGCTAAACTGCTTGCAAATCGTTTGGTCGGAGTCATTAGCGACTTGGTACACCCGGACCAATCAGGTTTTATTCCCCGCCGCAACACTGCCCTCAACCTGCGACGGCTGCATGGTGTCATGGCCAGGGCTCACACCCTGGAGGAACCGGCGGTACTTGCTTCCCTTGATGCCACGATGGCCTTTGACTCCCTGGAGTGGAGCTACCTTTGGGCGGTGTTAGCAAAGCTTGGGTTTGGACCGGGCTTCCTGGGCTGGGTGCAACTTCTTTATGCGTGCCCACTGGCCGCAGTCACAGTTAACGGTCGCATGTCGGCTTCCTTTGCGCTTCATCGTGGCACTAGACAGGGTTGCCCCCTGTCACCACTCCTGTTTGCGCTGGCCCTGGAGCCACTTGCGGCCATGTTACGCTCGCACCCCGATCTGCATGGAATCACCTGGGCCCCGGGTTTTGAAGACAGGGTCTCCCTATATGCGGACGACATCCTGCTTTACCTTACCTCTCCCTGTAAGTCGCTTATTGTGGCGTGCGACGTACTCCGGCTGTTTGGGCGCTACTCGGGCCTGATCATCAACTGGGCCAAGTCCTCCCTTTACATTCTTAAAGGAGACACGCCGCGCCTCCCTAGGGGCTGCAATATACAACTGGCCGGGCAAGGTTTCAAGTACCTGGGAATCTACATATCGGGTAGTCCTAAGGCGCGCTATGACTACAACCTACTCCCTCCGCTCCAACGACTGCGCAGGGATGTGGATAGTTGGCGCAAGCTTCCGCTTTCTCTCCTGGGCCGGGCGGCATTGTTTAAAATGATGTCCCTGCCCAGGTTTCTATATGCCTTGCAAAATACCCAGGACCTTGTTCCGGCTCGCTACTTTAGAGAGGTTGAGAGCCTGCAACGTGCCCTGCTCTGGGGGGGTCAGCCCCGCGTCGCCATCCAGAAGCTTACATTGCCATGGTACGACGGGGGCATCGCTCTACCAGATGTGCGTAGGTACTACTGGTCCTCTCAGCTCACTGCCATCAACCATGGCCTTTATGGCCCCGCGGAGAGTCCGGGTTACGCTATGGATAGGTGGCTTTTGCGTGGAGGCAACTACTACCGCGCCCTGTATTCCAGGTCCTTTGATCGGTGCCTTACGGGCCCGACCAAGGCAGCGGTTCACACGTGGCGGACGATTACCAAGATACAGGGCTGGCAGGGCAGACTGACGAGATTCACCCCTCTGTATGATTCCGATATCCTAGGCAAGCTCTGGCACACCAAGGGTTTTGATAAATGGGACCTTATAGGTATCTCGAGGGTGGAAGACATGGTAGCTAAAGGAGAGGTCAAGACTTTTCCCTAATTACAGGCTGAATACCACTTGGGCAGATCGGAGTTTTTCCGTTATGCCCAACTGAAGCACGCGTTAAATGCCGCTAGACCAGAGGAGGGCGAAATCCCCGAAAGCTCCCCCTTGGAGGACAGGATTCTGGACGGCCATATGCCTGATAGTGCCATCTCTTTGTCCTACAAGAAGCTGATCAATGTTAGAGTTGACCTCCTCCAGCGCCTGCGAGAACAGTGGGTAGCCGACGGTCTGGAACTGGACGACGAGGACTGGCAGAGTGCTGTGTCTTCCCCTAAGGAGGTCGCCATTTCCTCGCGTCTGCGACTAGTGCAGTTCAAGATCCTCCACCGGGTGTATGTTACCGGCCCCCGGCTTGTGCACATGGGCTTCTCGCCTGATGGCTTTTGTCGTCGTGGCTGTGGAGCCCTTGCTACCTTCATGCATATCTTGTGGGAGTGCTCCGTCATTGCCCCCTACTGGGAGAGAGTACACCGAGTAATGAGGGAAGTGACTGGAGTTGAGTTGACAGCAGAGGCGCGGAGGTGCCTCCTCAACATTTGGGAGCCGAATGACTACAACACGGCGCAGACTCGTTGGGCTACACTAGGCAACATGATTGCTAAGCGAGATATAGCGCAGAAATGGGGTTCTAACACGGCCCCCCTGGTGGTGCAATGGAAGGCCAATATGGATTGGTGTATGCTGCGAGAGAAGACGGTGTACGCTGCCAGGGGGAGGCCTCAGACATGGAACAAGGTGTGGGGGGCGTGGAATGCTTACAGGGGTGACCTGTGCTTACCACCGGAGCCTATTCCCCGCGAGGAACACCCGTCACCGTAACCGTTGACACCAGCTATTGTACACTTGCTGTAATCCTCCTGTTTTCCTTCCCCCCCCCTTTTCTACATCCTACTTTCCGTTCTTCTCTAGATTCCTACCTGGCCTCCGATGCCTCCAACTGACTCATACGCATTCTTTTTCCTCCATTGCCTTTCTCATGCGCCCTTCGGCGCTTCTTTCTCGGTTTTGTTATTATATAAAATAAAAAACAACCTGCAATGTCCTGATGTGATTCGTTTTGCACTGTAGTCCTCCTGCTACCATGCTGCCTTGCCTCCGGGATGTTAGGCTGAATAGCTGTGTGCTTTGATACAATAAAGGTTTTAAAAATAAAAAAAAATAAAAAAATACAGGGTGTGACCGCCAGGGTGGCGGTCACATCCTAATTGCACAGGAGGGAACTCCGCAGGCCATGCAGAGGTTCCCTCCTCCTCTATGGTCGCGGACGGACTCAAGTCCATCCGCGATCATAATGACCCCCTTAGTCCTTGTTTTGAAAAATGAAGGTAAAATTCAAAGTATCTCAGTACACTGTGTGCCTAGATCAAAAGTCAGTGTATGGGGATGGATAAAACATGAAAAGTTGTCTACTGTTGTAGGTGAAAGTTGGATTACCTTGTTTAGAAGACTTACCACACATAGATGAGAAACATCACTTTCAGCATTGGTCGCATCAGCAATGTTCATATCGGATGTTACCTGCGTGCCTGTTTCCTCTCGTACCCCAGCAGTAGCAATTTGCGTCTGTGAGATCTCAATGAATGCCGTCATCAGAATTGGTAGCCACTGGGGACAACACAGATTGTGGGTCTATACAGGGCCCAGCAGAGTATCGATATCCGTAGGCATGACTGATGGGAATGTTAGACAGATGTCTAGCACGCATTCTTCATGCAAAGCAGGCAGCGTAGAACAGGTAAGATGCAATCTTGCCAGATTGGTCTGAATGACAGAAACCATGTGATATTTAGTTCTTGTAGACGAGGTAAACCCAGAATTTGGACGATGCTCTCAAGACCCACCATCTCCAGTAGAGCTCTCTCCACAGTGAACAGGGTGTTGCTGGTGATTTGGCTTGCCATATCGTAGCAATAGGAATAAAAACAGGATCCCTGCAATGCGAGCTAAAAGGAGCGGCAGTCCGCAAAACACAGAGTGCACAAAGTTTGGAATTATTCCGAGGACTGCTTGAAAAGGTGCTAACAGTCCTGAACACACGTTCTTAAATACATGTACAATACTGCTCGTGTGAGACATGTTCAAGATACGTTTCAACATTTCTGAGAAATCTATAGGGAGTTTGTATTCAAAAGGACATGTATCTTGGCAGAAGTCCTTGCGACTTGTATATCAAAGGTTTGTTGGCTAAGGGCAGTGGCACTGTTTGTTGCAAAATAATAGCTTTCATTCTGCTTAGAGTATCAATTTGTATAGAAGAGATGTCCAGTGAAGGCCATAGAGGCGACTCCCTGACTGTCTGTATTTGTGGAAACAAGACTTGCATACAGCAAGTGACCCTGGATTTAACCGTTACTAGATATGGGATAGCTGGCAACATGCCACAGCAGCTGTAATCATTCAACATGAGGTAACTTCAATTTGAAAGTTGTCCAAAAATTGGATTAATCACTGCAGCTGGTGAGCCTTGCAGGTGACAGGATAAGTTTGTGGAGGAACCATTGCAGGCCCCATGTGAATTAATACCCTGACAAAGGAGAGAACCGCTTAGTGCGTTTTTACAGTTTGTACCGCCAAGAAACACTTCACGCCCCAACTGCAACATCTATGTGTGTAAGGTAAACCCCAAGATGTCTTGATGTATTATTTACCCAACCTTTCATATTTGCCTGCTGTTGTATGTTTTAGGCAGTACTGAAAATGGAAAGTTGTAACAGGCAGAGTATTTGTACCATGTATGATCCACTCAGTAGCTGTTTTTTCTACCACAGTGTATGGTAACTTTTCCAGTTTTTCAATGCCCAGCACCAAATAGTCTACTCCTTTTTGTGCCAGTTTGATATGTTTATCAGTGAGATTGAATTCTGAAAACAGTGACGTAGTGTTGATTAAGCATTAAGGCACATAGCCTGCAAGCAGGTTTTGTAGCGTCCAGCCTGATAGCATGATAGAACGTAGCTAAGACTGACCATGTTGCAACATGACCAAGTCTTGTTCCATGATGTCTATGGCAGAAGACACAATGCTGTCCTATGAATATATCCTGGACGACAGAGTCGTTAACCCATTGTCTACGACAGAGAGAGATTTCTCTAAATTAATGCAATCAATTTCTCGTATTCGTTCTGCAGTCTCTGCTTGGTTAATATTCCATATTTCATTATAAGAGCGTAGATACCGGCATATATGAAATGTTTTTTTTAATGCGGTTTTCTTCGTCCTAGCATGAATTTCCTAAGTTCTGCGCCTTCTTTAAGTAAAGATAAGTGTTGTTTTACATCCTGTAGTGTAGCTTTCTGTAGCCAATCAAGGCAAAGTTTTCCTACACTGTATGTTGTTACTACCCTAGGATGCTGTCTTTGAACATATATTGGGTTTGGCCTACTGATTTTGAAACCCTGTGTTTTGTTCAGGAATCGATCTTGACAGTTATTCGTGTCTGTGGGCCAGAGCAACCATTTGTTCCTTTCTGGATCTGATCTGTTGTGATGCAAAATATTATGCACGTCAACCTCCCCCGTGTAATGCTATTACTTGCAGGTATAGGTATGGTCGGTGTGTTCATGTCTTTGATCTTGGCTAACCCAAGGCAGGACGTTTGTTGGACAGTATCATTCAAAAACATAATTTGCTCTGGGATGATATAGGCTCTAAACAATGCTTCTACCCCCTGCACTTGCCAATCTTTTGTACCCCAGACAGATTTTGTCTCAATGTTGTCTTTCCAAAAGTCGAAACCCTGTCTAGACAGTTGGGCAATAAAGGCTGCAGAATTAATCTGTTTCGTATTTGTAAGCATAATTTTCGTTCTTGTCTTGTTAATATTCTTAAAATAAAACATTTCTGGATTTGACCAGTTGAACCCTGAAAAATATTGAAATTTCATTGCAAAAGTTGTTGAGCTACCCTTTGGAGGTGTAGGACAATTTTCTCATTGGTTATACATTAATACATTTCTAGGTGTTACACTTTTGTGCAAGAAATGATGACCATAATGGTTATAACAATACATTTGTTCATAGTTTGATGAACCCTCTAAATATTCATGATTTGTGAATACTGCAGACATTTCTAGATCAGACATCATGTTATTAACAGTCTCGAAGTCCCAATCATCAGAAAAGGTACTAGCGGTAATAAAGTCACTTAATGAAATTTTAAATAAGTGTGGCATCTTCAACTTTTCCGACTGGCCAAAAATGTCATATTCAGTTCTGTCCCAAACTATACCATCTGGTATAGGTTCGGCTGTGATGTTCACTGCTGACAAGTCTCTTGCTTCACGATGCAATAATTTGTGTGGCTGGAGAAGTAAGTTCACTCTTTTACTTGCTGTGCCTATTTGAATAAATCTTCCATTTATCAGCATACCCAGAGTTATTACTAGAGCTAACCAAAGTAGAAAGAAGAATATTCCCGAAACAATCCATAGTTCAATCCATGGTGAAACCAGATAAGTCTTTTTCAGGAGATGAATAAAGTCTGTTGCATGTTCTTTGAAAGTTCTTTGTGCTGGCGTCATTTCAGGTTCATCGGGATCCTCAGAAAATGTATCAAAGTTAAGGAAATTGCCAGAGGCAGTTCTGTCAATGGTTGGAATTGCATCAGGTTTCTTTGAAATTGCTGGAACCACTTGTTCACTTGTTACTTCATTGTAGACAGGTGTATCAGGACAAACTGTTATTTGGGTCTCAAGAGGGACGAGTTCCATAGCTTTGTTGCTTAGTCCTTCATTTCTCACTGTAGATTCTTCAAAGGTGATGAGTCTCTCAGTTTGAACCTCTTGGATTGTAGCTAGCGGAGTGCGTCTGCTACATTGTCGGAGTCCACTTGGCCTACTGCTTAGTATCGGCCACATATTGTGGTTTGATAAGGTCGATGGACACAAATCTTTCCTCCTTTTTACCAGCAAGGGGTGGCAGAAGTACTGTTCTTGATCCGTGGATTGCTAGAACAGGTACTAGTTGTCTGGAAGAAGGCCCAAATTCCTTATTGTCCACGATCTTTTCTCTGACTAGATCATCAAGCTTTGGGATCCAAACATACCTTGCTGAGATGGTTGGTTTTTTCCCAGGAGTGGTTGGCTTCAGGAACACGTTGCTTTGTTTCGATCTTAGTTCATTTAAGTCCTTTAAAACAGCCAAACGATCTTTGATATCAAACTTTTTATTTTCCAACTATGTGCCTTTCATGTCACGGCCCGGAATCAACATTCTAGTTTCAAATAGGACTTCATATGGAGTGACACCCCCTAGAGATCTTCTTCGCAAAAGCTTGATCACTCCTGAGGCATGTAATGAGGCATGCCTTTGATTCCTTCATTCCAGCGATGGCCATTGTAGTTGAGTGCCTATTTGGCTCACCCTCTGGTCCCAGAGTTCTTGAGCTATAGCTAATCCGTACTTGTGGTGTCTGGGTTCCTGAGCTATAGCTAATGCTTGTTTCTTGAACTAGCACTGTCTTGCAAAGTCTGCTTGTTTCTGGAGCCTGCCCTATTTTAGTGGATCCTAGTTTCTAGAACCTCCACTGTTTCAACAGTTACCTTTTTCCCAGCCCTACCTTTGTTTACTTCTTTCTTAGTTACAGATTCCTGGTGCTTTACTTTATACCTGCTGCCTGGTTCCCAGTTTGTTAGTTTAAAATGTTTGCTTGTTTTTGGTCAAGTGTTCCTTTTGTTTCCCCTTACTTCTTGTTAAGCACCTCACCTCTCTGGTCCCTTGTCTATAGTTGGTGTGTATTTCGTTCTACAACCTTGATGGTACTGTTGTACATGTTTCTCTGTGATAGCCATGATTTGCGGGCAAAGCTAACAACCTAAATGGTGTTTCTGGTCTGCTGTATTGCCTTTATGTAACTTATATAATGTCACCAAAGCTGTCAGCTTTACAAACCCTGCCTTTGCATGTATACCCTACATGTGCATGTTTGCAGTTAGTATCTAAAGCAATTATGCGTGAGAAACTTATTAAACTTCAGAATTACAGTTTGGAACTCTTGCGTGCTTTATCCCGCATTCCCTTTTTTATAAATGTTGTTATATGTAATGTCTTGCTCATCTTGGGCGCAAGAGAAATCACCCTTTTTAGTATTCCTTTTTTATTTCTTCTGTATCATTTACATTTACTTATTCCTGGGAAAAAAATGTTCATCTAGTTTAGCTGAGTGCAGCTCGGTTCAAGAAAAGTTTAGTTGAATTACATGCCTAGGAAAAAGCTTTGACTGCAGAATGTGTTCCATCCCGTTTAAAGTTTACTAAAGGAAAGCATTTATATCTCACTAAGTTTTTAGGTCGAGCAGACCTACATTCAATGCGTAAGCATTGAAGGTGTCTGCTTTTGACCTATTGTTACCCGTATTTAGGAATGAAGACACGACTCAGACGCGCGCTTTTGCAGTCTCAGTTTTGACCGCGGGAGCGCGCGTCTGAGCCGCGCTTGCGCAGAGTAACTCACAGCCCCTGCTTACACACAGACACAGCCAGCCCCCACCCCTCTGCATACACGCACACACACACACACAGGCGCGCGCACACATACACACGCACACATACACACGCTGCCCCCCCACCCCCCTGCACACACACAGACACGCACACATACACACGCCGCCGCAGCCCTCTGGCTCTGGAGAGATGCCGGCACTATCGTTGGAGTCCCACACTGGGGACTCCAAATACCATGGCCCCCGCAGCCCGCAACATGCTCGAAGTACCTCCTGTCCCCAGAAACGCAAGCACGGAGCCCCACTCACCGGGACTTCTACTCCGCAGGACTCTTCCGGGGAGACAACGTGCCCAGTCAGGTCCCGCTCCGGGGCTACTCCCTCCGACGTCAACGGGCACAGGGACACCGGCACTCCGCTCCTTGGCTTCCCGGGCGGACGCCGGCTGCACGCAGGGCTCTCCTCTCTCTGCACTGGAGCCTTGCGCCAGCCACTGCAGCCTGCCTCCTGGGAAGCTCCGGTCGCGTGTCCGGCCCCGCCCCCGTCCCAACAAAGGTTGCCTGGCTTCCTGTTGAAGCCGGGCTGCGGCGGTGAGTTTGCCTGTTTAGTATTGTCGTGAAAACTCAACGATTTTATACTATGTCAAAATCACCTTTACTTGTACATGGTACGTTCGCCTTTGGATTTCTTGCAAGTGAAATTTACGATGTTTATTGTTAGCCAACTAAATGCCGCTCATTTTATCTACCTGTTCCCATGAAGTCCAACATTAGTCTGCTGAGCCACCATACTTCGTACTGCGTTGTCTTGTGATCCTCAACATGCCCCATTGATCACAGCTGTTAAAATATGTTGCATCCAAGTTTTTTTTTTTACAGTTTTTTTATATACCGCAAACTAGACTTGAAGGAATTCTTCGTTCTTTTTTATCCTGTTTTGTTTTCCTGCTATTGCTTTCTCTTACCCCTTTCTCCTTTGTCACTTTCTTGCTCTGTACTTTTTGGTCCTCATCGCTCCCGGTTTTCCCTTTTTCCTCTTGGCCTGCATGGGTACAGAAAAACTGACAAGTACAGCAAGAATGATCTTTTAGAACATCTGCATTTGAGCTTGTGCAGAGCTCTGTCCAAGGTGGACTCGTTAGAGAATTGCAATAGAAACGGGAGGAAAGTGCAGCGCACCATCTGCCTATGCTCCTGTCCCTCTTACCTGTTCCTCTTATACCATTGGATCTTAAGCCATGGGGGACGCCTCTTTGGGGATGGAGAACTGCATCTCAATGAGAGGTAGGGTTGCTGGCAGAGGTTCATAGGCAGAGACACCTACTGCTACAAGGCTGCTGTGAGGCAGGCAGTCACTCCAGCCCTGAAAACACTTTGATCAGCCTCCAGCCTCCTAAGAAATCCCCAGGTCCACTGCAGTCTAAAAACGGCCTTCCCTAATTCCTTCTGGCACTTTGTATATTATGTCATTGATAAAGAGAATATATTCCCCTTTTTATTGTGACATAGTTTTTGAGTTGCACTGCTTATACAATTTGTGCAACCATTCAACAACACCTGGTTCAAATATGTTCTCTCAATGTTTCAAGCTTTATTACAAAGGTAACAAAAAGATGTTAATATTTCACTTCTGTTCTTGGATTTTCGTCACAATAGAATACACTGAACATAATCTTCACAAACGTTATTAACAAAACTTTATGCTATTGCCATTATAAATTACAATAACTTTTATTTAAGTATTAATTATTGAAAAAAATTTAAAGCCTTTGTTATTTGTAATATAAATACATGTAAGTCACGTAAATACAACACATATTACATTACAAATGCTATAGGTGTCACATTTGCAAAAGTTATAACTATTGGCATTGTAAATGACAAAGCTATTAATTTCGCTATTTTCAAAAACAAAACATAAATAAAAAATTTGTCATTTACAATACCAATAGCTCAAACTTTCCTAATGCGAGACCTATTGCATTGCAAATGCTTGTTTAAACAGTCACCAGGCCTGGGAGCCAGTAAGGAAGCTGATCCTGCACAGATGTTCTTATAAGATGAATTAAAAATACTACCAACTCCCCATTGTGTTGTCAAGGGCAGTGAACAATGGTTTGTTAAAAGTGTAACCATACATTGGGAGAAAGGAAGGAAACCAATCAACTATTGTTAATGATAACTGGCAAGTTGTCTGAAATCTTCCTGCTTCAGCAGCATTTCTCGAGGACCGTTGTGCTTTATGATAAATGTTTGTTGAGATCAATGTTTTCCACTAATTCCTATGTGACTACAAATGTATATAAGCTGAGTAGTTTGTAAACTGAATCAGACTTTCTGGTGAATGCTCAGAGACTCCACTGCTGCAGCAGAAGCAGAATAAAATGATACTCAAGATTCCCCATGACTGACACCTCTATTATTTAAATACTTCTTAATTTCTGCTTTAATAATTAGTGGCTCAGCACAGTGGTGAAGGGGCCAGCGTAAACCCCTTCATAGACCGAAGTGCACACCTCAACAACAAGACTGGTTTCTTGAGTCGACATCTGTGGGGGACTAACTGAGTAACCCCGACACAATGTGATACCCATGCTTCATCTAAAAGAACTTGAGAAGTCAGTCATTGCGTAAGGGTGGAAAACAGGATAGGATAAAGGAGACGGAGAGGCACTGATAACGGGAACAAAGGAGATTGGTTTCTCCAGGGAAAATGGTTCTTCCTCAATTCAGGAGGTTGATTCCTCAATGGTAGGCTACTTAAAGTTCCAAGGGTTAATTAGGATTTTTGGAGTGCCTAAGCTTAATTTCAATAATGGGTCAAGCATTTAACAAATATAATAGCTTAGACTAGAATCAGCCTTCACCTCCCGCATGGTCTCCAGTTCATGTAATGATGACAAAAGTTTCTAGATCAACAGGCTTTTTTTATCAATGGCATAAGTATACTAAGGACAATTTGGAGAGAACCTTTGACTTAGCGAAAACACAGTATTAATAGATCAATACGCAAAACCTTGAGAAGCTAGGTTCGCTAAACAATTCACCACGTGTACAATGTTCGCCCCCAAGGGATCAATTTGGTGTTGGTGACACCAGCCCAACCATCTTGCCCAGGCGGAATTATATAGTTTGCTTGTATTGTCTGCCTAGGCCTTAGGGAGCATGGAGGATGCTTCAGCTGAAAGGCCTGGGACTTACCAATGTCGCCTCTAACTCTCCAGGCCATAAGACGGAGTGACCCCGCATAGGTCCAGTTATGTTGTTATGTTATGTTATGTTATGTTATAACGTTCTTGTATAGCGCACGGCTACTCGAAAGAGTGTCCCGGCGCTTTCCACCTGCAACTCAGAATAAAAATAACACAACACAGCAAAAAGAATAAGAAAAAAAACTGAAACAGAAACAATAAGAACAGCCTAAGGATTAAAAAGCCAGGTCTTCAGGCTCTTCCTGAACTGGAGCAAATTGGCAGTGCTGCGCAGCGAAAGAGGTAGCGAGTTCCACAGCTGGGGAGCTTTGCAGCTGAAAGAGCGCCCTCCCGCGCGGGCCTTCCTCACCCGAGGAACCACCGCTTTATAGAGGGATTCCGAACGCAAGGAGCGGACTGGTCGATAAAAGGCCAGTCTCCGCCGCAGGTATCCAGCCCCTGATCCAAACAGAGCTTTGTGCATCAAAGTCAGGGATTTGAACTGGATCCGCTTCCGGATAGGCAGCTAGTGTAGCGCCTGTAGCAGCCCGGAGGCTCGGGCTCGTCTATGCAGGCCAAAAATAGCCCGGGCGGCTGAGTTCTGTACCACCTGTAGGCGCTGAACTAGGTAATCAGGGAGGCCTAGAAAGAGGGCATTAGCATAGTCTAGCCTAGAGCCAACGAGAGCCTGCACAGTAATATGCCTGTGCTCCTCAGACAGCAGGGGCAGGAATTTACGAAGCATTCTCAAAATTCCATAACAAGTGCCAGCCAGACCCAGAATATGTGTTCTCAGCGACAGCTGGTTGTCTAGCTTGACACCCAGATTTTTAGCCACCAAGGAAGACTGTGCAGGAGGGCTCATGTCGGACGGCCACCAGTGCTGCCACTCCGGATCGACAACGCAACCGAAGAATAGAACCTCGGACTTGCTTGAATTAGCCCTTAGACTGTTCCGTTGGAACCAGTCGAAGACCAATGCAAGACAGTCCCGAATTCTCCCTCCATCAAACTCCTGGTCTTTCCCGCATGTGAAGAGGAGTTGCGTGTCGTCGGCGTAGGAGACGATCTGGGCCCCATATGCTTCCACCAAGGCCGCCAAAGGGGACATAAAGATGTTAAACAACGTGGGGCTCAACACAGAGCCCTGTGGAACCCCAACTCCCAGTGGCGGCATCTCGGCAGAGCTCTGGGAGACCCAGACCGTCTGGCGGCGGCCTTCCAGGAAAGATGTGAACCACCTGAGCGCCGTCCCCCTAAGGCCGATGTCATAAAGCCTCGCTAAGAGCGCCCTATGGGGGACGGTGTCGAAGGCCGCCGATAGGTCTAACATGACCAACATGGCCCTCCCGCCGACATCCAGAGTCTCCCTGATGATCTCAGTGACCTCTAGCAATGCCGTTTCCGTACTAAAATTAGGACGGAAACCGGATTGGGATGGGTGGAGCAGATTGTTCGCTTCCAGAAAGCTCGACAGGACACCGTGGACGTGTTTTTCCGTGATCTTCGCGAGGGCCGGAAGAAGTGAAATTGGCCTATAATTGGCCAGAACCTCGGCGTCGAGACCCGGTTTCTTTAGTAGGGGGATCACCATCGCTCTTTTCCAAGAGCTAGGGACCCTCCCCTCCCTCAAAGAGGCGTTGAGGATGGGATTAACCAGCGGGTTCACCACCGCCGCCATCCCAGCCAAAAATTTGGCGGGGCAGGGGTCAAGTGGCGAGCCAGATTTCAGATTGGTCAGCAGCTGCCTGGACACATCGCTGGAAACAGCAGGAAAATCAGACAACACCGCCGCCGGTGTGTGCGGAAGTCCGCAACCCGCCCTGGTGACGCCGCTTCCATCCTCCGGTCCTTCCACAAAGGAGGCCTGAATCGCCTTGATCTTATTAGTAAAGAAACCGGCAAAATCACATGCCCACGCATCCGAAGAAACTAAAGGGGGCGATTGGGAGCTAGGGATCGTGAACTCCTTCACAATGGTGAAGATCTCCTTGCAGGAGTTCGCAGATGCCTCGATCCTCCTAGCCAAATAGTCCCTCTTAGCTCCCAGGATGTCCCGATGGTAGGCCTTCACCGCCGCCTTATAGGCGAGTTTAGCCTCCCCATCATACAGAAGGCGCCAGGCCCTCTCGGCCACCTTGCATTGGCTACGAGCCACACGAAGCGCCTCCGTAAACCACGGTGCAGATTGCCGTGCCGCCGTGGACCGGGGGGCTGCCTTGGGGGCCAGATCGTCCAGCCTATCAGTGAGCCATAGCTGCAAAGCCTCAATGTCGCTATCCAGATCGCCCGAAAGGTGGCATGGGTGATCCAGAAGCGCCTGTTCCAGCATATCAGGTGTCACTCTGTGCAGCGCTCTCGAGGCCGGTCTAGACAAGACAGAGGCGCTGTTATCCGGCTGCACACTCTCCAGCACCGAAAATCTGATCAGCCTGTGATCGGTCCAGAGCACCGGCAGGGTGTCAACCTCCGTAAGAGGGATAGACGAAAACACCTGATCCAGGGTATGCCCCTTCTCATGAGTTGGCCCCGACACGAACGGTATAATACCCAGTGGAGATGTAATATCCAGCAGTTTGACCGCATCCGGGTCGTCCGCTACGTCAAGGTGGAAGTTGAAATCACCAGCCACGACGCAGTGCTGTGAGGTCAGCACCAACTCAGAGACAGCTGTCTGCAGATCTTCCAGGAAGGAACCCACAGGGCCTGGTGGTCTATAAACCAGCAACCCCTTCAGAGCCTGGCCCGGGGACAGTCTGAGCGTGAAGGCGAGCGACTCAGCGCTCCCAATGGAGTTCAGGGGAAGCACTGAGCAGGAAACGCTCTTTTTCACCACTGCCGCCACTCCCCCACCTCTACCCTTCACTCTATCCTGCCGGAAGATATTGTACGCCGGAGGAATGGCTGAGAAGACATCCGGGTTGGAAGCCTCTCCCAGCCAGGTTTCGGTCAGTAGCAGGCAAAGAGGATTTTCCCTAACAAGAAGATCGTAAATATGCAGGGCATGGCAACCTACCGACCTCGTATTCAGCAGCAAACAGAGATGCTGTGCGCCAGCTGTTGCAGGACGAGGAACATTGACACGGGTCCAGGAAGGCGTCCAGCCACAACCCGGGCAACGTCTTTTACCCTTAAATCGCCCCGGGAAGACGAAGCGGCAGGAGCTGGAGTGGCCCCGCATATCCCGCAACATCGCAGAGGTGTAACAAATCATCTCAGCCAGAGTGTCACCGGAACGGCGTCCCCCGCCGCCCCGCCGCCTCCGGGACGCTGACGGGCGCAGACGGGCAGGACTCCGGCACGACTTAGGCTAAGCGAAGGCGTCCACCTGCGCGTCACGCTGCGCGTGAGGGAGCGACTTTAAATAGGCGCTCCAATCAGCCCAGAGCGTGCGAGTCCGCTCCAAGATGGCGGCCGCCGCTGGCTGAGATGTCCCAAAGTAAAATGGCGCCCAAAATGATCCCCAGGACCCGGACCCACCGAAATGGTGGTGCTTTTCAGGCAGAGAATGCCGTTTTTTAAATGCAGGTGAGGGGAGAGAGGGGCGCAAGCTGCAGGCAAGCAGGCTAAAAACAGGGGTAAATAGAACAGAAAACGAACCCAAATAAAAAACCAGGAAGCATTAAAATACTCTGCACTAGTAACAGCGCGAGCGCAGCGATGTGGTAGATGGTTTAAGCAGCACCGCGCTAGAGCCCGCCTTAAATAGGCGCTCCAATCAGCCCAGAGCGTGCGAGTCCGCTCCAAGATGGCGGCCGCCGCTGGCTGAGGTGTCCCCAAGTAAAATGGCGCCCAAAATGATCCCCAGGACCCGGACCCACCGAAATGGTGGTGCTTTTCAGGCAGAGAATGCCGTTTTTTAAATGCAGGTGAGGGGAGAGAGGGGCGCAAGCTGCAGGCAAGCAGGCTAAAAACAGGGGTAAATAGAACAGAAAACGAACCCAAATAAAAAACCAGGAAGCATTAAAATACTCTGCACTAGTAACAGCGCGAGCGCAGCGATGTGGTAGATGGTTTAAGCAGCACCGCGCTAGAGCCCGCCTTAAATAGGCGCTCCAATCAGCCCAGAGCGTGCGAGTCCGCTCCAAGATGGCGGCCGCCGCTGGCTGAGGTGTCCCCAAGTAAAATGGCGCCCAAAATGATCCCCAGGACCCGGACCCACCGAAATGGTGGTGCTTTTCAGGCAGAGAATGCCGTTTTTTAAATGCAGGTGAGGGGAGAGAGGGGCGCAAGCTGCAGGCAAGCAGGCTAAAAACAGGGGTAAATAGAACAGAAAACGAACAGCAGGTGAGGATTGTTCTGGGGATCCTTGAAAAGATCTGGAACTAGGGGTAGAGAGATTGTAAAATCTTATGAAAGTTCCATCATCACTGGAAACCGGGCTTGAGATCTCCAAATTGGGGTTATCACTACTACTTACGCCCTTTGCCAGCGCATCTTTACTTTCAACCTGGTTATCATGGTGAAGGTTGCTCCTTGCTCCAATCTTGGAGGAAGGCATCCAGGGCTGCTGCATGTGGATCCAGTCTCCAACTGCAATACCTGTTGAGCTGGAAGTCCAGCCGGGATGCAGAGATCCATGGAAAAGGGACCCCACCTGGTTTGGATCTGATGAAAGATCTGGGAAATCAATTTCCATAAGCTGGCATCTCTCCAATGGTGAGAGTGCAAATCGGCTACATGGTTGGACCTCCCCGGGAGATGTTCTGCTGACAGGGAAATCTGGTTGGATAAGCAATACTCCCAAAGGGTCTGGGCGAGGTCCGACAATGTCTTTGACCTCGTCCCCACTAGGTGATTGATGTAGCTTACTGCCGCCACATTGTCCATCTTGAAAAGGACGCCGCATTTCACCTTCCCTTTGGTCTAACAGCGGATAGAGAATGTAATGTAATGTAACACAACAGTTCTATAGCGCACTCTCACTCCAGGGAGCATCTTGGCGCTTGGGATCAAACTGATGTAAAAAATGACCCGAAACTGTGCTGTCCATGGGCGCCAACACTCATACCAGCGCTTTGCATACTGTGTCCGTAAGACTGTAGATCCACATTTCAGAAGAGATCTGACGAAGATGAGAGGGGAGTTTATTCCAAGCCCTAGAGCCAATCACTGGCAGGCATTTCCCTCCCTTTGTAGCAAGCCTAAATTTAGGGATAGTCAGTAGGTTAGCCGTGGAGGATCTAAGGTTTCGTGAT
Source organism: Lissotriton vulgaris (assembly GCF_964263255.1). NCBI lineage: Eukaryota > Metazoa > Chordata > Amphibia > Caudata > Salamandridae > Lissotriton > Lissotriton vulgaris. The sequence continues at coordinate 1,849,272,051 of NC_141687.1, forward strand.
GGACAGTAATGGGTAAAGCCTTTCAAAAGATATTGCGGGCCCTGAGAATGAAAGGCCCTAAAAGTGATAATTAAAACTTTGAACAAAATGCGTTTATGGATGGGAAGCCAGTGGAGGGCATCCAGCGCAGCCGAGGCAGAGAACTTCCTAGGCCATCTAAGCACCAAGTGGGCAGCAGCATGCTGGACCATCTGTAGCCTGTGAAGGACCGCTTTATTCGATCCTGCATACAAGCTATTACAATAGTCCAGTCTTGATGTTATTAAAGCCACCACCGTACGTCTTGCTGTTAGTGGAATAAGATCGAAACATTTTCCCAGGCCCTTCATGATGTTAAAGCAGGTGCCTGCCACCTCCAATGCCTGTTGCTTGAACGATAGGGTATCATCAAACTTGATCCCTAAATTATGAGCCGCACTAATTGTGTTAGGGGGGGCTTCTGCATCCTCAGGCCACCATTGTTTGGGAGAGAATAGATTATGAAGTCCAAATGGCAAAATCTCTGTTTTACCTGAATTACATTTCAGGTGATTATTTCTCATCCACACGAAGGTAGCTGATAGACAATTTTTAAGGTTTTGTTCTGCATTTAACATGTCCTTATCAAGGACTAAAATCAGCTGCGTATCATCCGCATACGCAATAGTGCTGGCCTTAAAGGACAAGATTATTTAATAAGAGGAACCATGTAAAGATTAAAAAGTGTTGGGCTCAGGCGGGAGCCCTGTGGCACCCCTGTCGTCAACACTTTTTCTCCTGAGAAAAATAGTCCTAGAGTGGTTACTTGACGTCTATGAGACAGAACATTTTTAAGCCACTTCAATACGGTTCCTGCAATGCCGGATGTTGTCAAACGATCTAAAAAAATAGCATGAGAGACCGTATCAAAGGCCGCAGATAAATCTAAAAGAATCAGGACAGCCTTCTTGCCCTGATCCATAGCATCCCGTAGAGTTTCGATCATGAACAAAAGGGCGGATTCTGTAGAATGCTGGGCTCTGAAGCCCGCCTGATTAGTATGTAATATATTATTATCTTCCAGAAACGCAGTAAGCTGCCTATTCACAAATGTTTCTGCTATTTTACAGAGTACTGGCAAGGTAACATACATACAACACATCTCCCAGCTTCTGCCTCAGGAGAACAGCAGAATGACCATTCCATCAATTCCAGGCAGTTGATGTGCAGAGAAAGTTCGATGAAAGACCATTTTCCGCCGGTGGAAATATCCCCACATCACGCGTCTCATCCAGAGCCGCTGGCGTCTGACTTAATTACAAGGTCGGGTTGGGAGCAGAAAATCGCTCTGCCGTTCCAGGCCTCCATGTGGGCTAGCCTCCAATTCATCTCCACTTTTGCTTCAATCGAGAGTGGAATCATTTGTGAATATGAAAGGCCTTTCCGGAGATGCTCGATCTTTAAACGTTGCAGAGTCCTGTAATGAAGAGGACCCGGGAAGATCGACTAGATGGAGGACGAGAGGAGTCCCACTATCTGTGCCAAGTGACGGAGCGATACTTGGGATTTGGAGATGGTTCTCCACAATTCACGTCTGATTTTGGCCAGTTTCTTTGAGAGCAAACTGAGAGTCGCTTCAGTAGAATTTACCACAAATCCCAAGAATTCCATTGATTGAGATGGGGTCAAAGCTGACTTTCTTACGTTTATCACAAACCCTAAAGATTCTAGAAGATCTATTGCTATCTGCAAAAGCATGGAAACCAGGCATTGATACATGAGCAGGATATCGTTGAGGTAGATGATAAGTCTTATTCCTCAAGCCAGTAACTGTTCGATGACAGGCCTCATCAGCTTGGTGAAACACAATGGAGCTGATGAGAGACCAAATGGAAGGGTGGTGAACTTGAATACCTGGGAGTCCCACAAGAACTGCAGGAAGCGTCTGTGTGGGGGACAGATTGGTATCGGCAGATAAGTGTCCTTTAGGTCCAGATGGACCTTCCAATTAGATACCTGGAGAAGCGTTGGTGTTGTTACTTCTCGTCCTGTTATTACCATCTTGAGTCTCCGACGTTCCGCTGAGAAGACACTGCAGGACGCCTTCAGTGTATCACTCTGGGATTTGTACTGAGGATGTTGTATGAATTGTTATAAGTTGGATGTGGTTGGTGGAATGTATGAGGATATGCAAGAGGAGCGATTTTGTGGTGTTGAATGAAAGATGAATGGGTGATGTGGGGCTGTTTTTAAGATCTTATGTGATTGAACTTTTGTCATATGAATTTCTATTCAATGATGCATTTGTTAAAAAAGTATATCTATAAAAAGAGAATAAAAAGTCATATTTTTCTACCTCTTGTCTGGTTAATCATGTGGTGTGGCCATGAAATGTCGTGAGCTCAAAGTTGCGTAATTGAAATCCTTGGACTCTTTATGAGCCATTAATTGAAGTATATAGGGCAGACATCTTTTTGCTTGTAATTTTTTTCTCTCCCCTACTGGTATGCCTCTCTATTCAGTGCACCGTCAAGTACCAAGGACCAGAAATTCCTGGGCCTATTTCGTGGGGGCATCAGGTCGCTGTATAGCTCGGATTGCGTGCAGCAGTATATAAACTTGCTCTTCCAGGACTTAAGGGTGGGGGGAAGGCCTCTCATCGAAGCGCGCGCAATGCACCATTTAGCTATAAGGAAAGCTAACGTCAATTAGTCGCCTATGCACTGGGCGCAAGGGTTTTAAGTAGCCCAGTATGACTAGTAGCGGATCTGGGACCAAATTCAAATGCATCACTCTTTTAATCTCCCCGTATACCGCCTGCCAGAAGGAGAAAACTGCAGGGCAAACCCAGGCGACCTGTAAAAAGTCAGCAACTTGCGCATTGCACCTCTCGTACGTCGAGGAGTCACGCAGTTTATATCTGTAAAGTCTATCTGGGGTATAATAAGATCTATTCAAAAACGTAAAGTGGAGGAGTCTGTGGCGACCATTCAATTATATCTTTCTGGTGCTGGTACTGCAATATTGCCACATCTCCTCCCGGAGCTCAATTTGCAAGTCAACTTGCCATGCCAATCTTGGCTTCGCATATTCCGCCGTTCTCTCAGAAAGGGCGATGCGGTACAAAGTGGTTATTAATTTAACTGGGGACTTAGCATTGATCACATAGTCAAATGCCATGACCGTCGGAGGCTCCTCCATATCATCCCCCAGAAATTCCCTCAGTGCATGCTGTACCCTATGGAACTGGAAACAAGCCAGCATCGGGAGAGGTGTATCATCAGAGACAATTCCCTCCCAGGTACGCGCCGTTCCCCCTGCAAATAGATCCCCCATGGAGTGGCGTTCAGCTGGTGTAGCGCCGATAACACTCCCTTCTCTCCGCACGGAGCCAGCCAGGAACACCATTCTATTGCCGCTTTCGGAGCATATAACAAGGAGCACGCCTGGATATCCATCATGTAATGCCAAGCATGTGTGACGGAATTTAAGGAATCAAGAATCCCCGTGCGGCGATCCCGAGGTCTCGCCAAGAGTGCGGGCAGCGGGGTCGGATCCGCAACTATCTTTTCAATGCGAATATGAGGTGCGTTCTGAGAGCCATGCATCCATAATAGGCATGAGCATTTTGTGCGGCGCGATAGTAAAGCTCCAGATCCGGGGCATTGAGGCCACCCGCCGCATACGAACGCGTTAGAATGTTGCATGCAATCCTAGGCTGCTTTCCCGCCCATGCAAGAAGTACCATTAGCACTTGTAGCCGTCTGAAAAAGTGAGAAGATAAAACCATAGGCACATTACTAAACAAGAATAGGAAACACGGGAGAACCAGCATTTTCATGAGCGAGATGCGTCCCAAGAGTGATAACGGGAGAGTAATCCATTTCTCTACGTCATCGTCTAATTTAGATATAGCACTGCCATAATTCTCCCTGAGAACAATCTCCGAGTCCGTATGAAGTTGAATCCCGAGATAGCGCACCACGTCCATAGTCCACAGCAGTGGATACTCTGGATTGAATTTCTCCATGGCAGGCGTTAGAGGAAACATAACAGATTTGTTCAAGTTAACATGGATGCCCGAAAGGGAGCTAAACAGGATCACTTCACGAAGAACCGGAGAGAGATGCATCACAAGGTCACGCACGTATAGAAGAGTGTCATCCGCATAGGTGGAGACAATTAAATTGTATGTAGGGAAACGAATGCTTTGGTGGCTGTGGTACTCCCGTAAGGTGCAGGCAAGAGGCTCAGCTACTAGAGCATAAAGGATCGGGGAAAGGGGACATCCTTGTCTCGTTCCTCTACCGATCGCAATGGGATCAGTAACGAGCGAACCAATATGTATACGAGCCGTAGGGGATGTATATAGCGCCGCCAAGAGCTGTAGAAATAACTGCCCCACTCTAAGCCTACTCAGAACCTGATGGAGGAAAGGCCACGCCACAAAGTCAAAGGCTTTTTCCATGTCTACGAAAACAGCCACTGCCGACACCTCCGGACAAGTATGCTGAAAAGCCGCAAAGACCATTCTGATGTTGTACGTGAGGTTACGAGTCGGGACAAAACCTGACTGTTCTGGAGCCACCAAAGTGGTGACCAAAGTTTGAAGACGGTTGGAAAGGAGTTTAGCGAATATTTTCACGTCCACGTTCATAAGAGACAGTGGGCAATATGACGCGCACTCTCCGGGGTCCATTCCAGGTTTAAGAATCGTGACGATAATTGCCTCTCTAATAGAAGGTGGCATTGTTCCCGAGTTAGCCATGTCATCGAACAAGGTGAGCAAATGAGGTATCAAGAGGTCCAAAAATGCCTTATAAAAGGCCACCGTGAGGCCATCACTGCTAGGCGCACTCCCCCCCTTCCTTGCAGAGAGCGCCAGAACAACTTTGTCTCAATCAAATGGGCGAGCCAGGAATTCGCGGTGTAGATTAGAGAGCCACGGTAGCTCAATATGGGAAAGGTAATCAATAATGCATTCCTCCGACGTAGGGGCACGCGACGCGTACAGCTGTGAATAATATTCCCGGAAGCGCTCTGTGCATTAGGGAGAGGTTCGTCCGATGTCCCAGATCGCAATACCGGGATATTAGTCCTATCCCTGCTTCGTTTAGCGAGTTGAGCCAAAACAGAGCACGGGCTTTCTCCCTCACAATAGGTCGAGCAGTGGCGTATTTCCCAAGTTGCTTGACCTCCACGTCCGCTTCCTCATTATACTCCTGGAGGACCCCAGCTATAGTCCGGGTCAGAGACTCATCATCTGTCTGGAGCCTCTGAAGCTCCAAATCCTTGAGCTTAGTTTCTAAGGTTTGTAGTCTGCCCCTAATTGAGTTCAGCACCCCGCATGCTTAGAGATAGTGACCCCCCAGACAAGGAGCTTAAACGTCTCCCAGACAGATCGGAAAGAATCAATCGAGCCCTCGTTTGTCTAAAAAAAAAAGTTTCCATAGCCGTCGTCAGCTCCTCCTTAAAGAGGGCATCCAGCAAGGAGAATGGGGGGAAACGCCAAGCAAAGGGCGGAATACGAGTGGTGAAAGCCAACAAAACAGGAGAGTGGTCCGAATAAGTGTGCAGCATGACAGTGCAGGACCGTACAATCGAAAGGAAATGGGACGAAACAAACCAGTAGTCTATTCTCGTATGAATATTATGGGGGCCGAATAGTGTGTGAACCCCCCTAGCGCAGGGTGCCTATGCCTCCAGACGTCAATCAAGTCCAGATTGGCGAGCTGCGCAGGCAGTGTACGGACAGAGCTCGAGGGTAACCGCGTCGGGCCATCCGACCTATCTAGTCCCGGGTGTCGTGTCAAGTTGAAGTCCCATCCCCAACAAACCAGCTTTTCTGAGTGTGGGGTAATCTTCGCAGCTGGAGCAGTGTAAAACTCCGGCTGATCGTAGTTGGGGCCATAAGTATTCACAACGCACATGTCAACGCCTTTGCTAGTGATCGTGTACCTCCCATCACTATCCGTTACCAGAGGGGTCCACTTCAGGGAGGACCTTGGGTTGAACCATGGGAGGACTCCCCTAGCGTTTGTGGTGAACCCTGCCGCGTGGATATCACCTCCAAGTCCCCGATATCTGAGAATCGGACTGTCCATCGGTAGGTGAGTTTCTTGCAATATCGCAATGTCAACCCTATGCCTAGCAAAGTACTGTAGAATTTTTCGCACCTTGCGATGATCATTTAGACCCCGGACATTCCGGGTTAGGAGCTGTAAAGTGTCGGGAGAGTCATCCTCCAATGTCATCGTATCTGCCGTAGTGCGTGTGTGTAATCTACCATAAGCATGCTGATCCTATACATAGAGAAAAAATCTGCCATAATCATGTGCATACACCTAGAAGACATTTCTAAAGAATATAGTACAACCTGCCCCAAATTCTTAAAGATGTCAGTCCCTCGAACCACCCCTCCACAAAACACCCAACCCACGCCTGCCCTACCCCAACTAGGCCGCGTACATCCCGCTACCCCTCAAGTCCCGCCCCTGCCTCCCAACCCGGCCCCAGCACACAAAAACTCAAAATCAAACCAACCAAGTCACACAACCCGTCCCCCCATTCCCTCTTCCCGCACATTAGAATTCAGTGAATGTCACACGAGGGCAGAGGTAGCTCGCAATTACAATCGACAATCAACCAAAGAGAATAAATCACATCGCCCTCCGTCACCCCCCGTCTCAAGAAAAAACAGGTTAGGAGTTGTAGAAAACTTTTCAATCAGAACTGGGTGTCCCAAATTGCAAAAATAATAGGATGGAGAGCTCCCCAAACAGTAGAAGAGCGTACCCCCGACAAAGAGAGAGTCAGCACCCATACCAGCATCTAAAATAACAGGCCTTCCTCGAGGAGCGGGAAAGCAGAGCATCGTGCCATATAAGTATATGAAAGTAACCAGGCAACTGCAGCCACCAAGTTAAACATAGAGTGACCAACTGCATTATGAGCAGCCGTTACCAACCAAAACTTGGGAGCCCCCCAGCACATAGTCTCCAAAAATAATCAACTTTCCACCCCCACCCCCCCACACATCTGAACATCATGCAGCAGGAGACATGCAGCTTATCTGAACCAGATCCACTCAGTCTTGTTCCTCCAGGGGACCATCCGCCGCAGCAGCCTCATCGTTCCTAGGTGATTGTTTCTCCCTCTGCCAGTCCCTGAGGGCTTTCTGTAATGCCTTGGGGTCCGTGAATATCATAGTCTTCCCCTGCCTATTAATGCGCAGTTTCGCTGGATACAGCATTGCGTAATCAGTACCCAGTTCTCTTAGTTGAGGCTTCATTGGCGCAAACTGCTTTCTGGCCTCCTGTTACCTAGCGGTGAAATTCGGATACAAGGACAGCACAGAGCCCTCGTACTGCAATGGTTGCTTGTCCCTGGCCAGCCTCAGAGCAAAGTTGCGATCTCTGTAATTAACCGGTTTGGCGATTATGGGGTGGGGGGGGCGGCTTAGGTCGTGGTCCCAGCAAACGGTGGGCTCTCTCAAACACAAACATGGCAGAAAAAGCTGTGTCTCCAAGGAGTTTCTTCAGTAGGCCTTCGACAAAAAGCTCAATGTTGCCAGTCTGCATGGTCTCCGGAAGGCCTGTCATACGGAGATTTCAACGTCTCAGTTTTATCAAGGAGGGACTGCATGGCTCTGCCGATCTGCTTGTTCTCCGAGTCTAGAGAGGACTGGGTCTCCTCCACCTCAGTGAGTCGGCGTTCCGACATGTCGATCAGCTCTGCATGTTTGTCCAGCCGTTCAGCCATACGGTCCATGCGATATGTGAGAGCATCTAGTTTAGAACCCAGAGTGGCAATTCCCCCCTGGAGGTTTTTCTATGGCTATGAGTAGACCACGCAAGTCTTGTTGTTGTTTCTCCTCCGCTGCGTCGCAATCCGCATTGCTGCCGCCCCCTGCATTGTCCATCGTCTTGGGTCCTCTGGGGCCAAAAGAGAGCTTAGGCTGCGTTCTGTCCGAACGACCCATGCTTGCGACAAGTGTACACTCTCAGTGCAGGAATAAGGCCTGTAATCACTAGACACTGTAGATCAGCCCACCACACCAGTGCCCCCACAGCCAACTCTCACGTGCTAGAGCCTTCCAATGTGCAATGCTCTGGACTCTTATAGGACCAGACCCCCAAGGGTGATCAGCAGGAGCAGGCACCCCTCCTGGGGTCATAGCAGAGGGAGCGAGGGCTGGCATAGTATGAGAGGCCCATCGTCACCAACACCTTCCCCATTGAAAACGACCACACGGCTGGACAGAAAGACAGGGGAACTGCAATCCAAGGTGGCAATTATCGAGGCGCAAATGCAAGGAGCGCCCCTCCCAAAACACCAGCTCCAGTCACCACTGCAGGGCCGCAGAAAGCATTGCCCCCGGTCAGCATTACCAGGGGGAGTTCCAATATACGATTGCGCAGGCAGCACTCGCAGGCACACGCCGCCGGGAGCACTCATTGGTCAGGCAACTGTCAAGGCCGAAATTCTACCCCAGGCATCCATGATGGGAAATAAAGATGGCGGCCATGGCACCTCGGGGATTTCAAGTGGCGGGGGGGAAGCAGCAGCAGATTGGGCGTTCTCGTCCCCTCCCATAACTCACTACAATGGGCAGCCCCGCAGGTCACTCCCAGGCACAGGAGGAGGACCGCGACCGGGTATTCAAACCAATCGGAGGAGCGGCCCCCACAAACAACGCTCCCAGTGAGGGCCGGGGAAGAGGGCACAGAGATCGACACTCCGCCCGGCCAGCCACAAAGTCAGCAGCACCAGCCGCCTCACCTAGGGACAGCAACTGGCTTCCCCGCACCACTCCTCGAGGTGAGTTCCACAGGGGGGGGAAGAGGAGGGAAGACCCGATGGTCTAAGCCCCCACCGCCACTATCCCACACCCCCTCCAACAATCGCCGCTGCTCACCTCTCCTCTCAACCCCGCCAGGCGCTCTCCGGCATCAGCGTTGCCTCCGGGGTCCGCAACATCGGGAGTCCTGTCACCCACCGCGGAGCAACGCCAAATCCAGGCCGCGGCTCCTCAAGGCCTCGTCACAGTCCAGGCCGCAACCTGTCACGCACAGCTCTCCAGACGTTCCACCAGGGCAGGAAAAGAAATATTGTGCCCCCGGTCGTTTCGCTCCCTCAAGCACCGCAGGGCAATATCAGTAGAGCACAACTCACTAGGATAGATGCAGGATCGTGGTTCGAGACGGAGGAGCCCCGGACTCAGGCGGTGTTAGAAGGGGCGATCCCAGAGGCCAGGTTATGTCTACCCGACTCCTCTGTGAACCTGCCTCTCCCACCAATAATGCCGAGCCTGAACTAGAGATCCCCGCCGGGGAAGACCTCAAGTATTGAATCCTACACACGAGGTCCACACCACACTTATGAACAGATACCACAAAGTGGGTTTTCGGTATCAAATTCTTTATAATCACGTGAAAGGATTAGCACTCTTATATACAACGATCGAGGGATCGCAAAAGTCTCAAGGCTTCGGGGAGGGGGTAGCGGGACAGTCCGAGGCTTCCTTGTCCAAGATACAACTGCCCGCTATTTCAGGGGTGGGCCTTGATATAGTCCAGTGGCCCTTTGATGTCCGGATCCTCGCAGGCAGAGGTCCGAGGCCTTGGGGGCGGCCCGTGGGTGAGGTCCGGCGGTTGGTCCTTTGATCCCTTTGAGGATGCATCCAGGAATTCCCAGATGCCCAGCAGGTCTGGAGCCAGCACTCGGGGGAGGCCAGAGGTGCAATCGAAACTGGCCCCCAGGGGCAGACCAGAGGTGTGATCGAAACCAGTCTCTCAGGGGAGGCCTGAGGTGCTATCGAAACTCCTTGTCTTCTCTCACTAGGGTGGCCCTCACCCTCCCAATGGGGGCTGGCGCGTCTGGAGCCTAAGCTGCGCTGGGGCTGGGGTCATGTTAGGCCCACGGAGTCAGGGACCTCTCTCTGCTTAATAAAGTTTCATCTGGCTCCCCAACAGATTGCTACCCTCCTGCGATTCTCCGAGCCGCCTTTTCGGCTTGCCCCGCCCCTCCGCTGGCCCTCCTGAACAATTCTCTCCTGCTCGGTGAGGTCCCCAGCCAGTTCAAGAACGCTGAGGTGGCTCCCATACTAAAAAAAAACAACGCTGACCCCGCGGTTATGGGCAACTTCCGTCCCATCTCCCTTCTCCCTTACCTGAGTAAGGTACTTGAGACACATGTGACCAGCGTCCTCAGTTCCTTTATTGAAGACTCCAACTTCCTAGACTCCCAGCAAGCCGGGTTTAGACCTGCCCATTCGACAGAGGCGGTCATCCTCTCTGTCATGGAGGAACTCCGTAGAGGCGCCGATTCCAACATTAGCCAAGCCTTGATTCTCCTGGATCTGTCGGCGGCCTTTGACACGGTCGACCACACCATCTTGGTCGACCGTGTCAAAGAGGCGGGCATCAGTGGGACGGCCCTTAACTGGGTCCGCTCCTTCCTGACGAACCACCACCAATCTGTCCGACTCTCCTAGTTTTCGGCTGACAGGATGAAGCTCACCAGCGGCGTCCCGCAGGGCTCGTCCTTGTCCCCACTCCTTTTTAACTTGTACCTCACCCCCCTGATCCGCTCCCTCCGGGGAAGGAATGTCACTGCATTTAATTATGCAGATGACATTCAGCTTGTCTTCAATCTCGACTCCTCGGATGAAGCGGCCCAAGACTTTCAGTCCACCCTTTGCCATATCAGTAATTGGATGGGCGCTCACTATCTTAAACTTAACCCCGACAAGACGGAGCTTGTTCTTGTCGGAGGCCCATCCAACCCCTGGAATTCCACCTTCTGGCCCCTTTCCCTCGGCCCCTCTCCTTGCCCTGCTGACAAGGTGAAAAGCCTAGGGGTTTACATCTCCCATGATCTCTCAATGAACCACTAGGTCAGTGCCACTGTGTCCTCCTGCTTTTTCCAGCTTAGGAAGATCCGGAAAATAGCCCATTTTCTGACCACCGAAGTCCTCACCTTGGCACTGCTGGCATTAGTCATCTCCCGGATCGACTATGCCAACGCCCTGTATGCAGGCATCCCACAATATCAAATCAAAAGATTACAGCTGATACAGAATCAGGCAGCTCGCCTGATCTACCATCAACCTAAACATCACCACGTCCGCCCTCTGCTCAAAGCCCTTCATTGGCTTCCTGTATCGGAGCGTTGCAAATTCAAACTAGGCTGCTTGACCCACAAATCTCTGGCCGGCATCGGTCCCTTCTTAATCTCCTCCCTTCTGCACCCTTACGCCCCCTCCAGGCACCTCCGATCTTCTCACCATGCGCTCCTCCAGACGTCTAGGTTCAGGCGCAAAAAACACGGAGGTCTTAGATTCTCTTTCCTGGCCCCCTCATTCTGGAACTCTCTCCCGCTGGAACTTAGACTCTCTCCTTCCTACCCTCACTTTAGGTCTCTCCTCAAAACTCACCTCTTCCGCAGCATCTACACATAAGCACTTCTCACCTCCCCCTTATGCCTCTTACCGAATAAGTGAACAGCGCCAAGAAACCGTCCGGTGTAAGCCGCGCTTTATAAGAATTTTTTACATTACATTTTTTTTTACATTACAAAATGGCTGCCGGTGGGCCTATGGGGCCTTGCGGGGTCGGGGGCGCGGGGCTGGGAAGGTGGCTGGGGACAGGCCGAGGCTGGTCGTTGGCATTGGGATGGACAGGGGCAGGGCGACCAGGGGTGTCTAGGTACAGGGCTGGGCTGACGGGGAGCTGAGTAGCAGGGGGGAACCACGCCACGAGGCCAGGTCCAACACGCATCCTCCCAGCTGAAAGGCGGAGAGAACTACCCATCATCTTGGGGGTTCTCTTCACTGAGGCGGAAGAATCGGGACAGGCCGTCGGCGTTGGCGTGGTCGACACCCGGCCGGTGTGCAACAGTGAAATCCATCCCCTGTAAGGAGATGGACCATCGCAACAGTTTGGGATTCTCCCCTCTCATTTGCATTAGCCACTGGAGGGGTCGGTGGTCGATTTGGACCCAGAAGTGAGTACCGAACAGGTAGGGCCTCAGCTTCTTCAGGGCCCAAACCACCGTGAAGGCCTCCCGCTCGATGGTGCTCCACCTTTGCTCTCGAGGGAGTAACCTCCGGCTAATGAAGGCCACTGGCTGGTCCAGGCCTTTCTCGTTCAAATTGGACAGGACGGCCCAATGCCATGCTCGGAGGCGTCCGTTTGGACCCCGAACTCTTTGGAGTAGTCGGGGGCCTGTAACACAGGGGTGGTACACATGGCGTGTTTCAATGCTTCGAACGCCTCTTGGCAGGCGGGGGTCCAGCTGACTTCCTTCGGCTGGTTTTTGGAGGTCAATTCCGTGAGGGGCACTACGATGCTGCCATACCCTTTTATGAATCTCCGGTAGTACCCCGTGAGCCCGGAAACGCCCGCACCTCTGTTTGGGTGGTGGGGGCCTCCCAGGCCACGATCGCATCGATCTTAGGTTGGAGGGGTGCTACGAGGCCGCTGCCGGACTGGTGCCCCCAGGTAGACCACGGACCCTTGTCCAATTTGACACTTACTGGCTAATGGTGAGACCCGCCCTCTGTAGGGCTAACAAGACCTCTCTGAGGTGGAGGAGATGTTCGGTCCAGTGGGAGCTGAATACCGCAGAATCGTCCAGATAGGCGGCCCTGAATTCTTCCAACCCGGCCAGTACCTGGTTCACCAGTCTCTGGAAGGTGGCGGGGGCGTTTTTCATGCCAAAGGGCATCACCCGGAAATGGTAGTGACCATCCGGGGTGGAAAAGGCGGATCTCTCTCGGCCCCTTCTGTCAGGGCGATCTGCCAGTATCCACTTGTCAGGTCGAAGGTGCTGAGGTATCGAGCAGACCCTAGGTGGTCAATGAGCTCGTCTGCTCGGGGAATGGGGTGAGCGTCGATTCTGGTGACTGCGTTGAGCCCTCGGTTGTCTACACAGAACATCAGCTCGGGAACAGCGCCAGGGGCCGCGGTCTTGGGAATCAGCACCACGGGGCTGGCCCATGGGCTGTCGGAGGCTTCGACCACTCCCAGGGCTAGCATCTTGGAGACTTCGGCCTTGATGCAGGCTCGCACTCGGTCGGAACCGCGGTAGGCCCTGTGCCGTACCGGAGAACTGTACCCGGTGTCCACATCGTGGACGCACCAACTGGTGACTCCGGGGACGAGGGAGAAAAGGTCAGAGAACTGTCCCAATAACTGGCAACAGTCCTCGCGCTGCTCGGGGGTGAGGGAAGGGGCGAGACTCACTCCCTCTATGGAGCCATCTTTCTCCTTCGCACACAAGAGATCGGGGAGAGGATCCGTCTCTTCTTCTGCCCTGTCATCGGTGGCGAGGAGTAAACTCAACTCGGACCGCACAAAGTGGGGTTTCAGGCGGTTCACATGAAGAACCCGCAAAGGGTTCCTCGGGGACTGTACATCAATGAGGTAGGTAACCTGGCTCTTTCGTTCCTCCACTTTGAAGGGACCTGTCCACTTGTCCTGCAGGGAACAGGGTTCCACCGGGGCCATCACCCAGACCTGTTGTCCGGGCTGAAACTCGACCAGAGTGGCATTCTGGTCATACCACCTTTTCATTTCTTCTTGACTGGCCTCGAGGTTTGCCTCGGCCAGTTCTCGGAACTTCCGAGTTTGGTTTCGAAGAGCCAGAAACACATCTGGTGGGGGCTCCAAGGACGTCATCTCCCACCCTATCTTGACCATGCTGAGGGGTCCTCGGACGGGGTGCTCGTAGAGCAGCTCGAAGGGGCTGAACCCCAGGGACTTCTGGGGGACTTCGCGGTACGCGAACAGGAGGCAGGGGAGGAGGACGTCCCACTTGCGTCTCAAGGATTCCTCGAGGCCCATGATCATCCCCTTGATGGTGCGGTTGAACCGCTCGACCAGGCCGTTACCTTGGGGGTGGTATGGGGTGGTGAACTTGTACATCACCCATCACTGTTGCCAGAGAGACTTCATATACTTCGAGATGAAGTTCGTTCCTCTGTCGCTCACTACTTCTCTCGGGAACCTCACCCGGGAGAATATTCCCATGAGGGCCCGCCCCACTACGGGGGCCGTCACCGTTCGGAGGGGGATGGCCTCGGGATATCGGGTGGCGTGATCCACCAGGACCAGAATGAACCGGTGTCCAAAGGACGTTCGGGGGTCAAGGGGCCTCACGATATCGATTCCCACCCGCTCAAAGGGGGTACTGACCACGGGGAAGGGTTGGAGGGGGCCTTGCGCCTCCCTCCGCTCTTTCTGCTGGCCTGACACGTGGGGCAGGATCTGCAGTGGGCATCCACATCAGCTTGCATGTGGGGCCAGTAGAAATGGGTGACCAGGCGGTGGTACGTCTTGACCCAAGTGTCCCGCCAAGGGCACATCGTGGGCCAGGTTCAGTAGAAATCTGCTGAAACGTAGGGGTACCATAAGCACTCGGGCTGACCCTAGTTCGGCTGACTTTTGCTCGCTAATAGACGTGGTGGGAGCCGGACTGGTCACCAGCGGCCTGGGCAGCGGCCTGCTGCCGCGGCCCCACTAGAGAGGGACAAAAAGTCTGCTCCAGGCAGAACTCCTCTCGGGAGGGCCCTCCCTCTTGGCGCCACGGGGCCAACTCGGGGAGATCGTCCGTGCTCAGGGCTGGCTCACCAGAGGGGTCCAGGGGACCGGGGTCGGAGTCGCTGCTTTCGCTGGGAAAGAGGTCAATGCCTTCTGTCTGCCCGCTGCCCTCCGGCTCGGCGGAGACGGGGCGAGGGTTTTCGGGTGCCACCTCCTCGGGGGAGGCCACTCGGGCCGTCTTGGATCGGGTGGTCACGCAGGCCCACTCGGGTAGGCCCACCATCTCGAGGTGAGTCTTCCGCTCTACTTGCTTCCAGGGGGAGCTCTCTAGATTGTTACCGAGGAGACGGTCCACGGGCATGTCGGTGCGGACTGCGACTCGTAACTCTCCGGAGACGCCCTCCCACTCGAATGGGACCTGAGCTATTCTACAGGTGCGGACGGAGTTGTCAGCGGAGATCACTCTGCAGGAGGCATGGGGTACTATCTGGTTCGGAGTGACTAGGTGCTCCTTCACAGCAGAGATGCTGGCCCCGGTATCTCGGAGAGCTCCTATGCGGAACCCGTTGACAGTCACCTGCTGTCGGTATTTCTCTGTGTTATCTGGCAGGAAGGTTCCGGGGACCATTTCTCTATCCCCCAGGGAAACTAAGGTCATGGCTGCTGGTTCCCACCCCTCGGGGTCCTCCAGCTCCTCTTCTTCTTCTAGGGCTATGTTGGCGAGGTGGCGCGCAGGGGGACCTGCAGCAGGGGTCTTCTTGAGCAGGGGGCAGTTGGGGTCATTGCCTTAGTGCCCTGTTTGATTACATCGGTAGCAGGCTGTGCTTATTCGGGGTCCTGGTCTAACGGGGGGAAAACCGGCCGTTGCGTCCGGCGGGGGATTCCCTGGCTGGTTTTCTAGGGGGGCTGCGGGGAGGCCCTGCCTGGGAGCTCCTCTGTCGATTCTGACTCCCTGCGCCTCTCTGGTGGGAAGATCCTTGTTCCTTTCGGCTATAGTCCCCCACGGGCCCTCGGGGGACTCTTGTGTTGACCCATCGATCAGCTTCGACAGCCAACTTCCGGGGGTCGGCCAACTTGCTATCTAGAAGGTGCTGTCTCAGTTCCACAAAGCAATTGTCGGATTGGTGTTCATAGGCGATGAGGTCTACAAGTCCCTCAAAGGTGGTCACCTTGCTGCCCTTGATCCACCCTTCCAAGGCCCAGCTGTGGAAATTCACATATTCTACCCATATGGTGCCGGGGATCTTTTTGCAGTCTCAAAATCTCTGTCGGTACATCTCCAGAGTGAGCCCATATCGAGCCATGAGGGCGTCCTTCATATGGGTGTAGGAGTTCATGACGGCGGAGGGCAGATCCAGCAGGGTGTCCCTTCCCTCGCTGAGGAAGCGGCCCCATAATCCGGCCCCCCAATCCTTCTCAGGTACTCGGTGGGCGGTCATGGTGACCTCGTACGCTTTGAACCACTGCTGGATATCGTCATTTTTATAATATTCCTTCACCACATCCTTGGGGATGTGTACTTTCGGTTCGACCAGGGGACCAGGGTCTCTGTTCCCCGGGGGCCGGGTCTCCTCGTTCCGGGCTTTAATTTCGAGCTCTTTCAAGCTGCGCTCGTGTTCGAGTTGGAGTTTCTTTCCTTCGTGCTCCCTCTGGAGCTTCTTTTCTTCCAGCTCCCGCTGGAGCTTCTTTTCTTCCAGCTCCAGCTGGAGCTGCTTTTCTTCCAATTCTCCTTGCAGCCGTAACTGCTCTACGGCTAGTTTCTTTTCCGCCAGCTTTATTTCTCCTTCGATTTTAAGTCTGGCCAGTTCTAGCTCGTGGTTTCGATTGGCTCTCGGTCTGCCATTTCTTCTATCGACAGACCTCTCTCCGTGCTGGCATTCCGTGGTAGGGATTCGGATCCCTCTTCCCTCAGGCCGTCAGTTTCGGTCGGCGGCTCCTCCCCTCCACCATTTCTTTCTGTCGTGGGGAGGGGGGCCCCAGCTTCTACCCAGGCCGTCAGGGCTTTCTGGAAGTCGTCTTTGGTGCTCAACCCAGTGGTAGCGATGTGGAAATCTTTACAGAATTGATTTAATTCTTTGTGGGTATAATCTTCCAGGTGTTCTTTCTGAAATGCGGTCTTTTCGCTGGTTCCGGTGATACTCATGGTTGTTCTTGTTCGGGTGGTGTGTCAGCCACTTTACTGTACGATTCTTAGACATAGGCTCTGATCCCGTCGCTTGCCACCAATGTTAGAAGGGGCGATCCCAGAGGCCAGGTTATGTCTACCCGACTCCTCTGTGACCCGTCTCTCCCACCAATAATGCGAGCCTGAACGAGAGATCCCCGCCGGGGAGGACCTCAAGTATGAATCGTACACACGAGGACCACACCACACTTATGAACAGACACCACAACGTGGGTTTTCGGTATCAAATTCTTTATAATCACGTGAAAGGATTAGCACTCTTATATTTAACGATTGAGGGATCGCAAAAGTCTCAAGGCTTCGGGGAGGGGGTAGCGGGACAGTCTCAGTCTCATAGGCCAGTACGTAGCGTACCCTGCGCACATCTCTCAATTATTATTATTATTATTGCATTTCTTATATAGCGCCAGAATCGACCCCCGAAGGGGTATCTCCGCGCTTGCCTTGGGAACCCGTCCTGGTTTTTCCCTGTGAGATATTCCCTACAGGGCATCCCCAAGGTGAAAGCCAGGCATCCCGCCGCAGGGGGGCCGTTGTGGAGATTAAGCAAGCTTAATGCCCAGAGTTGCAGAGTGTGAACCCATGATTAGGTCAGGCACCGAAGCGAGAATTATCGAGTCCGTGGACATTTGAGCTCAACACCCTGCCGCGTCGGGAATCGAACCCTGGTCCCGGGTCTGACCTCTGCTTCAGGGTCTGCCTGCTCTAACCAGTGAGCCACACTTCTCTACTCAATCCTCGAGCCGGGGGGGTTACGGGAGATGGTAGCCGCACTGGTGATCCTACTCACTTGAGGATAATTCAACTCGTGTTGGTAGCGTCGATAGTCCAGCCGGACTAGAGTACTCCTCGAGCCGCGACGAAGTCAGCAGGGCTCGCTCTGGAGGGTAGTTTGTGAGGAGCCACGACCACGTCAGCAGGGCTCAGACGGGTTGGTGTAGATCTTCAGGGTTCAAGCTTGAGCCGCGATGAGGTCAGCAGGGCTCCGAGGTTCCAGTTCCAAGAAAGAGCCGCGACAGAGTCAGCAGGGCTCGAAGAGTTTACGAGGTTCAGTTCAGCCGCGATCAGTTCAGCAGGGCTTCCTTGTCCAAGATACAACTGCCCGCTATTTCAGGGGTGGGCCTTGATATAGTCCAGTGGCCCTTTGATGTCCAGACCCTCGCAGGCGGAGGTCCGAGGCCTTGGGGGCGTCCCGTGGGTGAGGTCTGGCGGTTGGTCCTTTGATCCCTTTGAGGATGCGTCCGAGAATTCCCAGACGCCCAGCAGGTCTGGAGCCAGCACTCGGGGGAGGCCAGAGGTGCAATCGAAACTGGCCCCCAGGGGCAGACCAGAGGTGTGATCGAAACCAGTCTCTCAGGGGCGGCCTGAGGTGCCATCAAAACTCCTTGTCTTCTCTCACTAGGGTGGCCCTCACCCTCCCAACGGGGGCTGGCGCGTCTGGAGCCTAAGCTGCGCTGGGGCTGGGGTCATGTTAGGCCCCAGGTCAGGGACCTCGGGAAGGGAAAATGGCGGCCGGTGGGCCTATGGGGCCTTGCGGGATCGGGCGCGCGGGGCTGGGAAGGTGGCCGGGGACAGGCCGAGGCTGGTCGTTGGCATTGGGACGGACAGGGGCAGGGCGACCAGGGGTTTCTAGGTACAGGGCTAGGCTGACGGGGAGCTGAGTAGCGGGGGGGGAACCATGCCACGAGGCCAGGTCCAACAGGCGGCCATCTCGGTTGCCAGCTAGCTCCGCCCCCCACGAGTCCATTGACATTTATGTGGCAGTTTTATGCAAGATTGCTGGCAGAATGTGATTTTGGAAATTTTTGTCAAAAACTTATTTTTGACCAGATAGTTGTGTGTTGTTGGAATAGAAAAAGCCAAGGAGAAATTACTTTATGAAAAATCCCACCCATATTGAGACTATCGATGTCGTGAAGAGCATCGAGTTATCTAGTAAATCGTGTAAAGATTTGACAAGGAAAGAACAAAGTGGGTGTCAGTTGTGAATGAAAGCTGGAGTAATAAGCAAAATGGGCAAAATAGGAAATTTGCAAAGAAAAGGGAGACTATTGGTGGATTTTTTAATCCAACAAACATTTGTTTCATGTGTGGATATCTAAATCCTGGTTGCAATGGCCGGCCACGTCCAACGAAAAATGTTAAGTGTAGAACATGTGCCAAAGTTTGTCAGTCATCTATACTACTATTATAAAGAGAGAACTGTGTCCTTTGAGCCAGGTAAACTCGAAAATTACACCACCAATCGCAACACCCAATACAGCGTTGGAAAGGGGGGTCCTGTAGATGGACATAGGCTATAAAAAATATAAAAATAAACGTTATTTAAAACATAAACAATAAAAAAATGTAGTCCCTAAGAAGTAGCGCCGGCCGTGTGCGCTAACAACGTGGACGTGCGTGCTGACATCATCTAGCGCGGGGAGGAGCGGTGGACAGCAGCGGTGAAGTCGGGCTGAGATACATGAAGCACGGGGAGGAGCGGAACGAGTGAGGCTCAGAGAAGCGATGGGAGGAGGCGTAACAAGAAGCGGTGAAGTCGGGCTGATTGGAGGAGGCGGAACGAGGAGCGGTGAAGTCGGGCTGATGGGAGGAGGCGGAACGAGGAGCGGTGAAGTCGGGCTGAGGTAGGTGAAGCGCGGGAGCGCTGGGAGGAGGTGGAACGTGTGCGGCTGAGTGAAGCGCGGGGAGGAGTGGAAATGTCGTGGCGGGCGGGGGCCGGTGCGGTGCGGGAGTGCACGCAAGCCTGAAATGCTGCCCCCAGCCCCCTTCTGCCCCAGGCAACGCTGGGGCGGGCTGGTAGTATAAGGATAAAGTCAATAGTTTACCAGACAGTGAGTTGTGCGGCAGTCCTGAGGATGAACAGGTTATGGAAAAAGATTTAGTGTTAGTTGTCCAAGGTGGTGAGTCCTATTGCGTTGATCCATACAAAGATATTGTTGTTGATGGCACGGTATTGAGATTATTAATTGATTCTGGTGCCAGGATGATAATGGTGACTGATAAGTTGTTCCATGAGCTATGGGGTGACAGAAAATTACTGCCACCCAATAGGAATCAAGTGACATATGATCAGAGGAAAATTAAACTGTCTGGATATTTTGAATGTCACTCGAAGTTTAAAACTAGAACTATTTTTTGGTAAAGTATATGTTTCTAAAAAAGGTTTAAACCTTCTTGGGTGGTATCATCAGGGTTTGTATGGCATGACACTAAGGCCTGCAAGGAAAGTTCAAGTTTCTTTGGTCACAGAGGGAGCGTTGACTGAACAAGTTTCCAGTGAAATTGACCTCAATGCCAAGTGGATTGAAGGTGTTAAGTCTAAAGTGGAATCACCCCTGTCAAGCATAAATTTAGGAACTTACCTTTCAGTGTTCATGATGAACAAGTAAAAATACTCAAAACAAAATGGGTGAGGTTGGTGTCATTGAACCCATTGAATCATACCTTTGGTTGTCCCCTTTGGAGTCTTAACAAGGCAATTTGGGTAGATTCCTATTCCCTACCCGCAGAGATGACATCATCAGAATGTTTGCACGCATTAAGGTATTTTCAAAGATCGACTTAGCATCTGCTTACCATCAGATTGAACTTAATGAGGCATCTTGACATCTTACAGTTTTTGTTTCACCTGTTGGAACGTGTCAGTTTAGGAAGATGCCTTTTGGTTTGGCATCAGCCGCTTCTGTTTTTCAATGAGTGTTAGAGAATGTACTAAAGGGATCCCAGGGATAGTAACTTTTCAGGACGATATACTGGTGGCTGGTGAAGATGACGTTAGTCATGACAGATGTATTCATGAAGTGTTGAGAAATTTAAAATAAATTGGAATTATAGCCAATCTTAATAAATTTGAGTTTGCAAGGGAGAACATTGAATACTTGAGGCATGTAATCTCTGAGAAAGGAGAAGAACTTAGGCCTGGGTTGGTTGATGCAAGTACAAAGGCCCCTATGCCAAAAAAAGGAACATGTGTCATCTTTCTGTATGTGTATGCAAATTTTATACAAAATGTATCAAAAACTTCCTTGAAAAAACATTTTGTTTAACTTCTAAAGAAGAACAAAACATTTGATTGGAGATATGTGTGCCACGGTGAATTTCATGCACTCAAAGATGACATTGTCTACGATTGGTGTTCTGGCGCCATTTGATCCTTCCAGAGAATGTATCATCACTGTGGGTGCAAGCAATGATGGCTTGGATGTCACCATTGCTCAGGAGCAAGGAACCACTGAAATGACTGTGGGTTTTGCATCTAGATCTTTGAGAGAAAACGAAAAGGTATTTTCGGTCATAGAAAAGGAATTGTTGGGCTATTGCTGGGCTGTGGAACACTTCAAATGTTTCATTTGGGAAAGGAGAGTTACTCTCAGGACTGATCACAAGCTTTAGTCAGTATTACTGAATTGGAATACAATTTCAATGTAGAGTACATCCCAGGAGGAAAGAACACAAGAGCAAACTATTCATCACGTGCACCATATATTGTTACTGAGTATTCAGATAATGGGGATGAAGATGATGAGGAGTGTTTAATTGTGACAATAGATGTGTAAGAAAATGCCTTCCCAGAAGATGAGTGGAATAATGAGACAATGAAAGATGAGGAACTTGAGAGTATGAAGAAATTTGTTATGGGAGGATGGCCTAAAGAAAAAGAACTGCCAGTAAGGTTGCAAGCCTATTTCAAGGTGGTTGATGAGCTTTTTATCAAAGAAAAAGGAATGTGTGAGGTGACAAATTTGTACTTCCCACTGGTTTAAGAGATAAGATTATTTTGCTGGGGCATGAAGGACATTTGGGTCAGACGATCACCAAGAAGAAGATTAGAGACAGTTAATGGCGGCTGAGGATAGATTCTGAAATTGCTGCAAGTGTACGCGCGTGTGTTATATGTGCAACCAGCAATAAAGGTTTAAAAACTGAAGCTGTTCCTCTTCAGCCTATCTGTCTTCCCACAAGTGTATGGTCTAAACTCGCTTTTGATTTCATTGGTCCTTTCAGTATGCTGCCACAGAAGTTTAGATTCACCATAGTGGTTATAGATTATTATACCAAGTGGTGGGAAGTTAAATTCATGGAAGAAGCCAATATCTTAGGTGTCATTAAGTTTTTGAAGAAATTGTTTTTGAGAGAGTGTTGGCCCACTGAAAGCATTTCTCACAACAGAGTGCAATTTGTGTCCCGAGACATGAGGGTTTTCTCTGACCGCTGTGTCTTTCTCAAGGCCGGGTCACCCCCTTGCTCCCCACGCCTGCTGATCGCCAGCCTACTTGCATCCTTGCCAGCCTTCTTGACGCCATCGCCCCCCCAGCCCCCCGAGCGGCCCAGCCACTGCAGAGCCAGCCGCTCGCCACTTTTTCCCGCCGCTAGCCCCCTGTGGCCCCGCCCACCACCGGCCCATTGGCCCTGACGCTAGCCCAGCCCAGCTGACCCGCCCTCCCGTCCCCCTCTTAAGGGGAGAGCCTGGTTGACCGCGGGAGTGACCGCTGTGCCTTTCTCAAGGCCGGGTCACCCCCTTGCTCCCCACGCCTGCTGATCGCCAGCCTCCTTGCATCCTTGCCAGCCTCCTTGACGCCATCGCCCCCCCAGCCCCCGAGCGGCCCAGCCACTGCAGAGCCGGCCGCTCGCCACTTTTTCCCGCCGCTAGCCCCCTGTGGCACCGACCACCACCGGCCCATTGGCCCTGACGCTAGCCCAGCCCAGCTGACCCGCCCTCCCGTCCCCCTCTTATGTCGCCCCCTCAGCGACCGCGCAGCGGACGGGCGCAGCGGGAGCACCGATCGAGCGCCGAAGGTGCGCCAAAGGTAAGCCCGTCTGCGCCCGTCCGCTCCTGGACCGCGCCCAGCGCTCGAACCCCTGGCCCCCGAGGACCCCAGCCCACCCGCCGGACGTACACCGCCGCCACCCTCAACGCGCTCAACACCGGCCGAGTCCCGGGACGCACACACGGACCCTTCAGCTGCCACGCCTGCAAGTTCACCTGCATCCGGACCTGCCTCGCACCAGCACCCGCCAAGCTGAACACCAGCAGCAACCACCTCAAGTGCATCCTGCTCAACACCCGCTCCGTCCACAGACACGCCATCGAACTCTGGAACGTCCTCGACACCACAGCTCCTGACGTTGCCTTCCTCACGGAAACCTGGATGAACGACTCCTCAGCGCCCGGTCATCGCCATCGCCATCCCAGAGGGATACAAGATCACCCGGAGAGATCGCGACATCCAGACTGGAGGAGGCATCGCCATCATCCACAGGGACACCATCCACATCACGACCAACACCGACGACACCCTGACTACCGCCGAACCCCTACACTTCCAGATCCACACCGACCCGAAGACCACCCTCAGAGGCACCCTGATCTACCGACCCCCGGGACCACGCACACAATTCAGCGAGGACATCGCCGACTTCGTCAGCCCGCATGCCCTCCCCTCCGCTGACTACATCCTCCTGGGGGACATCAACTTCCACCTGGAGAACAACAACGACCGCAACACCATCACCCTGCTCGACAACCTCGCCAACCTCGGACTCAAGCAGCTGGTGTCCACCCCCACCCACCTCGATGGACACACACACGACGCCGTCTTCTCATCCAGCAAAGACATCGCCTTCAGCCACGCCACAGGACTCCACTGGACGGACCACAGCTGCGTCCACTTCTCCTTCAGAAAACGACGATCCACCACCACCAGCAACAGGTTGCTTGAAGAAGCTGGAACAAGATCACAGCCGACCAGCTCGCCGCTTCCCTGAGCCAGCACCCTCCCGCCAGCTCAGCGAACCCCAGCCAGGCCGCCGACAACCTCACGAAGTGGATCAGCAACTGCGCGGACGAACTCGCCCCACTGAGGACCCCGCCCAGCAGACCCGGCAGCAAGAAGGCCCCATGGTTCACCGACGAACTCAAGAGCTCCAAGAAGAACTGCCGAGCCCTCGAAAAAGCCTGGAGAAGGGAACCAACACCGGACAACATGACCACCCTCAAGCTTGCCACCCGGAAGCACCACCAACTGATCCGCGCCACCAAGAAAAATTCATTCAAGGACCGGCTGGACAACAACGCACACAACTGCAAGGAACTCTTCAACATCGTGAAAGAGCTCTCCAACCCCAAAGCCGGAAACAACGACATCACCCCATCGCAAGACCTCTGCAACTCCCTCGCCTCCTACTTCCACAACAAGATCGCGGACATACACAACAGCTTCAGCACTCAACCGACGCACGCCACGACCGAACCACCGCCCCCCACCACCACCCACCGCGCCTGGACTCCGATCAGCACCGAAGACACCGTCCGCATGATGAACTCCATCCACTCCGGATCTCCGACCGACCCCTGCCCTCACCACGTCTTCAACAAGGCCGACGCTGTCATCGCACCCCACCTGCGGGACATCATCAACACCTCCTTCGACACCGCCACCTTCCCGGAGAGCTGGAAGCACGCCGAACTCAGCGCTCTACTAAAGAAACCAACAGCGGACCCCAATCAATCAATCAATCAATCACATTTATAGAGCGCACTACTTACCCGGAGGGTCTCAAGGTGCTTGGGGGCGGGGGGTGCTGCTACTGCTCAAGAATTACCGCCCCATCTCGCTCCTCCCGTTTCCAGCCAAAGTCATCGAGAAGACCGTCAACAAACAGCTGGACGCCTTCCTCGAGACGAATGGATCCCTCGACCCCTCACAGTCTGGCTTCCGAGCCAACTACAGCACCGAGACCGCCCTCATCGCTGCCACCGATGACATCCGAGCCCTGATGGACAACGGAGAAACAGCGGCCCTCATCCTCCTAGACCTCTCCGCGGCATTCGACACTGTCTGCCACCGCACCCTAGTGCAGCGCCTCAGCAACGTCGGAATCCAGGAGAAGGCACTGGAATGGATCATCTCCTTCCTCGACGGAAGAACACAGAGAGTCCGTCTACCACCATACAAGTCAGAGGCCACCGAAGTCATCTGCGGCATCCCTCAAGGATCCTCGCTGAGCCCCACCCTCTTCAACGTCTACATGAGCCCCCTCGTGGCCATCGCACGCCAACACAACCTCAACATCATCTCCTACGCTGACGATACCCAGCTGATCCTCTCCCTGACCAACGACCCCGCCGCCGCCAGAGCCAACCTTCACGAAGGGATGAAAGACGTAGCCGAGTGGATGACGACCAGCCGCCTGAAACTGAACTCAGACAAGACGGAAGTCCTCATCCTGGGCTCCTCGCCCTCCACCTGGGACGACTCCTGGTGGCCCCCCGCCCTGGGCACCGCACCCAAACCGACAGACCACGCACGCAACCTGGGCTTCATCCTCGACTCCTCCCTCTCCATGACCAGACAAGTCAATGCAATGCCGTCTCCTCGTCGTGCTTCAACATCCTGCGCATGCTACGGAAGATCTTCCGGTGGATCCCCACCGAGACCAGGAAGACGGTCACCCAGGCCCTCGTCACCAGCCGACTGGACTACGGCAACGCCCTCTACGCCGGAACCACCGCCAAGCTCCAGAAGAGACTCCAGCGGATCCAGAACACCTCAGCCAGACTCATCCTCGACATCCCATGACACAGCCACATCTCCGGACATCTGAGAGACCTGCATTGGCTCCCCGTCAACAAAAGAATCACCTTCCGTCTCCTCAACCACGCACACAAAGCCCTACACGATCAAGGCCCGAGCTACCTCAACAACGGCATCAACTTCTACGCTCCCAAACGCCACCTCCGATCAGCCAGTCACGCCCTCGCCGCCGTCCCCCGCATCCAAAGAACGACAACAGGAGGAAGGTCCTTCTCCTACCTGGCCGCCAAGACCTGGAACTCCCTCCCTCCCGACCTGCGTCTGACCCAAGACCACCTCTCCTTCAGGAAGAAGCTCAAGACCTGGCTGTTCGAGCAGTAGCAGCACCCCCCCCCCCCCCCCCCCAAGCGCCTTGAGACCCTCCGGGTAAGTAGTGCGCTCTATAAATGTCTTTGATTGACACTAATGCTATAAAAAAAACGGGTAGCATTGTATTACCAACAGACTAACGGACTCGTAGAAAAAATGAACCGCACACTGGTGGAGTACATTCAGTGGACTGTACAAACCAGGGTGGAGTTGTGTATGGTTGTAGAAAGTATGCTTTGGTCCCACCGGGCAAGTCCAAATGCTGTCACTGGATTATCTCCTTTTGAAATCACGAGTGGACGTGTGCCTGTGTCAAGGTTATGTGCTGCATGGTTAAGAGAGTGTCAACCGAAATTTGATTGGATTGTTACTTAGATAAGAGTGATAGAGTTGAAATGTTTCAAGCCATAATAAAAGCTGAGTATGATGCCAGACACAGAGTCAAAGGAAGCAGAGGCAATATTCAAGTTGGTGATTGGGTTCCTACTCATGTCGCCAAAGATAAATCTAAATTTAGAGCATCTGTTAGAGTGGAGGTTGTTGCTAGAAATGCTGTTCGCACAGAAGCACATGAATGGTGAAACAAGAGAAGGCAGGTGAAAGTGAAACAGGGCAATGGTTCCTGTAAAAAAAAGAATGACGGCTGTCCCCTGGTGACAAAATTGTTGCTGGGGATTCGAGTCTTAAACCCAGTGTGCGTGATACTCTCACTGAGGGCACTTATCCTGTCCAAAAAAGGAATAGACGTACCATCACTGAGCCTGTCAAATACCGTGCTACTGTAAAGTTTGCAAATTAGTCACTTTATAAAGCAAAGAGTCAATTCTATAAGGTATGTTTCACTTATGATAAACTCACATTATTGCCACTCTTGTAAGTTTTCTATGTCATGCAATATGTAGTTCAAGTTTCTATATTTTGTTATTTGTAAAAAAAGGGAGTTATTGTGGTTATGTCCTTGTTACTACATTCCACGTTCCAGATCAACCTTCCTGGAATGTGGAATGTGGTGAGAGGGGTTTGGTGTGAGGAAAGTTCTATGACTGTTAGTTGTTGCTGGACTGCTGACACCGAGGCCATTAACCTTTATGCTTAAGGCCAACACAATTCCTTTTGCCTCACTGTGACCATGTCACCACAGTAATTTGTAAACATATTGATTGGAATAAAATACTGTTGGTAGTTTAAAAAAAAGATTACGTTGTTAATTTCAAAAGATTTTAGGCTTCCCCTGAAGTTCAAGTGGTGGATTAGTGGTGTTCAAATGGAGGTGGTTAAGGAATACAGATACCTTGGTGTGTTATTTAGCCATAGCCTTGATTCTCGGGGTCATGTCTCATCGCAGGAATCAAAGGCTAAGCCATCACAGGCTCACTCCAGACATTAGATTTGGCCCTGTGAGATTAGTCAGCAGAGGTGCTGAGAGAGACGTACAATGCAAAAATAGTCTCCCTGTTACTTTACAGGTGTGAGATTTTGTTACAAAAAAGTCAGCTACTGAAACAACTATCTGGAAAAAATGGTTGGGGTTAGTCACAGGCTCCGTGAGCAGTGTGTGCTGAGAATAGAGTTGGGCCTCACTAACATTTTTTTCCAAATATAGCCAGAGGTTTCTCAATTATTGGGCAGGGCTGCTGAAATCAGAGGAATGTTCCCTGAGGTATCTCATCATACAGCACCTGCAATGGAAACCCGAGGAACAGTGGGTAAATAACCTACAGGTAGTGGAAGTGTCCCTTAATCTTATCCTATCCAACCTCTCGACCCACCACAACCCTCCCCACATCTCCAACCCCAGCCCCATCTCCTCCCTCCACTCCCACCTTAGGCCTCCCAACCCCCTGTCCCCCAACCAGTCAGCTCGCCCCACCTCTTCCCAGGCCCCGAGACCGAAGAGGGCTATGGAGGCCATGTCCCCGGAGGAAGCGTTCGAGCTGGCCTCCTCTTACTTCACCCCTCCAACCAACTACCCGCAATCTGCAATCCAGGTATTCTCTGGGATCAGAAGCTAACACTCTGTCCAGGAACCCCTCAGAATCCCAGCCTCCCTCATCACCATCCCCACTGAACCAAAAAAAGAATCTCACCGCACTAACTGCAGGCTCATAAACTGCAGGTCCACCACAAAACACGCTACAGAGCTGGCAGAATCCATTCTCAATCACGACATTGACATAGCTTTCATCACCGAGAACTGGCTCAATGACTCATCTCCTCTGATCCTGGATATGCTCATTCCCCCGGGCTTCTCTATCATCAACAAAGATATAAAAGACCAAAAAGGCGGAGGCGTGGCAATTATCCACAACAATAACCAATTAGTGTCCGAAACCGATAACATCAGTTACAACTCCTTCGAATGCCTAACCGCCAACATCAAAACCTCCAACAACAATCTAGTGCGCTGACACCTCCTGTACCACCTCCCATGCAACATCGTCACGTTCAAGGAACACCTATCAGAACTAATTACTCACTGCTCCCTCCGTGATACCAACAACATCATTCTATTCGACCTTAACCTCCACTGGAATGATAAGAACAGTGTTCCAGTACAAAACCTAAATGAGCTTCTCCATACCAGCAACCTCACCCAGCACTGCTCACAAGAAACCCACAACAAAGGAGCAATACTGGATGCCATCATCGCCCAACACAACGCAATCCCTATAGATCACATCCTTCCGGTCGACTGGTCAGATCATCACCTTATCCTATTCCACCTCCCTCAACAGATCATGACTCTTCCCCCCATCTCTGATCCCCCCAGATGGTCGAGAAATATATCCCCGATCAACACAGAGGATTTAGAAGAAAAAATATCCTCCCTCCTGCCCATCTCCCCTGAAGGCCTCTCCACTGAAGAACTCACATCCCACTACAATGCTACCATATCATCCATCCTAGACGAACTAGCCCCCTTGAAACTGAAAAAAAACCAGGAACACCCCCTCCAGATCCTGGTTAAACAAGGACATTAATGAGGAAAGAAGGCAACTCAGAGCCACAGAACATCTCTGGAGAAAGAATCCCTCCTCCAGCCGCTACGAAGAACTCAGAGCAGCAAGACGAAAATACAAACAACATATCAATAATGAAAAATCCAACTTTTCTGCACCGCGCTGGACAAGGCCAGAAACAGGCCAAGAGAACTCCTTGACATCATCAAAAAAAAAACGTCCAAGCCAGTGACCTCCCACGTCCAGCTCTCTAAAGCCTTATGTGACAACTTTGTCAACTTCTTTAGCGAAAAAATCTCCAAGATCGAACTTTCACTGGACATTAACATCCATCCCCCCCGACAAAGACTGCCCCACTACAATCAAAACTACCGCAAGAATGTGACTGGCATCTACCTGGTCTTCCTTCGACCCTATCACAGAAGCCGAGATCCTTAACCTTATCTCCGCCTCCAAGCCCTCGTCACACAACCTCGACCCCATTCCCTCTCAAATGGCCAAAGAGCTAAAACTCACCCTGGCTCCACTTTGGTGCGAAATCATAAACAACTCCCTAAAAACGGGCACCATACCAGATTGCCTTAAAGTCGGCCAAGTCACTCCTCTTCTGAAGAAACCAGGCTTAGACTCTACCGACCTGTATAAATTCAGACCTGTCTCCAACCTCCCTTTCCTAGCCAAAATCCTAAAAAAAATCCGTTCTCCATCAACTGAACAAACATATTGACAACATTAATTTGCTAGACCATCCCAAATCAGGCTTTAAAAAAGGCTACAGGGGGGGCGTGGCCAAGCAGCATGGCCGACAGGACGTGAGCTCTGCCAGCTCCCGTCCTGCGGATCCGTAAATCCTGTTTAATATCCTGCCCAGGCTCCGGTGAGCAGCCCTGATCGACCGGAGATATCGCTGAAGCTGCGGGGACCATCCTTGCCGACTTCCAGCCGGCGGGAGTAGCGGAGTGGCCGCGGAGCAGCCCCGGTGATCCGGAAGCGGCCGCCACGCCTACGCGAGCCCGTGGTCTGGGCCTGGTCGGCCGGGGAGGCCGTATCCTGGAGTGCCACGGAGGGCCTGCGGGGAGATCGCAGAGCTTGTCCCGGGTCTGGACCCTGACCCGGGGGACGGCGCCGTGAGCGGAGGCGTGGTGGCGGCGCTGGACCGAGGGACGCCCCGGGAGGAGATTCGGCCCCGGTGAAGCAGGCCGCGGGCACCGAGTGACGGTCAGGGGGCTCCGGATCCGTGAGGGCGCCCTGCCGTGCGCTTGCCCAGCTGTGCCGCTGCCTACCTGGGGGAAGGTCTGCCATCCTGGAGCGGAGGAGCGACGGGAGAGCCGAGGACCGGAGCGTGCCCCTCCCCCACCGGGCCGCCATCTTGAAGTCGGCCGTCTGGCTGTGGGGACTGTGAGTGACCGGTGGCGCCTGCAGGTCTGGGTCCCGGCTGGGACTGTGTGACAGTGGGGTGAGTGCAGGCTGGGGGCCCAGAGGAGCGCAGACGAGCTGCGCGGACGGCGCAGGCACAAACACTAAGCCCCTGTCAGACTACGCGGGGCCGGCCCAGTTCTCCCGGGCCTACCTGCCTCCTGGAGTGCGGGGAGGAGGGGGCGAGAACCCCCCATTGACTCTCGGAGGGGCCCTGGGCCTCTGGAGGTAATACTGGTCGAGGGGCGCAGCTTGGACTCCTGATTGCGGTGCCGGGGTGGAGCGCCTTGAGGGCCCCCCCCTACCTGACTGCTGGCTGGGAGAACGGGGCATACGAACTACGCCGCCCACACAAGCCGGGTGCGGAGAATAGAGTGGCCTGCTTCCTGTGGGGTCCGGCTGGACGAGGGGACACAGCGCCGCACCTGCTGGGGGCCACAGGGACCCTCGACGAGATCGTGCCGCCCCGCTGGTGAGGTGTGGTTGCCGGATTTCCCCTTGCCGGTGCACGACGCTTCCTGACGGTGCCTGCGGTCCCTGGGACTTGCCTGCGACGTGAGTGTTGGGGGAGTGGGGACGCCCAACTGACTGTGCAAGGGTGTGAGCTCGAGCGCGACTCCGCACGGAACTTTCCGCCGACTGGGTGGAGGCGGAGGTGGACTTGCTGCTACTCTACAGGCAGGCCATCCCCGCACTGGGATCATTCCGAAGATGCGTAAAGACAGGGCGTCCCACTCATCACAGGCCAATACGATCACCCAGTACACCACGCGAAGACTGCCGCCCCAAAGGATTACACGCCAATCGGGCCAGGATGAGGAGCCGGGGGACCCCGGTGAGCCCTCCCGTGCGGAACTCCTAAAGGCTATTCAGGGCTCCCACTCAGCGCTGGAGAGGCAAATTGAAACAGTCTCCATCGACGTCAACCTCCTGCGAACAGACCTCCGTAAGGTGGCGGACAAAGTCACAGATGCGGAGGCCAATATCGTGCAGCTACAGGGGGAGGTGGATTCTCTCCGGAAGACGGTCACACACCTTACGGCGACGACTAGTGCCCTGGAACAGAGAGCTGAGGACGCAGAAGGGAGGGCGCGTCGCAGCAACATTAGAGTCCTAGGGGTCCCGGAGAGACTGGAGGCTGGAGACCCTGAACGCTTTCTGGAAACATGGATTAGAGCGAAGCTGTGCCCGCAGGGTCTCTCAGAAATGTTTGTCATCGAGAGAGCTCATCGAGCCCTGGTTCCCCCGCCACAACCGGGGGCCCCGCCGCGAGCTCTGATTGCCAAGATATTGAATTATCGGGATCGAGACTGCATCCTGCGAGCGGCGAGGGAAAAGCCGGATCTGGCCATTGAAAATAGCCGGATTTCAATATACCCAGACTATACCCATCAGGTTCAGGAGATGAGGAAATCCTTTCTGGGGGTTAAGCAGAAGCTCTGGGCGATGCAGTTACAATATATGTTGCTGTATCCCGCCAAACTCAAGGTGCTGGCTCAGGGCAAGGCACACTTCTTTGAATCCCCGGAGGAAGTTTGGGAATGGCTGGAAGTTAGGGGAGACGGGGTTCCACCAGGAGCCCGTGGTGGGTCCAAGGAGACTTGGGGGAGCCGTCCCCAGCGGCAGCGGAGGCCCCGGGGCGGACGGAGACGACGCTCCACGTCGGAGCACACGGAGGAACCCAGAATCACGGTTGGGGCTGATGGCGGAATGCTCCTGGAACCCTTGCTGCAGGGGGCCGGGGCGGAGTCTCAAAATCCGCTGGAACCTGCGGAAATCCTGGTCCCGGACACGATACCAGCTGCGGCGAGAGACATGGCACCGTCGGACCTGGTGATTCAGGAGACTGGGGGAGCTGGGGCCCTGGAGGTGAATGGCCCACCCTGAGGTGATGTAGGAGCCCTATGTACTTTGTCTTTGGATGGCTGCGGTGGCTCCCGGGGTGGAGAGGGGTATAGGTGGACACTGGAGTGACATTGTACCCGGAGCCACCAGACTTTGCATAGTGGGGGGAAGACGGGGGCCGGTAGATTTGCAATGTGGGAATTCATTGATATTTGGGAGGCGGGGGTGCTACTGTCGGACTTGGTCCTGTATGGTCGACTACAGCTGGACCGGAGCCGGGCGTACTCAATGTGAGCATTGGGTCTTGCGGGGAGCTGGGGGGGGGGGGTGTATGCAGTTCGTTATTGTGTGGGTGTGTGATATGTTGTGAGGGGTGTGTGGGGAGGCTGTGCACGTCCTGGCACCAGCGGGGGAAGTGTGGGTTGACAGGTTGGGTTGTTGTCATAATCCTGCTCGTGGGTGGGGGGAGGGGTGAGTGTTCTGCAAATGTTGCAATGTTGGGGGGGAGGGAGGATGGGGGGGTACTGTTTAAGAATGTTGGTATAGGCATCATGTGTATCACTGTTCAGGCCCCTAGGAGGCGGTATTTTGGCATCAGACTGCATGGCCCGGCGGGGCACTTACAGGAAACATGGGATACAAATTCTTAACGTGGAATGTGCGTGGGTTGGGCACTTGTACCAAACGATATAGGGTCCTGTCCTTCCTTCGGAGGCATGGCATTTCGATTGCATGTTTACAAGAAACGCATCTGAATGAGGAGGGGGCGCAAAAGCTAGCTAAAAAATGGCGGGGTCAGGTCTTTCACTCTTCCTTTTCGACATATGCGCGTGGGGTCTTGATCTGGGTAGCACCCGGGGTCCCCCTCGCGGTACAGTATGCGGAGGCGGACATTGAGGGCAGGTACCTGCTGCTGAGGGTGAAGTTGAATGGCAGGGACCTTACACTCCTTAATACATATACGCCCAATGTAGACAATGCAACCTTCTACCCACAAATGCAAGACGTCTTAGTGCCGGACGTGGACAGCCCTCTCCTGTGGTTCGGAGACTTTAACTGTGTCTTAGACCCGGTCCTAGATAGACATCCTCCCCGAGCGGGGACGAAACCTCGCATGACGGCGAGACTGCGCGAGGTCATGGCGAACTTGGGAGCAGTAGATGTGTGGCGTCAGAGTCACCCGTCACAGAAACTGTACACCTGTTACACTCCTACGCACGACACTCATAGCAGACTAGATAGGGTCCTCGCCGCGAATATAGACGCGTCGTATTCCCTAAAGGTCACCCATCTGGCCCGCTTCCTGTCTGACCACTCCCCGGTGTTGTGCGCTACGCAGGCCATCGACCAGCCTTGCCGCCCCCGTACATGGCGGATGCCTGCGGACTTACTGCAGGACCCATTGGGTAGAGATCATGTGCAGACTACCCTCACTAACTACGTAGACCTGAACTGGGAGGGGGACGACGTGCCCCTGTTGACGAAATCGGACGCTCTGAAGGCAGTGGTGCGGGGTGAATGCATGGCTCTTACTTATGGGGTCCGCCGACATCTGACCGGCGAACTGCGGGAGGCTGAGGACACCCTGCGGACTCGCCAGGCCTCAGCAAATCCTGGGGAACCGGAACTGGCCCTGGAGCGGGAAGCACAGGAGCAAGTACACGATATACTTACGCGCCTCGACAGATACACGCTGGGTCAATTTAGAAAGCGTCTCCACAGGGAGGGGGACAAATCCGGCCGATTATTGGCCTGGATTTTGAGGAAAGAATCGGCCCCGGTTCGGATACTGGCCCTGAGGGGCCCTGATGGGGTCATGGTGCATTCGAAGTCCGGTATATTGCGGGTTCTCAAAACACATCTGCAGCAGGTGTATACGGCAGACCCGCTGGTCACGGAAGCATCCTATCAGCCTTACCTCCGAGGAGTGACTCCTCCGGCCCTTCCGAGCGAAGCAGCGGAAGAATTAGATGGGGCTTTGCCCCTCCACGAAGTGCGGGTGGCTATGGCCAGCCTACCGACGGCGAAATCCCCAGGAGGAGACGGGTTTCCTTCCGAGTTCTACCACGCATTCGGAGACGTCCTCGGCCCCCTCCTCCTCCAGGGCTTCCTTACAGCGCTGGAGGATGGAGCTCTTCCGCCCACGATGTACCAGGGTGAGATCTGCATGCTTCTAAAGCCGGGTGGTGATGGTTGTGACCCCGCGGCATACCGCCCTATTACAATGATTAACACGGATGTCAAGATCCTGACCAAACTCTTAGCCGCTCGGTTGGCGCCGCACATGGCCCAGTTGGTTCACCAGGACCAGTGTGGGTTCATCCCCGCACGCAACACCGCGATGAATCTGCGGCGATTAACCCATGTTATGCATGAGGTGCGCAGTAGAGAGGATCCCCAGGTACTGGTTTCGATAGACTTGGCCAAGGCATTTGATACGGTTAGCTGGGGGTACCTATCAGAGGTGCTTCAACAGGTGGGATTGGGGCCCGTGTTTCGCAAGTGGATCCAGATACTGTATCGGGCGCCTCGAGCCAGAGTCAAACTTGGGGCTGCACGCTCGGAGCACTGGGCGTTGGAGAGAGGCACCCGTCAGGGATGCCCCCTCTCGCCGCTCCTGTTCGCCCTGGCAATTGAGCCATTGGCGGTGGAAGTCTGTACCACAATGGCCCAATGGGGAATCAAAGTGGGGAGCAATGTCCACACGGTGTCCTTGTATGCGGACGATGCTCTGTTTTATTTAACATCTCCACAGGACGCGCTACCGGTTTTGCTACGGCTACTGGACCGTTTTGGCGCAGCTTCGGGCCTGCGTATCAATGCAGGGAAGTCCCTGATCTTCCCCCTAGCGGGATGTAATGTGGACGCGCGCGGGGACTTGCCACACCTGGGTCTGCGGTGGGAACTGGAAGCCTTCCACTATCTGGGGATACAGGTAGCGTCGTCGGACGAACAATTGCTGGCCCGCAATGCGGATAGGGTAGTGCACTCCCTACAACAATCGGTGGCATTCTGGAACACATTGCCTCTCTCCCTGATGGGACGACTGGCAGTGGTGAAAATGGTGATGCTGCCGGGGGTGCTGTATGTGTTGCAGAATTCACTGTGCCCACTTCCCCCGCGGATGTTCTGCACTCTTAATACTCTCCTTACGTCCTTACTCTGGGCGGGCAGGCGTAGTAGAGTTGCCTTACACACGGTTGTCCGCAGCTGGGAGGAGGGGGGGTTGGAGGCGCCGAGATTCGACCTCTACTACTATGCAGCTCAGCTATTACCAGCTGACAGGTGGTTCGCGGATGCGGACACCTGGGAACTACGGCTCCTTGCGGGGAGTGCGGATGAAAGAGCAGTGCAGATGGCCCTGATGCGCGGCAGGGGCGCTGATGCGGCGCTGCCGTACATAGTGCGCCACACCGCAGCCATTTGGCAGCGCGTTGTGGAAAGAATCCTACGGAGGGCCCCCTTTCACAGGGAGCTGCCGATATGGATCATGGCCCCAGTGGTGGACATGGAGGTACACATGCCTTTCCATGACTGGAGAGCGGGTGGGTGCGAGCTGTTGGCAGATCTCTACCCGGACGACACGTTTCTATCTATCGAACGGGCGACGGAGACGTTCGGACCCGGTGAGGGACAGTTCCTACACTACAGGGGCCTCCATGCAATGGCACGAGATACTTGGCCGCAATTCCCTGATGCGCCCCCTGTGTCCCATACCCTCAATATTATCCTTTCATGTGGTAGGGGCAGGAGGCTGATAACCCTATTGTACTCAGCCATGCGGCAGGACTCCACCCCACCGGTTCCACCGGCGTGGGCGGCCTGGGAGGCTGACCTGGGGGTTGCTTTAGACCCGACACAGCGCAAACGCATTGGTACCCTCACCCGGAAGGTGTCGTGCAATGCACGGTTCAAACTGACACACTTTAACTTTTTACACCGAACATATGTGACTCCGGTTGCCTTGAAGCGTATTGCTCCGGACAAGCGCAATACCTGCCCTAGATGTGGCGCGCCGGGTACCTCCTTCCTTCATCTGGAGTGGGACTGCCCATTGGTTTACGCCTTCTGGCAGTCGGTGGTGGCGCATATTTGTAAAGTTACTGAACTCCGGATGGAACTGACCCCCCTTCACTGCTTGTTGGCCTTAGTCCCCAAGCCCAGGAAATGTAATCTGCCCTACAAAATGTTACAACTACTTTTAGTACTGGCAAGGAGGAGGGTGGCCATCACGTGGATGGGACAGAGGGCCCAGAGATGTCACAGTGGCTTAGAGATGTGGGGGAATGGTCCCTGGCGAAGGAAACCTTCATGCAAACCGTGCGTAGAGATGTGAAGCTGCAGGACGACCTGCTTGCGTGGAGAATGATGCGAGTGGTGGGAGAGGCTGCCGAAGACTCGGATGGTACGAGTGCGGAGTTGTTCACCCCTGGGGATACAGGGTCTGAGGATGAGGGCGGTGGGGAGGGGGGGGAGGGCAGTGAGTTGGGGGAGTGCCTGACCGCACACGCACATGTAGGTTACAACTGGGAGGAATTATGTTTGGTATCTCGAGGTGTCATTCCTAATTTACGTAATGACCGCTGCTATATCTGCCGATAGGAGTGCCATAATGAGGTGAACGACCTGTGTACACATGTTTTAGTCATGAATGCCGAAGTTTTGGGGGGAGGGGTTCCTTTGGGGAGTTGGGGGGTAACCTGTATTAAACAAAAAAAAAAAGAAAAAGCAGATCAGAATATCCTGCCGCGCAGATCCATGGCTAGGTTCATGACCTGGCTTACATGCTACCAGCTACCGCCGCCCGGCCTTCGGGTTGTGGGCTGATGGGCCGTGTACACAGAAGTATGTTCTTTGACATAATGTTGTTGCTTTCTTGTGGCTGTCGGCGCAACTGTTATATGCTATCATTGTCTGCGACAAAAATAAAGTTTAAAAAAAAAAAAGAAAAGGCTACAGCACCGAAACTGCAATCCTCAACATCATGGACGACATCCTCTTCTCCCTCGACTCAGACCACTGCTGTCTACTCATCCTTCTAGACTTGTCAGCAGCCTTTGACCCGGTAGACAATAGTCTTCTCATCAAAGCTCTCAAAGAGTGGGTAGGTGCAGACGAAGTGGTCCTTCAATGGTTCTCCTCCTTCTTCCAAAATCACTCCCAAAGAGTAAAAATCAAATCTTTTGCTTCTGACCTCCTCCCCGTGAACAGAGGTGTCCCTCAAGGATCCATTCTCTACCCTCAACTGTTCAACATATACATGGAACCCCTCACCTCCATTCTGAAAAAAGCAAACATCCCTTTTCATCTATATGCAGATGACACTCGAATCTACTTGGAAACCTCCTCCTTTAACGACATCCTAAGACTCAACAACACTCTCAGAGAAGTCCAAGAATGGCTATCAACGAACCACCTCAAACTCACAAACTCAATCAGGGAAAAACCGAGATCCGCCTCATCTCCAACAAGGAAGAAA
This sequence comes from Lissotriton vulgaris, assembly GCF_964263255.1. Classification (NCBI taxonomy): domain Eukaryota; kingdom Metazoa; phylum Chordata; class Amphibia; order Caudata; family Salamandridae; genus Lissotriton; species Lissotriton vulgaris. The sequence goes on from NC_141687.1 coordinate 1,849,309,343, forward strand.
ATCCGCAAAACGCTGAATGGGTGAAAGCAATTGATGCCCTCAACGGAAATCTCACCCTGACAACCTCGTTCAAATCACTGGGAATCACCCTTGACCCCAAACGATCCATGACCAATCACATCAAGAACTCCGCCAAGAGCGCCTTCCTCAATCTGAAGTTCCTCAACAAAATCAAACCCAACATCCCTCCGTTCGACCTCAAACAAGCCACCCAATCTCTGGCGCTGTACAGACTGGACTATGGGAACGCAGCCCTAACCGGTACAGCTAGCTCACACCTGGCCCCTCTCAAAACCACCCTCAATGCAGCAGCCAGAATGGTTACTGGAATCAAAAAATTTGACCATATATCTCCCGCTCTCAGAGATCTAAAATGGCACCCTGTGGAAATGCGGGCCAGCTTCAGAACTGCCTATCTCACAAACAAAGCCCTGCACACAGGAAAACCGGAATACCTAGCCTCTAAACTCAAGAAAGCCGAGCCTCAGGAGTTCTAACGCCATCCTTCTCATCCCCCCGAAAACGCGTAAACAAAAGACTGCACCCGCTCTTATGCAGGCAATGCTCCAAAAATATGGAACTCCATCCCAATCAACATCAGAACCACTCCCTCCTTTCCAAAATTGAAAAGCCCTTTACCTCAAATGCGCCTTCCCGAACACAATCACGTGACTCACACGCTCCCACCGGGAGTCACCTGACATCGCGCTCCCACCGGACAGCCATCAGACACCGCACAAACAATCAGCCCCTGAGTCGGCACCGCTAAGTGAAAACTCCAGCACTAGACTTGCGTTCCCTAGTCTTTGAGACTACCTCCCGACCTCTTTACCTCAATCCCACTCCTCGGATACCTAGACCTCTCTACCTCAACGACGCACCTCTGACGTTCAGCAGAACTGTATTGTTTTGCACACTTCTGTATTTTTCTACCATGCCATTATCCTGTATTTGTCTTCTCTACATCATGTTGTAAAGTGCGCCGATACCCTCTGGTCTGGCTAGCGCTATAGAAAACCTCTAAACAATAAATAATAAATAAATACATGTTGGTGTTGCAACAGAAATAAGCATTAAAACGCTTAATTGAAGAGCACTCATTCTATAGTGATTCGATTGATGAGAGCAAGCAAGGTAGTCTGCAGCACTAGTGGAAGCTGGTTATAGTGGTTTAATTTGAGGGACATCAAGAGTAGACCAGCGAGGAGATTGGCTCTGAAGGTTCAGATGGGCCAGGTACCCACCTTTATTAAATGGGTGGGGTGCAGCCAGGTGGGGGAGGAGAGGAACTGGGATCTTTGCCCTTTCTATAATCTTGAAATATTATCATTCTCACATCTTATCGTTTTTGTGCCTTTTGTACTAACATAAGATGAGACGTACTATTGCCTGTTTTTAGAGAGCTGCAGGTTTGTCATATTAGTGACTTGATTAATATAATTTTATATTATATTATTATTTATATTATAATTTTGCACTGCAATAATATAGAAGACTGTTTTTGTCAGCTGTAGCCAGTAAGCTTCCACGCAAGAGCTTCCCTGCACCCTTTTTTAAGAAGTGACTTGCCTTTTGCATTATAGTGTAGGGTTAGCGGGTGTAGTTATTTTTTCACTTTGCTTTTATTGTTCTAATGTATTCCAGAGAGTGTGCATTTTTACGTAAGGTTGTGCTTATTTGTCGGAATTGGACTATTGAGGGCAGGAGACAATTCTCCCATCCCACCATATGAATATGAATTTATTTTAAAGCATTTTTGCACATTTTGTCATATAACACAACCAGCTATGTCAAGTCACCATTTGTTCTGTGACATTACTTGTCCAGAATTGCATCTATGTCTTTTCTATGTTTGGGGCAGGGTTGGGCTGTGCTGTTAAAGTTATTGGTTACCTAAAACAGCGTGCTCTTTGTTTTTATTATTGATGTTTTTGAGATGTGTGGTTTGTATTGCCTAATTGGCAGGACAGCAAACTAATAAAATATACTGATACCGGTCATGAGAAGATGAGGAAGGTATACAAGGCCCATAGTGGGATGATAAAGATGACCCTGCTTCTACTTTTGCCCTAATGAATGCATTTGTAGGAGGATGTGTTTGCCCACTATTAAGAACCAACTCCAGAAATGTATTCCTTGATGTTTGGTGGAAACACTTGATAAGATATTGTCTAATGCTCAATATTGCTTTGAGTTTCAACAACAGCAAGAGGAACAACAAGAGAAACAACGAAAGGAAACTAAAACCAAGTTGAGGGTTCAACAATTACAGCAGTATAATACAACCAACAGGAGACAGGGCATGTGATTCTGTGGCAGCACACAGACCCTGAGAGGTGGAGACTTCAGGGGACGAGGACGGGGTAGAGGGAGAGTCCCCAGTCAAACAAGATGTCGTATTTGTGGTGCTAATGATCATTGGAAGAATGTATGTCCCAATAATTACAACAATTTGCAATATGGTATAAATCCCCCAATGCAACGTGAACCCACTTCCTTCCCCGCTTCCCATCCAGGGCCCCATTGGGTCCATTAAATAGGAATTATTTTGACCAGCGATATCAGCAGACCCCCACATCAAATCATGGCCCAAGACAACTATGGTGAAGTCTGTTATGAAGCAGAGGGGTGTCTCAGATGGGAAATAGGAATATTGGTAACTGCATTCTCAGTTGACCAGACAGGCCATCATTTTCAAGGAGAAATTTATGGTCATAATGTTAAGTTTCTTATAGACACTGCTGCCGCTTACTCCACAGTATCAGCTAATACTGTTCCCCACTTACCCGTCTTGGCAATGACGAACACCTTCGAGGGAATACCCAATGTTCCTCGTTGGGTCGGCTGTGCAATACCCAACGGGCTCCCTTTGATAGGGGCACTTTACCGGATATCTTTTTTCCAACAGCCGTGTGGTGAAGTGCGGGTATGGGGCCAAAATTGTGTAGATGTAGTGAGGTGATTTAAAATAGGGTTGGGAGTACCAAAGAGAACAAACTTTTATTCTAGGGGTCTCCTACCATAAGTAAAAACAAAAAACAAAGCATTAGCCCGAGTGTAATGTCTTGTGTGGTGGTGTCCTTGTTAGGAAGTGTGGGTCAACATGTTTCTTGCTTCTGGATCAGTATCCTCGCGATTCTTCAGGACCCAATTAATTAACTATCTACACCTAAAGTTAGTGTTATATCTTCTTACTCACGGTAATAGTGTCTATTACTCAATGTAACTGTTACAACCTGGATCTGCCTATTGTGGGAGACAAAAATGTATAGGCATCATTCAGGTTGATGTAGCACTTTACAAACATAGACACGGTCTTACAGTGACTCTGACTTCTGTCTTTAACGTACATGGGGTGAACGCAATTGCGTAGGAGGACGTTAAAAAACAGCAGTTTTAAAAACAAGCGGTGAGTCCCCACAGTGAGCTATTGTGAATTAAAGCCCCTATGGAAAACCATTATGCAGCAGAAATACAGTAATATGGATTCACCCTGTTCAGTATAATCCCTAGGCATCAACAGTACCCAGTGGGTTTCGCATAAGGCTTGGCTCCTATGTGTATTGGACTAAACAGGAAGAAGCAAAATTCATATATACATTTGGATACATCTACATGTAAGGTATAGGTTGAGGTCTCCATCATTTATTGAGCGTATTGCATAGATTGTTATCACACCACTAGACTTGGTTGCTCACACAGTTGTTGTTTAGTTGTGGTTTTAGTGACCTAACATAAGACGCATAGTAATGTGGTGGTGATAAATTCATATTGTGCCAAAGCAGTGGATGCATAGATTGCGCCCAGTTATGCGCATCGCTTGGTGCGGGACGTGTTTGTCTTAGTTAGTACCAAAAATGGGTCTTAGATGTGAGCAGGACGTGTTTGCCCAAGGCGGAGTCGCCTACGATATAAAACTGGTGCAGCACTTGGGGTGTTCCAAAAACGTTATCCTTGCAACTATGGAGTGTGTTATTCATCTTTTATCCAATGCCTGCTTATTTATCGGGTGCAGTTTCGGGACTGGGGCGGGACGTGTATGTCTCACTTAGTGACCAGGTCAGGATCGTCGTGAAGACTTCATGGGTCGGTGGGCCACCTGGAATCAGGCCGTGGGCGTTGGGTGCAGAGTGATGCAAGTGTTGCAGAGTCCTTGGGTTAGTTCCATGCTGGACAAATCTGGTGTCCACAGGAAAAAGAAGTCTTTGTTGAAGACAGTGCAGGTCCCAATGGTTCTCTGAGGTTGCTGGCTGCAGGCCATGCCGGTTTCTTGGAGCAGGTTTACTGGAGGATGAGACAGGCTGGTAGGGCTGGGGCCAAGTCAGTTGTCATCTTCTTCTCCCCTGCTGCACAGCTCTTCAGTCCTTCTTCGTAGGTCGTTGAATCTAAGGAACAAGGTTCAGGAGAGCCCTCAAATACTAGAGTTAATGGCATTATTGAGGTTCGGGGGCAGTACCAAATGGCTACTGTCCCCTAGGGTGACCACATCCTTTGTGTACCCCCTCCCTTTGGGGATGGGGGCAAATCCCTGTTCCTATTGGGCCTAATTCGCCAATTCAAGATGGAAAATTTCTAAGAGAGGGGTTTACCTCAGCTCCTGACCACTCCTACTCTGCCTCCTAATGTTCCCGCCTGTCCTGTCTAGTGGGGCTAGGACAGGGCAGTAGTCATCTGGAGTGGAGAAGTGTGGCTCAAGTGGTTGGAGCGGCAGACCCTGATGCAGAGGTCTGGCCCGGACCAGGGTTCAATTCCCTGCCTCGGCGGGTCTTGGGCTCAAAATTCCCCGGACCTGACAATTCTCGCCTCGGTGCCTATTCCAATCATGGAGTCCCACTCTGTAACTCTGGGCAATAGCTTGCTTAATCTCCACAACGGCCCCTCGCAGCGGGATGCCTGGCTTTCACCTTGGCAATGCCCAGTAATGGGTTATCTCGCAGGGGAATACCAGGACGGGTTCCCTAAGCAAGCGCTGGGACGCTTTCGGGCAGCCATGCGCTCTACAAGTCAAATTTCATTTCTCCACTGGTTGGAGCTGCCAAAATCAGCATACCACAAGGTGAGAGCCTTTAAGGCTCACCTCCAAGTGTTGCTGTTCCTGCCAGGGGGAGGTTGAAGAACCTCCACCCACAGCAGACTTTGTTTCTGACCTCTGAGAGCACAAAGGCTCCTACCCCATGAGGTCAGAAATCTGTCAAGTGGTGGCTGGCTGGCTGGCAGGGACTAATCAGCCAATACACTAGAAATGGATCGTTTTTCAGGGGGCATCTCTAAGATGCCCTCTGAGTGCATGTTATAATAAATCCAACACTGGCATCAGTGTGGATTTATTATGCTGAAATGTTTAGTACCAAACTTACCAGCTTTCAGTAAAACCATGATGGAGCTGTGGAGTTTGTAATGACAAAGTCCCAGCTCATATGGCTTTACTGTACTTACAATGTATGTGAATGGCACAGACACTGTAGGGGCATATTGCTCCTGCAGCTTTGCCCTCACCTGTGGGATTGTGCACCCTGCTGTTGGGATGTGAAGCCTGCTAGTGGAGTTGACCTCCCCATGCCACAGGCAGTGTTACTGGGCATGGCATACAGGGATGTGTGCTATGTCAACTCTTCAGTTTGGTCTGCACCACAACATGCAGCCTGCAGTTGCAGGTGTGGGTGTTAAGGTGATGGGTCACTGAAAGTGACAGGGGCCTTCTCTGGTCAGAATGCCCTTGGTACTGAGGTACCTTTTATAAGGGACTTACACGTGGCCCAGAGGTGTACCAATTGCAGAAAAAAAGGTACAGCTTTGGGTAAGAACATGGGCCTGGTTAGCAGGGTCCCAGCACACACTCAGTCAAGCTAGCATCAGGTATCTGGCAAAACGTTAGGTGGTAACCTTTCAAAAAGGGGCTCTTTACTACATGACCCCCTCCCCCACACCCCCCCCAAACAAAAAAGGATGAGACTAACTTTTCCTAAGAGAGTCTTCACTGTCCAAGTGGAAGAACCTGGAAAGTTCATCTGCATTGGCATGGGTAGTCCCAAGTCTGTGTTCCATTGTAAAGTCCCTTCCCTTTAGGGAGATGGACCACCTCAACAGTTTAGGATTTTCACCTTTCATTTACATTAGCCATCTGAGAGGTCTGTGGTTAGTTTGGATAAGTGGAGTCCCAAACATGTAGGGCCTCAACTTCTTCAGGGACCAGACCACAGCAAAGGCCTCCCTCTCAATGGCTCTCCAACGCTGTTCCCTGGGAAGTGAACTCCTGCTTATAAAAGCAACAGGTTGGTCTTGGCAATCATCATTGGTCTGGCATAGGACAGCTCCTATCCCTTGCTCAGAGGCATCAGTTTGCACAATGAACTGCTTGGAGTAGGTTGGAGCTTTGAGAATAGGTGCGGAGCACATTGCCTCTTTTGGGGTGTCAAAAGCCTTTTGGCAGCTAACTGTCCAGTTCACTTTCTTTGGCATCTTCTTGGAGGTGAGTTATGTGAGGAGTGTCAGAATGTATCCATGCCCCTTCACAAACTTCCTATAATACCCACTCAAGACAAGGAATGCCCTGAATCGGGTCTGGGTTGTGGGAGATTCCCAGTCCAGAATTATCTGGATCTTGAGTTGGAAGGGTTGCACTTGGCCCCCACCTACAAGGTGGCCCAAGCCCTATCTGGCTCTTGGATGCCTTCATAGTTAGGCTTGCAGTTTGCAGGGCCTGTGTAAAACCTTGCCCAGGTGGACCAGGTAATCCTGCCAGGATGAGCTAGACAGCAATATCACCAAGATAAGCTGCACCAAAGGTCTCCAACCCAGCCAGGGCTTGATTTACCAACCTTTGAAAGGTAGCAGGGGAATTATGTAAACCAAAGGGCATCACAGTAAACTGATAGTGCCCATCAGGTGTGGAGAATGCTGTTTTCTCTTAGGCTTCTGGGGCCAGTACCCTGCAGTCACATCAAAGGTGCTGAGAAATTTGGCTTCGCCTGATCTATCAGCTCATCAGCCGTGGGTATGGGGTGAGAATCTATCTTAGTGACAGCATTGAGACTCTATATTCCACACAGAACCTCAGCTCTCTTTTTCTACCCTGGGGGTGAGGGTTGGTGACTAAGACCACTGGGCTGGCTCAGAGACTTTAGGAGGGCTCAATAACTCCCAACTCCAGCATTTTGCTTACTTCAGCTTTGATGCTCACCTTAACTTGTTCAGACTGCTGATAGATTTTTGTTTTGACAGGAGAGCTGTCCCAGTGTCCACATCATGGGTACACCAGTGTGTTTGTCCAGGGTTTAAGGAGAAGAGCTCAGCCTACTGTTGCAGGACATGCTTACAGTAAGCATGCTGTTGGACATCAACTGACCCATCTTTTGGACTGTAAGAGAGGAGGTCAGGTAGAGGTTCACTCTCTGTTTCCTGATTGTCATTTGTGACCAACAGCATGGCCACATCAACCCTGTCACAGTAAAGTTTCAGGCGGTTCACATGGATCACCTTCTTGGGGTGCCTGCTAGTGCCCAGGTCTACCAAAGGGGAGAACTCACATTTTTACCTCAAGGATAGGGTAAGGGCCACTCCGCTTGTTCTGGAGTCTCCTTGGTGCCACGTGCTCCAAAATCTACACCTTTTGCCCTGGTAGGAACTTCACCAGTGCAGACCTTAGGTCATACCACAGCTTCTGGAGCTGTTGGCTGGCATCAATGTTTTGGACGCCCTTTCCATGTACTCTGCCATCCTGGAATGTAGTCCTAGTACATAGTCCACCACAACTTGTTTAGGCTCATAGAGAGGCCTCTCCCAAACTTCCTTTACAAGAGCAAGTGGTACCCTCACAGGATGGCCAAACAGAAGCTCAAAGGGGGAAAACCCTACTCTCTGCGGAAGCACTTCCCTGTAGCCGAAAAGCAGGCATGGAAAAAGGATATATCATCTTCATACCTTGTTGATTATTTCAATAAGGCCATTAGTTTGTAGGTGATAAGGTGTAGTGAATTTGGAGTTCACTCATTCCAAGTGTTTTAGGTATGCTGACATTAAGTTGGTACCTCTGTCTGTCACCACCTCCTTAGGAAACCCTACCCTGGTAAAGACACGGGGGCTTGGGATACTGCAGGGGCTGTAGTATTCCTAAGAGGAATTGCTTCAGGATACCAGGTAGCATGATCCACGATTACCAGTATGTATTTGTTTCCTGAGACTGTGAGTGGTTCAAGGGGACCTGCCATGTTCACACCAACCCTTTGAAAGGGAACCCCAACCACTGGGAGTGGAATTAAAGGGGCCTTTAGGTGTCTCTATTTTGCCACTGTCCTGACAGGTGACAATGGAGCTGACAAACTCCTTTACTTTCGGAGACATCTGGGGCCCGTAGAAATGGCTGAAATGCCTTTCCCAAGTTTTAGTCTGGCCAGGATGCCCAGCTACGGGGATGTTATGTGCACATGTAAGAACTCCCTATACATCTGAAGCACTACAACTCTCCTATTGGTACCAGGCTTGGGGTATCTGGCCTCAGTATTGAGGCGTCTCTCCTCCCAACAGGTCCTGTGAGAGCCACTGACATCTCCTTTTTCCTGTGCAGCAGCTTGCTGTTGCAGGCTTTCAAGAATGGGACAGACCTGCTGCCCAAGGCACAGCTGTTCCCTAGAGGGTCTCCCTGGGCCCAAGAGCGCAACCTGAGAAGGTCCAAGTTCCATGGGCTCAGTTCCCTCTGGGCCTGACAAGTCCTCTCCCTGGGAAGAGGGGTCCTGAGCTCTTTGCTGTTGAGAAGCTGGTCGCAAATCTTCTTCACTTTCCTCTTATAGGGTTGGGCCGTTCCTCCAGGCTCCAACACTTCTTTTTTCTCCCTATGCTAGAATTTGTGCTCTTGTTTTCACACACATTATCTCAGAGATGCGCAGCATGGCTGCGTGGGTTTTCAGCTCTACCTCAGCCCGTGCTGGGGTGCCAGGTCATTAGACATGCAATTGGACGTTTTGGAGAGACCACTACCCGTTAAGGCCAGCAATCTAATTTCACATTAGTCATGGAAGCTATGTAGTGACAATGTCAGCGCTGGAGACTGGATGGGTGTTTCTGTCACTATATTGACTGGTGGCGGCCAGCATGGTTCGGGGGTGGCAGGACTGGGGGGGGGGGGAGGAGACAATGGGGGAAGCAAGTGTACAAAGGAAAAAAACATACCTTCTCATCGCTTCCTCGCTGCATCTTTCCTCTGTAGTCCCTGTTCCGGCCTTGAACAGAAAGCATACCAAGGCTCCCCATAGCCAATCACAAGGCTGCAATGCAGCATTGTGATTGATCTGAGCACCTTGGTTCAGTGCTCAGGCAGGCAGTGGGAGACTGGGCTTGTTCTCCACCGAGTCTTCAATACAGCCTGGGTGGAGAACATGTAAAGAGCGCATGAATGTTGGCCGGCTGTCTTGTTCTTACCACTCCCCTGCTCCTGTCATCAAAGCAGCCCCACCCGCCATGCAAAGCTGCAACAGCAGGAATAAATAAAATGATAATAACGTCCAGTTTTTGTCATTTTATTTTCCCTTAATTTCACTGCTACAACACAGTGGGCGACGGTCCTCAGCCTTTGTAGGGGAGCCGCCACTGACAGTGACACTTGCACCTGTAGCCCTCAGGGCTTCTACTCTAGTCTCAGTAACCAAGGGGTACTGCAGGTACTTTTTTAGGTTAGGGGGCCAGACAGCTAAGGTGGGCAACTCTATCTCCCCCTTGTGAGATTTTGCTTGCTCCATTATCTGATGTTGATTGCTCTTATGTACATAGTGCGCTGTGTATGACATGTTGTGCCTCTCTCAAATCCATGTACTGCTTATTGCGAGCCATTGCCTTTAGGCTCTTATCCTTGTTCTGAAACTACACTATTAATGGTTGCTGTGGGAGCCCCTTATGGGCTGATTGCCACTTGGTTATAGTCGTGGACATGTACGGTATGTTCCACTTTATTACCTTTACCGTTCAGGAGTTTTGGCACTCAGCTTAAGACTGCCTGTCACAGTTGTTAATTGTATGCAGTTCAGTGTATTGGACTTGCTCGGCCACCTCCCACCCCGTGGGAGGCTAGTAGCACTCTGTGCCCCCCACAAATGGGTGTACCCCAAATCTGCTCTTTAGTTGTTGGGTTGTGGGCAAGGGTTGGGAAGGGCATTGGGATGGCTTTGGCATGTTGGGGCAGCTGAAGTGGGTGGGGGGTGGGGAGGGTTTATTTCTGGAAAGGCAGAATGAAGATTGTACCTTCTCGGACAGACACCATGAATGTTTGCATTTGAAGTCTTGCTATCACCTGTCAGATATATGTTTATGTGTTTACCTATGGCTGGCCCTCCATGATGAATAGTGTGATCAAGTTCCTTACCTGGAATGTCCGTGGCCTAAATACGCCTAAAAAGGTCAGATCGGTGTTTGCATACCTAAACCGTATGAGAGTGTAGGTTGCCCTTTTACAAGAAACTCATCTGACTGGGGAATCTGCTGGCGAAGTGGGCACTCGATGAGCAGGTGTGCTGGCCTCTTCTTCCTTCTCAACCTACTCTAGGGGTGTGTTAACCTTGGTGAAGAAAGGTGTGCCCTTCACTGTGATTAGATCTGAAACGGATGATAGTGGTCTGGTTGCGATGGTTTATGGCTGCTTATCCGGAGAGAGTGTGTTGATTGTGTATGTTTACGGACCGAATGTGGATGACCCCTCATTTTACTCTGATGTGTGGCGTCGAATAACGTCATTTACCCCCAGCATCTGTTATATGGGGGGGGGGATTTTAATCTGTGCTTAGATACTATCATGGACAGAACTGGCAGTAGTGAGGCCCGACCCAAACGTGCTGCGGATATATTACAGGGGCTCCTGGATACTGGTCACCTACATGACGTCTGGCGTAAACGTCATCCAGCAGGTCGGGAGAGCACGTTCGCTTCATCGGTGCACGGATCATAGTCCCGCATTGATTTTTGGCTGGTTTCGGAGTCTGTTTGTTCCTGGACGACAGCGGTGTCACATGAGGCCCGAACTTTGTTAGACCACTCCCCGGTACTCCCCGCGTTACAGATTTCAACATATCAGACTCCGCCCTTTGCTTGGCGGCTGCAGCCTTCAGAACTCAAGGACTCAGTATTTAAGCAGAACCCATAAAAAATTATTTTAGAGAAAATGAGGGAACCGTAGGAAGCGCGGGAATGCTTTGGGAAGCGTTTAAAGTTACCGTAAGGGGGCTTCCATAGGTGTCTAGTCTGGAGTCTTGCGCGCTATCCGACGACAGATAAAATAATAAGCATCTGACATCTCTAAATTAGAATGGGAATTTGAATCAGACCCAAACACCACCAAACTGGCCGCCATATGGGAACTGGTCACGGACTATAATGAGACTGTCGACTAGGAGCAACTGTATTGTTCCCGGCGTCGAATAGCTCGATACTATGGTGAGGGGGGCCGCCCTGGCCGATCGCGGGTGCAGAAGCTATCTGAGCCGCGTAGCCAGGAAAACATAACTGAACTACTCGATGAAACTGAGGAGGCCCGCCATTCGACCACTGATCTCTGTGACATCCTACTACAATTCTACACTCGCCTTTATGCCTCTAGAGAGTCTTCACCGACCGGGGAGATACATGAATATCTTGATGATGTGGCGCTCGGGTGCCTATCCAAAGGCCAACGAGAATCCCTCGTGCAACCGTTTGATGAGGAGTATGTAAAAGAGGTCATTATGTCTCTCCCGACCTGCAAGGCTGCGGGCCCGGACGGACTACCCAGCGAATTTTATAAGGCATATGCGGCAGACCTCCCTCCTCGTCTTCTGCCAGTTTATACGGAGGCCTATGAGACCGGTACGCTGCCCCCTTCGCTCTGGGAGGCCCTACTGGTCACACTATTGAAACAGGATAAGCCAACAAATCAGTGCGGATCATATCGACCACTTTCTATTATGAATATGGATGCAAAGATTTTAGCAAATATGATCGCTATTAGGGTGCAACCCTTGGTTCCCCTCTTGGTACTGCCAGATCAGCTGGGATTTGTCATGGAGCGTTCCACCACTCATAACTTGCGCACGCTTTTTCCCACTCTGCATTATTTTGAGTCAGATTTCCAAGCGGTGGCCGTGCTGCTAGACGCCGCTAAGGCCTTTGACTCTCTGCAGTGGCTTTTTATGTTCAGAGTACTGAGCAGCATGGGCTTTCCCCCTTTTTTTCTGCAGTGGCTCAGGGTACTTTATAGTGACCCAGTTGCCCGGGGTGCAGGTTAACGGGTACTGCTGACGGGAGAGAGTCGAAAAAAGTTAATCACAAGACTCTATAATGCCACCTTGCGCGCACGAGACCTGGAGGAACATCCTTCTTGCTTGAGCTGGCAGACGGCGCTGGGCATTCCTATTACACCGGAGGTCTGGACAGCGTGCTGTCAGCTTTCGGGCTGCCTCACGGCGAACTCCCCCTACAGCTATATAAATATGGTTTAAAGGAAACCGCTAACTATGCGAGATGTGAAGCAGTGGATGCAGATTTTTTCCATGTTGCCTGGATGTGTACGAGTGTGCTTGCATTTTGGACTGAGGTGGTGGCCATTCTCTCTGATATTGTGTTGGAACCTGTGTGCTGCTCCCCTGAGTTATGTTTGCTGGGTGATGTCAAGCGCCTTAAGCCCTTCAACAGGCAAATTATTGCAGTTTCTACTCTTTTTGCAAAAAGGGCAGTGGCGCAGTGCTGTTGAGCCAAAACGTCACCCACTATAAAAAAGTGGCTCCGCGACTTGGCGTATTTTAGGAATCAGCTTCAGATATATGAGAAAGAGCTGCCGGAATCCTCTCGCCCCAAAGATTTCTGGGGCCCCTTAACGGAGTATTTGGTGTACCATCCCGACCTACTGTGAGTGGTATTTCCTGCGACCCCTATAGGTTTTCTCTTTCTACAACGTATAGGCCATAGGGAGAGGCTAGCCTGCTACCAGGACACTTGTAGATTCCAATAAGACACCTTGGAATTGTAGCGTACTTATTCCCGGCTCATGTGTGGACTAGATGTAAGTACTTTTTTTAGAATTGTTCCCGCTATCACTTGCCATAAAAGGATGCCTTGTTGTCCGGAATGTACTGTAATTCTGCTATTGTTCTGCCTGGGTGGGTGAGGGGGAGGGGGTTGAGGGTGTTGCAGGTTTTATATGATCTTCTTGCTTTCAATTACTCTGTACTATTGATTGTCCACATTGCTTTAAAATCAATAAAATAAAATAATTTTTTTTTTTAAATGTATGTGCGTAAGTGTGAGTGGAAGGTGGGTGATCTTGTATTTGTAACAAAAGCTGTGTGGTCTCCCAAAGGTGAGACCAAGCTTTTCGGTCCCAAACGCATCATCAAAGTTATGAGAAACGTTGTCAAGCTGGATGGTGGGGACATTTGGAACGTGTCCCGCCTTTCCAAATGTGGAAATGGGGGTGGGTCCCGGGAAAGTCATCTTCCTGAACGTGTGACTCAAGCTGTTCCTCCTGTACGTCCTGTTAGATCCAGAAGGCCACCTCCACATCTATTGGATTATGAACTTAAGTAGTGATGTCTGTATTTGTATTTGCTTCTTTATTTTTCACTCCGTTTTTTTTGCCTTCATCTATTTCCTTGTGCTTTTCTCCTCCTTCCCCTTTTCCTCCTTCTTTTGCATTATAAAGAGAAGATGTGTTGTAACTTGCTCTTTCAATTGAATGTTCTCTTTTAAGAACCTTAACTTGGTCAGACTGCCGATAGATATTTGTTTTCACAGGAGAGCTGTCCCCAGTGTCCACATCATGGGTACACCAGTGTGTCTGTCCAGGGTTTAAGGAGAAGAGCTCAGCATACTGTTGCAGGACATGCCTACAGTAAGCCTGCGGTTGGACAGTGAGGGTTTCTGAGTAGATAACTCCATCAATTGACCCATCTTTTGAACTGTAAGAGAGGAGGTCAGGGAGAGGTTCACTCTCTGTTTCCTGATAGTCATTTGTGACCAACAGCATGCTCACATAAACCCTGTCACAGAAAAGTTTCAGGCGGTTCACATGGAGCATCCTCTTGGGGTACCTGCTAGTGCCCAGGTCTACCAAAGGGTAGAACTCACTTTTTTACCTCAAGGATAGGGTAAGGCCAACTCCACTTGTTCTGGAGTGTCCTTGGTGCCACATGCTCCAAAACATACACCTTTTGCCCTGGTAAGAACTCCACCAGTGCAGACTTTAGGTCATACAACAGCCTCTGGAGCTGTTGGCTGGCCTCAAGGTTTTTGGATGCCTTTTCCATGTACTCTGCCATCCTGGAATGTAGTCCTAGTACATAGTTCACAACATCTTGTTTAGGCTCATAGAGAGGCCTCTCCCAACCTTCCTTTACAAGAGCAAGTGGTACCCTCACAGGATGGCCAAACAGAAGCTCAAAGGGGGAAACCCCTACTCTCTTCTGAAGCACTTCCCTGTTAGCGAAAAGCAGGCATGGAAAAAGGACATATCATCTTCATGCCTTTCAATGCCTTGTTGATTCTTTCAACAAGGCCATTAGTTTGTAGGTGATAAGGTGTAGTGAATTTGGAGATCACTCCACACTCATTCCATGTGTTTCAGGTATGCTGGCATTGAGTTGGTAACTCTGTCTGACACCACCTCCTTAGGAAACTCTACCCTGGTAAATACACTAATGGGGGATTGGGCTACTGCAGGGGCTGTAGTATCCCAAAGGGGAATTGCTTCAGGATACCAGGTAGCATGATCCACTACTACCAGTATGTATTTGTTTCCTGAGACTGTGAGTGGCTCAAGGGGACCCACCATGTCCACACCAACCCTTTCAAAGGGAACTCCAACCACGGGGAGTGGAATTAAAGGTTCCTTTGGGTGTCCCTGTTTTATCACTGGCCTGACAGGTGACAAAGGAGCTGACAAATTCCTTTACTTTCTGAGACATCTGGGGCCAGTAGAAATGGCTGAAAAGCCTTTCCCAAGGTTTAGTCTGGCCAGGATGCCCAGCTACGGGGATGTTATATGCAAATGTAAGAACTCCCTATACAGCTGAGACACTACCACTCTCCTAGTGGTACCAGGCTTGGGGTATCTGGCCTCAGTATAGAGGAGTCTCTCCTCCCAATAGGTCGTGTGAGAGCCACTGACATCTCCTTTTTCGTGTGCAGCAGGTTGCTGTCGCAGGCTTTCAAGAATGGGACAGACCTGCTGCCCCAAGGCACAGCTGCTCCCTAGAGGGTCTCCCTGGGCCCAAGAGCGTAACCTGGGAAAGTCCATGTTCCATGGGCTCAGTTCCCTCTGGGGCTGACCAGTCCTGTCCCTGGGCAGAGGGGTCCTGAGCTCTTTGCTGTTGAGAAGCTGGTCATCCAGTCTTCTTCTCTTCCCTCTCAGAAGGTTGGGCCATTCTTTCAGGCTCCAACACTTCTTTTTTTCACCCTTTGTTAGAATGTGTGCTCTTGTTTTCACACACACTATCTCAGAGATGTGCAGCATGGCTGCATGGGTTTTCAGCTCTACCTCAGCCCATGCTACGGACTCCAGGTCATTAAACATGCACTGGAAAGTTTTGGGAAGACCACTACCTGTTCAGGCCAGTAACCCCCCAATCTTATTTCACATTAGTCATGGAAGCTATGTAGTGACAATGTCAGTGTTGGTGACTGGATAGGTTTTCAGAGTAAAGTATTGTCCTGGGTAAACCAGTGTATCTCTCACTATAGTGACCAGTGGCGGCCAGCATGGTTCGGGGGTGGTAGGATGGGGGCGGGGAGGAGACTGGGTAAGCAAGTGTAAAAAGAAAAAAAAAGATACCTTCTCATCGCTTCCTCACCGCATCTCTCCTCTGTAGTCCCTTTTCCGGCCTGGAACAGAAATCATACCAATGGTCCCCATAGCCAATCACAAGGCTGCAATGCAGCGTTGTGATTGATCTGAGCACCTTGTTTCAGCACTCAGGCAGGCAGTGGTAGCCTGGGCATGTTCTGCACCAAGTCTTCAATACAGCCTGGGTGGAGAACATGTAAAGTGCGCATGAATGTTGGCCAGCCGTCTTGTGCTTACCACTCCCCCTAATCCTGTCATCAGAGCAGCCCCACCCCGCCATGCAAAGTACAGCAGGAATAAATAAAATGATAATAACTTCCAGTTTTTGCCATTTTATTTTCCCTTAATTTCACTGCTACAACACAGTGGGGCGACATTCCTCCGCCTTTGTGGAGGAGCCGCCACTGATGGTGACACTTGCACCTGTATCCCTCAGGGCTTCTACTCTAGTCTCATTAACCAAGGGGTAATGCGGGTACTTTTTTAAGTTAGGGGGCCAGACAGCTAAGGTAGCCAACTCTACCTCGCCCTCAGAGACTATAACAACTTCAGTATGAACCCTTATTTGCTCTGGGCATACTGTTGATCCAATCTGGAGATTTGCCACACCAAGGCTAACTGGAGATTGACTGAAGGCATTCTTGTTAAGACAGGCAGAATATCCAGTTTGGTGTCCTACCTTCTTACAGGTGTGACACCAGGCCTTCAGGGGATCAACATGTTTACCCTTGTACTCACCAGTGGGCTGGGAAGACTTCTAGGTCCTTCTCTCCTGATCAGGCGCTTGGGGGTGTTTAAAAGACTCTTTTTTATCTTTAGGAGGATTACCCCCCTTTCCCCTGGGGATGTTTCTTTTGGTCACTCCCAGCTGTAGTTTTGGTCACTCTAGTTTTGACCCAGTAGTCACCCTTCTTTCCCAATTCTTGGGGAGAAATTAGACCTAGGTCCACCAGATACTGATGTAACTTTTCAATTGAGGAGATATTTAACATGTGTTGTCTCATCAACAGGTTATAAAGCCCAACATAGTCATGCACATCCCTCCTACTTAACCAACCATCTAGTGGTTTTACTGAGTAGTCTATGAAGTCAACCAGAACTGGCTTAAAGTTGTGTGAGCCCCCCTGATTGTAATACTCAGTCGTGAGTCCAAAGCCATCAGTCAGGGTGCCCTTCATGAGGTCATAGGACTCAGCACCTGCCCCAGTAAGGGTCAGAAGTCTGTTCCTGCAGTTACCAGTGAGGAGTTCCCAAAGTAATGCTCCCCAGTGTGACTTCTTCACTTTTCTCTTTCCACATGCCCTCTCATAGGTTGTGAACCATTTAGTGATGTCATCACCTTCCTGATATTTTGGGACAATCCCTTTGGAGATTTTAGGGTCATAAGATTGGTGTTCTCTCCTATTTGGTTTGCTGCCACCATTGATGGGGTTAAGCCCATCTCTGCTCTCTTTTCTTTACAGAGCCAGTTGTCTGTACTGTAGGTTTATTCTTTTGGTCAATTGCAAAACAGAAGAGGGACCCTGAGTCTAAGGATATACTACAAAAGGGGAACAACCCGCCAGGGCGAGAACAAAAGGGAAAAACATGAAAAGGGGGTGTTCCCTCAAATGACAGAGATCAAAATTCAACTCACATCAGCAGCTAACCCACACACCACAACGAAGATAAATTTATTCAAAAAAGTTTTTAATTTTCATTTTTTATATATATAGATATCAACATAATTTTCTTAGATAAATAATTCCATTTGGACAATAAAAGGCATTAGAGAGACTTGACATAATCATAAACGAACAAAAACAGTCTAAAACCTAGGACACGCCATAACAATTCAAAAAAGGCACCAAATACATCTTCTCATACATTCAAACATCCCTTTTATACAGTCAAATTCATACACAGGCATTCACATCCATATCACTACACACAAGAACAAGAAAAGCGCCGACGCGCGTTTCGGACGAGTGCCAATGGAGGCTTCCTTCATCGGGGCGCACTTGGGATAGTACACAGGCAGACACAGTGAATAATGTCTGAGACACGATCCTGAGAAGCGGTCCTAGTAACAGCAAGGCTGAGGGTGGGTATTCTGTGGGCAAAAAAGACAAATTAGGGACAACTAAGGATGAGGTTTCATAAACAAGAACAATGTGGCCTGGAGGACGAGTCAGCAAGACGGAAGGGTTCCAACCAACCAAGTACATACATATCAATAGAGATAAACTCTCCTTATATCCCAAAAGTTACAGACACCGAAAAAGTAATCAAAGATTAACAAAGTGTGTAAAAAGTTCAGAACATGCATAGATCGGTCGCCACATAAAACAAGCATTTGCAATGCAATGGTCTCGGCATCATTAAAGGTAGAGCTATTGGCATTGCTCATGACATTTTTTTTCTTTAAATCAAAAATAAATGGCATTGTCATTAACATTGCCAATACACACCACTCTGCACTCAACAGCACACAATGCTCTGCACACTCACTCTGCACTCACTGCTCTGCACACTCACTCTGCACTCACTGCTCTGCACACTCACTCTGCACTCACTGCTCTGCACACTCACTCTGCACTCACTGCTCTGCACACTCACTCTGCACTCACTACTCTGCACACTCTCTCTGCACTCACTACTCTGCACATTCTCTGCACTCACTACTCTGTACACTCACTACTCACTACTCTGCACTCACTACTCTGCACTCACTACTCTGCACTCACTACTCTGCACTCACTACTCTGTACTCACTACTCTGTACTCACTACTCTGCACTCACTACTCTGCACTCACTACTCACTACTCTGCACTCACCACTCACTACTCTGCACTCACCACTCACTACTCTGCACTCACTACTCTGCACTCACTACTCTGCATTCACTACTCTGCACTCACTACTCACTACTCTGCACTCACTACTCTGCACTCACTACTCTGCACTCACTACTCTGCACTCAGCACTCACTACTCACTACTCTGAACTCACTACTCTGCACTCAGCACTCACTACTCACTACTCTGCACTCACTACTCTGCACTCAGCACTCACTACTCACTACTCTGCACTCACTACTCTGCACTCACTACTCTGCACTCACTACTCACTACTCACTACTCTGCACTCAGCACTCTGCACTCACTACTCACTACTCTGCATTACTACTCTGCACTCAGCACTCACTACTCTGCACTCACTACTCTGCACTCACTACTCTGCACTCACTACTCTGCACTCAGCACTCACTACTCTGTACTCACTACTCTGCACTCACTACTCTGCACTCACTACTCTGCACTCACTACTCTGCACTCACTACTCTGCACTCTGCACTCACTACTCTGCACTCTGCACTCACTACTCTGCACTCACTACTCTGCACTCACTACTCTGCACTCACTACTCTGCACTCACTACTCTGCATTACTACTCTGCACTCACTATGCACTCACTACTCTGTACTCACTACTCTGCACTCACTACTCTGCACTCACTACTCTGCACTCACTACTCTGCACTCTGCACTCACTACTCACTACTCTGCATTACTACTCTGCACTCTGCACTCACTACTCTGCACTCATTACTCTGCACTCACTACTCTGCACTCACTACTCTGCACTCACTACTCTGCACTCTGCACTCAGCACTCTGCACTCAGCACTCTGCACTCTGCACAATATTGTGGGATACAAAAGCTCATTTAGTTCTTGGCTAATATACGTACTCAACAAACAAAATGTATTTCTTTGCACTAATTCCATCGACTGTTTATAAGGTGGATATGAGCTTGATTAAGGGTTTAAAGTGCATAGAGCGTAATAAAGGGCAGAAAGTCCATAAATGCATGACTCAGTATCACAGTTCGATTCGTGAATCATGTATCAGTGTATTCCTAACTTGATAAAAGGCAGCATTTGTATTCCTCAATCGATATAGAAACTATGCTGAACCAAGAAGCTGTTTATTAACAATTTTATCAGAAATAACAACTTCACTTGGATAATCATGAGATGCAATATACATATTTAAAAGTAAGCATTCTTTGATAGTGTAGAACGCAAAGTTGCAAATAATTATAGGGAACCATTTGAATCAGTCATATCGTAAATTGCTTGGAAAACAAAATAACCAAAAGAGCACATCGGTTTTAAATCGATAGATTTAAAGACATTAGGCCTTTGAGGAAATTCGACGTGTAAAAACTAAAACAGTAATGCTCAAATTCCGCAATTCCGTGTTGGACGTCGTTTCAGTCTCGCTTCATGTGATCTCTGTGGCAGGGCATCCATTAAGTCGAACGGGTGGAATGTCTTTCGCACTATGCAGGCGATGTCAAAACACATCACTTGCACTTTCAACACGTGAGATTGCAGCTAATAACGTGGGAAGGGTTGACAATGCCCCCGGAATCCCGCCGCGGCCGCCCCGGAAGTCAGGCACGGTCGCCTGTGACGGGGGCGGGGCCACGTCCAGACCGGAAGAGGAGGCAGGCGGAGTCAAATGCGTCTCGCGCCCGGGGCTCCTCTGAGCGGTGTGGAGCCCCGGGGCCGCGCCAGCAGGAGGTTGGGCGCCGCGTGCTGAGAGCAGAGTCCCCGACATTGGCCAGGTAAGTTCCAAAAGGCTTGGGGGGCTTGGTGCACTTGTGTGTGTGCGTGTATGCTCGTGTGTGTATGCATGTGTGCGACGGCGGGAGAGGGAGGGAGGGAGGGAGGGGGGGCCTCGGTGCACTTGTGTGTGTGCGCGTGTGTGTGTATGTGTCAGGGGGGGGTGTCTCTGTATGTATGTATGTGCGTGCGTGCATGGGCACTTGTGTGTGTGTATGCGCATGCGTGTGTGGTGCTTGAGCTTCCCAGGAGACAGCGCCTGGCCACAGCGCGCGTTCCCGTTTCAAATCGGCTCCAAGGATGCGCGCAGCCGAAACTGTCTCCTGGGAAGCACACTCGCTAACAAAAGATCTCGACGAGACGCGCTTCCGCGCGTTTAGCCGAGACCTAAAAAGGGTGCATCTATACCCAGAACCAGATTTCAGGAAAGGCAGCCTACCTAAAAACCCTACATTAACGGAACCCCTTTAGAAATATCAGAGGGTCAACAGGTAGTCAAAGACCATGCGGAAAGTACTCTCAGGGTTCCACAGGTAAAAATATCGCAGTTTTAGATAAGCCCGCAGGGGATCCAGGCGTTCAAAGGGAGCAGTGGTGCCAAAGCAGATCAGCGGCACCAATCCAGATGTCTGATAGGGACATGAAAATAGAAACAGGGGTCACACATCTATACAGATTACACTAGGGCAAAGCAAAAAAGAAGTAAGTGCAGTCTAGAAAAGGAGGAACTACCTCAAAACAATGTAAAAGAAGCTAATTGAATACAGGTAGTAGCGTAGGAGCCAGGAGTGGAATTAAAAAAGACCTGTAAAACAGTAAGGAAAAAATTAAGCTTCACGGTACATGAAGTTGAAGAGCTTCTAACACGGTACAAAATAGACGTGCAACGAACTAAAACGTACCTCAATTCAAAGGTAATGACACGCACTTTATTTACGGTGGGATGGGAATGTGGGGCATCAAGCTATTAAAACACTTCAGACCGGGAAGATAGGGGGCCTAGAAAAACAATGAAAAGGATTTTTAATATACAAAGGGGTTAGAAATAAATAAGCGAGAGCGAGGTTGCGTGTAAGGAAGTCTGGGGAGGAAGGTAGACACAAGACCCGGTAAGACTAACCTGAAGGGACCCGGAGGTCAAAGTATAAATGGTGTCCTCGATACCAGAAGACGCGAGGCTCCTTCTCACTGCGGCGCAAAATTTCGTCGGTAAGGGAAAACGGAGGGAAGGCTGGATTATATACAGGTGCCGGTGGAAGAAAAATGAAGAGCACCTGAACGCAATGGAAATCAGGGATGGACACCGCCATGTATTCAGAGAAAGGGAAATAGACAAAGGGCTACACGGTAAACAGCACCACAGTAAATAAACAGTGAAAACAGACTATCAAAACCAACTAAACAGCGGAAAGGTGCTGGGAAAAAAAGCAATGGAGAGATAAAAAACTGCTAAATATGAAAAAAGGGATAAAAAAGTGCAACAAGACGAATTAAGGGGAAAAACGAAAAATATTCTATTGTTTGAAGCAAAGCAAAAGGTAAAATTCAGAGTATACACTCTAACCAGAAAAGAACTCTCTCATAAAAAAGGTTTCACACAGAAAGACTGGAGAGATATGGAAGAACATGAAAGTGAGCGCGGGAGTGCATCGTCTCCAGGCAATTCACTGAATGGCATTCTCCCAGGGAATAGATTCGTTCAATCCTGAGACAGCCGTCTCAAGATAAAAAATCCAGAAGACTTCTCTTTTGGCTCTAATGGCATCAGTGTTGCCATCCTTGGGGTGTTTTATTTTCTCCAAAATAAGCCATTTAAGATCTTCCAGGGTGTGATTAAGGGCTTTCCAATGTGCAACAAGTGGGGCTCCAGGTCGTAGGTGTCTGATGCATGATTTGTGCTCCGACAACCTGGTCCTGAATTCCCTACCTGTTTCTCCTACATAGCCCTTGGAGCACGGACATGTGATGAGATATATGACGTTACTAGTCCTGCAGTTCGTCATATCTTTCAACGTAATTCTTTTTTTGTTCCAATTGAATTCGGGGACAGTCATGATATTATCACAAGCGTGGCATCTGCCACATTTATGACTCCCAGTAATGGGGTTAGTCCCTTTGATGCTGCGTTGGTTGACCATAGGCACATCAGGGAGGGAAGCTCTGACCAGGACATTTCTGAGATTCCTATTTCGACGAAATGCAAATATAGGTTTCTCAAATTTCTCCATAGTTTTGTCTAGATTAAGAAGATGCCACTGTGAGTTGATGATATATCGAAGTTTATCATTAAAGTTAGAGTGGGTAGTAACTAACACTAACCTGTCATCAGTTTTTTGGATTTTTGATTCTAAGAGAGCCTCCCGGTTGTAATATTTGGCTCTTTTATAGGAATCCCTAATAAGCCTATTAGGGTATCCCCTGTCGAGAAATTTCTTCTTCATAACAGTGGCATGGGCTTCAAAATCCCTCGGGTCAGTACAATTCCGACGCAGCCGTAGGAACTGGCTGAAAGGTATGCTGTTTCTTTGTGTACGAGGATGGAAACTATCGTACATCAAGAGGGTGTTCCGTGCTGTGGGCTTGGTGTAAAGGGAACCTCTATGTGTCCATTAATGGCCTGGATCCAGATGTCTAAAAATTCAATTTTAGAGGAGCTGATATTGGCTGTGAATTTAAGATGGGAATCACAGAGATTTATCCATTGGATAAATTCATCAAGTTGGTCTCGTGTGCCCCGCCAAATAAAGAAAATATCGTCTATGAACCGGTTGTAGTTCGTGACGTTTTCAAAAAACGGAGCCACCTCATTATAGATGTGTTTCTCTTCAAAAATCCCCATGTAGGAATTAGCCACATTGGGAGCACATGCCGCCCCCATGCTGATGCCAAGGACTTGTTTGTAGATGGATTTATCAAATTCAAAATAGTTCTCCTTGAGCACAATACCTAAGCATTCAAGGACAAACAGTTTCTCAGAGGGGCATTCAGAGTCTCTGAGTATTTTCTTGACAGCTTGAAGGGCACCCTCTTGGGGGATATTAGAATAAAGGGCCTCAATGTCCATAGAGACAAGTAGGTCGGAGTCGATATTGAATTCTAGTCCCTCAATTTTAGTAATGAGATGTCCGGTGTCACGGACGAATGCAGGGAGGCCACTCACAATGGGAGAGAGACAAGAGTCTACAAATTTAGAAAAAGGGGCTCGGTAAGGGACCCGATGGTAGAAACGATGGGTCTAAAAGGTGGACAGGTGAGGCTTTTATGCATCTTGGGAAGTCCATATAGGACTGGTATTTTGAAAAAGGATTTATTCAAAAAATCAAATTCCTGTTTGCAAATAGACCCACGTTGCAAAGCACTATACGTGACATTTGAAATCTCAGTCATTATTCTTTTAAACGGATAGTTGGCCACTCTAAGGTAGTGTTCTTGGTTACTGAGCATGAGCAGGATCTGTTCCTTATAGTAATCACTATCCAGAACTGTGATACCACTCCCTTTGTCGCTCGGTTTCACAGTAAGGGTGCGATCAGTCGACAGTTGTTTAAGGGCCTGATACTCATCGTAGTTGAGATTGTACGGTGGTTTAGGGACAAACTTAGTGAGTTTAGAAATTTTAGAGCAGACGCTTTTCTCAAATATTTCCACCTCTGGGCCAACTTGCTCAATGGTGGGCGTAAAGACTGAAGTAGGTCGAAAACCAGAGATATTATTCTCTCCTTCAAATTCTCTTCCCATGAAGAACTTCTTAAGGCGGACTTTTCGAAAGAAGGCTTGTATATCCTTATTAAGTTCGAATGCATTAAAGGGGGCACTCGGGACAAAGGATAATCCACGAGAAAAAACTGCTACAGTACTGTCTTTTAGAGGTTTTTTTGACAAGTTAAAAATGGGGATCAGAGACTGATTAGTAGGTGTCTCTAATTTCTCCAATACCGATTTAGTC
Organism: Lissotriton vulgaris; assembly: GCF_964263255.1. NCBI lineage: Eukaryota > Metazoa > Chordata > Amphibia > Caudata > Salamandridae > Lissotriton > Lissotriton vulgaris. Next base: position 1,849,333,693 of record NC_141687.1, read on the forward strand.
TTGTCTCCAGAAAACGTGGCTGGTTCTTTTGGTCAACCTTGCTAGAAGGATGTCCTATTCATTGAGGCTCTCCTCAATGATCTCAGCAGGACCTGACCCTCCTGTGTGGGACCTAGGTGCTGTGAGCACAATCCGTAGAGTCAGAGGCACAGGGACCTTGATCATCCTATTTAGTGAGTGAGGTTGTGGGTTGTCCTCCTCTTCACTAACTTCTTCATCGTCTGAGTTGGATCTCCCCCCTCAGAAATGTGGTCCCTTGCACACTCTTCCAAGAGCTTCTGAAGCTGAACCTTGTGTTGTAACTTGCCCTTTTAATTGAATGTTCTCTTTTAAGAATGTTACTATGTCAGCTTGAGAACGGACGGCTCTGACTTGAGAGTGTCAGCTGGAGCGTCCGCCTGTGGTCTTGCACTGTCTGGTGGGTGTATAATAAAGACTACCTAGAAGTTACATGGCTATTATATAATGTTAATACCTTGGAAGGGTGGGATCCCATGGTAATCTTTTTTAAGTTTACAGAGGGACCATAACTCTCTCATCTCTAGATAGAGGTAGGGGGTGAGGTCGAGCTCCTCAGCCCCATTCTCCATGTCAGTCATTATTTGACTAATAGTGGTGATCTTTTAAAAAGAGTTCAAAAAAATATCTCAAATACATTTACCCCTATCTACAGTAGGTTGTTATTTTTTTTAATGCTAAAGGTACTTAACCAAGCCCCTAACAAGACTTTTAGAAATTTAGAAAAATGTGTCATTTCAAAAGATCAGAATCTGAAGACAATTTAGGTCTTTTGACGTGTGATTAGGTGTTGGCTAAGTAGTCCAACAAATTCAAAGGCATAGACCCCACCAAAGATCCACTAGTGTACGAAGCTGGCTCTGTATATACTATATCAAAAGAGATATATAGTGTGAACAAAGTCCAGTAAGTCCCCAAGGGTATAGCAGAGGATAGTGTTAGACTTATTAGAGAGTAGTGAGAATGCATTTGTGTACATACTCATACAAGGCAGGAACACACACTCAATAAATAACTGCAGGCCACTGTTTGTAAAAAACATTACTTTTGTTACTTTTATTTGTAGGAATTGAGTTGAACTCAGTTACAGGTAAATAGGCTTTTCAACAGCAATACTTTCAAGTTATTATTGGCAGGAGGTTTGTATAGCATCAAACAATACTTTACATGTACTTGAAAGGCTTTTCAATGTAAAAAAAAGAAGCTTTGTATTTAGGATCCACACTTAGTACAATGCAGTGAGAGGTCAATGCAATCCTATGGGAGGAAAAAACAGCTGAGTAACTTACAGGTAAGTAAATTGTTTTGAGATTCAGGCTCCAGGGGTTTTGGTCAACAGTGAACAAGGGTGGGACCAAGGTAGGTACTGCACCACCAGGGCCACTGGGGCGGCCGGGTGCAGTGGTCACTGGGCCCAATGTTATCCTATAGAGGCTGGGGGCACCTCGAAGAGGCACCGGTTACAGGTTAGTACCTGTGGTTCAGGGACACAGTCCCTGGAGGGGTTGAGGTCAGCACTGGAGGGGCCACCAATTAGCACTGAGACTGCACCACCAGTGGCACAGGGGCATCCGTGTGCAGAGTGCAAAGGAGGCGGTGGGTGCCTTGTAGTAACCAATGGAGAGTCTTGGTTGGGTAAAAAGGCTGCAGGCTTTGTTCAGAAGGCTGGTTGAAGGAATCTCATGACCATAGAGGTAAATTGGATATTGGGAGGATGCTGGGACATTGTCGGTCGGGTACTCTTAGGCCTGGGACTGCGGGTGCAGGGGTATCTTTAGGCATTAGATTTCTTTCACCGGATGCAGTCGGAAGGACCCTTCAGGTTGAGGCTGCAGATGTAGTGGAGAAGTTCATGAGAGATTGTCAATTGCTGGTTCCAAGGTCAGGATCGCCACGGAAACTTCACTGGGTTGGTGGGCCACCTAGATTTGGGCCGTGGGCGTCGGGTGCAGATTGGAGTAAGTGTTATGGATCTGCTTGGATCAGGAGTACTTGGGTTAGTTCCTTGCCGGACAAATCTATTGTCCACAGGAGAATAGAGTCTTTGTTTAAGACAGTGCAGGTCCCCGGGGTACTTGGTGGTTGTTAGCTGCGGGCAACGCCGGTTTCTTGGAGGAGGATTGCTGGAGGAGGAGACAGGCCGGTAGGGTTGGGGCCCAGGGCTGGACTCGGAACCAAAACTGGCTCTGGCAAAGAACTCCGCTGGCCCCCCTGGGAGCGGCCGAGTTGTTTGCCACGGCCGGTTTCGACCGATTTTGTTATAGGGGCCGATTTTGCAGCTATGCTGGAAAATGGCCCTGTAACAAAAACGGCCCCCAGTGGCACAAAATCGGCCCCTGCCCTAGCGGCCCACCGGGAAAACGCCCGGTGCCCGCTACGGCCGGTCCGTCCCTGCTGGGGCCAAGTCAGTCGTCGTTGTCTTCTCCACTGCTGCACAGCTCTTCGTCCTTCTTCTTCGTAGATTGTCAAATTTGAGGAACAGGTTCAGGGGAGACCCTTAGTACTAAATTTAAGTGTGCTACTGAGGTCAGGGCAGTAGTCAATGGCTACTGACCCCTAAGGTGACTACACAATTTGGGTGCCTCCTTCTTTGGGGAGAGGGGCACATCCCTGTTCCTATTGGGCCTAATCTCTAATTCAAGATGGAGAATTTATAAAAGAGGGGTTCAACTCCGCTTCTAGCCACCCTGGGGGTGTGCCAGGTCAAGGTGGACACTCATACTCAGCTTTCTAATTTTCTCACCTGTTCTGCTGCCAAACGTGGGGCATCGCCACAGGTTGGAGCTGCCCAAATCAGCATATCACATGGCGGGAGCCTTTGTTCCCGCGAGGGCGAGGGCGAGGAGTGAAGAACCTCCACCCAGAGCAGGCTTTGTTTCTGTCCTCCGAGAGCACAAAGACTCTCACCACATGAGGTCAGAAACCTATCTGTTGGTGGCTGGCTGGCTGGCTGGCTGGGACCAGTCAGCCAATACACCAGAAAGTGGTTGTTTTTTCAGGGGGAATCTCTAAGATGCCCTCTGAGTGCATTTTATAATAAATCCAACTCTGGCATCAGTGTGAGTTTATTGTGCTGAGAAGTTTGGTACCAAACTTCCAGTTTCAGTAGAGCCTTCATGGAGCAGTGGAGTTCGTAATGACAAACTCCCAGCCTATGTACTCAATAGGGCTTCACTGCACATACAATGTCTGTTAATGGCAAGACACCGTATGAGCATATTGCTTTGCCCGCTTTGCCCTCGCCTATGGGATGGTGCACCCTGTCTTAGGGCTGTGAGGGCTGCTAGGGGGGTAACGTACCCATGCCACTGGCAGTGTTGGTGGGCATGGTACACAGAGATGCGTGCCATGTGGACTCTTCAGTTTGGTCTGCACCAAAACATGCAGCCTGCAATGGTAGTGTGTGGGTGTTAAGATGAGGGGTCTCTGAGGCACAATACATGTTGCAGCCCTCAGGGGTCCTTTTTGGCAACAAGGCCCTTGGTGCCAGGGGTACCTTTTACAAGGGACTTATATGTGGCCCAGACGTGCGCCAAATGTGGAAACAATGGGACAGTTTGGGAAAGAACACAGGTGCAGGGGCCTGGTGAGCAGGGTCCCAGCACACAATCAGTCAAGTTAGCATAAGGTATCTGGCAAAACGTTAGGGGGTAACCATGCAAAAAGGGGCACTTTGCTACAGTCTAATTATAAACAAACATTATTTTGTGGTTTCTGAAAAAAGTACCTTTAATTTGTTAGGTCATGATTTATTCAAAACAGATGAACGCTGTCATAAAATGTACAAATTTGGTGTTTTTTTTTTTTACTGAAGTGATGAATATCCATTTATATCTCAAATGTGTGTACATCATACTGTAGTTGACAATAAACCAAAACTGCTATAAGGAGACGGACTAATGGGTTAGCACTTCACTATCTTTCTGCTGACTTATCAGGATGGTTGTGCACAATACTCCGGCACCTTTCACCTTTTGTTGCCTCTGGTTACAGATTCCCATAACGATTTGAACAAATGGAGGTGCACTGAACTCAATACAGAAAGTCCAATTATAGTTTCTTTATTTTCGTCTTCTATTTCAAAAGCGACAGAAGTACACAAAGACAGTCAACGTGTTTCATTATCCAAAACCTGATGTTTTTGGAACTTCACCAGGGCTTTATAATAGGATTCTCCTGGTGGGGTTCCAGTCAGAAGGCAAGACCACTTATCACAGTAGCCTCACAGCTCTTATTTGGAGTTTAATCTCTACTTAAAGAATTGGCAAACATTGTGGAACTACTGGAATTCTTCGTTGAATCATATCATTAAAGCCCTGATGAAGTTCCAAAAACGTCTAGTTTTGGGGAAACAAAACACGTTGACTGTCTTTGTGAACTATTGTCGATTTTGAAATAAAAGACACAAATAAAGAAAATATAATTTGACTTCCTGTATTGTGTTCAGTACATCTCCATTTGTTCAAATCATACTGAAGTTGAATCTAATGTTTTGGATTGTTTACCTGATATTCTACAAAACAATGTAACAGTTGATGTCTGGGCTTTAAACAAATTTGATGTGGGCAGAATATTCAATGTTGAGGCTATTCATGTTGTTTTGAAGAAAAATGTTGTGTTGCCCAGAGTTCCACAGTACCATATTTCACAGGAAGGAGAGATGGGATTGCAGGAAATATTATCAGCGCTGGTTTAAGAAGGAGTACTGGTAGAAACAAAGGGGAGTGTCTGTAATCCCCCAGTATTCCTGGTGCGCAAACGAAGCAAGGACCCCTCAAAGCCTGATAAGTGATATCTTGTGCGAGATTAACAAGGTATGATGGGCCAGATTTCCCGGGGTGCCAAACCCCACTACCATTCCAACCACCAAACCCCTGTTAGCGACTTATTTTTCAGTCACAGATTTTACAAATGCATTCTTATCTATGCACGTGATAGTCAATATTTATTTTACTTTGCCTTTAGGGGTGCAGTTTATTTTGGTCTCTGACTCATGGTTTAACAGAATCTCCTTCCATATATTCACGAATATTAAAGGCAGACATTGATCAACATGTTTTGGAACCCAAGGAAGCATTGATTCAATATGTAGATGATCTTATAGCAGATGATATGGAAGAAAAGTGTATATTGGCTACTGTAAACATTTTAGCATCCCATGATCACAAAGCATCCCCAAACATATTACAGTTTTGTAGAAAACAGGTCTCCTATTTAGGTCATCTGATTTCTAAAGGGGAAAGGAGAATATCACCTGAATGTATGTGTGCAATAATGTAACACCCTGCTCCCACAACACAAAATGGTGTACACTCATTTCTAGGAAGGGCAGGGTATTGCAGGCAGGGAATACCAAATGTATCACTCATTTCTAGGCCTTTCCAAGACCTAAAACACAAGGATGTTACTGCCTCTGCACCATGGATGCAGAAACATCAGGAAAGTTTTCACGCTATTAAAAAAGCTCTTTGAGAGTGTCAAGCATTGGGGATTTCAGATTACACTAAAGAATTTCACCTCTTTACACATAATTGAGAAGGATGTTACTTTGATGTACTCACCCAAGAACTTGGGGATTTTAAGAGACCTTGTGCATATCTGTCTGCAATATTAGACCCTGTAGCCAGAGCACTTTCCAAATATCTAAGGGCAGCAGCAGCTTCTGTATTACAGAGTGAAAGTTTGGTTTTATGAAACACATTGAATGTAGATTTTCCTCATTCTGTTGATAGATTGATTAATAAAACATGCACACAGCATTTAACCAATGCCAGTTTGACCAGTATTAACTGATTCTATTGCCAGCTGACAATATTACTACGCATCGTTGTACTTCTTTGACATTGATGCCTTTGCTAGTGAAGGATCAAATGACAGAATTGCGAGGAGGAGCTACGACGGCAAACAAGATGGCTGCTTAGGCTCCTGGCTCCGCCGACCTCCGTATCCCGCCGCAAGATCCTGCAAACTATCCTGATTTTACGCCCAGCCCCTGCGTGCATGAACAGTTCCTCGCTCTGAGGGTGAAATCCGGGAATTTTTATCGGACGGTTTCACGGAGTTACATCGAGTTTAAGATTGTGGCCTACTCCAGCGGTGAAGCCGGGGCCTCAAGTATCTGCATGGCCGGGTGGTAGTGCAACAACGGCTGAGAGACCCAGGCAGGGTCCGGTCGACCGTAGTGGAGGCTTCTTTTGCGCCCGATATTGGCAGTGATTGCTCTCTTTGCTCAGCACTGGTGGAGAGGTGACCTTGCTTGCTACGGACGGCAGGTGGGGGTTCCCGTCCCGCGAGTGATCGCGGCTGTGGAGAACTACGAGTTGCCGTCCACGCCTGCCCTCTTGTGATCCTTGTCTGTCCCCCCCGGGGACACCAACTCACTCGGGAGGTGATTGTGATCGGTCCCGGGCGTGAGACCATGGACCGAAATGTGTCTGAGCCGTCGCTGAGTTCATTGCTGGCAGAACTCGGGGTGTTTCAATCGCAAGTAACTGTTTCAATGAATAAAATTGATGCAAGCCTATCTGAGATGCTGCTTATTGTGCCGGACCCTGCCCCACTGTTAGAACTACCATCTGTAGCCATTCAAGCAGCGGCCATTTTGACTCACAGCGAGGACCCCGTGGGGATGCGAGTATTGGAATCCTCTGATGAAGCACTGGAAGAAGGTGTCCTAGAGGTCGTGAGTGTGCCACCGCATCTTCCACCGTTATTGACTTTTGAGGTATTGACTGGCTTCCTACCCCCGGAGACATGTGTGGTGGACTCTTTTTTCATCTTGTGGTCGTCTCCCACCCTTTTGGAAACGCTGCGACCCCGGGGCAAGGAACATCGGAACTATCTTGATGGGGGAGGGAGACTTCATGCACCTGAAGCTCCCGTGGATCTACTTGCTGCAAGTGGTAACGGACTGACTTTCGATGATTTCCCTCTCCTCTATGACTTGCTTGTATGCCTTTGGGTCTCGCTGGGGAGGGTTCGTGGGCTGGTCCGGAAGGGTCAGGGGTGAGAGTAGTCAACTCGGGCGGTTTGAAATGTTATTAGGACTGTTCGATTTGCAATGATTTGATTTAACAGGGTGGGCGGTGTGTCACGGTGCCCCCTAATTTCTCTCCTAAGGATCGCTTTACATCAATCTCTTTGCGATAGGGGGTATCTGTTTTTGGCGGGGGGGACTAAGGGGCTGGAGGCATGTTCTACTAGGCCCTCCTCCACTCTTTCTCTTTCTTTCCCTTCTTTTAGGGTTTTAGTTCTTTAGGGCGACAGGCACGCTGCTAGTGGGGTTAGGCTATAGCCATCGGCAGGGGTGCAGGGTGGGGGGTTGGACGGGGGTGGGGGGTTTATTTTGCCTTTCTTATTTTCTATGGCCTTTTTCTCCCTTCCCTCTCTTTCCTTTCGGGTCAGTCTCGTCTATGTTCTATTCTGCTTACACTGTGTTCTGGAATTTTGTGCTTAGGCTTCTTAGGTTAATCGAAAGTCCGGGTGGGCAGGCTCTGTGAACCGGCGCTTACAAAACTGTATTCTGTATTGTTGTTTGCTTCGATTCATAAGCATCGGCGCCAGGGTTCCTTATATTGTTGTTCCTGAACGTATATACCTGTCTCTTGACCTGTCCCCCATCTCCTTTAGCCTGATTGTATGACACCTGATCCGTTTAGTTATATAATATAAAATGAAACCTTTAGTATGTCCTGTGACCTATCCATTCATTTCAAGACAAACTTCATCCTGAATCACTGCCGGACCTCAGGGATGTCGGCTGATGAGCTGTGTTACACCGTGCTATGATTGGTTACACTTATGACTAGCGGCCGGCCCCTGCGGTTGTAGGCCCATACTTGTACTTTCATAATGTTGCAATAAAGGTTTTTTTTTTAAAAATGACAGAATGGCATGATTGTATTTAGTGACAGAACAACAAACTAAAGGCAGAATTGATATGTCAGACAAAGCTTTCATTGAAAGAGATGCAGATATAGTGTTGGATGGGTCATGTTTTAACCTACAAACTGGAGAAACTAGAGCAGCTTATGCTATAACTACAGTGCAAACAGTAGTAGAGATTAGATTAATATAACACAATTGTTAGCCCAAGCAATGGAAGTATTAGCACTTACCCAAGTGTGTGAATTAAGTACAGATTTGACAGTGAACATCTATCCTGGAAGCTAATATGCCGCTGAGGTTGTCTACGATTTTGGTAGGCTTTGGAAGGAAAAATGATTTCTGACCTCCAGTGGTACTACAATAAAACATGATACCTTAATTGTGCACCATCACAATGCATTGGCTTTGCCCAAGGCTTTACCAATTATTAATCGGGCTGCCCATCAGAAAGTTACAAATGATATAAGTTGAAGGTATAAATTGTGCTGATCAAACTGCTAAAGCTACTGCTTTAGCTGACACAATTACTATGTATGTGGCTAAACCAGAGCAAACGTTACAAGCAGAATGCAATATAAGCATGGATCTCCATTTGTTTCAACGGAATGTTACTGAAATAAAAGGTTGAATGGCAAAAGGACGTTATCACAGTTTATGGGAGTTGGTAGGGCCTAATGGAATGATTAGGTTGCCTAATGCTTTGGTGTGTAATTTGGCCCTTACTATTCATGGTTCTGCACATTTGAGACGCGATGCCATGTGTAGATCCTTTTCACAGTTCTGGTATAATAAGAACTTTCTAAAAAATGCTGAGACCATATGCCATAACTGTCTCCCTTGTGGACTGCTTAACAGTGGTAAGGGAACAGCCACAACATCAGGATACTTTCTAGCTCCCGAGGAGCCTTTTGAACATTCCCAAATTGACTTTGTGGAGTTCCCACCCACACATAAATTGCGGTATGCACTGGTGGTTGTCTATATGTTCTCTGACTGGATTGAGGCCTACACTACGAAGAAGACTGATGCACATACAGTGGCTTAATGTTTGTTGACGGAACTGATCACAAGATTCGGGGTCCCACACACGATTTCATCAGATAATCGTCCACATTTTGTAAATATAGTGGCAAAGTGGGTACGTGAGACCCTGGCGATAAAGCAAATCTACTGTGTGTATAATCTGTAGGTTGCGGGCACAGTTGGGAAGAGGAATGGCATTCTTACAGCAAAGATATGTGCAGAGACTGAACTGACTTGGGTAGATGCATTACCAATAGGACTACTAAGTATGCGCAGCACTCCGAATGTCACCCCTAAATTGAGCTCTCATGAGATTGTGCTAGGCAGATTAATGGCTATATGAGGGGCTCCCCAAGGAAATGCTATTGTACACATTGGTGATGCAATGCTGAGAGACCTTTTGTCTTCAGCAAGGAGGAAGGGCCCCACCCACATCCTGCTGGTTACTAGCACAGCTGTGAAATTCTGGGGACATAAAAACTGGATACAGGTCAGCCACATGAAGAGAGCACCTGCACCAAAATGTCAAGAACAGACAGAGCGCATATCAGATCTACTGCAAGCAGTGCATACTGACAAGCCCAGATATAACTTGCGTCCAAGACCTACATAACAATCTCTTAGGTCCAAATAAGCCTAGAATGACTCCTTGTGATTGTGAGGAGTGTGGTGAATAGAGGTAAACAAAATCCAACACCAAGCATGTCGTCAACATATAATAAAAAATATTGAAAACAAGGATATACAATTAAGGAGAGACACAACAATGGCGCTCAAAAAGATACTATTCAGTTTCCTTTCTTTCTTTTTTTTTTTTTTTTTTGTGTCCTCATTTGCCTTTTCTTCAATAAGGAGCATACCAACCACCTTGCACGGCTTGTAGACGTGATTTGGTATAGTGGTAGTAGAGATGTCCCGTAAGAAGAATTACAGATGTTTTTTTACTCAATCTAGGTATCTTTCAACCTGTAGGACCTTTAACGTGACTTGACTGACCCTGGTCCAGGAGTATAAGAGGCATAATCATTGGACCCGGGAAAAAAAAAAAAAAAAAAAAAACCCGGGTTTATCTCCAGTTAATTAAAAGGTTCCAAAAAACCATATGCCTCTTACTAGTTGTTCTTTTAAGGTCCATTTTAGATGTTTCATATAAGGAGGAAAGCCACCGAGAGTGTAATGGAGGTGTTTTCTCTACCCAATTTATACAAATTTGTCTTCTCGCCAGTAAAATTGCGTAGAAGAGAAAGGACCTTGCCAATCCTTTGATGTTATCTTCCAATCCAAAAATGACGAGAGAAAGGGTTATTTCTAAAGATGTATTTAAGATAGAATTTAAAGTTTCCTTCACATTGATCCAAAATTTCTGGATGTCTGGACATTCAAAAAACATATGTATGTCACAGGCCCCTGGCCAATTGCATTTATTACATTTTTTATTTGGTAAGAATTTAGATAGTTTTAGTGGGGTTATATATTCACGATGTATAGAGAATAGATGGTTTCGTCTTAGCCATGAAGGCTTTACTGTTTTGTATAGTAGAGAAAAAGAATTTTGCCATCTTTCCGCACATAAGGTACCAATTGCCGTTCTCCATAGATCGTCTGGGAGTTGAAATTCCCCATCAATTTCCTCCAACAACTGCCAATACCAGGTAGTTACCTCCTTTCCCCCCATAGCTCTTTCCACCAAGTTTTGTTCTGTTAAGCTTGTTTTCCCTAGGTTCGCATCAGTACGAATCTGAGATCTCACCCAACTATTTAGTTGAATATATTTAAATCTTGACAGCCCTACACCAACCAGTTCGTATAACTCGTCCCCGGTTATAAGGCTGCCTTCTTTGAGTAGTTGACCCCATCTTATAATACCTGATTGTTCAATTATGGTGGAAAGACTATCCCTCAGACAAAGTGGCAATCCTGGTGAATCCCAAATGGGGGCGTAGTTGGAATAATATGAGAGACCCAGTTTCTTTCTGATGTTGTACCATATTTCTGCCCATGATTGTACGATTTTTAATTTAATGTTTTTGAAGTATTTCTGACATCCAAATTTAAACATAAAACTATCCGATGTTAGATTAGCCCCGATTAGCATAGCCTTATAAATGGAGTCAGTTGCAAGATTAGATGGCATCTTTAAAAGCATTCTTAAGTGTGATAATTGGAATGCCCATGAATAATACAGTAGATCTGGCAGTGCAAGGCCTCCTTTCTCTCTCCTTCTCCTTAACTTTTTCCACGCAGTTCTTGTGGTTTTGTAGTTCCATATGAAGGAGTTTATTTCTCTTTGTGAATTTTCAATCATTTTTGAGTCAAAGGCAGTAGGAATAGAATTAAAAACAAAGGTGAATTTTGGGAGGATACACATTTTAACCAGGTTCACCCTACCTATAGTAGAGAGTGGAAGATGTGACCAAGATTTTAAAAGTTTTTTGGTCTCAGTGTGTATCTTTTCCAAATTAATATGCCCAATTCTCGCCACGTCTTGAGTTATTCTAATTCCCAAATAGCGCATCGATGTGGATATTTTTGCCCCCAGCTGGATATTGGGTATGTTCCAAACCATTATCTCACTTTTGGTGGAATTGATGTCGTATCCCGATATTCTTCCAAATTCTTCTGCCCGGTGGATAACTACTGGGTATGCTCTAGCTGGATCTGATGTAAAAATAATGATATCGTCAGCATACATTGCTACTCGCCTTTCCCACTCTCCAAAGCTAAAGGATGGAATATTAGCCTTGTCCCTTAAAAGCTGAGCGAACGGTTCAATATAAAGATTAAATAGGAGAGGGGAAAGCGGGCAGCCCTGTCTTGTGCCTCTAGTTATATCAAATGGTTTGGTTAGAGATCCGTTAACCAGTAACCTGGCAGAAGCAGTACTATATAGCTGTTTAATTATCCTACGAAAATTCTCCCCAAAGTTGAATTTTTTCAAAACAGCGTTAAGATATAGCCAGTTAACCCTGTCAAATGCTTTCGTTGCGTCTAGGGTTAATGTGGCCAATGGTAGAGAGAAAGCCGTAGCAATATCTATAGCTCCCACAGCTTCATATGTAAGCTCCGCTAGTTGTCTGCCCTTGATAAAACCTTTTTGGTCAGGATGAACGATTTTTCCAATGACACTAGCCAGTCTTGTAGATATTATAGTCGTGAAGAGTTTATAGTCATTATTAAGTAATGATATTGGTCTGTATGACCCACAGTCCAGTGTTGATTTCCCTGGTTTCGGGATGAGCACGATTGTAGCTTCTCCCCAGGTTTTTGGGGGCTGCTTCCCTTGTATCAATATGCCGTTGAAAAGTGACGTGAGCACTGGGGCTACTATATCTTCAAGAGTTCTATAAATTTCTCCAGGAAGTCCATCTGGACCAGCCGCCTTTCCTTTTTTAGAGTGGCGAATTGCTTTCTTGACCTCGTCTTCAGTGATCTCAGCCTCCAAAAGGTTGCTCTGGCTTATTGATAGAGCCGGGAGGTTTATGGCTTCTAGCCAACTATCCCTTGCTTGCTGATCGTTAGGGAGATTCTCTTTATAAATCTCCTCAAAGAAATCAAAGAAGGCTCTTCCTATCTCTGAGCTAGTGGATCTTGTTTCTGCTTCTCCAGGTATCTTAATTTCTCTGATGTAATTGAGGTTTTTTTACGCTCTTATTTTCCACGCTAGTACCTTCCCTGCAGCTTCTCCAAATTCAAATTGAGAGGATTTACTTGCTTCCCATCTTTTATTTATTCTTTCCTGTAAAGTGATTTCTAATTGAGATTTCAATTCAGCCATTTTTTCATGATCATCAGATGTTGTTAGAGACGGATCGATCTTAGGTTCCAAAAGTTTCATTTCCTGTTCTAGGTTTTTTATTTTCTGAATATATATTTTCCGCCTATAGGAGGCTCTGTTAGTGATCTGCCCCCTTAGAAAGGCTTTAAAGGTTTCCCAGACAGCTGTTGGACCTGCGGAGTCTTTATTTATATCGAAGAAGACTAAAGATTCAATTGAGAGAAAATGGACTTCTTCATCCTCTAACAGCAGTGTCCGATCAAAAGACCAAGATGGGTGGTTAGCCAGATTACTAGATTTTAAAGCGAATTTTATTGTAGAGTGATCTGAGAGGTGTGATGGTATATAGTCGATCGACTCTACTATATCGTTTAGACAATAACTAAAAAAGACATAGTCGATTCTAGATTTATGTTTGAATCAGCTGTTTCTCAAAGACACACCGGATTTGTTGCCGGCGCGTTCTCTCCATATATCCGCCAGACCCAGGTATGTCATAATGTTTTTAAGAGTATTTCTAGATCTGACAGAAGTAGAGATTCTAGATTTAGTAGATTTGTCTAGTTTAGGATCTAAAACAATGTTGAAGTCTCCCATCCAAATTATTGGTTCCTGTACTGATATTAATTGCTCTCTTACAGCGTCCAAATGTGATGGATCATCTGAGTTAGGGCCATAATAGCCTACCAATGTCCTCATTTGTCCATCAAGAGAGACTCTAACTATTAGCCACCTCCCTGTATTATCTTCTTTATAATCTTGTATTTGCGCTTTTGCAGATTTTTTGAATATAAATATTACTCCTCTTATATTTGCATTATGGTCTGTGGAACAACATTTATCTATCCACCTTTGTTTTTTCATTACATTAACTGCCTCTGACTTAAGAAGGTGTGTTTCCTGCAATACAATGACCTGAGCCTGAGAGTCCCTTAGATATTGGAAAATACGCTCTCTTCTCCCTCTCACGCGCAGGCCATTTACGTTCCAGGACATATAATTAACTGTTGTCATGTTTTATTTTTGTTTCTTTATGGCATCTTTCTTCCATCACTTTCTTTAAAGCTTTCTCTTGTTATGCTTGTTATTGTTTTGTGCTGCCCCTTTTCTTCCAATTGTGATATATGCAATAATGGCCCCTACTGGTAAATAGGAAATTCAATTTGTAACAACTGTTGCCCCTAAAATAGATTTACACCAGTATCATCATCATGAGGATTATAGGGACAATGTTGCAATACAACTTATGAATGCATACCATAAAGAAATTAAAGTTTCAGACTGCTGGATATGTATGCAGATGTCTGCCAAGGTGAAAAAGGGTTCCCCTTTGTTACATATGCCTCTACCATTTACTAATTCATGCTATGCTTTTTTATTCTTATTTAAGACCCTTTTTTTGGGAGGAGGAGATTTTTATGAAGCGCAAACTCGACCCAAAGGTATCAGAGAGCTTTACCTCAGCGGCAGTTGCATTATAGATAGACCATATTCATTTTGTTAGACACAGGGAGATGAAGTGATTTGCTGAGAATCACAGGATGTTGAGCATTAATGCCGAGACTCAAACTGGTTTCCCACCTACAAAGTTGATTGCACTAGCTGTTAGGCTAGATCCTATCCCTTACTTTTGGGATAGAGCGTAGAAGAATTAGACCATCCATGATAAAATTATCAGAATATAATAGACATGTTACTATAACCTTTGGTTGTACAGAATGAACTATGTGTGGAAATAAGGAAGAACACCTAATAATAAATACAACACATCATAGCAAATTTCTGGATTTAATATAGATTGGTACATCCCCTCCTGTCCAGGTACCTCTGGGATTAAGCCAGAGATTAAAAGTAAGTATCTGTTTAGTGGACAAAAGAAGAGAAGAAGTGAGAGAAAGTGAATGTGAACTTTAACATAAGCAACACCTCTTTCTTAGGCTATTCCATGTATCTGAGAAAACAAATGTATTTTAGATGTGGGGAAAGTGCATACACCTGGTTGGCCAAAGATTGGGAGGTTCCTGTAAAATAGGATGGGTATTCCCTACCATTCAAGCCCAACCAAAACGAAACACATACGAAAAGGTGCATTGGTAAACCCTAATTCCTTACTTAGGGTAAAGAGACAAATAGATCAGACTGATACAGCATTACAAGAAGTCAGCCATCTAGGAAAATGGATAATACAGATGCTTGGAGTAGCCCTTAATGCCAGACAAATAAGACAATTGGGTAGATTACTGGAGGCAACTATAAATTAACCTAACGCTAGAGGACCGTGGGTCTACAAAACTGGTTGGCTTTAGACATGGTATTAGCTGAGAAGGTGGAGTTTGTAAGATGATTAAAACGGATTGTTGCCTTTACATTCCAGATAATGCACCAAGTGTGTATAAGGTTATGCAAGATTTGCATGATATTAAGCATCAAGTGCATGAGGCAACCAAACAGGATGATTTGGGTTCCTACATTGAGTTCATGTCTATTGAAAGGACTATTTATTTGCTTGGCATTATTCCCAACAGTATGTATTATCATGAATATACTACCTGCATAAATCTCAGCATGTATCCCTAAGCCTTGTGTTACTGCAAGTAACGCTATGGTTATAAACCCCGATCAGCATGAAATGACGCAAATGATGCAGATATAGAGTGAATGCCCATGTAAATGGGGAATTCATGCTTGATCTGTCGGAGGCTTTCGACACCGTCCCCCATGAGGGTCTCCTCGCCAGACTCTATGAGATCGGTCTGAGGGGGACGGTGCTCAGCTGGTTTAGATCTTTCCTAGCTGACCGCCGACAAACGGTCTGGGCCTCCCCGATTTCCGCCGAGATGCCGCCACTGGGAGTCGGAGTCCCTCAGGGCTCCGTGCTGAGCCCGACTCTCTTTAACATCTTTATGACCCCTCTGGCGACATTGGTGGAGTCATTCGGGGCCCAGATCGTATCTTACGCCGACGATACCCAACTCCTCTTTTCATGTCAGAAAGGAGAAGATTTCGAAGGAGAGAGTATCCCTGAGTGCCTTGGGGCTGTTTTTAAATGGTTCCAGCTAAACAGCCTCAAGTGCAACTCAGATAAATCTGAGATACTCTTCTTCGGCTGCTTATCTGACCCAGAGTGGCATGAATGGTGGCCTGCTGACATGTTCCCTCCAGCACACTCGTCCCAGATAGCTAAGAATCTGGGAAATAAGATCGACAACGGGCTGACATTAAAATCCCAGGTTCTGGCTCTCTCGGGAACCTGCTTTGGCCTCCTCAAGATGCTCCGGAAGTTCTTCCACTTGCTCTCGGAAGAGCACAGGAGGACTACGGTCCAGGCATTAATCGGCTCAAGATTGGATTATTCCAACATCCTATATCTTGGACTACCGGAGTATCTCCTGCAACGCTTGCAGGTGGTGCAGAACGCGGCTGCGCAGCTATCTTTGGCCTCCACAGACGTGCCAGAGTATCAAGCCTATTGCAGTCGCTCCATTGGCTGCCCATCCGGAAGCGGATAGAGTTTAAGGCCTTGACACTGGCCCATAAGGCCCTGTATGCCACGGGAGCCCAGTATCTCCAAAGGAGACTTGCCTTTTACCACCCGGCTCGCTCTCTGAGATCTGAGTCTCTGTCTTTAGCTGTAGTTCCCCGAGTAAAAAAGGCTCGCATTGGAGGCCGCTCTTTCAGGCTGAGAGCACCGCAGCTTTGGAACTCTCTTCCACTGTCACTGCTTAGTACATCCAATCTACTGGCCTTCAGGAAGGGCCTTAAAACATGGCTCTTTGCCCGATAGTGTCCTTTTTTTTCCAGTGCTGGATTTCTCTACTCTCTGCAGTAGTTCTGTTTTATGTTGTAGATGTCTGTCTTTTCCAATCACTAATTAAAGCGCCGGGACACTCCTTTGGAGTAGTCGTGCGTTATAGAAGACCAACCTAACATCTAACATCTAACATCTGTCTGAAATCCTCCTGTGACAGCTGCATTTCTCAAAGTCTACTGTGCTTTAAGACAATTGTTTGTTGAGAGCATTGTTTTCCACTATTTCCTATGTTACTACAAATGTATATAAGCTGAACACGTTTTTAGCTGAAGCAGACTCTCTGGTGAATGCTCAGAGACTCCACTACTGCAGCAGAAGCAGGATATAATGGTACTGGAGATTCTCCATTGCTGAACCCTCTGTTATTTGAAGACTACACTTCAAGTTTAACAGGTGTCACTAATTCTGAAAGCTGAATTACCTCTGAAGTGCATATTCCTTCTGATCTATGACCTTCGTATTCCTTGTGCAGAGCTTCGCCATTGGATTTGTTTTCTCCTCTGAATCTATTTTAAGCTGGGCAGCTATGTTGCCAACATTCACTGTGCTTTCTTTACCCTTCAACTTCTCCTTGTCAGACACCTTATACACCCTCTCTACTGTGGACTGTAGGTCATGATTGTATGGTCTATTGGCTGTGGAGACCATGCCTATCAAGGACTGAGCACAGTAAAAGTCTCAGGTTATGTCTGCATTACCAGAGCAAAGGCCAAATCCCCTCAGTTGCAACGGTGGGTCCCTGCAATGTATTCCTTCTTTTTAGCTATTCTGCTCGGAGGAGGCCTCTATAAAAGATCGTTGTAGGGCAATTTAGAAGCATCGTATATCAATAATATGCTGTTGTAAAGAAGACACGGATCTACTTTTAAAGGTATACCTTGTAACGTTAGGGCTCCTCCTTTCATTTACTTTCAGGCTCATTGGGTCCTGAACTAGTTGTTTTTTTATGTATTTTTACAGGATCCTTAATATAATATCTATTGGTGTCTGTGGATACTTTTTCAACTTAACATAAAGAATCCTTGCCGCTATTTATATATCAGGTATGTGGACTCTTGACTTTATATGAGTCTGGTATTTGGTTATTGGGAATCTGATTGTTTCCTTCTTCCTTTCGCCACTTCCCGTTCTAGTTTTAGTATCATACACATGGATTAATAAAGAGTCATCTAAGAAATTCCACGCGTTCACCATAATCGCATGTGCCATAAACTGATTGATATCACTATGTGGTAAGAGCTATACGAATGAATTCTTTTAGTCTGAGTCATATCTTTTTTCCCCTCCAACCATGTATTTTCTTGTCAGTGCGGAATAAAGATACAACCCATGAGATCAGCATAATAGTAAGTTTTAGTGTGTCCTAAGACGCGATTTTTTATAAAACTGATCCGCCAACAATTTAAATTAGGTCAAATACTTTGGAAATAATTTTGATAAATGCCACATCCATTTGGCTGATATTTTACCTTCTATATGTCCTTCTATTGTGTATCCATGTGATATCTATTATTCGAGGAATCATTGTTGCCTATATAATTCACAGGTTGTACGAAAAAAGGTTTGCAGACTGAAATTTGATATTTTATACATTCTAGGAATTATACCTGTTGCGGCCATTAATTTGTCGAATTTCCGAGATCTACTTGATTGTTTCCTGTATACAAGTTCTGTAAACCCTCTTAAAACAGTGAGTTTAATACAATGTGTATGCATATAGTTAATGAATGTTTATATAGAAAGAAATTGTTAAATGATTATCGCTATGAACTGATAGAATTATCAAATATCTAACTATAACATTCCTATGCTATAACAAATATTGCTTGTGTTGATTTTCATTGTGTCAAGTATTGTACTTCCTCACATGTTCTTTAGTTTAGTTTTGAGTGTTGCACAATCTTGGTTTTTATGGCTTTATCAGTTCTGTCGTGGAAACAAGATAAGAGATGAAATAATTTGACAGCGAAAATGTCAGTTTTCATAAAATGTGGGTTTATTTTAACAAAAGATATATTTTTAATATGTGTTTTTATGTCCTGAATTAGCATTTGGAATATATTGTAATAGGCTGTCTCTTTCATATGTATGTTTCAGATATCCTGAAGAAGGCGTTGTCCACGCCGAAACGTGCGTCGAGTTTTACTCGCCACAGTGTTGTCTCTCTCTGATACCATTGATATTATTATTTTGTAGGGGTGTTTTTTACATGATTAAATAATAAATGTATGAATTGTATGTTTTTAACTATATTTTTACCATCATGCGGTGGTGGTTATGCCATTTACTTGTATGATTTTTATCTGTGTTCATTAAAATCATGATTAATTTTATTTTGATTCTCTATGTATGATTTTTCGCTGTTACTTTATATTACTTGTTTGCCCAATTGTTGACTGCCTAGGGTTTTTGTTCACACATTATTATCCCTGCCCTAGGAGTTCATTGACACCACTGTTCAGGGGGTCCTTGTTTTTTTCAATCCCTGCAATTTATATGCATTTAAAAGATGTCACGTGTCTCCTTAAGACTATCTTAGCAGGAACAAGCTAAAAATGGCAGAAAACCCCTCCTTGATAATATTGGGAATTCTTAAGTGTATTTAATAGTAAATGCAGAGGTAACAAGCTATGTACCAAAACTACCCAAATTTGGGTTGATAAGGAAACCAGCAAAAAAAGTATTTCAGAAAGAATAATCTAAAGTAATTCTGCTGAAGAAAAAGGGAATAGAAATTCAGGGACAAAACTGATATTTGGATGGTTGATGAAAGCAATAAAAATTGGAAAACAATGTGTTGCCATGCATCCTTCTCTGAAAAAAAACCTTCCTTATATGTGCTTTAAGAAGGGAACGACATCATAAAATGTAGGCTCTCACACTTTTGGATCAAGGATCATAGGGGATCAAATTGAGGAGAGGCGACCATCCTGAAAAAGCGTAAATAAAATGCTGAGCAACAGAAACAGTCTTCCTTGTGAAAAGCAGAAAGGGAAGGAAACAGGCCCCTGCGTTCAGTGAGTATCAAAGGTATACTCTCTTCCTCCAGACAGGCCTGAGGTCAAGAGAATGTCGCCACCTCTAATGAGTATTAAAGATCCGCTGTAGCACACATTCTGGCATTCAAGATGTAACAATGGCTAGCATTCGAACCCTATCATATGTCTAAGCTGGTGCAAGATTCAGTGGGACACCGTAGTGAAGTTGTTTGCAATAATACAGCACCATATGAACATAACATGATTCAATAAAAGGAATCCCAACTTACCTGTGGATTTGCATACTACAGAGTAAACCTTGTTGCAGGGCAGTGTCTTAGTGCCCACGCATTCAAGGTAGGCCACACACAATCAGTCCCCAATAACTGACGCAACACTCATGGATGTAGTTATGAGAGTGAGACGAAGTGCAGTCCACCCCCTTTTATTCTCACCCCTCCAGCCACGCCTGGCTTGAGGATGTGGTAGGTGTAAATTCTGTAGCACTCCTGTAAATAGGACCGCTAACCTGCTACATCCCTTCCCAACTCGATCTTGAAAGTCAAATGTTCATTTAAGGTGACATGCAAAGTCTTTGAGCCTTTGGCTGGACTGAGGGTTGGGGCAGAGTTTGTATCGCGGGTGTTGAGTGCGACTGGGTGGGTCATTAGTTGGAGAGCGGAGCTGTGCATCATCTGCTGAAATCCTGTCAACATCCGACCCTCCCTTGCCCACCGGGTCTGTGCTTTCTTCATTGATGTCTTCAAACCCCGGCCAGCCAGCTTTTTCCTCACCCTCAGCTTGGCTCAAGTGTTGAGATGAAACTTAAATCTTTTTGAACCATGAGACATTTCTGAATACCATCTCTTCCCTTTTTCTCGCATTCACCATGGTTCCATCATTTCTGGGGACTGCCCAGATCCTGGTCTCTAACGGAGTACTAAACTTCCACCCGGGCTTGCGATCCTTGATGAGAACTTGGTCTCCGAGCAGGAGAGAACTCACCTTTGCTCATTGCCTTTTGCTAGTGATGGCATTATGCTGCTTGCGGCATGCTTGGTTTTCTGGGTAGTATAAATAGAGGTGGGCACAGTGGAAATACATTTAACATTAAACACAACATTACCTGTAATAATTCAATTTGCTCAATTTATTTATATTACAAAAATATTCACATCGTATTTGGATTGGCAACAGTATCACATATTTATACTGCAGTCCTCCAGAGGGAAGGAGAGGAGTGCTCGAAGGTGTGCGCTACTGAGGGTTGTCAGAAAAGGAAACGTAATGTGCAAAATTTACATCAATTCGTGATCGTGACCTATCCAGCCACATTGAAGGCTAAACATACATAGAAAAACATAGTACTCCAAATGACACAGTAAATCGACTGCTGTTGTCTGTATGTGAAAAACAAATGAGAGCATTGATGTTTCGACCCTAAAAGTGTATGAAGAGAAATTGGATCCTTATTGAAGGGTCTTCATCAGGATGTTTGGAGACACCTAAGGGTAATTTAAAAATATTGTCCTTAATATTTCAGGTGATGGAAACCATAACAGTAATTATAAATTAAGGAAAGTCAATGTATGTACAATTAGTGCCACCCAGAAAAATTTGGTAGAGACACTTGAAATGGTGGGCCAGTAGCCTGCTATTGCAACGGAAGCGGACTCCAATAATTGGAAGAACAGCTTGATATGCTATAAATAACAAAAATGTTGGAAATTTATCCACAAATTATATTTGAATATAAACAAATCTATTCACTTGGACATGAAAAATCTAAACGTACCAAGTGGCCTGAACTGTGTTAAATAGACTTACTCAGTGTGAATTCTTAGTGATAGACGAAAAACTGAATGAAACCTCAATTAATCAAAAGCTCCAGAACGGATTAAATCCCAACAACATCTATGGAGGAAACACAAAGAGAGGTGATTGGCCTCAAGCGGCTCCTTAGATTAGAGACAAATAATATTCAAGGACAAGAACGGGGCTGAGTAATACATACCTCTGCGCTCGGTCAAAGTCAGCAGATGTCTGGCAGGCGGGGCTGCTACAACATCAGTTAAATACAGGCAGCTGAGCAGTCAACATGCACGCGGTAAAGTAGCATGTAAAGTGATCCACAGCTGGATGCTAGCAAAACCGCCCTGATGTTATCAGTGTCAGTGTGAAAAATGACGTATCATGAGACAGGAGAAGAAAAGGAATATCACATAATTCCGGGCTAAAATGTCAAAGAAAGGTGGGGGTTAAAATGAAATAAAACTATATTAAAGAAAATGGAGGCAATTGTTGTACCTTAAAATGGTGGACAACCTGGTCTTTGACCCCATACGCCAACTACTGGTCACTATAGACATAGTTTCTTTTAACACTAGCATCCCACAATTACCTGCTTTGGAAGTGATGGGCAAGGTGCTAGACGGGAGACCTCAGCCAGCCCGGGTTCCAACCAACTTCATCGTCAAGATCCTGGAGATAGCCATGATGAGAAACTTTTTCTTTTTCCAAGGTAATTACTTTCTGCAAACCAAGGGTGTCACCATGGACGCGAGCTTCGCACCTGACTGTGCCATTTTTTATGTGGACGATTTGAGAATGCATTTATCTATAGTGAGATCAATCCCTGCAGCGACCACATAACTTCCTGAAAACGCTACATAGATGACATACTGCTCATCTGGACAGGGAGTCCCACAGAATTGGAGACTTTTCATTCATGGCTGAACGAACGATCAACTCACATCAAGTTCACAATACATTCGGACCCCAAGTCAATTGACTTCTTGGACGTTTCCATCAAACCAGAGAATGATTAACTATACACAACCCTTTTTAGAAAGCCAACTGAGAGAAACATACTTTTGAGGTACAGCAGTCATTATCCCAGAGGTTTGAGGGACAAATATGGCAATGTACTACACTTAGGGGCATCAAAGAAAGGGCTGACTAAACTTCAGTCAGTACAAAATGTGGCTGCTTGTTTGGTACTAAGCCTCACTAGAAGAGCATCTACAAAGAAAGCCTTGGTAGATTTGCACTGGTTGCTGGCTGAGAAAAGAATCATGTTCAAGGCAATGTGCTATTGTCATTGAATACTGTTAAAATATATCCCACAATATCTATATTCTATAATAACTAAAGATTCTCCCAGCCGGAACCTAAGATCTAAAGGTAAGGAACTGGTAAATGTACAGAGAATTAACAAAGCAAGAATGGGGGCACGCTCATTCAGATACCTTGCTGCCAAACACGCTACCAGAGGATCTTAGAATGGAGCCTTGCAAAACCACGTTTCGCAGACACCTGAAGACTTGGTTATTCTCCTCAGCATATTAGAGCTCCCCAAGAACTTAGGTCCTATTACCGGAACCTGTTTCCCTCCTTTTTTAGTGAGTCTGTTTTAGCATAGGGACACACCGGTGGTGTAACCATGCGCTCTATAAATGGATTAAATTAAATTAAATTAAACTTGCCTTTCGGACAATTCTTGAGGATTTGTTGAAACTCCTCACACAAGGACAACTACTTTGAGGAATCTGAGGGGACTCCTCAACCATCTCGTTGAAAGGGGATATTTAATAAAGTTTTGTATAGCATGCAAGACCCAGGAGGGTATCAGAGCGCTTCACAGTTGAGGTAGGTAGGATAACAAAGTGTGACAAGCACAAACGTTACAAATAGGTTCAAAACAAACATTACCAATAGGTTCAAGACGAGAGCATGACAACCACATGATTCAGAGCATTTAAAAACAAGAACGGACAGATCCAATAATAGGCAATGTACACAGTACCAGTAGAATTATAGCCTGCCAACCCTATTAAACACCGGATTACACAAATGTAAAAGATAGCAATCAGGTAATGGGAGAGAGACATTCCATAAATAACATACAAAGTTGTGGAGTGGCCTGTTCACACTGTTAAACCCAGAAGTGTAACTGTGTACTGGACCATCATAGCATCAGCGAAGAGAGCAGTATTGAGGTAGTTGAACAGGACTTTATGGCAGGAATTTCAGCATTAGGATTTTTTTTCACTTCTTTTTTGAAAGAAGCAGTGGATGAGATTCGACAAACTTCCGGTGGAAGGGAATTCCAAATCTTCGGGCCATGCCCGAGAATGCTCTGTTACTCGTTCTCATTTTGTGGTAGATTTGAGATTTCAGGGGCAGTGAATTTGCACTTCGAGACGGACGGCCACCCCCTGATAATTCAGGTTTGTGAGCCAGATAGATGAGGGTCTTGAAGTGCAGGGCTTGTGAGTCAAGCAAGCGATCTTTAGTTGTATTCTAGCTTCATAAGGTAACCAGTTTAGGGATTTTAAGGCTGGGAATATGTGATCATTCTTTCTGTACCAGTAATCAACCTGGCTGTGGCATTAATGTAAGCTGTAAGTGGAACCAAGCTTTGTTTGGGGAGACCTCAGAGACTGGAACTGCCGTAGTTAAGCCTTGTCTATACTAAAGCTTGAACCACCCATTTGAAGTCTTCCTGTGGGAGGAATGGTTTCAGATTCCTTAGTAGTCTCATCTGGTGTTTAGCACCCTTGGTTGCATTGCTAATATGTTTCTGCATGTTCAGGTGCCTGTCTAGGGTGATTCCTAGAGATTTAGCAGACTTGATAATGTGCGGGAGCAGTTGAAGGTTGAAAGATGATGCATCCAGAGGTCAATCTTGGGGGCATGTTTAGGGGGAGCAATGAGGAGGACTTCTGTTTTGGAGGTGTTGAGCATGAGGTAGTGTTCAGTGAGCCAGTTTTGGGTGTTCATCAAGATGGAGTTGAGTGAAATGAAGTCTTCCAGGGAGGAGACTTTCAAATAAAATTGGATGTCATCTGTGTACATGTGAAAGAGAATTTCGCTGAGTTCAGGGCATTAGCTAAAGCTGGAGTTGGAATTAGCCTGGAAATCGGGGATAGATAAATCAACCCTAAGCAGATTACCCAATGTGGAAGCAAAAAGGAAATCCTTTTTTGAGGATTAAAAGTCACTTGCAAAACGTTGGCATAGTTGGACCATTATTAACTCTTTCACAACATTAAAACCTCTTGCATATCTTTCATCCCACTTTAGTGGTTACCTAAAAAAAGCATTCACAGCCTATCGGATGGGCATGCATGTCTCAAAGGACTTACTTCCATCCTGAAAACACTCCCACCAGACGGAGCATTGTCGACTCTGTGGGTACAAAACTGAAACCCTAACCCACCTTTTTTGTGTATGCCCGGCACTGACAGGACAGCGACGACGATATCTGAAATCCACTTTTAATGAGCTAAACATTCGCTCCTGCAGACATGCAGTTACAAGCTGGCTGGGAGGTCATCCACAATCCTGGCATGCCGAGGTGTCAAATTCATGGCCGAGGTGAGAAAATCCTTACAACAATTTGAGCAGGGGGAACATTGATGCGGAGGGCCATCGGGGATACCTTTACCCCAGGGACCCAAACAGGGATCACAAACAGAGCAGAGACTCTGAGACGGTCTGCGGAGTGCTCGTGGAAGTTGTTTTTAATTGTACTGTTTTCAATTTTATTAAGATCAAGAAGCCAAAACCACAGAAAAATGTTATAACCTTGTACTGTTATTATATCATGTGAATTTTGTAATAATTTTAATTAATTATGCAATAAATCTTTGACTTGACTTGAAATAAGGTAACCCGTTTAGGTATTTTAAGGCTGGGAATATGTGATCATTCTTTCTGTACCAGTAATCAACCTGGCTGTGGCATTAATGTAAGCTGTAAGTGGAACCAACCATTGTTTGGGGAGACCTCAGTGACTGGAACTGCCGTAGTCAAGCCTTGTCTATACTAAAGCTTGAAACACCCATTTGAAGTCTTCCTGTGGGAGGAATGGTTTCAGATTCCTTAGTAGTCTCATCTAGTGTTTAGCACCCTTGGTTGCATTGCTAATATGTTTCTGCATGTTCAGGTGCCTGTCTAGGGTGATTCCTAGAGATTTAGCAGACTTGAAAATGTGCAGGAGCAGTTGAAGGCTGAAAGATGATGCATCCAGAGGTCAATCTTGGGGGCATGTTTAGGGAGAGCAATGAGGAGGACTTCTGTTTTGGAGGTGTTGAGCATGAGGTAGTGTTCAGTGAGCCAGTTTTGGGTGTTCATCAAGATGGAGTTGAGTGAAGTGAAGTCTTCCAGGGAGGAGACTTTCAAATAAAATTGGATGTCATCTGTGTACATGTGAAAGAGAATTTCGCTGAGTTCAGGGCATTAGCTAAAGGTTCCATGAATAAATTGAAGAGTATTGCAGAAAGGGTGGACCCTTGTGGAACCCTCATCAAGGCTGTAGATGGCTGAGATAGGGATTGATTCACTTTGACTCTTTGAGATCTGTTGTGGAGAAAGGAAGAGAACCATTGCAAAACCACACCTGATAGACCCATCCAGTTTACTAGCGTGGAAAGTAATTTGTTGTGGTTAACAGTGTCGAAGGCAGAAGATAGGTCAAGGAGAATGAGGAGGCAGGATTCATTTTGTTCTAGCAACTTTAAAATATCATCAAGATGTGAGTGAATGCTGATTCTGTGCTGTGGCCTCTCCAAAAGCCTGATTGATGTTGATCCAGCAGTTGAAATTTCTGAATGTGAGCACAGAGTTGAGATTGCACACACTTATCTAAAGGTTTTGCCAGCGTGGGGATGTTTGAAAAAGGACAGAAGTTATTCAGATCAGAACTGTCTGTGTTTGTTTTTTTTAGAATGCAGGATACTTGCTCTACTGTTAGGCAGTCGGGTATCATGCCCCTCTGCATTGCCTGCTGTGCGCTCTATTTTCCGCTGTTATTATTTCACTGTTAATGTGATTTGCATTGCCTGCTGTGCGCCCTATTTTCCGCTATTATTATTTCACTGTTAATGTGATTTGCATTGCCTGCTGTGCGCCCTATTTTCCGCTGTTATTATTTCACTATTGGTGTAATTTACATTGTCTGGTGTGCGCTCTGGTCACCGCATTGCTTATTTCACTGTCTGCCAGCGCGACTTGCCGACCTGTAAAGCGCATTCCCCCCAAGCGCCCTCCATTTTGTTGTTGTTGTGCTTCTACCTAGCCCGCCCCGCCTCCCAGCTAAGACGCCCTCCCACAGACTACTTCAGCGCTCCGTTACCTGGAAGCGCTGTGACTCACTCGACGCTTGCCAGCTGAGTGGTCGCTCCCTTGAGCAGCGGTATCGTTGCTTAGCGCTTCCCTCCTCAAACTGTGTCCTCTGCATTGCCTGCTGTGCGCTCTATTTTCCGCTGTTATTATTTCACTGTTAATGTGATTTGCATTGCCTGCTGTGCGCCCTATTTTCCGCTATTATTATTTCACTGTTAATGTGATTTGCATTGCCTGCTGTGCGCCCTATTTTCCGCTGTTATTATTTCACTATTGGTGTAATTTACATTGTCTGGTGTGCGCTCTGGTCACCGCATTGCTTATTTCACTGTCTGCCAGCGCGACTTGCCGACCTGTAAAGCGCATTCCCCCCAAGCGCCCTCCATTTTGTTGTTGTTGTGCTTCTACCTAGCCCGCCCCGCCTCCCAGCTAAGACGCCCTCCCACAGACTACTTCAGCGCTCCGTTACCTGGAAGCGCTGTGACTCACTCGACGCTTGCCAGCTGAGTGGTCGCTCCCTTGAGCAGCGGTATCGTTGCTTAGCGCTTCCCTCCTCAAACTGTGTCCTCTGCATTGCCTGCTGTGCGCTCTATTTTCCGCTGTTATTATTTCACTGTTAATGTGATTTGCATTGC
This sequence comes from Lissotriton vulgaris, assembly GCF_964263255.1. Lineage (NCBI taxonomy): Eukaryota > Metazoa > Chordata > Amphibia > Caudata > Salamandridae > Lissotriton > Lissotriton vulgaris. The sequence goes on from NC_141687.1 coordinate 1,849,360,948, forward strand.
CTGCTGTGCGCCCTATTTTCCGCTATTATTATTTCACTGTTAATGTGATTTGCATTGCCTGCTGTGCGCCCTATTTTCCGCTGTTATTATTTCACTATTGGTGTAATTTACATTGTCTGGTGTGCGCTCTGGTCACCGCATTGCTTATTTCACTGTCTGCCAGCGCGACTTGCCGACCTGTAAAGCGCATTCCCCCCAAGCGCCCTCCATTTTGTTGTTGTTGTGCTTCTACCTAGCCCGCCCCGCCTCCCAGCTAAGACGCCCTCCCACAGACTACTTCAGCGCTCCGTTACCTGGAAACGCTGTGACTCACTCGACGCTTGCCAGCTGAGTGGTCGCTCCCTTGAGCAGCGGTATCGTTGCTTAGCGCTTCCCTCCTCAAACTGTGTCCTCTGCATTGCCTGCTGTGCGCTCTATTTTCCGCTGTTATTATTTCACTGTTAATGTGATTTGCATTGCCTGCTGTGCGCCCTATTTTCCGCTATTATTATTTCACTGTTAATGTGATTTGCATTGCCTGCTGTGCGCCCTATTTTCCGCTGTTATTATTTCACTATTGGTGTAATTTACATTGTCTGGTGTGCGCTCTGGTCACCGCATTGCTTATTTCACTGTCTGCCAGCGCGACTTGCCGACCTGTAAAGCGCATTCCCCCCAAGCGCCCTCCATTTTGTTGTTGTTGTGCTTCTACCTAGCCCGTCCCGCCTCCCAGCTAAGACGCCCTCCCACAGACTACTTCAGCGCTCCGTTACCTGGAAGCGCTGTGACTCACTCGACGCTTGCCAGCTGAGTGGTCGCTCCCTTGAGCAGCGGTATCGTTGCTTAGCGCTTCCCTCCTCAAACTGTGTCCTCTGCATTGCCTGCTGTGCGCTCTATTTTCCGCTGTTATTATTTCACTGTTAATGTGATTTGCATTGCCTGCTGTGCGCCCTATTTTCCGCTATTATTATTTCACTGTTAATGTGATTTGCATTGCCTGCTGTGCGCCCTATTTTCCGCTGTTATTATTTCACTATTGGTGTAATTTACATTGTCTGGTGTGCGCTCTGGTCACCGCATTGCTTATTTCACTGTCTGCCAGCGCGACTTGCCGACCTGTAAAGCGCATTCCCCCCAAGCGCCCTCCATTTTGTTGTTGTTGTGCTTCTACCTAGCCCGCCCCGCCTCCCAGCTAAGACGCCCTCGCCCCTCCCCTTCCACTATCCATATATGACAGTAGTTCCCACGCGCAGCGTGTACGCGCAGCGTCCGCGCCCAACCCGCGCCGAAGGTGCGCCAAAGGTAAGCCCGTCTACGCCCGTCCGCGCCTGGACCGCGCCCAGCGCCAGACCCCCTGCCCCTCGCGCTACCCATCCCCCCCGCATCACCTACGATGCCGCCACCCTCCTAGCCCTTAACCCCGGTCGTGCCCCCACCTGCGTCCAAGCCGCTCCTGGACGCACCCATGGACCATTCTCATGCTACTCTTGCAAATTCAGCGGCACCAACAACATCTCCGCTACGACCACAACACAGATCCCCGACCCCAACCACCTAGAATGCATCCTTCTCAACACCCGCTCGATACACAGACACGCCATTGACCTTTGGAACCTACTAGACACCATCTCTCCGGACGTCGCCTTCCTAACGGAAACATGGATGAACGCTTCCTCCGCCCCTGACATCGCCATCGCTATCCCTGATGACTATAAGATCACACACAAGGACCGCACCGACCATACAGGAGGTGGAATCGCTATCGTCCATAAGAAATCAATCCGCATTTCAACCAGCTCGGACGCCAACCTCGCCAACTCCGAACACCTTCACTTCCAGATCCACATCGACGCCAAGACCACACTCAGAGGCACCCTCCTCTACAGACCACCAGGACCACGCGCAAAATTCAGTGAAGAAATCACGGACTTCATCACCCCACACGCGCTCCCCTCCAAAGACTATATCCTTCTGGGAGACCTCAACTTCCACCTTGAAAAGATCAACGACCGCAACACCGCCACCCTCTTGGACAACCTCGCCAACCTCGGACTTAAACAACTGGTCACTTCCCCCACCCACATCGCAGGCCACACTCTCGACCCCATCTTCACCTCCAGCAACCATGTCTCCTTCAGCCACACTACGAATCTCCTCTGGACTGACCACAGCTGCGTTCACTTCACCTACAACAAGCCGAAACCCATCATCCACCTACAACCAACTCTACAAAGAAACTGGAACAAAATCACCACAGAGCAGATCTCCACATCGCTCCTTCAAACCTCCCCAGCCCTCTCCTCTAACACCAACGAAGCCGCCTCCAACCTCACCCTTTGGTTATCCAACACCGCAGACAACTTAGCACCTCTGAAAAAACGTCAACACAAACTTGGCAACAAGAAGGCCTCATGGTTCAACGACGACCTCAAGAAGTCCAAGAAACTGTGCCGCTCCCTTGAAAATGCCTGGAAAAAGGACCCATCCACCAGCAAGAAGGACGCCTTCAAAAGCGCCATCCGCACTCACCACCAAATGATCCGAAAAGCCAAGAAAACAGCATTCAAAGATCGACTTGACAACAACGCCCACAACAGCAAGGAACTGTTCAACATCGTCAAGGAATTTTCCAACCCCTCGGCCAACTCTAACGACATCACCCCCTCCCAAACCCTCTGCGACTCCCTAGCCTCTTTTTTCCACAACAAGATTGCTGACATCCACAACAGCTTCGACAACCAACCTGGAAACCAACCCACCCTTCCATCAGCTGACCATCTTCCCCCCGTTAACACCCTTAACGCCTGGAACCCAATCTCCACTGAGGACACCATCCGCCTGATGAATTCCATCCACTCTGGATCCCCCACAGAACCATGCCCTCACCACATCTTCAACAAAGCTGATTCCGTCATAGCTCCACACCTCCGAGACGTCATCAACTGCTCCTTCAACTCCGCCACCTTCCCGGAAAGCTGGAAACACGCTGAACTCACCGCCCTTCTGAAAAAACCCACAGCAGACCCCACCGAACTCAAAAATTACCGCCCCATCTCGCTTCTCCCATTCCCGGCCAAAGTCATCGAGAAAGCCGTCAACAACCAGCTCGCCGCCTTCCTCGAAGCCAACAAATCACTCGACCCCTCACAATCTGGCTTCCGAGCAAAACACAGCACTGAGACCGCCCTCATCGCAGCAACAGACGACATTCGAACTCTACTGGACAATGGAGACACAGTCGCCCTCATCCTCCTCGACCTCTCTGCAGCATTCGACACAGTCTGCCACAGCACCCTTCTACAACGCCTCAATAACATCGGAATCCAAGGAAAAGCACTTGAATAGATCACCTCGTTCCTCACCGGAAGAACCCAGAGAGTCCGCCTTCCTCCATTCAAGTCCGAGGCCTCTGAAGTCATCTGCGGCGTGCCTCAAGGATCATCACTCAGTCCCACCCTCTTCAACGTATACATGAGCCCCCTCGCGGCCATCGCCCGCCAACACAACCTCAACATCATCTCTTACGCGGACGACACTCAACTGATCCTTTCTCTCACCAAGGACCCCAGCACTGCCAAAACTAACCTACACGAAGGAATGAAAGAAGTCGCTGAATGGATGAAACAAAGCCGTCTGAAACTGAACTCAGATAAAACAGAAGTCCTCATCTTAGGCACATCCCCCTCTGCCTGGGACGACTCCTGGTGGCCGGAAGCCCTCGGAAAAGCACCCATTCCGACAGACCACGCACGGAACCTTGGCGTCATCCTGGACTCTTCACTCTCAATGAACAGACAAGTCAACGCCGTATCCTCTTCCTGCTTCAACATTCTTCGCATGCTCAGAAAAACATTTCGCTGGATCCCCTCCGAAACAAGGAAAACAGTCACCCACGCCTTGGTCACGAGCCGACTGGACTACGGAAACACCCTCTACGCAGGTACCACCGCTAAACTCCAGAAGAAACTCCAACGAATCCAAAACGCCTCAGCCAGGCTCATATTAGACATCCCACGCAACGAACACATCTCCGATCACCTTAAAGACCTCCACTGGCTACCCGTCAATAAAAGGATCACCTTCCGACTGCTTACCCACGCACACAAATCACTCTACGACATCGGACCAGACTGCCTCAACTCTCGACTGTCCTTCTACACCCCCTCCCGCCAACTACGCTCTTCCAGCCAAGCCTTCGCCAATGTACCTCGCATCAACAAGACCACCATGGGAGGCAGATCCTTCTCATACCTGGCTGCTAAAACATGGAACTCACTCCCCGCTTACCTCCGCCTCACCCAGAACCACCTAGCGTTCAGAAAGCAGCTTAAAACGTGGATATTTGACAAATAATCCTCCTACCCTTCCTAAGCGCCTTGAAACCCTCTGGGTATGTAGTGCGCTATACAAATTTTATGACTTGACTTAACAATCTTTGTCCAAATGGGAAAGATGGCAGCTTTCATTTCTTTGAATATGGGGGGAGGTAGAGGGTCACTGAAGTGGTTGGATGGTTTGATCGCAAGAGTGTTGTAGATGTCATTTTCACTGAGGGGTGTAAAGGTGTGCCAGAGGCATTGTTCTTGGGACTAGTACCAAGGAGGACGGGTAGTTCCTGGTGGTTAGGTGGAGCAGTGCGTCCTGAAATTAGGAGAAGAGCCTTTTATGATTCTAGAACTATATTGATGCTTGACGTTTTTTCGACAAAGAAGGTGGCCAATTCATCGCAAGTAGGAGTACCTTCACCAGGGTCAGTGCAGATTGGCGCCTTGATCGATTGTTGATTAACAATTTTAAATAGTTTCTTGGGGCGATTTATGGCTCGATTAATTTGAGATCTGAAGAAGTCGGCTTTAGCACTCTTGATTTTTTTCTTGTATGAACCCCTGATAGCTCTAAGGAGGGTTAGGTGTTCAGTCATTCAGGATCTTTCCACTGACCTTAGATTACAGCATTCCAAGTTAAGGTTGTCGTTGAAACATGGTTTGGAAATTTTAGGAGGCATTTTTTTGTTGTAGTGGGCTATATCGTCCATGATACCAGAGATAGAGGCATTATAGAAATCTGTGAGGACATGAACATCTTTCATTTCTGAATGAGGAGACCAGGCTTTTAAACAGCAGATTGCTAGCTCTTCAGTGTTATTATTGCTAAGGTTCCTTATCAATTGCTTAATTTTCTTGGGTTGAATGCCCTTTACTAACACCTCCCTGTTAAAGAACAAGAAGATGTAATAGTGGTCGGACCAGTCGCAAGGGATAATGGAGTCCAATGTGATAGTGTTACCTTTGGATATGATGAGATCCAGAGTTTCTCCCTTACTGTGAGTTGAGCTATCACAAAATAGAGTCAGCTCATGATCCAATAGGACAGATTTAAGACAGTTCACGGGGTGATCGTTAAGGTTAGACCAGTGGAGGTGGAAGTCTTCCAGGAAGATTTGGTATACGAGAGGGTCATCATTGGATGAGATGATTTCCATTAAATGCTCTATGAAGGAAAGATTGTCACCAGGCGGGTGGTAGAATATGTGTAATTTATAGATATGGCGGTTTTTCTTAGTAATGTTGATGCAGAGATATTCGCTTGAGGATAGAGGGGAGGAATCAGATTGGGAAAACGAGAATGTATTTCTGTGTATACAGGCTATTCTTCCACCCTGTTTTAACTTTCTGCCCATATAAATTATGTCATGGCTAGGTGGGATTAGAAGGTCGAGTATAGATGTGGAGGAGTTGTTTAACTAAGTTTCTGTGAGGATAATGATGTCAAGCTCATTGTTTAGGATGGGATCATAGATGTCGGAGGCATGTTTATTGGCTGATCTGAAATTGAGTAGAGCGCATTTCATTTGGTAAGTAGAGTGAGGGGCAGATTCTGGGAGGATATTGATGCGTTGAAGGTTGTCAATAATTATGCCTCCCAGACTGTGGGATGGTTCTCTGTAAGGGTTAGCTTGGATTTGGCCTGTTTGGGACTTGTTAGGTGATTGGGAGTAGGATAGGAGTAGCTCAAGGATCTCAATGGATGAGAGGATAGCTTTCAGTTGTCTGGGGCTGGAAGAGGTATTCGGGAGAGGTAAAGTTTTCCAAGTATGGTGAAAAGTGTGCATGGCCAGTGGAGGAGCTGCTCCCTCCATGATGATGGGACGATTCTCTATAGTGCAAAGGGATCTGAGTAGAGGGAGGTGTTCAATAGTGATGTCTTTCAATTCCTGAAATTCCTTTGTGAGAAGGTGCAGGTGGCTAGATATCTCATCCAGATGCACAGCTCAATCGGAGAGTTGATTGATTTGTTCCGGAGGTGAGGTGAGGTTTTGGGGGATAGCAGAGGGGCCGGGTGGCCATGAAAAGGCCAGAGGGAGCGGGTGAGTCAGAGTGGTCTTGTGGATTACCAGTTAGTGAGGTGAAAGGGTCCGTGTATGTAAGGCGGGCAATAGGGCTTAAGTGGGGCGGATGGAATGTGGCGGAAGTGAGATAGAGTGTGGGTGGAAAGGGTTCCAAGGAGGGTGGTAGGGTGGATACGGATTGAGCTAAAGGCGAGTTAGGTAGGATCAAGCAAGGATGTTCACCAGGGGAGAGGTAAAGCGGAAGGTCTAGAGAGGATTCCCCTGCAAGGGTCCCAGTAGATAACCATGTGGAGTCTGGAGAAGCGAGTGATGCTATGGGTCCAAGATTTGAGTGATTCACTGAAAATGAGTGGCACAGCGCTCTCCTAAGGCATGAGGAGGGGTATGAGTGATTGTTGTCATCCCAGGCATGAAGAGAGGTGTGAGATCATTTGGAGTGGGCCAGGTTAAGCGGGGATGAGGAGACTTGGAAATCACTGCCATCTTGAGGGTAGGGAAGATATTATCCATCTTAATTAGGTTGTCATTCAAGGCTTGAATTAAGATAATACTGTTGTTATAAAGGGAGATGGTGGCATTAGCATTGTAAAAGGAAGAAGGTGATGTTGAAAGTTGAGGCCATACAGAGTTTTCTTGGTACCCGATTTATGAAGCAAGGAATGGAAGGCATTCCGCTATCGTGCCTGTTTCCGGGAGTAGAAGATTAGGTTATTCAGACCCCCAGGATATAGTGGCATGGATTTGCAAATTTAGCGGCACAAATATGAAAATTTAGCAGCATTTTTGCGGCACTTTTTTTTACTCAGAATCATTCATTTTCAGCCTTAAGTCAATGGAAACTGTTTTAGCAGAGTATTTCACTATGAATAGGCAACCTGGAATATGGAACAGAGGAAGCAGCTCACAGGTGAAGGCTGTTCTCCCTTGGAAATGCAATTCTCCATTTGCTTTAGTATAGGTTGGTAGCAGTTATCACACTTTTTGACACATTGCGGGACCGGTGAAATGAGTAGGTTTGGGGGCACTCCTAATATTTTAAATGGGATTAATCAGGGTCTCCGCTATAGGTCAAAGGCGCTGGCGATAGCCCACAGGTCTGCAACACACAGAGTTGCTCTTTGTCCGTGTTTTTATTTTATATTTTACAGAGTTTTATAAAGCCCAAACTTGACCTGAAGGCATCGGGTATCAGAGCGCTTTACACAGCACCAGTTGCGTTACAGGAGGACACATTTGTTTTTGTGAGGCACGGGGAGATTAGGTGATTTTCCCAGAATCACAAGATGTTCAGCGTCATTGCCGATACTCAAACCCAGTTCCCTAGATTGATCCCCATAATTGCAAGGCAATGCCAACTTCCTTCCCATGTCAGCAGATTTACATACACCAACATCACACCATTCTGATGTAATAAATAAATCATAATGCTTTTGCAAACAAAATACACGTTTTGCCAATACAAAGCAGGATTTTTTACTGGTAACAGAAACCACATTTACAAGTAGCTTCAACTTAGATTTGAAAATGGCTTTGTGAAAGAAAGTGCTTTTTTCCAGGAATCGTAGATAAAGTGGTTATAATGAAGTGACGAGAAGCCAGATTTACTCAGACATGTGAAATGAACACTACAGATAACTAGGTTTTGACTGTCTTCTGCATTATGCTGATCAGAAAAGGCTCTCTCCTTATACACAAGAGGAGCCTTAAGCTGGAAAGTTGAGCTAAATAGTGCTGTCTTCCTGCACCACAAGTGACAACCCAGCCACTTCAACACATCACAGCCTGGTAATAGTTGCTTGGGTAACAGGCCTCCTTGTGCTTTATATGCCTTCAGCAGGTGACCTGATTGAGGGGAGAAGAGTTTAATGGGGAGTTGTTGATTTTGCAGGCACTTTTGTAAAAATTGCGGCATTTTTACAAAAGTGCCGATTTTGCGGCAAACCACGAAATCCTGGAGGGTCTGGTTATTAGTTAGTATACCCTTGTTGGCACAGAAGTAAAGAGCAGAGATAAGTGTTTCGGGTTGGGTTTTGAGTAAACGATTTTTTAACTTTTTTTACGCATTTTTTTTAGAGGTTCGTAGGATAGTTGATTGTGAAAGCATGACGACCGGTGGGAACAAGCCTTATAGCCATTCTTGTGGGGGTCAGGTTGAAGAGCTTTAGTAAGGAGCAAAGTTAAGAGCTCTTGCGCGGTTATTCAGAGATGAGCTAACATAGGGGATCCTTAATGGGACATTAGGTGATAAGTTGGAGAATGGGGTTGAAGATGATTCAGTTACATCCTAACGAACGTATGCGTGGGCTCAGGAATGGTCAATAAATAACTGATGACAGACGAACACACCGACTGATTCTTGCCAGTTGTTGCAACTTTGCAATTATTTTGGTTTCCCTTTCATTTACTTGGGACCATGGATTTTTTCGCCCTGGAGTGATTATACATACACTTGCCTTCCCTGATAGACAAGGCGCAGCTTAAACCTTAAGCAAAATACCTCAATGACGGGATCATTTTCAACGTTAACAAGTGTACAGATTTATCACGCCCTGAAGAAGTCCTTTTGTAAAGCACGAAGCGCGTCGGCTGTGTTTTGATCATCTTGATCGTGTTTTAAACCTCTTTGAAATAAAGGAAGAAATTGGAAGAATACTTGTGGACACAGACTCTAAAAAATTCTTTGTCTAAGTCTTTTGCTGGTGCACATGTTTTTTTTGTTAAAATTGTTATATTCCTGTATTGGAATTATATTGTGACAGTGGGTGTTTTTTCGGTGTGCACACAGCTTTCTGGGTAGTTCCAGATTATATACATACAAGATAGGGATAGCAAGTCAGGTGCTGTGGTCTATAGGGCTCCACTGTTTAGAGTAAACTGCAGGATAATGAGGCGATAGACACTGTTAGTGGAGGAGGATCCAAGTGACTGTAAGAGAGTGAATCATAGCTCCAAACAGGAAGGCTACTGAGTTAGGATGCACCAAATGGTGGCTATGCTGAAAATACAAAATTGAGAACCTTTTCCATAACTACAATTGTACTAAAACACATGCTATACGTAGTACTAATACAAATTGTATCAGATAAAAGTAAAACAATATAGTCCGAGCCACACTAAACCTGAAGGACTGGGTATTGAGTTGACTTAAATATGAGAAAAAAATAAGCAAAAAAAAGCAACAGACAAAGACAGTCAAAGATGACCACCAAAGTTGTTGGGTTGAGATCAAGAAGATGGTAGTCTAATTTTCATTTCAATATTCCCACTAGTTTTTTTTCAGGGTATAGTGTGCCATTTTCTGAAGGACTGTCGAGATGATGAAGAAGTTGATCCTAAAATGGAGGAGATAGCACTTATAACCCTAATGAAAGAGCATGTCAACCCCTGTGTCCAGGGCCTCAGACTCAGTGGAGGAAGGGTAGCTGCAGGTTAAGCAGGATCAATCTACGCTGAAGGCGAAGGATCCCTGAGGTCAAAGCCGGCTGCAGCACGAACATTCGTTGTTAATTGAAGTCCCCAAGCCTGTGCAGTCGACTGGGTATAGGATAATAATAGCATACCAGCCTCAAGTGCCCTACATCAATCCCCTGCTGAGGTGAGGAGAAGATTGGAAAGTATGCTGGCTGGGGCACTTGATTCGCTGGGTAGATAAAGGCTAAGAGGGCATAAGAGCGGCATCGTAGAGAACCTTTCATGGTGGACTACCAATGCATCAGTGCAGAGAGACGGGGGAAGGGGGAGTCGGAGGCACTCCCTCGGCTTTCGGATCGAACTGACCACAACCAAGTTGCTAGGTATCCGGTCCTGTCCGTCAAATTGAGACGGCAGACCATCGATCACAACTAGCACAGTGCAGCGCTGTCAGGCATCATGCGCAAGGTCAGAGCAGTGAGGACAGGGGGCTCGCCAGCCCAGGCTTCGGCATAGACAAAAGTTAAGGAGCCCAGTGATGAAACGAAGAAAACAGTGAAATCCAGTACGCGAGAAAGCTGAAAGTCACGCAAAGAACCTCAAGTATTCTGCTTTACATGTATGTGATTCGGTGATAAAGCTGGCTGGGTTAGACTGGGATAAATATCTGTCGATAATCCCAAACCCCGAGAGCTCCCTTCGTGAACTCCTAAGCAGTAGCCATCTTGATTAATTTTTGGGGGATACCCAAGGAGAAATGTGAAACAGGCATGAAAAAGGGCATGGCTCAAACCAAGAGAGACTCTGCTAACACCTAAGTCATGCACTAATGATCCCTTGAACAGAATGATATGTGTCACCACCTATTGCACTCGCAGCAATGAAATTAGGTGAATTGTGAACCACCACTGCAGACTTATCTCAGACTATCTGGAATTGGTTGATCCCCCTTTGCATTCATTTAAAAAGGGCAAAAGAGTATGTGACCACGTGGTCTGCTTACTCCTAGAGACTCCACCACAACCGTCCATCCAAACCTTATGGCACCTACCTGAGATCGAGGGCCATTACAAAAGTGGCAGGTGAAAAGTATGCACTTTAACCATTGAAACGAGGCTACTGAGCTACAAACAGCACACTGTTGATCTCAAAACCCACACAAATTGTAATACCACTGATGTTTTTTACACAATGATCTGCCCTTGCAATCAGATGTACATAGGGCAAAATCGCCAGAAAGTGAAGGTCCGCATCCTAAAACTTTGTAGCAGGGTCAGATGTGGTACCGCCGGGGAACATCTAGTTGAGCATTTCCAAACACTGAGTCATTCACCAGAAAGTCTCAAATGGGTGGTCCTTGAAAAGGTAACATTGGGCATCAGGGGCGGGGACATTAACTCAGTCCTCAATGTTCGAGAGTGATTGTAAATGAATGCATTTGTTTCACACGGTCCATGATGGGCTAAATGAACTGGAAGCTACCAGTGCACAACTGTCATGCGTCATCAATGAGTGATCCAAACGTACCCTCTTCATGTACCACACTAATTATGTAGAGAATTCGATAGTATGAACCTTCTGTCTGTATGCACACATGCTTGTTTATGTCACCATTGAGAAATTGTCTTTCTATTAAGTCACACTCATGTTTGATTAACCAGTCAACCTAATCCTTGATGCATGGGCTGACACTTCCCCCATGTAATAATAATTTACGTGACCGGTATCATTCCAGATATCAGGTCATTTCCTTGCCGTAACCCACTACTGATGCTGCCATGTCACACTCTTGTGGGATCGACCAGGCAACTTAATCCTTGATGTATGGGCTGACATTGCTCCCATATAATAATTTTACGTGGCCGTTATCATTTGATATCAGGTATTTTCCTTGCCGTAACTCATCCCTGGTTACAACCGATGCTGCCATCTGAGATTATTTCAGGTTTGGGAACAATTACCTCCCTTTTCTTGAATTTTCTTTTATTTCATTTTAAACCCCTTCCGCTTTCTTTGACATTTGAGCCTGGAATTATGCGATATCCCCTTTTCTTCTCCTGTCTCATAATACGTCATTGTTCACGCGGGCACTGCCACCATCAGGGTGGTTTTGCTAGCATCCAGCTGTGGATCACTTTATGAGCCACTTTACCACGAGCACGTTGACCGCTCAGCTGCTTGTATTTAACTGATATCGTAGCAGCCCCGACCGCCAGACATCTGCTGACTTTGACCAAGAGCGAAGGTATTTACTACTCAGCCCTGTTGTTGTCCTAGAATATTTTTGTGTCCCTACTCTTAGGAGCCGCTTGAGGTCAACTACCTCTCCTTGTGTTTGCTCCATAGATCTTGTTGGGATTTAATCAGTTCTGGAACTTTTCATTAATTGAGGCTTCATTCATTTTTCGTCCATCACTAAGAATTCACACTGAGTAAGTCTATTTAACACAGTTTTTTGCCACTTGGTACGTTAAGATTTTTCATGTCCAAGTGAAAACATTTGTTTATATTCAAATATAATTGTTGATACATTTCGAACATTTGTTTTTTACAGCACATCAAGCTGTTCTTCCAATTGTTGGAGTCCACCTCCGTTGCAATAGGAGCCTAATGGCCCACCGTTTCAAGTGTCTCCACCAGATTGTTCTGGGTGGCACTAATGGTAACAAACATTGATTTTCCTTAATTTATAATTCACATTATGGTTTCCATCACCTGAAATATTAAGGACAATATTTTACAATTACCCTTAGGTGTCGCCACATGTCCTGATGAAGACCCTTGTATAAGGATCAAATTTCCCTTCATACACTCTTGGGGTCGAAACGTCGACGGTCTCATTTGTTTTACACATACAGACAACAGCAATCGATTTACTGTGTCATTTGAGTACTATGTTTTTCTATGTATGTTTAGCCTTCAATGTGGCTGGATAGTTCACAATCACGTTTTGATGTACATTTTCCACATTACCTTTCCTTTTCTTACAACCCTCACTAGCGAACACATTTGAGCACTACTCTCCTTCCCTCTGAGGAACCGCAGTATAAATATGTAATACTGTTGCCAATCCAAATACGGATGTGAATATTTTTGTAATTTAAATAATTTGAGAAAATTGAATTATTACAGGTAATGTTGTGTTTAATGTTAAAGGTATTTCCACTGTGACCACCTCATTTTGTACTGTGTATTATCCAGGTCCAGTGGCTTTTTGGTTTCCCCATTGGTTTGTAACTCCGGGTTTTCTGGGTGTCATGAGGTGGGGGTGTCCATCCTGTGCACGTGGGAATGATGTCTTGGCTAGGCCCATTGAACATCAGAGTCCACGGAGCCCGTAGAGTTGTCCATGATACTCTCTGAGAAATTACAGAAGGTGACGCTCTGGGTTACTTTGTACCTCTATGACAATACATAGAGATTTATTTACGGTGTGCATAAACCTTTCAATCTTTCGGTTGGCTCTTGGCTATTGGGGATTAATGGGCAGTGACTTACCCCATAATGTTTGAGGGATTCTCCAAATGGTGCGCTTTGGAACAGCGCCTGATTGATCCCTCAGGTGTAGGCTGAAAGTGGCGAACGTCTTCTCAAAGAAAGGGGGCAACGTGGGCGAACGCCTTTGAGTCTACTACTTCTACCACAGGGTACTTAGAATAGGTATCGATCAGGACTAGGGTGACTTTCCCTATGGGGAAACTCCCAAAATCCAGACTTAGCTGGGGCCATGGTGTCGTGCACGGTTATTCTGAGATTACCGTTGCTGACTTCTCAGGTGCACTTGACTGTTAGCATACTGAGCATATACGGAATGCCTATTTGACCATGTCCTTTAGCCCAGGAAGCTACGCCTTCTCTCGCATCCATGACTTCATCTTTGTGATGCCTTGGTGTCCTTCGTGCGCTAGCTGTCTCACATGGCATCTATGTGCTGTTGGGAGGATGATGCGGGACCCTCGCAGAAAAATTCTGTCCTGAGTTGTGCTGAATTCATCTCCGCACTCTTCACAGCTTCGTTAAACTCTCTCTGTCCTCCCCTGGCCAGTCATTGGCATCTTGAAAGAAATTCCGCCATGTGCTGCTCTGGACTAATGGTTGGGGATTACTAGGCAGTGACTTACCCCATAATGTTTGAGGGATTCTCCAAATGGTGCGCTTTGGAACAGCGCCTGATTGTCACTCTTGATCCCTCAGGTGTAGGCTGAAAGTGGCGAACGTCTTCTCAAAGAAAGGGGGCAACGTGGGCGAACACCGTTGAGTCTACTACTTCTACCACAGGGTACTTGGAATAGGTATCGATCAGGACTAGGGTGACTTTCCCTATGGGGAAACTCCCAAAATCCAGACTTAGCTGGGGCCATGGTCTCGTGCACGGTTATTCTGTGATTACCGTTGCTGGCTTCTCAGGTGCACTTGCCAGTTAGCATACTGAGCATATACGGAGAGCCTATTCGACCATGTCCTTTAGCCCAGGAAGCCACGCCTTCTCTCGCAATCATGACTTCATCTTTGTGATGCCTTGGTGTCCTTCGTGCGCTAGCTGTCTCACATGGCATCTATGTGCTGTTGGGAGGATGATGCGGGACCCTCGCAGAAGAATTCTGTCCTGAGTTGTGCTGAATTCATCTCCGCACTCTCCATAGCTTCGTTAAACTCTCTCTGTCCTCCCCTGGCCAGTCATTGGCATCTTGAAAGAAATTCCGCCATGTGCTGCTCTAGACGGCAGCTCTCACCCGACTGATAACAGGGTCTGCCTCAGCAGCTTCTTTGATGTCCTCTAGGCTCAGCGCTCAGGGGCAGGCGGTTCTTGAGATCATGTTGACATAGTCTTCTACCACATCGTTGCTGCCTTGAGCACTTGGGGATATAGGGTGGTGAGAGAGGAAATCGGCACGGTTTTTGGACCTGGGTCTCTAGATTACTTCCATTTGGTAATGCTGCAATTGGATAGCCAATCTCTCGATCCACAGGGGAGGGTGTGGAATGGACCTTCAAAACAGCTGGACGATTTGCTGGTGGTCGGTGATAACTTTGAATGGTTTACTGCTTAAGTACAGGTGGAAATGTCCCCACGCCCACTGGATTGCTAGGGCCTCTCGTTCAATTTGAACGTATCGAGCCTCAATAGGCGTTAGAGCCTTGCTGGTGAACACCAACGCTGAACAACTGGCAGGTTGTTGCTCCTGAGCGAGGATTGCCCCTTGGCCTAGGGGTCTGGCATCTACCAGCAATTTGGTTCCTTTTCTGGGTCAAAATATACCATCATGGCGTTGTCGAGGAGTGCGTCTTTGATTCTTTGGAACTCCTCTACTTCTTGGTGGCCCCAGATCCACTAGGCATTGGCATACATGAGGGCTCTCAGGCTTTCGGCAAGGGTGTCGAGATCAGGTATGAATCTCCCACAGTATGTGGCAATCTCTAGGGTGCTCCATACTTCTGAGACTGGGGCTGGGGCTGGTGCTTGCTTAATTGCTTGCAACTTGTGGGGGACCACTTGAAAGCTTTCTTGATTGAATACATGTCCAAAGAATCCAATGGATGACTGAAAGAATAGGCACTTTTCTTTATGTAGGTTGACGCTGAGTTCCTGCAGGCGAGTGAGGGTTGCCCGCAGGTGCTTGTGATGCTCAGCGGCTGTGGCAGAGTGGATTAGTATATCGTCACTGACATTCAGGACAACAGGTAGTCTGGACAAGGTTTCCCGTATGGCATTCTAAAATACTTTGGCAGCTGATGATATGCCGAAGTTCAGGCATTTGTACCGGCGTAGCCCTACGTGCTTGCTAAAGGTCGTAATATACCAGCTTTGTTCCACCCGAAGCAGTTGATGGTATCCGGCGTTTAGATCCAGCATTGAGAATCATCGTAATCCGTTGACATCGGCTATGATGTCGTCCATAGTGGGTATAAGGTGGCGCTCCCGTTTGATGGAGCGGTTCGTTGTTGCATATCGATGCACAGGCGTATTCTCCCTAGATGCTTCATTTTTTTAGCAATTACCATGGAGGAGACCCACTGAGTTAGCCCAGAGATCTTTTCTATCACTCCTTTCTCTTCGAGCTTCTCGAGTCCTCGCTCCACTATGGGTCGCAGATGGAACGGAATGCGGCGGTGGCACAGTGCTACAGAGGCAACTGTTGGATCCATGTTTAATTTCACTGGAGTGTATTTCAGATACCTGAGCCCTCTGAACAACTCTGGGAATTGATCTACCAGGTGCTTAACTTGGTGCGATCTCACGCTGTTAGCGAAGGATACCAGGCCAAGATCTTCTACGGAATGGCTACCAATAAGAGTGTCAACTTCTTTGTTGATGACATGAAACATCATTGTGACCACCTGGTAGTTTGACTGTACTGGTATGGAAATGCGCACACAGACGGGTAAGAGCAATTGATTTCCGTATGCGAAGATCTTGGTGTATGAGGGTATGAGCTGGGGTTTTGGATGAAGGTGGTTGTACTATTGGACTCCCATCACGTTGACTGACACTCCGGTATCCATGATGGCCTTTACTTCTGACTCAGCGTCACATGTAGCTTGCGGTCTCTGGTGACTTTTCAATTCTCTTGTGAATGAGATGAGGAACATCTCTTTCTCGTTGAGAGACGAGTCCTACAGATGCGAATTTTGACTGGATAGGGGCTTTGTGTCGTCTTGGTGTGCCATATTTGTCAGGGATAGCTGGTGCACTGCTTTTGCTGGCAGTATGCTGTCTTTGGCATTCTTATGCCGGGTCTTCTTCCGGCAAACTCGCCCAAATAGGTTGCTGATGCCACAGTTGGAGCAAGTGCTACCTTATACAGGGCACTCGCTGATGGGATGTTGTTCTCGGCCGCAGTATCCGCACTTCGGCTTTGTCGGCAGGATTCTTTGCATTTTGGAGGCATAATTCTTGCCTATTGTTTTGAGGGCATCAACTCGTTCTACTTTGATGTTTGCTGATTCTCTGGCCTTTGTGCGGTGGCCAGATACAATCTCATTGGCTCGGGCAGTAGACAAGTCGTGAGATCAAGCTAATATTAGTATGTCGTCAAGGCTAATGTTTGGTTGCCTCAGTATTAGGCTGCGTAGTGTCTTGTTGCTGCACCCCTGAGTTAACTGGGCACAGATATCCTTGAGCTGATCATCCGAGGTGCAGGCACTCATCAACTTGCGCAGCCTGGCGTATAATGTGGTGCTTGATTCTCCTTCCCGTTGGCAGGTTTGTGTTAACGTAAACCTTTCAAAATCTGGGTTCAGTTGCAGGTCAAAGTGGGCAATAAGCACCCTCACAGCTGCATCATAGTCTGTGGCTGGACCTACGTTTGGCAAGTGTTCAAATGAATGGTAAATCTCCTCCCCTGCATAGTGGAGGAGTAGGGGTCTCTTAATTGCATCATTGGTTTCCCGCATTGTGATGAAACAGCTGTCAAGCCGCCCAATCCATGTCTTCCATCAGGGTTATGGTATTGCCGGGTTTGCAAGCTCAATGAATGGTGGCAGTACCCCTGTGAGCGCATGTTGTGTGAGGGTGTGCCTCGGGGGTTGAGCTTCATCTGCTTCATCCGCCATACTAGCCTGCCTTTGGGATTCGATGGGTGGTCAGCTGGTAAGACATCCATGTATTGGGATATTGGAGGCCTCTCCTTTTCCTCAATTGGTGGTGTGTTCCAGGCTGTGTCCTGCTTAATAGCTATTGTGATGCTGATTTATACTCTGGTTTGGTTGTAAAGCCTTTTCCATTTATGTGCATGAGCCAATGCTTATTTGTAGGATATACTGCTTAAGGGAGCCAATGCTTGTTGATGGGCTTACTACTCTTCTGCCTGGTGTGAAGTGGATTAGTGCAGGTGAGCCGAGGCATTGTTCCATAGGTGGGCCCCACGTAGCCTCGATCTAGATGGGGAGCACATGTTTGGCTGAGTAGCAGGTGGGTCCTGGTGAGAAAGTTTATCAACTTCGGGTGCTGACAGCTGGGCAAGCTTTCTCCGGAGCAATCCTCTTAGGTGATCCACTGCTACCACATTCACAGGTGATGCCGGTACTTGCCACGCTCTCCGCTTGGTAGATAGATTTAAGATTTGTTTATTGTACAGTTAATAAAAACTCAAAATTTTAAAATGTACAGTTATATAAAAGGCAGTCAATAGAAAAAGATAAAGCTTAAAAAGAGCGGGGAGATTCACGTGGTTGAAATGTTATAAGTCACAAATTGGATTGATGCTGTCCATTAAGATTAGAGGGACTAGGTGCATACTGTTGTTTTAGTTTGGCTAGTGCTTCCGGTACACCCTGTGGCTGTCTCTAGTAATCTGCTGGCCACTATATCCAAAAATGTTGTTGTCCTGCAGTTTAACTGGGTTTCTACGGGGTTAAAACAAAGCATCACAGCCTGTCTGCAGCTTGTTATGCCCTTCTGATTCCATAAGGCTCGAAGCAAGAAACGTCTTATGTCCAGAAGGTTTGTGCAGGTGCAAATTATGTGTGTGAGGTCCTCATTTCCGGAAGAACAAAGTCGGCAGGAATTTGCTGTGTTTTCTCTTTTCCAGGGTGCTAGGTGAGGCATTCTAGGTATTTTACCGAGGCGCATATTGAGGAACTTGTTTTTTGTTATTTGTGTGAGACCCGTTGTGAGATACTGTTGTGGTTTGAGAGCTGTGTAGCCTTTTAGCACCACCCATCCGTGCGCTCTCTTTGCTAGGGTGGCTTTGTCCTCATTAAATGAGACCATCTTGGTGACTTTCAATAATATCTTTTTGAAGGTACCAAGATCGGTTGGTATCTCCCATAGGTTTGATAGTCCTAGGGTCTCCAGTGATTCCATTAGATAGTTCCTTGCTGGTGAGTTATCTCTGATGGACAGTTCAATCCAGAGGTGGGCGTTTGGGGATCCATGCTCGGCATCTCTGATTTTCCGCCAGGTTTTTATGTATACGCCTCTTCTCTCCAGGTTTGCTTCTGCAGTCCGAATTCAAGGCGGATTTGAGCGGGCGATGAGTAAGTAGGCAGGTGGAATATTGCCCTGTATGCTCGACTAATGGTGTTATCTAAAGTCTTTGCATCTTTGCCACGGATGGATTCACTGCCGTAAGTGAGCATTGGCTGTAAGCGAGCTTTTATTACCTGTAGGAGGGGGCCCAGTGTCCGGATAGGAAGAGCTTTCTGCAGTGGTTTTATCGATAGGTGGAATGTCACTTCCGACGGATAGCCTTTAGTTGTTGTTTGAATGAGCCGTTGCAATCTAATATAACTCCTAAATATTTATAAGAGGCTACCTGCTCTAGCCTCTGTCCATCCATAAGCCATATGAAGCTCAGTTTTCTATGGTGATTCATTGTCATGATTTTTGTTTTGTTTAAATTGATTGTTAATGAGTTGGTTGTGGAAAACGCGTTGGTTTTGTCCAGGAGATGTTGGAGGCCGATTGGGGACTGGCTGATGGGCACTAAATCATCTGCGTAGAGAAGATTTGACAGTATGATGTTACCTAGCCGTGGTGCATGAGATTTGGCTGTCTCCAGCTCGCCAGGGAGATCTGCAAGGAAGAGGTTGAACAGCATAGGGGCTTGGACACAGCCTTGTTTCAGGCATTTGCTGGTCCCGATTTCTCTTGAGAGGTACGTACCAGATCCCAGTTTGATCCTGACCCAGGTGTTGGTGTATAGCATTATCAGCTGCTGTAAAAGTGGGCCTGGGATTCCCCATTTGTTCAGTTTCTGCCAGAGTTTGTGGCGGTCTAAGTGATCAAATGCGGCGCTGTAATCGATGAAGCACAGGAACAAAGAGCTCTTAGTGGCTTTTGCCGTATCTGCCTAAAGAGTTAACGCCATGATGTTCGTTGTTGTGCCCTGGCCGCTGAGAAATCAATTTTGGGTTGCTGGGATGATGTTCTTTGCGGTTGCCCAGGATGTTAGATCCTCCAGAATGAGGCCCGCGTAATACTTTGCCTCGGTGTCGATTAAAGCTAAGAGGCGATAGCTGCTTGGGTCGTTCCTGGCGCCCTTTTTATAAATCGGGCTTATTATCGAGCCTCTCCACGATGTTGGTATGGTTGTTGTTTCCCTTATTTTTTGAAAAACTGGTGCCAAGATGTTGCTCCAAAAAACGGCATCATTTTTATATAATATTGGCGGGATCCCGTTGGGGCCGGGGGCTCCCTCAAGTTTGCCTTTTGAAATTTTTTTCCTAATCCTGTCTGCTGTTTCTAGGTGTAGATTGTCCTCTAAGATTACTAATGGGTCGATGGATATTGATAGGTCTCTGTCTGCAATTGGATTGTGGGGCAGGGATGATTTCCTCTTGCGGATTGGGATCTCTTCTTTGTTAAATGTACTGATCTTGTTGAGGCTCTGGTGCACATTATCTAGCCAGTCTCCCCCTCTGGAGTTGGCCGCTTGGTAGATAGGGGAGAGTGGAGGTGGCTGAGGACCAGAGTGGTCCTCCAGGCTTCTGCGCTGGTCTTGGGTGGCGTCGCCTATCGCAGGTCCTTGCGCAGGGTGGGGTTCACAGAATTGCAGGCGTGAGGTCTTCACAACTGCTGGCCATCGCTAGTATCTTCCGCTTGTGTAGCAGTGTTTGGGGCAAATCCCACCCTTGTTGCCAGTATTGCGGGGCACCATCTTAGTGCCCACGCCTTCGAGATAGGCCACAGACAATCAGCCCCAATAACTAACGCAACACTCCTGGATGCCGTTACGAGAGTAAGACCACGAGCGGTCTACCTCCATTTAGTCTCACCCCTTCAGCCTTGTCTGGCTGGAGGATTTGGTGGGTGTACATCTGTGTAATGATGCTCACTTGATGTATTTTATCTAACATTGTTGTTTCTTTTATGTAGTCTTTCTACAAAGGTTGATGCTGGTATGATATGAAGTCCATGTTCCATGGCATGCGCTATGCATTCCATGTTCTACGGAATGCGCCCCTTCAAACACGTTTATGTTTGAAGGCGCATCCCTCGTGTTGTGCTTCTTCAACGAAGTATGCAGATTTCCAAACAGTCATTGGAAACCTGTGCTTCGTTGAGGATGGGCGCACTCCCCTGGAATTGCTGCTGTACTCAATAAACCAACCCTGGCACTTCAACTTGACGGCTCATCTCCTCTTTCACCTGCTTACCTGCTACTTTACATTTGGCGACGAGTTGTTGAGTAGCAATTTTCACCAGTTTTGTGCATTTGGCTGACCCGCCTGCTTTACCAAGCCTTCCTCTCAAGATGCTCCTCTTTGTATGCCTTGGATTTGTGCCTCAAAGAAATCCCTGTTGTATTCTGTGGATTTGCCTCTTGCTCTGATTTGATTGCGCCATACAGATTCTTTTTTCACGCGTTTTTGCGTGATTTCAGACAGAATCTTCACTTTGCACGCTTCCCAGTGCGAGACCTGAACTTCGTTGGACCTAGCGTGCTGACGTCATCTAACATCTAACGCTTGGCAGCCATCTTAGGTGTACCGCTGATGCATTACACCTTTGTTTAGTTCTTCAGTCATATTGATATCAACAAGTTCAGCTCGCTATTGAAGCCATCTTTGATTTCTTCAACGCTTCAATAAACAAATTCTCCTCACGAGCTTCATCTGGAACATTGGTTTTCACATGGAGCAATGGTCAATTAACCAATTTGCCATCAAGCAGCACTTGTAGAAGGTATTTACCATTTCTTCTTTACAACTCGAATTTTATTACTCAAAAACGACATTTTAAAAATGTTTTGATCAATCTACTTACATATCCCTATTTAAAAAAATATATATATGTATATATATGTAAATGTAAATGTACAGGAATTTATATAGCGCAAATCACCAAGCGGTTTCTAAGCGCTTGCTTAGGGAACCCGTCCTGGTATTCCCCTGTGAGATAACCCCAGCAGGGTATCCTCAAGGTGAAAGCCAGGCATCCCGCCGCGAGGGGCCGCTGTGGAGATTAAGCAAGCTATTGCCCAGAGTCGCAGAGTGTGAACCCGTGAATCGAGTAGGCACCGGAGCGAGAATTGTCGAGTCCATGGACATTTTAGGACTCAAGACCCCGCCGAGCCGGGAATTGAACGCTGGTCCTGGGCTGACCTCTGCTTCCAGGTCTGCCTCCTCTAACCAGTGAGCCACACTTCTCCACATATATATATATCCCTAGCCATGTCTTCTAACCAACAAATTGTATAATTGTACAATTGAACCATTTTCTAGCTTTACCTGGCAAACGCAAAGAGTCATGGAAAATGTGGTTTTGTTGTTTTGAAAACTACTTGATAGCAATTGATGCCGATGAATATTCACCAAGACGTAAATTAGTCATTCTCTTCAGTCACTTGGGCAGTGCTGGTTCGCACATTTTTCACAATCTTCCAGTCTCTGTTCCTCCAGCTGGTGATGGTGATGGGTGGAATGTTTACGCTGATTCTATTCAAAGACTCAATAAGAAATTTCTAGAACAACCAACTGTTATTTTGGAGAGATTTAATTTCATGAAGAGGAAGCAAGACCATAACGAAACAGTGGAGGAGTACATTTCTGTCTTAAGGAATTTGGCAGCGGATTGGAACTTTGGTGTTTCTCTAGATATGCACATTAGAAATCAATTTATTTATAGTTGTTTTCACAAAAAGATACAAGAACGTATTTTAAGTTGCAGAGATCCATCTTTATCTGAAGTAATTGATATGGCTAAAAGCATAGAAAGAGCTATAATTTCTTCTAAGTGTGTGTCTAATGATAATGCTTCTGCTGTTAACCTAATTCAGTATGACTCTTCTGTCAATGCTGTTAATCTTTAAAGTACAACCAAAAACAATTGCCAATACTGCTACTAAATCCTATACTAAGTCCTCTCCGGTATAAGAATGAACCATCACTATACCGTAAAGCTCATGAATTGCTTTTCATTTTGAATAATTATTTCATTTTTTAGGAAAGAACATTATCAATGTTTTACTTATGTACAAAACATATCACAACAAGCCCACAATTAACTGTACAAAATACTGAACAATACGACACAATCACATCATACATTCTTGATCAAACATACTACATTCATACACATACCTCTATAATACAACATGTACAGTAAACCAAGCAAACAATTTATCAATAGAGAAAACTTTTTCCTACAAAAATGCGAATATATACATTTGTATACATTTTATAGCATTCTAGTAAACTTTATCAACTTGCATAAATCATGAACAAATATCCTTTTGTGCAAGAAAAACTACAAATGATAGTTTGGTTTATCTTAAGGTCTACGCGTTTCAAACCCCAACAATGAGGGGGTTCTCATCAGGACCAAAGCCTCACTCCATGAGGTGTATGCCGACAAATGGCAAAAAGTGGGAAGTGATAGTTGTCAAAAGTGATCAGCCAAGCGAGGGCGGTAGGAGAATGATTTCAATCATTTGATCAGCAATGTCTTTTTGAAAGTCGTTCCCGGCTGTGCCTTTAAAATGAATTATATTCTGTCTCTGGCAGAGTGGCAAGAAAGCTAATCTCTGGTCTCAACTCGAATGTGGCCAATGAATGCGCAGACCTCAAGATAAACCAAACTATCATTTGTAGTTTTTCTTGCACGAAAGGATATTTGTTCATGATTTATGATTCATGCAAGTTGATAAAGTTTACTAGAATGCCATAAAATGTATAAAAATGTATATATTCGCATTTTTGTAGGAAAAAGTTTTCTTTATTGATAAATTGTTTGTTTGGTTTATTGTACATGTTATATTATAGAGGTATGTGTATGAATGTAGTATGTTTGAATCAAGAATGTATGATGTGATTGTGTCGTATTGTTCAGTATTTTGTACAGTTAATTGTGGGCTTGTTGTGATATGTTTTGTACATAAGTAAAAAATTGATAATGTTCTTTCCTAAAAAATGAAATAATTTTTCAAAATAAAAAGCAATTCATGAGCTTTACGGTATAGTGATGGTTTATTCTTATACCGGAGAGGACTTAGTATAGGAATTAGTAGCAGTATTGGAAATTGTTTTTGGTTGTAGTATAAGTGAGCTCAGCCTTGTTGCTTAAGAGCCAGGCCTTTTTTGATATTTTAGTTAATCTTTAAAAGCAGATTTTCCAACCCGTTTCAAAGAAAAACTAACATTGTATGTTAAAGATGTGGTTCTGGGGCGTGGCCAAGATGGCGGGGTGAGCGGACGCTTCCTCCCGTAGCTCCTCCGGCCCAGCTCAGCCCGAGCCCCGATTCCTGCGCTTCTCTCCCCCCGCGGCTGCACTGCGGGTGAGAGAACTGTGCCGGAATTCGTGGGGCACATTTTGGTGCCACTTTGACTTCTGTGGCCCCGGGGGAAGTCCCCGAAAAGTTCATTCGGAGATCGCTCCGAGGAGTGGAGCCCGGGTCGCCCCGACGAGAAGAGCCTGGAGGCGGAGCGTATTGCGGCGCTGTCCGCGCGCCTCGGCTGGGCCGAGTGCTGAAAAGCTGAAAGCCGGAGATCCCGAGGGAGCGGACTAGACGGACTCCGCGGAGTGAGGAGGCTTCCAGGCCGGTGCCCTGGTGGCACGCACCATTGCTGGGCGACGAACCCCAGCCCTGCGCCGGCGAGCTTCCCCCTACCCTGGGTTTCGAGGGGTGACGACTTGCGAACTCCGCGCCTGGAGGCGCTGGATGGCGGAGTTCGAGCAGTGCCCGAGCTGGGCAAATCAACTGGTGGTGAAGGGAGACAACGGTTTCGCACTTTCCGGACCCATTGCTGTTTGAGGGTCGCCCACGGACTTGCTGGCCCGGGCTGCTTTCTTGGGTTCCACCCTCCCGCCATCTTGTCTTTGTGTAGCTGAGCCCAGTGACCCTTGCCCGCGCCCTTCTCACACGGAAGCCTCGGTTCGCCCTGGTACCGACTCATCTGCTGCCCTCCCTGGGAGCATGAGGCTAGAGGCCTACACTTTGGACGTTGCTGCCTGCCCTGCTGGCCCGGGGGTCGTCTTGCCCAGGCCCGGGCCGCCATTTTGTCGCCTGTGACACACTACCCTTGTCCCCGGCAAGGGCCTCACATCTGGTGCCCGCGAGCGGTGGCGCTCGCCTACAGCAACTGACCCTGGGCTTCACCGGGGGCCAAGATGACTGGGAGACGTGGGGCGGCACGAGGAGATCGCACCTTGCCGGAAATGCTCGGCAGGTCCCAGCAACTACGCGACAGGACGCAGCCATCCCCGGGGGCCTCCCGGGCATCAACGGACGCAGCCGTGGGCGAGCCACCAGTCACGAGGTCCTTCATGGAGGACTTATTCAGCTCCCTCAAGGAGGAATTTCAAACTCTTAAGACCGAGGTGGCTGGAGAGGTCCGGGAAGTGCGCAGGGAGGTCGAAGGCCTGGGCGAGCGGGTCGATACTGTGGAGACGGCGGCCCAACGTCGCGATGAAGAGATAACTCATCTCCAGCAGGACGTCCTCCGCCTCCGGGAGCAATGTGTCGAGCTCCAGGCCCACTCGGAGGACCTCGAGAACAGGTCCAGGCGGAATAACATCCGGGTGCG
Source organism: Lissotriton vulgaris (assembly GCF_964263255.1). NCBI lineage: Eukaryota > Metazoa > Chordata > Amphibia > Caudata > Salamandridae > Lissotriton > Lissotriton vulgaris. The sequence goes on from NC_141687.1 coordinate 1,849,386,155, forward strand.
AGGTGTTCCATCCGCGGATGAAGGTGCGGACCTAGTGGCCTATCTGCAGGACCTGTTCCGCGACATCTTGGAGGAAGGAGCGGATTTCCCGATCCGCATTGACAGAGCACACAGGGTGGGCCGCCAGCGCCAGTCATCGGCACCCCCGCCTGATATCCTGGCATTCCTGCCGGATTTCCCCCTAAAAGAGCGCATCATGACGGAGGCCCGCAGGAAGCAACCGCTGACCTTCCGAGAAAGACCCGTGGCGCTCTATCAGGACCTGTCCGCCATCACACTGCAGAAGCGCAGGTCTTTCCGCATCGCTACGGACTTTCTGCGAGAGGATGAGACAGCCTATTCCTGGGGTCACCCCTTCCGTCTTATCTTTCGATGGAATGGGGTGTTGCATCAGCTGCGCTCTTTACAAGATGTCTGTGGAGTACTGGGCCTTACTGCTACGGAGGAGGAAGGGGCTACACCCGCATGGCGGCGCCCCGAGCGGCGGGGCCGACGGAGGTCGAGGAGGCGCCAATCGTCAGCGACGGCGAGTCGTCCAGACTCGCCCACCATCAGAGCAGACATGGCGGAGGCCCTGAGGACTGCGGCCGGGAACTTGCCTGAATCTACTGGTGTGGCCCTAACGGCCTAACTTTTCTCCGGGGGGAGAGACTCTTAGCTTTAACGATGCTGGGCTGGGGCTGGGGGCTGGGGGGGCGAGGGGGGAGGTGTGTGGCTGGACGTCCACTTGACTGTTTTCTGCAGACTCGCCCACTTGGGCTAGACTGAGACTATGGGGTGTTTCCTGTTTTTTGCTTTGGTTGATTGCCATGGGTTGGTTCTGGGGGGGTTTAACTGTTGGTTTGGTGTGGGGGGGGTCCCGTCCGAAGCTGTCCGAACATGTGCGATGCTGCCTCTGGCCTTCCCTGCGCCCCTGCCCCGCGCGCCCCCTCCGCTGATCCCTCGCTCGCTGCATAGCGCGTTGTTTCCCTGGAGGCGATGCCGCCCCTGAAAGTAGTGACCCTTAATGTTAAGGGTCTGAATAACCCCGTGAAGCGTAGGGCGATCCTTTCCCTGTTGGAGGGGTCGCAGGCGGATATCTGCCTCCTGCAGGAAACCCATTTACTTTCCAAAGATTGCCATAGGTTGCGCTCTGTCAAGTTCCCCACGCAACTCTTTTCCCCTGCCGCGACTAAGACTGCTGGGGTGGCCATTCTTCTAGCCAGCTCCTTCAGGGGGGAGGTGTTGCATAAACATGCTGAGCAGAAGGGGAGGCTTCTAGTGTATCGCATGCGTTTGGGAGGTGTTGCCTTTACGGTTGGTTCGGTATACAGCCCAAATGACCACCAGGATCGCTTCCTGGAATCAGTGTTGGTGGACGTTACTGCCTCGCCCGATCGCCATATCATCTTGGGGGGAGACCTGAATATGGTCTTCGACTCCACCCTGGATAGGTCTGCCCAGCGCTTTCCGCAGACAGGGGAGCTTTCTAGGGCGGTACAGGACCAGATTGCGGAGATGGACCTGCATGACCTCTGGCGCACCATGCACCCCACCGATAGGGACTACTCATATTTCTCCCACGCGCACCGCACTTATTCACGGTTGAATTACCTCTTGGTGAGCGGACCGCTTTGTTCGGCCGCCACGGCGGCAGACATCGGGGTCTTGTCCCTGTCCGACCACGCACCGGTTTCCGGAATCTTTGCTTGGCCGGCGGCCCCCCCCCCCTAGAGGGATGTGGCGGCTTCGGGACACGCTTCTCCATAAGAAATCGGTTGTGAAGCGAGTGGAGGGGGTCATCCAGGACTACCAGACCCACAATAACAACTCCGACACGTCCCTGGCAACGCAGTGGGCGGCTTTGAAAGCGGTCGTCAGGGGGGAGTTTATCTCCATTTCCTCGGCGGAAAACAGGGAACGCCAACGCAAGAGGGAAGAACTGACGGCGCAGGTTAGGGAGCTTGAGCAGGTTCACCGCCGAACGGGGGCTCCTCGTGTTTGGAAGCAACTGAAGGCGGCACGGAAACTCCTCTCTGCGTTGGATCTAGATCGGGCGGAGTATGCAGCGCTGCGCCTGAAGCATGCCTTTTACACCGGCGGAGACAGGTGCGGCAAGCTCCTGGCCCATAGGCTCAGGGCTGCGCAGCAACGCAATGTGGTGAAGGAGCTGGTGGGAGTGGATGGGATCCCGGTCTCCGGTGACGCGGAGGTGGCAGATTCCTTTCGTTCCTTTTACGAGGCGCTGTACGCTGCGGAGCCTTCCCCACTGGGAGAGGCTGAGGCCTATTTGGAATCCGTGACCCTCCCGGCCCTGGACCCCTCCCAGGCGGAACACCTAGAGAGGGACATTCACGTGGAGGAGGTCATCTCCGCGATTGCACGGCTAAAGCATGGTAAAGCCCCGGGCCCGGATGGCTATACGGCCTTGTTTTACAAGACCTTTTGTCCCACTGTCGCGCCTCTCCTGGCTCGCTTGTTCAATTCCTTCTCCGAACCAGGAGCCATCCCACCGGACCTTCTCTCAGCGACTGTGTCGGTTATCCCCAAGCCGGGGAAGGACCGGACCCTGTGCGGCTCGTACCGGCCCATCTCGCTCCTAAATGTGGACCTCAAGCTTTACACCGGAATCTTGGCGGCCAGACTAGGTCTACACCTACCAGGTTTGGTGGAGGCGGACCAGGCCGGTTTTGTACCCGGTAGGCAGACGGTCGACAACACAAAGAGGGTGACGCACGTGCTGGAAAAGGCCTCACGTGTCCCGGGGGAACGGATGCTGCTATCGGTCGACGCGGAGAAGGCCTTTGATAGGGTTCATTGGCCATATCTCGAGCTGGTTCTTGGGAAACTGGGGATCGGCGAGAAGTTCCGCACTATGGTCTTTAACTGCTATAGGAGACCGTCAGCGTCAGTGCGTGTCAATGGACACAGCTCCAGCAGCTTTGCCATTGAGCGCGGCACGAGACAGGGTTGCCCCCTCTCGCCGCTCCTCTTTGCCCTTTATATGGAGCCGTTTGCACAGAGGATTCGCGATAACCCGGACGCTATTGGGGTGAAGATGGGGCAATACACACATACTGTCAGCTTATACGCGGATGATGTCTTGCTGACCCTAGATGACCCCAGGCGGTCGCTCCCTGCCTGCGTCCAGGAACTGAACGCTTTTGCCCGCGTGGCGGGCTTTAAAATGAATATGACTAAGTCGGCTGCACTGGATGTGTCGCTCTCTGCCGACACCAGGCGGGACCTTCAGAGTCTCTTTCCTTTGCAATGGTCCTCCTCCACGGTGCCTTACCTGGGAATTTTGCTTGCTCCCTCCCTGCCTGCCATGGTCGCAGCTAACTATTCCTCTCTGGGCAAAAAGATCAAAGAGGAACTCGGCCGATGGAACAAGGGCCTACTCTCGTGGCTGGGCCGTATCGCGGCGGTGAAGATGACGATACTGCCTCAGATCCTGTATCTTTTTCGCGCTCTCCCTCTCCAGCCCCCCGTGGGTTGGATACGGCAGACGCAGGCAGACATCTCCCGCTTTGTGTGCAGGGCCGTAAGCCTCGGATGAAGCGGGTCCTCTCCATGCTCGCCCCGGAGGCGGGGGGTCTCGGAGTCCCGGACCTCCGGAAGTACTTTCAGGCGGCGCAGCTCCGGTATTTGGTGGAGTGGAGCCGGTGGGAATCGGACAAACACTGGCTCTTTCAAGACCAGGCAGTTGCAGGCCGTACCCTCCAGGAGGTCCCGTTCCTGCGGCGCACTCACCGCCCGCCTAATCTCTACGCCTCTTTTATCACCCGGGTCCCGCTAAGAGTGTGGGACGCGGTGTGTGAGCTTCGTGAGCTCACCACTTTTCCATCGCCGTTCACTCCCATTGTTGGCAATCCAGACTTCACTCCGGGTCTGGAGCCGGGAGCCTTTTCCCACTGGGTGAGCGCGGGTTGCAGGGCGCTTTTCCAGATCTACGGGCCGGAGGGCGTGCTCCCCTTCCAGCAGCTCCGACAGGAGTTTGGCCTGACGGAAGGGGACAGATTGCGTTACATGCAAGTCCGCCACTGGGCTCTTCAACCCCCAGTGCGTGACGTCGCTGCCCGTTCGATTACGCCCTATGAGCGATGGTTGGTAACCCGGACCTCGGACGCTAAGCTTATCACTGATTTGTATAAGTTTCTCCAACCCCCGCCGTTTCATTACCATAACCCAGGGAGGGAGCGCTGGCACAGGGAATTGGGCAGGACCCTGAGCCACAAGGAGTGGGACAGGATTGCGTATCGGGCGAGGCACTCTGCGTACCACACTGGGCTGACGGAAACCTTCACTAAAGTGTCCACCTATTGGTACTACACCCCGGAGCGGCTCTATGAGATGCGCAAAATCGGCGATAAAGGTTGCTGGCGCGGCTGCGGACAGGAGGGCACCCTCACGCACATTCTCTGGGAGTGCCCGGTGCTGTCGGCCTATTGGAAGGAAGTCTTAGATGAGGTGGATAGGCATTTTGAGATCGAGCTTCCGCGCATCCCCGCGTATGTCTTGCTAGGCCTTCCCAATGATTTGATGTACCCGCTGAAATCCCGCAGGGGCAGGCAGATTGCGATTGCGCTAGGCTCCGCTGTTCAGAACATACTTGTACTCTGGCGCACCCCCACTGCCCCCTCTATCACTGGTTGGCTGCATAGGCTCTGGCAGGTACTGGGCATGGAGAAGATGTCGCTAACGGTGGCTGGGAATGTTGACCAGTTTGAGGAGCTCTGGCACCCCTTTTTGGCACTGCTGTCCACGGAATTTCACGAGCTCACGTGTCCACGGTACTTGCGCCTCCTTAGGCTGACGCCGCCGGCGCCTGCGGCAGAGTGAAAGTGCGGATCTGGGGCCGGGGGTGGGGGGTGGGAAGAGGGGTTATATGCTTCTAATGCTGACTTTCGGACAGGGATGTTGGGGTATTGTTTTCTTTCTTTTTCTCCTTTGCTTTTCTTTCTTCTTCTTTTCTGGGGTCGGGGGGTTGGTGGAACGGTATGCTTCTCCTTTACTGTGTCGCGGGGTGCTATTCTGGCTCGGCCTCGCCTAGGGGGTGGGGGTCTACAGGGGGGTCGTTCACAATGTCTTATTGCCTTATGTCCTCGCCTTGTTACCCTCTGGGGCTTCCTGCCTCCCTACTTTTCTTCTGACTCGCTGCAACGTTCCGCTTCTTGTACTGTATGTTTGCTTGACCTCCTGCTCCCCTCCCCGTGTTTTTGTGCCTTAATAAAATACTTTAAACCTAAAGATGTGGTTCTAAATCTCATCTAGGTAATGGTCCTACTTGCTCTGTATTAGGCCGAAAATGTGTGAATTGTCATAGAATAGGACACTTTCAGTCAGTCTGCAGAAGCAAACAAGTGGTTCAAGTCAGTTCTGTTACTCCTCACTATTGCTCTGATTTCAATGTCAATACTGTTGATCTACCGTTACAAAGTCTTAACATTAATGCTGTTGATGTATTTTCACATCTTAGCACAGAAAATCATTCTTTCTATTGATACTATTTCTCAACCAACTTTATCTGACCATGTCAAGGACCCCACTTGTCAGGTAACCTCAACATTGACATGATGGCAGACTCAGGTGCTCCTGTTACCATCATTTTGCATACTCTGTTTATAGGTCACTGGTCTTCATGCTTCTCCTTAGAATGCACAGATATAATTCACAAAGCATATGGTGACAAGGAAATAGATATCCTTGGATTCTTTTACGAAAATGTAACTTGTTTAGGAAGGATTTATACTAAAATGTATGTTGCGATACAAGGTAAAAACATTGTGGATTGGCAGGACCTAGCCAGGGTGAGTCTCAAACTTGTTCCTGGTTAAGACAACCTGGTACAGATTAATTAGGTTTCTGTTGCGATGATTTCAGAGAACTTTGATGCTGGTGTTTCAAAATATTATTCTGTAATTTCCTGAAGTTTTTAGTACATCTACATGTAAAATATCTAATTTTGAACATCTCATCAAACTTACACTTAATGCACTTCCTCTTTCACACAAACTCAGGTCCATCTCTTTGAGCGTTAGGGAAGACCTTAGAAAATTGCTTGATACCATGGTCTCAGAAGGTATAATTGAACCCACGGATTCCTCTGAGTGGGTAAGTCCCATCGTGATCCTCAGAAAAAAGGATAGCAGTATCCGTTTATGTGCTGACCTTCGCTCCCTCAACAAAAACATTCTGGTTAACTGTCATCCCCTTCCCATGATACAAGATCTTTTAACTGGTATCAGAGGATCTGTGCTTTTCACCTTACTAGACCTCCGTTCAGCGTACCACCAGATTCCTCTTTCCCCTCTTTCTACTGATTTAACTACATTCATAACTCCCTTTGGTGCATATAAATATATACGGTTGCCTTTTGGCTTGGCCTCTGCTGCCAGAGTATTTCAGAAATTCATGGACCATATTTTGAAAGGAATTAATTCAGTACTAGCCTATCATGTTGATGTTTTAATTTTCTCCAAAAATAAGGATGAGCACATTTATACTTTAAAAAAGGTCCTCACAAAATTTAAGGAAGTAGGAATCACTCTAGGCAGAGACAAGTGTGATTTTTTTCTAATTCTATAGACTATTTGGATCATTCCAATTCAATTCTTGGCATCAAACCCAAATTTTCTCTCACGCAAGCCATTTCTAAAGTTGCCATTCCCAAGGACGAAGATTCCTTAACGCCATTTTTGGGAATGACAGAATACTACTCAAGGTTCATTGCAGGGTATGCCCTGTTAAAAAAGAACACAAATGTTGTCTGGACGCAAGATGTGAGCAATCTTTTGCTCTAGTCAAAAATTTGATCATAGAAGCTCCTGCTCTGTCTTCTTTCACATCAGGTCAAAAATGTTCAATTTCTGTTAATGCTAGTCAACTTGGTTAGGTGCTGTACTTTATATCTCGGGATAAAACATCATGATCATCCCCCACACCTCTTACTGGTGACAATACTTCAGGTACTAGCTAAACTATGCTGTGCACTCAGGGTGCTCCTATCCCTCTTTAAAATCTTTATGTATCTATTTCCCCCAGGAGCTGTACTGTGTGTGTTTCTCACTTCCCTCAATTTCTCCCATCCACCACCAGAAAAGTGTGTGAAAGGTGAGGAGGCACCTCATGGAAAGACCCTCCAGGGAGCTACTGATAGGTTCGCATCAGTGTGCTCCACTTATCATCATCGGCAGCCTCCACACCATATAAAATATATGTGAAAAATTGGGGATGCTCATGATATTTTATCCTAAGATATAAAGCAGGTTTTTGTGATGAAAAAGTTGTGAGTGGAGGGCAACCTGTGTTATTTCCCTCTGTAGCTCCTTTTTGTGTAGGTGCTGTACTTTGTCAATGGTCTGGTGCAAAGGAACACACAATAGGTTTTGCTTCAAGGGCACTATCCCTTTCGGAATCCAACTACAGTACAATAGAGAGAGAAGCGCTTGCATGTACTTGGGCTGTTGAAAAGTTTAAAACATTGGGGCACACAATTTGATCTATATTCTGATCATAAACCGTTTCTTCATCTATTGAATGGAAATGGCACTGGGAAAGCTTGTGGCAGATTGGTCCGTATTCTTTCAAGATTACATGAATATAATTTTGTCATAAAATATATTCATAGTGGATGCAACGTTAGAGAGATTGTCTCTCAAGACTACCCTTGGAAGACAGTCACTTGGTTTCAAAATTTGATGATATTGAGTGTGTTGTTGCATCTATTGAAAGTATTTGTGGTTCTCCCTCCTTCTTCACTTACAATGATTGGATTCAGGCGTCTAAGGAGGACTCTGTTCTTCAGGATGCAAAGAACATGCTTGCTTCTGGGTGGTCAAAAGAGCGCTCCTTCCCCGCCTCACTTAAATACTTTGCTCAAGTTTCTGATGACATTCTCATGTGGTGAGACCAATGTGTCCCACCAGTTTCTCTGCGCAACAAAATCTTTCAGAATGCTCATCGGGGTCATTTGGGCATAGGAGCAACCTCCAGAAAATTAAAACAACATTTTGTGTGGCTTGCATTAGACAAATATGTTTCACAGTGGATTGATAGCTGTCAAACTTGTTTAGTTTCAGATAAACATTGGAAAACTGCGGGGCGTGGCCTAGCTGTCGACCAACATGGCTGCACAGAACTGAAGCTCCGGCCGCTGAAGCCTGCAAGCGGCATTTATCAGTGCGTTGAGTCCGCCATCTGTCGCTGAGAATGTCACTGGAAACCCTGCAAGCCTGCGGAGCAAGTAACTAGATGCCGGATTGTGCGGGGACGCCATGAGGCACAGCGTATTCCGTCCTCCGTTGAAGGGGAGGGCGGCACGGCCTGCCAGCGCTGGAAGCCCTAGCGGCACAACACAAATCGAGCCCGGGGCGTCTGTCACTCCTTGGACCCTGAGGCCTTTGCTGCACGGGGGCGCCCGGCCCAGCCCTCTAGGCTGGCTTCAAAGACCAGCGGGGGAGTGTCACCACACATCAGTGCTCGCCCAGAGGGTGAAAGCGGGGGCATAACGGACCGGGCCCAACTCTGCGCCCTCGTCATTATTTGGGCCTTCTATCCGCCTGATTGAAATCCTGTCCTGGGGACGCTGCGGTCACCTTTGGCCGGCTCTGTAGTTTAAAGCACAAGACACCGGAATTCCCCAGGCTGCCACTCACCAATAAACCAGTGTACCAGACATCACACGTTGGCGGGTGTGCTGCCATATCCGCCACAGGGGCCCCTATCGGAGGAAATAATGGGGCACGGGGACCTCCAGCAGCGTAAATTGGCCTTCGATAAACTGGCCGATTTGGGTTGTACCTCTCACTTGCTGGACTGTGAGAGCACTTTCGGCACGACGGACCGCCAACCAAAGGGAGAGGGGATGTGGGCCATCCTGGCGGAGCTCTGCGCAGGGTTCCGCGGCCTGGATGACCGGCTGGATACCCTGACTTCCAGACTGGACAGAATGGGGGAGTGTATCGATGGCCACCAGAGCCGGTTTGGAGAAGCTGAGCGACGACTCTCAGATCAGGAAGAGCGCACCAAGGATATGGCGCGTAGACTGGAACGTGCGGAGCACCTCTTGAAATCTGTTGCCATAAAAAATGAAGATTAAGAGGCCTGGTCCCGGAGAAATAACGTATGCATAGCGGGACTTGCAGAGACCACCAACATGGGCCGACCGGAAACTTTTCTAGAGGGGCTGCTGAAAAACTTTTTTTGGGGCCGAACACTTCTCCGCCACATTCGTTGTGGAGAGGGCTCATCGGTCCCTGTGCCACGCCCGCAGCCGGGACGCCCCCCACAACCCATTGTGGCACGTCTTCTGAATTACAGAGACAGAAATACCATCCTCAGCCTGGCAAGAGAGGTCACCCCAGCGACCTATCAGGGATTGATCCTCTCCTTACCCCGACCATACTCAGGTTGTACAGGAGGCTCGCCGCAAGTTCACCGAAGCAAAACAACGACTACGCACCCTGGACTTGAAGTATGCAATGCTCTACCATGCATGACTCAGGGTGTGGGTGGACGGTAAGCCTCATTTCTTCGAGAATGCCCCAGACGTACTGGCCTTCTGCAAACAACATGCGGCCAAGTTCTGCCTCAGTCCTGCCGGATCTCCCAGCACTCCTCTTCAGACAATAACCTTGCCCTCAGTGCTGAACTCTTCACGTCGGACTGAACCCCTGCTGTTGATGATAATGATTCTGGCACCTAGCCCGGCTGGAGACCTTTGGTAACTTTGCTCCAGTTTTAGACTCTTTTTTGTCCATTTGGTAGAGCGGTCTCACACTCTTGCTTCCCCACATTTCTTACTTTTCATCTGGCCCTGCCTATCAATCAATCAAAACATTTATAGAGTGCGCTACTCACCTGTGAGGGTCTCAAGGCGCTAAGGGGAGGGGTGCTGTCACTGCTCGAATAGCCAGGTCTTGAGGTGTTTCCTGAAGGTGAGGTGGTCCTGGGTCGTTCATAGGTGTGTGTGGAGTGAGTTCCATGTCTTGGCGGCCAGGTAGGAGAACGATCTTCCTCCGGTGGTGGTTCTGCGGATCCTTGGGACGGCGGCGAGGGCGAGGCCGGCTGATCGGAGCTGGCGGATGGGAGTGTAGAACGAGAGGCGGTTGTTCAGGTAGTCGGGTCCTTTGTCGTGAAGCGCTTTGTGAGCGTGGGTGAGGAGCCTGAATGTGATCCTCTTGCTAATGGGGAGCCAGTGCAGGTTTCTAAGGTGAGCGGATATGTGGCTGTGGCGGGGGATGTCGAGGATGAGTCGGGCGGAAGCGTTCTGTATGCGCTGGAATCGTTTCTGAAGTTTGGCTGTGGTTCCTGCGTAAAGGGCGTTTCCGTAGTCCAGTCGGCTGGTGACGAGGGCCTGGGTGACGGTTTTTCTGGTTTCGGTGGGGATCCAACAGAAGATTTTTCGGAGCATGCGTAGGGTGTTGAAGCAGGATGATGAGACGGCGTTGACTTGCTTGGTCATCGAGAGGGAGGAGTCCAGGATGAATCCCAGATTACGTGCGTGGTCAGTGGGAGTAGGTGCGGAGCCCAGTGCTGTGGGCCACCAGGCGTCGTCCCAGGCGGAGGGGGAATGTCCGAGGATGAGGATCTCCGACTTGTCTGAGTTCAGCTTCAGGCGACTGAGCTTCATCCTTTCTGCGACGTCTTTCATTCCTTACTGGAGGTTGGTTTTGGCGGTGGCTGGATCCTTGGTGAGGGAAAGTATCAGTTGGGTGTCGTTGGCGTAGGAGATGATGTTGATGTTGTGTTTGCGTGCGATGGCGGCGAGGGGGTTCATGTAGATATTGAACAGTGTTGGGCTGAGCGAGGAGCCTTGGGGTACGGCGCAGATGATCTTGGTGTCCGTTGAGTGGAACGGAGGGAGGCGGACTCTCTGGGTTCTGTCGGAGAGGAAGGAGGTGATCCATTCCAGGGCCTTTCCTTGGATCCCGGTGTGGAAGAGGCTGGTTATCAGGGTGCGGTGGCAGACGGTGTCAAAAGCTGCCAAGAGGTCTAGGAGAATGAGGGCGGTTGTTTCTCCGTTGTCTATCAGGGTCCTGATGTCATCAGTGGCTGCGATGAGTGCGGTCTCGGTGCTGTGGTTGGCTCGAAATCCGGACTGTGCTGGGTCGAGTGAGTTGTTTGTCTCGAGGAAAGCAGTCAGCTGTTTATTGATGGTTTTCTCGATGACTTTATCCGGGAAGGGAAGAAGAGAGATGGGGCAGAAATTCTTGAGGTCTTTGGGGTACACTGTGGGTTTTTTCAGAAGGGCGTTGATTTCGGCGAGCTTCCAGCTTTCAGGGAAGGTGGCGGACGTGAAGGAGTTGATTATGACGTTCCGGAGGTGGGGTGCGATGATGTTGTTGGCTTTGTTGAAGATGTGATGGGGGTGAGGGGGATCCGGAGTGGATGGTGTTCATGACGTGCGTGGTGTCTTCAATACTGATGGGGGTCCGAGCGCTGATGGTGGTGGTGGGGGTCATTGGTTCGGTGGCTGGAGGCGGAGAATGGGGTCTGAAGCCGTTGTGTATATCTGCGATCTTACGGTGGAAGAATGTGGCGAGGGAGTTGCAGGGGTCTTGTGACGGTGTGATGTCGTTGTTGCTGGCGATGGGGTTGGAGAGCTCTTTGACTATGCTGAAGAGTTCCTTGCTGTTGTGGGTGTTGTTGTCTAGTCGCTCTTTGAATTATGTCCTTTTGGTGGTGCGGATCAGCTGGTGGTGTTTGCGGGTGGCGTTTTTGAGGGCTGTAATGTTTCCTGTGGTCCGATCATAGCGGCAGGTTTTTTCGAGGGTCCGGCAGGATTTGTTTGATTCTTTGAGGGTGTCTGTGAACCATGAGGTTTTTCTGTTGTTGGTCTTGCCTGAGGGGTTCTTCAGTGGAGCGAGGTCGTCGGCGCAGTTAGTGATCCATTGAGCAAGGTTGTTGGCTGCGTCGTTGGGGTCAGAGGTGTCGGCTGGCGGGTTCTGGCTCAGTGATGAGAGGAACTGGTCTGTGGTGATTTTGCTCCAGCATCTGCGGGGGATTTGTTGCGTGCGGCGGTGGGGTGTATTCTTTTTGAAGGTGAAGTGGATGCATCTGTGGTCGGTCCAGTGTAGTTCTGTGGAGTGGCTGAAGGCGACGTGGTTGCTGGTGGAGAAGATGGGGTTGAGCTTGTGGCCGGCGAGGTGGATGGGTGTGTCCACCAGTTGCCTGAGTTTGAGGTAGGCCAGGTTGTCGAGCAGGGTGGTGGTGTTGTTGTCGTTGTTTTTCTCCAGGTGGAAGTTCAGGTCGCCTAGGAGGATGTATTCTGGTGAGGCTAAGGCGTGCGGGCTGATGAAGTCGGCGATGGTTTCGCTGAATTGAGTGCGCGGGCCTGGGGGTCTGTAGATGAGTGTTCCTCTTAGAGTGGTCTTGGGGTCGGTGTGAATTTGGAAATGTAGGTGTTCGGCGGCGGAGAGTGTGTCTTCGGCGCTTGTCGTGATGTTGATGGCGTTTTTGTAGATGATGGCGATACCTCCTCCGGTTTGGTTGGTGCGGTCCTTTCGGGTGATCTTGTAATTGTCCGGGATGGCTATGGTGATATCTGGGGCTGAGGATGCGTTCATCCAGGTCTCTGTGAGAAAGGCGACGTCTGGTGCCGTTGAGTCGAGGAGGTCCCAGAGTTCGACGGCGTGCTTGTGGACGGAGCATGTGTTGAGGAAGATGCACTTGAGGTTGTTGTTGCTGATGTTAGGTCCGGCGGGCGGTGTGCAGGTTCGGAGGCAGGTGAATCTGCAGGTGAGGCAGGTGAAGGGTCCGTGTGTGCGCTTCGGGGTGGCTCGGTAGCAGGCCGGTGGTCGACCGGTGTTGAGTGCGTTGAGGGCGGCGGTGCCGTATTTCAGTCAGGTTCCTTGGTTCCGGCGAGGGCCAGGGGTTCTGGCCCTGGGCGCAGACGGGCTCGCCTTAGGCGCGCCAGCGGCGCGCCCGCTGCGCACATCCGATGCGCACGTCCGATGCGCGGCAGCGCAGCGACCTGCATTATGTATGGGTCGAGGGAGGGAGGAGCAGCTGGGAGGGGGAGCGGGGACCAATCGGGGGCAGGGGGTAGGGCCGCAGGGGACTGCTTTGAACTGGAGTGGGCTATCACTGTTGTTCTCCGCATGCTTGCTTGTTTATTAGTGGACTCACATTACAGTTGATTGATCGAGGTTCCACTAGGGGGGCTGTTGTTGCGGTCCTTCCCGTCAATTGTTGTTCTAATTAACCTTTATTATTTTCGTGATGTGGGCATCGGCTGTCCGAGGCATTGCCTTCCCCCATGGATGATTCCATTTATCTTTATTTCGGGATTTGTTGTTGCTGGGACGCTGCGGGGTTTTGGGGGGGGGGGGACCGTTTCTCTGAGCCTTTGGACTCAGGTGTGGGTGGTGGGTGGGTTCCAGGGGGTGGTGGGTTATGTGGGTGTATTTGTGTGTTTAAATATTGGTTTATTGTGTTTTTTAATTGCTGATGTCTCTTATGGACTCCGCACTGCTTTCACCTTAGTATGGTTGCTGTTTTTCATGCTCCTAAAGGGGGTGGACATATTACTTCTATTGTCCGAGAGGACGGATCTGTTGCCATGTCTGACTCGAACATTGTGGCGGAACTAGTGGCCTATTACCGCTCGCTGTACTCCACCACACTGCCCGCGGGTTTCTCACAACACCTTTCATATCTCGAGGAGGTAGCTATGGTCTGGCTGACCAAGGGCCAAGCGGACATTCTGGCACGCCCCTTCACGGTTGATGAAATTGCGCTGGCTATTGACGAACTCCTCAGCTCTGAGGCCCCCGGCCTCGACGGGCTCACTGGGTATTTTATAAAGCGTATAAGGAATGTTTAGCGCCCCAGCTCCTGGAGGTGTTTGCTGAGGCGTTGGAGTCAGGCTCACTCCCTCTTACCATGCGCAAGGTGGCCATCTTCCTGATACTTAAACGGGCAAGGATCCCACACATTGCTCGTCCTATTGCCCGATTTCCCTCATAAACTTTGAAAACAAGATACAAGATTCTGGCCAAGATGCTCTCCTTGAGATTGTAGTTATTGGTGGACCAAATTCTCTCCACGGTACAATCGGGGTTTATACTGCACAGATCTACCGCCCTCAATCTCAGTATGTTTTTTTCTTTCATTAATCGTATCAAGCCCACCACACCTGATGCAATCGTGCTGCTAGACGCGGAAAAGGCCTTCAACTCTCTCGAGTGGCCTTTCCTTCTGGCAACGCTTCGAAAACTTGGCCTTCCTTCCAACTTCATCACTCTAATTGCTCTGCTGTACTCTCCCCCTACAGCCTACCTGCGGGTTAATGGGTCTCTCTCCCCCTCCATTCCCATCACCCCTGGCACCCAACAGGGGGGCCCATTTTCCCCGCTCCTGTTCATCATCGCAATGGACCGTCTGGTCTGACATCTCCAAGAAAAACACTTGTTCTGAGGTTTATATTTCCACGCAGGTCCACTACTGATGTCCATGTGCGCAGACGACGTCCTGCTTTTCATGCGGCACCCGCAAAGTAATCTACAACTACTGATCGACGAAATAGAATGTTTTGATTCCGTTTTGGGTCTTAAAATTAATTGGGGAAAGCCGGTATTGTTTCCTATCACCGATGCAGCAGCGGACGATGAGACGGAATTCCCTTTGCGAATATACTGGGAGACTACCAAATACCTGGAGGTACACTTACACCGGGATAAGGGACAGGTCATAAAGCTGAACTATGGACCGGCTGTTGACCAGCTTTCCTCACAAATAGACAGGTGGATAAAATTGCCTCTTTTTATGGCAGGCCGTCTTGCCCTTATTAAAATGAAAGTACTACTGTGTTTTCTTTATTATTTCCCCACTATACCCATCCCGCTCACCAATGCATTTTTCGCCCATCGACACGGTCTCCTTATTCGTCTGGTGTGGGCAGGTCGTAGACCCCGCGTAGCTTGGGACACTATGCCCGGGGAGGATTCGCTGTTCCGGATCCTCAATTGTATTTCCTGGTGGCGCAGGCGCAATTTGCCCACCACTGGTTTTATCCTGACGCCAAAATACCTTACACAAAAAACGGACAGAGATATAGCTGCCCCTACACCCTTGGCATCCCTTCTCCCAAAGGGAATCCCCCTTAATGCCATGACATTCAGCCTTTGGCTACTACGTGCTAGGCTTGGCACAAACTGAATCGGTTATACAGATCTGGTCCTCTTGATCCACCCGCTCTTCCACTTGCCAATAACCCCTACCTGCCGTTGACAACTGACAGAGGAGTGCTGGGCACTTTAGCCAAACTGGGGCTTGATACCTTCAGTTCCTTATTCTCGGATGGTCGGGCACGTAAGCTGTCTGATTTAACACAACTTCCTGGGCTTACTGGTGTGGATACTCAATGTTGCTCGACTCCACAGGACACTTCGTGTCACATTCTCGACCCTGCCTCTCATGACGACCTCCCCCCACTCACCCTCCTTATAGCTGATATCACTGGATCACATTTGATCACAAAACTATACAAAGCAGGCATGGCACTTTGGACGGGGCAGGACAGCTGGGTGCGTCAACGGTGGGAATCTGATATTGGACGACCTCTAACGGACAAAGAATGGGCCTACTCTTTGGAGCAAACACATAGGGTATCCCCTAACCTTAGACACAAGTTACTCCATTTTAAATTCATTCACAGAATGTATGTGACACTGGTTCAATTGGCCAAATTTGACCCTTCTAAGCCAACAAACTGCCCCAAGTACAATGCCCTGGATGCCAACTTCGCTCACATGTCCTGGTCCTGCCCCCAGGTCCTTCCTTACTGGCAGGAGATATTTGCTGTATTATCTCAAATAATATAGACGCCCTTGGTTCCCTCTCTTGAATTGGGACTGCTGGGGATGGTTCATCGACTCAAACTATGCTATCAGCGCTTTACAGCGATTGCTTTACTGCTTGTGAAGTGCGAGATAGCCTCTCTGTGGGGAGCTAGGGCTCGTCCAACTAAGGCGGCCTCGCTCAGGAGCATGGCGTTATGTTATATCCAATCCGAGATCTACGCCTCGCTCCAGCCTCCATCCTCCAGGACTCGTGATATTTGGTGCATAAATCGCACATTCCTACAACGGACACTTCACACTACACAGGTCGGTTCTGCCTCACCGACACCTCCCATGGGCAGAGAGGGCGAGCGCTAGACTCCCGGTTGCACCCCATAGGTTATTACCTCCCTTGGGAGTATCCCCCCCGGCTACTGAATGGTTATCATTTATACATCACGGGCACTATCACTGGTATTTGTGTAGCTTACTCTACGGAACCCAGCTTACTTGATTTGATTTATGTTTTTTTTATTTGGATTTATTTGTATGTATTTGTAGTTTGTTTTGGAGTTTTCTTTTCTGATATGATCGCCCTACAACTAAGTTCTATTCGTTTTCTGAACCCGATTCATTTTGCACCATATTTCATAACGTATGATGTTGCTACACAGTCAGATATTTGATTACCTTCATTTGTATTGTTTCTTATTGTTTTGTCATTTCTTTTATTTTGCAATAAAGAATTTGGAGAAAAAAAACATTGGAAACTGCAAATCTTCCACTTCATTGTGTCCCTGTTCCTGAAGAGGCATGGTATAAACTGGTATTGATTTTGCTGGACCTTTTGATTTCCTTCCCCTTGACAAACGGTACATTATTGTTCTAATTGATTATTACTCAAAGGGAAAGCAGGAAACTGTATAAGCTTGCCAAAAAAAAGAGAAAGTCCGCTTTGAAGTAGGAGAAGTGGGAATTAATAGTGGGCACGTGTCGCTCCAAAGTTCCCAACACCTTCTGGAAAGCAGTTCAGTCAGTCCTATCTCCCACTTTACCAGGTTTATACAGTAACCGTCCATATATCACCTGAGACTTGGGTGATGCACTACACTGGTCTCTATTCCATTGGCTCTGGTGTTACAGTTGCATCAGTACAGTCAAACCTAGTATGTCAAAATCTTGTTTTTAATGAAGAGGAAGTCCGAAAGGCAATTGAGAAAAGCAAAGGCAAGAAGGCTCCAGGGCCAGATGGAATTCCACTGGACCTATTCAAGGAAGATCCAGCATTCTGGATTCCGTTATTCACTGCAGTTTTTTTAACTCAGTTTGTAAAGAGGGAGTGCCAAAGTCTTGGCGCTCATCGGTCATAGTGCCTATTTTATTAAAAAGGAAACATGCATGACCCCAAATGCTATCGACCAATATCCCTTTTGGATTCTTCTGTCAAAGACATTGGGAGAGTTGTGCTAGATCGCCTATTGGACTGGATCAACGTAAACCACATGTTGACCCCAGTCAGTATGGCTTTAGGAAAAGGCTAAGCACAATCGAACCGTGCCTTAATCTCCACCTTATTTTGGCCAACTACAAATACGCAAATGGCGCTTCCACTCAACTGGCTTTTATGGACCAGACAAGTGCGTTTGACTATGTCTGGTCTCCTTTCTGAGGCTTCTCCATCATGATCTTTCAGCTTCATTGAGGTATGGCAATGCCAGGAATGTTCAGAGCTGTTTAATATCGGTGTGCGCCACGGTTGCATCATTGCCCCAATCTTATTTCTCCTCTATACTGATGAATTGGAGAACACCTTGGTTTCAGTTGGGGCTGACGTCCTGCAAGTGGAGAAAAAGGCCGTGCCAGCGCTTCTCTATCCGGATGACGCAGTACTTCTGGCAAAGACTGCAAATGGCCTAAAAAACTCATTGCCAGTTATGTCTGTTTTATGAAGGACCTGGGGCTGGAGCCAAACTATAAGAAAACTTTTTATAATGATTTGTGACCCCAAAAATACTAAATCCCGCTGTTTGAATGTGGATGGCAAGTAGCTGGAGAGGGTTAGTTCCTTCCCATATTTAGGTCTGGAATTCGAGGAAGGTTGTACATGGCATACTTGTATAAAAAAATAGGAAAATACGCTACACACGAGCAGTTGGGACCATCTTCTCCCTTGCAATGTCCATAGGTAAAAAGCCCATTGCCTCAATTTTAGAGATTTATAATCGTAAATGTATACCGATTTTAACACACGGCATGGGTATCTAGGGCTGTAGGGATGTAGAAACTATTTTTGTTGCAGAGTTTTAGGAGTTCCCCCCTCTTTGCCACATTTTTCTCTTCATTTAGAGCTAGGTCTTGATTATGTACAAGATATTATAAATGCCGCCCCTTTAGCCACCTAGTGTTCCATTTGGGCAAATGAAGAAGCTGAACTAAACCAGGCAATCATTAGAGACTGTTTAAGTTGTTCCAGAGGCATTTCTATTCCTTGGCTACAATACATTAAAATTTGCCTTATGGAACTTGGTTGTGTCTCTTTGTTTGAGCACCCAGAATAAATTGGCAAAGGGGAATGACAGAGGGTATTGGATAGCTTCCAAAAGCATAAAGAATCCTCTACGGAACTGTTTGAAGTGTCCAAACCCACTGTCAGAGAATATTGCCTTATTCAAGAACCTTCCACTATTGCCCCGTATCTTTTATATGTAAATAACGTCCACGAAAGGAATTTACTGATGAGATTTAGTCTGGGTTCTTTTCGCTGGTTGATATGCTTCTCTTTGGGCCAGTATTCTTTTGAAACTATTACCACTTGCCCTTACTTTGAACTTTCGAGCCAAACTATTTTACATTTTGTCTTTTTTTGCCAATTTTATCTTTCATTTACTAGGAAATTTGTATTACTACTTTTGCACAGGTATAAGTTTTCTAAATCTAAAGCGGCTTTGTATTTTCTACAGCAACTTAATGACTGACGTTTGCTTTGCTGTTGCGAGCTTTCTGTAGTGCACCTTAGCTAAGAGAAGGAGCATGACGTTTTGATATTAATGTTTTTTTAACAGCTCCTGTATGTACTGTATTCGTATAGCTGCTCTAATATCCATTGTTGCTGCTAATGTTTTATAAGACAGATTTTAATATTTAAATGCTACTTATATATACTTATATTTGGTGCTATCTAATTCATCTTTCAAACAAAACAAGGGAGCCCGCAAGGTAGATAAGAACCTTGGGTATCGAATGGTTTTAAAAACAAAGGTCCTTAACATAATAAAGTTGTGATAAATATAGACTAGAATCAGTGCTATATTGAAGATGTCCAGCCGACAATGATTTAATGCAACAATTATTCAGAAAAATTCAAAGGCACAGTAATGGAGTGGGACACATTCCTGCGTCCTAGAAAATCATAAAACTGTTACAAGTGGACAAAAACATTTCAGGCAAAACAAAACGTAACTTATGGCCAATATGACTGATGAGGGCAAGCTTTCAATTTAACAGATTCTGCACTGGTTTTAACACATTAGTTTAACATGCAGACTGTTTAAAACAAGTCAACAACATTTAGATCCTTTTAAAAAAAATGCTAGGATCATCGTCAGGACGGGTATAATACAAGCCTGAAGCAAAGTACTGCCTGCGCAACAATGGAAAAATTGGGAGAAAGGCAGAAAACAAGGTGATATTAGAAGACATATTTAAAAGAAAAATCATATTTAAGAGAGGAATCAACCACCTGGTGACAACTACTATACATGCGAGTTGGAATAGGCAAATAGGTGCTAGCATGATGAGATACACGTTTTAATTACAATTGTATCTTTAGGTCAAGTGCTAATACATATTTTAGTTTAGAGAGATCCTAGGTGACTTTCTAGGTTCAAAGTTCACAATATGCCGGATGTTTTCAGGTATATAAATTGTGAGATAGAAGGTGAAAATTGCATGCAAGCGCAAAATTTTGAAGTTGCGGCATAAGGATGGAAACCGGGGAAGAGGGAAGACAATGTGGCGTGATGACACGCATGCAACCATGCTCACAGTGGAAAACAAGGATTTACAATGCAATGGTCTCGGCATTATTAAAGGTAGAGCTATTAGCATTGCTCTTTTTTTTTTTTTTTAATAAATGGCCTTGTCATTTACATAGGCAATAGCTTAATCGTTAAAGAAATGGCATTGTCATTTACAATGCTAATAGCTTTATTGTTTGCAAATGCATTACTTTTTGCATTTACATCCACACAGAGCTACCCACATAATGCGACCTACATAGAGCATTCACATAGAGCTACCTACACAGAGCCACACTCACACAGACAGAGGCATCCACATATAGAGCCACCTACAATAAAAGCTATCTACACAGAGCCACAGCCACATACACACAGCGACACACACAGAGCCACACACACATAGCCACACAGACACAGGTACACACACACACAGCCACACACACACAGAGACACACATACACACCCACACACAGAGACACACACACACACACACAGACACACACACTGAGCCACATACACATACCTACACACACAGAGGCACACACACACATATTTACACACACACACTTATAGTTACACACAGAGCCACACACAAACAGAGCTACACACACACATATAGACAGAGCTACACACACACACAGATCGCCACACATACACACAGAGCTACACACACACACAGAGCCACAGACACACAGCTACACACACAGTTACACACACACACCGAGCCATACACATAGAGCCCCATACACACAGAGTCTCACACAGTGATACACACACACACACACACAGAGTCACACACTCATACACAGAGCCACACACACATACACAGAGCTACACACCGAGAGTGATAGACACACAGACACTGAGGCTCACATACACACAGAGCAACACACACACAGTTACAGACAGTCACAAACATACACACACAGAGCCACACACACACAGAGCCACATACAGAGTTACACACAAAGAGAGCCACACACATACATAGCTCCACACACACACACAGAGCCACACACAGAACCACACACACAGAGCCACATATACATAGAGTTACACACACATTGAATACATTACAAGAGGTCAAAAGCCAAGATGGCTTACTTGACTCAGGCAAACGGCATGAGCTGCACGGAGGAGACACAAGATGGACACGAGCCTGTGAATATCTAAAAAAGAAAGTGGCAAAAAAACCAAGCAATACATTAGAAGAGGACTAAACCCAAAATATCTTACCAGACTATCCAGCAAACAGCATCCGTTGTACAGAGGAGACACGAGCTGCCATCTATCTGTAAAACAAACGCAAAAGCACATTAAAAAAGCATTTCCCATACGATGTTTGCCATGGAGAGGCCACGACCAGAGATGGACCTGCAAAAGAAAAAAAAATCATTAGAGGTATACAAAGTAAAGAGCCTGGGATTACGTGTGAAACAAACCTAAAATTACATTACAATCCATCACCGAACAGTCGCACTTACCTGTATAACTTCATGGAAGATATCACCAACTGCCGTTTACCCCAAAAACGTGCAGCATTTCACATACGATGTTTCCCATGGAGAGGCCAAGACCAGAGATGGACCTGCAAAAGAAAAAAAAAATTAGAAGAATACAAAGGAAAGAGCCTGGGATTACCTGGAAAAAACCTTAAATTACATTGCAATCCATCACCGAACAGTCGCACTTACCTGTATAAGTTCACTGGATATATCGCCAACTGCCGTTTACCCCTAAAACGTGCCCGACCCTGCCGTATTCAAATAATTGACACCCCCTAAAAATACATCAACAGCACTTTTGTCAAAACCATGAAGCCAAATATAAAATCAAACCAACATCACTTTCGCAAAACAAAAAAAAAAAACGGTTATAAACACTAAGCTGTATATTTAGGATAAATTGACAAATGTAAAACTAAATACTAACAAAAAACAAGCACACTAGGAATCGGCTAAGAAATAAGGTAGGGAAAAATAACACTTACTTGGATGTCCCGTGCAGCAACGCTTCTATAGTTACCTATAAAGGAAAAACCACAACCAAATACACCTAATAGTGACAAATTCAATAAAGCATTCTTAAAAAACAGCACTTACCTTAAACTCCCAACTGTGGTAAATATCGGTTAAGTTTAGGAATCTCACGGACGGTACACAAAAGACCAAACGCGAATAAAAGCACTTTCGTCAAAAATCGAAATAATTAAAAAAAGATGTAAACAATAATTTTTTTTTAACCAATACATATTTTATAAGAACAGAACCAAAACTTTATACAATATAACAAAACACAAACTGTATCTCGAAGTATTTTTTAAAAAAGCACTTACCTGTATGTCGCGGTATTACGGACAGTGTATTGTAGAAGTCACAGCACCAGATACACATCTAAAATGAAAAAAAAGACACATTGTAAGAAAAAAGAAACAAAATAGCTTACCTATAAGACGCAAAAAGCAGCATTCAGTACGGGCAAAGCGGTCCATGCACTACGGTAGACGAAGATGGCAGGACACGATGCAAACCTACAAAGCAAACACAAAAGACAGATTAGAAGCGAACAAGACAAAAAGGCTTACCTGTAAAACGCCTACGGCAGCATACATACCTGGCAAAGCGGGCCATGCACCACGGGCAAAGCGGTCCATGCACCACGGTAGAAGGAGACGCGGGCAGGCCAACAAAATGAACAAAAAAAAAACACATTAGAAGAATATCAAACAAAAAAGCTTACGTCTAAGGTGCAAACAGCAGCATACTTACCGGGCAAAGCGGTCCATGCACGACGGGACGGCGAAGTTGAGAAATCGCACGGGGCAGACCTACAAAGTAAAACAAAAACACACATTACGAAAAATAAATCAAAATGGGTTACCTCTAGGACGTAAAGCTGTCCATTCACAACGGGCAAAGCAGTCCATGCAGAAACGTAAACGGAGACGCCAGGACACGATGCAGACCTACAAAGTAAACACAAAAGACAGATTAGAAGCGAAAAAGACAAAATGGCTTACCAGTAAAACGCCTTCGGCAGCATACATACCGGGAAAAGCGGTCCATGCACAACGGTCAAAGCGATCTATGCACGACAGTAGACCAAGATGCCAAGACACGGGGCAGACCTACAAAATGAACCAAAAAAAAAAACACATTAGAAGAAAATCAAACAAAAAAGCTTACGTCTAAGGTGCAAACAGCAGCATACTTACCGGGCAAAGCGGTCCATACACGACGGGACGGCGAAGTTGAGAAATCGCACGGGGCAGACCTACAAAGTACACCAAAAACACACATTACAAAAAATAAATCAAAATGGGTTACCTCTAAGACGCAAAGGTGTCCATTTACGACGGGCAAAGCAGTCCATGCAGGAACGTAAACGGAGACGCCAGGACATGATGCAGACTTACAAAGTAAAGAAACAAAAAAGCCAGATTAGAAGAAGAGACAAAATGGCTTACCTCTAAAACGCTAACGGCAGCATACATACCTGGCAAAGCGGTCCATGGACCACGGGCAAAGCGGTCCATGCACAACGGTAGACGGAGATGGCAGGACAGGGGGCAAACATACAAAGCAAACACAAAAGACAGATTAGAAGCGAAAAAGACAAAAAGGCTTACCTGTAAAACGCATACGGCAGCATACATACCTGGCAAAGCGGTCCATGCACGACGGTAGAAGGAGACGCCAGGACACAGGGCACACCTACAAAGTCAACAAAAAAGACACATTAGTACAAAAAAAGACAAAATGGCTTACCTGTAAGATAGTTACCTCATGTCCTCAACGTACAAGAGCAAGACGATCCTCACGGGCAGACGAGACCAAAAAAGGGCGGACGCAAGCTTCCAAACATTTTCAGATTCGGGGGGCGTATTTGGCGTTCTAAAAAGGGGCATGGCTAAAAAGTGAAAAGAGCAGCACGAACACGCCCCCGAATCCGAAAGAGACGGAGCTTCTTTCGAGGGATGCCTCTCTCCTCCAATGGCTGGCTCCGTTTAGGAAGCCAGCCAATGGAGGAGAGACAGAGCAGAGAGGCGGGGTAAACTGCCCTACTGAACATCATTAAATCTCCGACTTCCGGCTGGCAAGCCAGCCTTCGGTCCTCGACCTAAAAAAGGATGCACAGTAATGAACTCTAATTGCCATACACTGGCTATGGTGCAAGTAGAAGCGTGATGGGAAGACCGTGATGGAAATAACGGGCACGGAGAGTAATTGACAGAAAATAACAGCATGCATGATCCAACTAATTGTGGCCCAACTGGTGGTTACGTGGTCTGACAAGTGCCCAGTATGGTTTGCGAACTGACCTCATTTAATTGTATGGAGGAAAAGGAGAGGCGGAGGTGTGCGGGCTCGTTCGAAATTGCTTAAGAGCGCGGAACTGGGGTTATTGACCCATGCGTGAAGGCTCAGCAGGAAACTTCTACAATGAGCAGTCCTGGAGGGAAGGAAGGTGTGATTAGGTAAAGGGGCCGAGAGTCACTGCACTTTGCGTGGATAAAGAGGAGTGATAATAACTCTTACCGTTTTGGCGTTTTGGGCAGTCAAGGAAAATGGGAATGCGCTAGTTACGGTAAGCTAGGAGATTGGGCACGGTCTCGAATTACCGCAAGAACCCATGGGTACAAAAAAGAAGGAAGTGTGTCAGGAACCAGGATAATAGGCAGGGTCCTTGGTGGGCAAGCGCTGGGATAAGGCTTACCGTTAATGCTGGAAAAGTGATCCGATCGCGTGCTTGATGGCCGTGATACTGAACCGGAGGGTGGGCCCAGTGTTAAATAGTGTGCAACGCACGTATTTGGATGTGGAAAAAATGGCAGCCATCTTGAGTGAGGAGAGTGATATATATATAGAAATCATACTCAGGGTGGCAATTTACGTAAATAATGTTGGTGAGCATACAAATAAGGCAAATTAATCCACATTTCTTAAAAATACAAAATGATGTTTGAGGGCTAACAGAGTCTAAGGACTAGCAATGCTAGAAGCAATTCTGTCATCAGTCAGGTCAAATTAGTTACACCAATGGGAGGCTGTCAACCAGGAAGGGGTGTATTGTGTGGCAGATATTAAAATAGAGAGGGGAGAGTCACAATCATGAAAATATCTAATTAAAACAAAAATTCTGGCATAGTTATTACAGTAAATAGTTTGAGGGAAGCATTTCTGTTGTTGAGTTGAAACTTAGAGCAAGGTGGTCCAATCTTCCATCCTGTTCAATCCATTCCTGATGCTATCCAGGCGAATAATACGTTTCAATTCCTCTTTGTTTAGAAGTTGAGCCATGTCTGCTCCTCTTGGTGGTAGTTTCAATACACTGAGAACTGTCCATTTAATGGCATCCTCTCTGTGACCAGCAGAGTTAAAATGTTCGACCAGTGGGGCATGCAGGGTTTGACAGCGAACCCTACTGCGATGTTGTCCAATGCGAGTTTTAACATTCTGCGTAGTTTGGCCAATGTAGACTTTCGGGCAAGGACATTGTATCAAGTAAATTACATTGCAGGTGTTACAATTTGAGAAGGAATTTGATTTAATAACAACATTGTTGAAAAAGAAAGATTTACCTTCTATAGTATAGTCACAAACATTACAATTACCACATTTTGAGTGTCCTATCAATGGTTCTAGGCCCCAGTGGTCATCAAGTGTCAGCAATGGCTTAGGACTCGGTAGTGCTGCCCTTACAAGATGGTGTTGCAAATTGTGGCTTTTGCAGAACGCAAAGAGGGGACGTTCAATACTCACATTCCCACCGTTTAGTGTTGACCAGTGTCTAAGAATGGACTTACGGTTGGGTTTTGATAGAGTGAGAATGTTGTCACGCAGACAATGTGATTTGTGTTCGGTTTTTCTTTGGGTGAAAGCAGGGCCGGACTGGCCATAGTGGGCACTGGGCAATCCCCCTGTTCGCTGCACGGGCGGGGGACGGTTTTGGGCCCCTGGGGGACGTTTTTGTTACAGGGCCGTTTTTGCATCATAGCTGCAAAATCGGCCCTGTACCAAATCGTCCGAAAACCTGCCCCGGCAAAGAGCTCGGCGGCACCACCAGCCCCCCCTACCCCGAGTTGGGGGTGGGTGGGGAGAGGGGCTGCCGAGCACTTTGCCAGGTCCGGTTGCAGTTCCCAGTCCGGCCCTGGGTGAAAGCAAAATTTCTCTTGGAAAGTTTAACGCTCACTTACCGGCATTCCATACCAATCTTTTTGGGTAGCCTCGGGCTTTGAGCTTGGTTGTTAGAGTGGCGGCTTCTTGGAAGTAATTCTTTGGCAAAGCAATTTCGTCTGATGTGTAAAAACTGAGAATATGGTAGAGAGCCCCGTAGTGCTCTTGGGTGGTTACTTTCGCAGCGGAGAAGTGTGTTCCGCTCTGTGAGCTTCCTATATAACCATGCCAGGAGTTCACCGTTGGAATGGTAAATGGTTAGGTCCAGAAGGGCAATTGAGGAGTGGTCAAGGGACAAGGTAAATTTGAGACTTGGCAATTGTTGTTCAACCAGTGTAAGAATCGATGGAGTGTGGCTTCATTGTTGTGCCAAATTAGAAAATATCAGCAATGTATCGAAGCCATAATGTGACGCCGGAAAAAAAGGGTTTCATGGTTGATAGGATAACTGTTGTCTCTAGATAGTCCATGAAGAGTCTGGCTAGGTTAGGGGCAAAAACAGCCCGCATTGATGTGCCTTTAACCTGCTGGTAGTACTCATTGTCGAAAGAGGTAATTCATCTGCACTGCCACTTTAGTTCTGATCAAAATATTGTTTATGCCTGCACTGTGATTGTAACTTTTAAATGAGTTTGGATTTTAATGTTGTTTGTTATTCTGTGTACGTTTTATGACCTGTCTTCGGAAGGTCGAATAAAGACAAAGATTGATTGATTATTA
The DNA here is from genome assembly GCF_964263255.1 of Lissotriton vulgaris. NCBI lineage: Eukaryota > Metazoa > Chordata > Amphibia > Caudata > Salamandridae > Lissotriton > Lissotriton vulgaris. Next base: position 1,849,412,834 of record NC_141687.1, read on the forward strand.
CTCTAAATGAGTTCATTTTGCTTTCTGTAACACACCCAATACATTGTTGGTGATCCATTTTTTAAACAGAGTTTTTAACTCTGTAGGTTTTCCAAGGGAAATTGTTACTGACAATGCCACACATTTCACCTTCTCATTAGTGCGAGATTTTTTTAAATCACATGACATAAAGCATCTTAAAGTTGCATTGTATTGTCCTTCTAATGGACTTGTTGAAAGGTTGAATAGGTTCATACAAGAAGTTATACAGACTTAACGTTAATGTTAATGGGATTTATAAAAGCGCACGAATACCGGGAGGTGTCTTGGCGCTGACTGCTTTAGCCTGTAATCTCTCTGTAGAACCTTTTCTCAGAAAAAACATTTGGTCATATACCATCACTCCACATACAACTACAGGAATTTTGCCCTTTATAGTTCTAAGAAAAAGAGTCCCTAATAGGAATTTTTGGCCCAGTTGGATAAAAGTTTTGGAAAACAACGATGAGTTATGTTTGGCTTGTCAAGACAAACATAACATGCAGAAAAATGTTTTCATTCAACAAAACTTTTTTTTAAAAACATTTTGATTCAGCGTATGGTAATGTTTTACATGATTTTCAAATTGGAGATTGGGTAATGGTGAAAAATCCAAATAGAGTTAAAAAGGGTGCTTCGAAGCTTTCATTACCTGTACAAGTTCTCAAAACTGCCAATGGATCACTCTTTTTGGACAAAAAGGGTTGATGGAACAAGAGGGTTTTAGTCAAATTGTCTCCTGAACAGGCCTGTAAAATTCTCACCTCTAAGAACACCCTTGTTGATGAGAATATGGATTTGTCTCATTTTCCTTTAGGTACCACATCTGATGATACCTCTAACTGTTCATCTGTTGACACCGCTAACTTTTCCTTAAACTATCAAGTTATTCATGATGGTTTTCCTGTTGTCACTTCATCTACTCCAGGTGTATCCAGACATCACAACTGTTCCTTCCCTTCTAGATTCAGAGACTTTTACATGTCCTAAGTTTCATTTATTTATGCATCATCCTCTCGTCTCCAGGACATGCTTTTAATTTTCTTGTGGGAGGGAGATGTAATGGTGTTCACTTGATGCATTTTATCTAACATTGTAATTTATTTTATTTAGTATTTCTACCATGTTGATGCTGGTATGATATGTATTCCATGTTCTATGTCATGAGTTATGTATTTCATGCTCTACGGCATTCGCCTCTTAAACATGTTTATGTTTGAAGGCCCATCCCTTGTGCTGTGCTTCTTCAACGAAGTATGCTGGTTGCCAAATAGTCATTAGAAACCTGTGCTTCATTGAGGATGGACGTACTCCTGTGGAATTGCTGCTGGACTCAATAAACCAGCCCTGGCACTTCAACTTGACGGCTCATCTCCTCTATCGCCTGCTTGCCTGCTACTTTACAATCTGGATGCGCTCCCGTAAACAGGACAACTAACTTGCTACAAACCTCACTCAAGCTTCACTTTCACATCACCATGCCAAACACCTGACTTTCTACTGCTACTGGCGCACAATGCATATTATTTTTATTTTAGACGTTTTCTATAGCGCTGGCCAGACCTGAGGGTATCGGAGCGCTTTACAGCAGGATGGAGAGAAGTCAAATATAGGATAATAGAACAAAATAAACGTATTCATAAGAGTTCAAAAATTACAGTTGTGCTGAGCGTCTGAGGTGCGTCGTTGAGGTAGAGGGGTCAAGGGGTCCGAGGTGCGCCATTGAGGTAGAGAGGTTAAGAGGTACTCTCGATGCATAGACAAAGTTTTATGCCGAAATTTTCTCCTAGCGGCGATGAACCAAGGCGATGGGTTGGGGAGAGGGGATGAGGTAGGCAGTGGGTGCGCGAAGTCAAGTGACTGCCAGGTGGAAGGGTGTGAGTCACGTAATTGAGTTGGGGAAGGCACGGTTGAGCTAAAGGACATTTTTAGGAGGCTTTTGAATTTTGGAAAGGAGGGGTTAGTTCTGATGTCAACAGGGATGAGGTTCCAGATTTTAGGAGCGTTGCCTGCAAAAGAGCGGGCTGCCGTTTTTTGTTTGAGCGTTTTCAGGAGGATGAGTAGGAGGGAGTTGGAACTCCTGAGACTTCTAGACTGGCCGGCTTTCTTGAGTTTAGAAGCTAGGTATTCTGGTTTCCCTGTGTGCAGGGCTTTGTGTGTAAGGCAGGAAGTACTGAAGCTGGCACACATTTCCACTGGGAGCCTTTTTATATCTCTAAGTGCGGGAGATATATGGTCACATTTTTTTACTCCGGTGACCATTCTGGCCGCTGCATTGAGGGTAGTTTTGAGTGGTGCTAGGTGGGAGAGTGCTGTACCCTTCCGATTCAGGCGGGAGGCTATTGATTTGAAGGCTAGTCTCCCGCCTCCCGATTCAAGCATTGAGAAACCCGATTCCACAGGATGCAGCGGGAATTACAGAATGGCCTGCTTGAAGATATGACTGTGTTTGCTCAACCGAAAAGTGAACACTGCTATCGAGTCCTTTAACTACACAAATTGTTATATTTTTTATGTTTCCTAAACAACAGTTTCCTAAAATAAACAAAATAAAATAAACAAATATATTGTGGTTTCCAACTTAATATTTCCTTATCAGTCATTGACCATAAGATATCCCTGTGGGTCGGTCCTTATGCTGCAGGGACATAGGATGTGCACAACCTACCACCATTTACAGTGCTGTGAGTTTAAGGCAGTAGCAGCGAGGCTGTGTACAGATTAGCTGGTGCCGGATGACAAAAGGGTAGCACTTTGGAAAAATCTCCTATTTGGTCCTCCTGGTGCTGTACAGCTGCAGTGTTGCATTGCCAAACATGGTTAGCTCCAGGGGCTTGATTGCTGCATGGATTTGGTAATGGCTTGTGGGACACTGGCTCCTTGTTCCAGCTGATAAAATCTAGTCCTCCTCGTTGGATGTAGTATCTTATTACAAACATCTCCCTTTAAAGGGATTCCCTTACTTCCACCACACAGCGACCTCAGTGGTGATGTCATGTGTCACGCTCATGCTGTGGCCCATTACAGTCTGAGTGAAATGGTCATGTGAGCATGCATGGCAGAATACAAATGAAGTACAGGCTTACATTACCTTTCGCCTGAAAACAATGCGCCAAAAAAGTTTCTAGACAAAGAAGGGGGTTCTGGTACTCAAGGGCAAAAAAACAGAAGTGCTGGTAGTCAGTGCTAGTGAGTACAGGCCTATTAATCCTCTGTTGTTGCTGATTCATTAACTTAAAATGAATACTAACCTCTACCCTCAAATACATTGAAAAACTAAAAAGCAGCCCTTATTCTAGCCACCATAACCCTAACCATACATAAAATGTCATTTTATGTAATTACTAAGTGTAAAATAAATGTATGTGTAATTCACATAATGATACATTGAGACTTGAATTAAACTAAACTATATTGAATTCGATATTTCGATTATGTTCCCTTAATACTAACCATAATTTAAATTATTTTGTTAAATTAAATTAAATAAGTGTTAACCCAAATCCTAAGTAAACTAATTGAAATCTAAAAAGTAATCTTACTTTAAGCCTGTTGCTAACCCATCCAAATTAACCTAACCAAAAAGTATATTTAATTAAATTCTATTATATCAAATTAAAATAATACCATCCCTAGCATCAAATTAAGCAAAGGTATAGTGCATAAATAAGTAGCTTTAGTCTAACCTTGTTTCTGCATTATACTTGTATTAAAAGGTGAAGTCCAGTTACTTTGGTGTAACTAATGGTATATCTCATCAATGGCATTTGAAGTAACTTTGGCCTGCATGATGGCAAGGCACGTCATATGAAATTATGGGGTGCAAGTAACAGCCGAAACGCCATTTCGAGCTGTGTTGCTGACCTAATTTGCTCGTAAATGGCAGGCTTACAGGGCTTTAAGTGGGGAGGTCTGTGGGGGGCTGAGCCCCCCGGAGTTTTTTTGGGAGGGCCTCGAAAGGGGGCTCTATTTTCGGGCCTCAAAGGTCAAAGGTAGGGTGAGCAGACGTCCCGGTTTTTGTTTGGTGTTACTAGTGTTGGTAACATGTCTTGACAGTGAAATACTGCCAATTTCGTTTTTCACTATTGAAAGGCTATCTTGCCCATAGGATAACATGGGGAATGCTGTGTGACATGTTTACCTGCATATCTTAGAAAGAGCAATAAGGTGAAGGAGGGCCTAAGGGAGTTTAAAGACCATGCAGAGACACATTCCCAAACTGAACATATAAAACACAAAAGTGTCAAAGGGTCTATGTACAAAGTCTATGTGTGGTACATCAGTCACCACTCGGAACCGCACTTCATCATTTGGGATTCCTGTTAACCATATAGTAGGTCCACTACCGGTCACGATGACCATATTTACATCCAGGTAGATATTTGTTAAATCTACCTTTGCTGCTCTTTTAATATTGGTGGAGCGAGCAAATAAAACAGAATAAAAGATTTTCATTCTTGCTCCCTCACCCAATTTTATTTTCACTAAGCACACTTTTCTTCACAAGCACTGCAAAGCAGTCACCCCCATATTTACCTATGATTATCTTGTGACACTCTAACCATATTGGTCACTACCAGGTTCACAAGAGTTTATAAGATCAGACCTTCCATCTTTACCGGTAGTGGACCTACTATATGGTTAACAGGAATCCCAAATGATGAAGGGCGGTTCCGAGTGGTGACTGATGGGTATCCTGTTAGGGATCACAGGACATTTATTTATGGTTTTTCATAGACTTCAAATGGTTTGACACAGACTTCTTTAGTTTAATGTACCACACATAGACTTTGTACATAGACCATTTGACACTTTTGTGTTTTATATACCTGCATATCTTCCCATAATGGCAAGATAACATATGGAATCTGGTATCCCTGAACTCAGGCGCGCAACACCCATTGGACTCAAAGGGCTTCAGCCCCCCCGTTGTGTGTGGCAGCCCGGGATGAGACGCTTCCCGGCACACACACAGCAGCACCCGAGTGCTTCACAGGTCTTTAAAAGACCATTTGCATATTAATGAAGAATTGTTGTTGTCTCGCCCCTTCTAAGAGCCCCTGCAGCTCCACTCTGACTATTGCTTAAAGATTCAGCCCCCCTGAAAAAAAAAATTTGCCCCCACCCCCCCGAAATTTGGCTCTAGTTGCGCCTCTGCCTGAACTCAGAATTTAATAACACATCCTTTAGTGAAGATGGTTTTTAAATTCTAAGTTTGGAAATAGCAAATGTTTTTTTAAAGTGTTTGGTATTTTATGGCTTATACTTAATAAATATACTTTTTTGCCTATTTTATTATCCTTTGCTCGATGCGACTTCATGATTTTCTTAAGCACACCATGCTAGTTATCTTGATTTAGAACACGCCCCTACTCGGATAGGCCACACCCCTTTAAGAAATGTGCCGCGCCCCTTTTAGAGCACCCCCAGGTTTTTTTCCCACTTAAAGCCCTGGGCTTACCACTATATTTCTCTGAAAATCATGTACCCAAGAGTTTGCCCAGTTGAGCAGTCTTTGAATTCTAACAGGCTGTTACTAAAGCAACCACTGACTTGAAGCGCAGTCACACCTCCCTCCCCAACCTCCCACTGGTGCCTAGGCAGGTTGCATGTCCCACCTGGCGGATGAGCAGAGTACACCGCTTCCACTGTAGGAGAGGCTAGGGACCGAGGTCTGATCTGCTCTGCTAGGGCAGGATGTTCAGAACATGTTTTGGCGAAGAAAGGATGTGATTGAATATATTTGCCTGATTATATCATTGATTTCTCTTTATATATTTACATTTCTTTTGATCCAGGAGTTGCACTCTAAGTCATGCCAACCCTCCCGATTCAGGCGGGAGACTACCGATTTTAAGGCTAATCTCCCGCCTCCCGATTCAAGCATCCAGAAACCCGTTTCCACAGGATGCAGCAGGAATTACAGAATGACCTGCTTGAAGATACGGCTGTGTTTGCTCACCGGAGCAGAGGCCGAAAAGTAAACACTGCCATCGAGTCCTTAGCGAATTCTTGGAAAAGCGGCTCGCGGCTGCTTCTGGTACAGGAACCATCATCAGCTGAACAGAGGAGGGAAAGGTTTCCCGATAAGGAGGAGGAACATGTTACTCACCTTTTGTCACTGGATTGGTCACAGATGCATCTTAAAAGCAGAAATGTGTGGGCATGAGTAGGTTTGCAAGTTTGTAAGTTTTATGTGATTTGTGTTTGGATGGGTGTTTATATGGCTTCTCTGTGCCCTTGTATGTGTGGGGTGTCTGTGATATGTGTATTTATTCCTTTTATATATGTTAGTTTAGGTTTATGTCATATTTAGGGAGGTGGTTTTTCTTCCATTTCTAGGAGAATTAGATGTTTTTGTATTTACTTTATAAATGTTTGCCTTTCTGATGTTAGTGTTATATCCTGTCTGCATTGGTTTTCAGAGTGATTGTCTTGCAGTGCCGTGAGTGGCTTACTCCAAGGCTTGGCGGGAGTAGATTTGTGGCTGTCTGGGCAGTTGTACTGCTTGAATAGATATGGGTGTAACTTATGAGCACTGGGTCTGCCTTACGCTTTTGTAAAAAGTGGCCCTCATTGTTCCCCCTTACTGTTTGTACTTTTCCCTTCTTTTCTCCCACTTTGTAGTCGGTATTGGGTTTTTTTTCCGGACACTCCCCTGCCCTGGCTACTTCCACACATACTACAAAGTAGTAGGTCTACGTGTGACTGAGTGCTACTTGCAGTGGTAGGACCCTTCCGAGAAATGCAGCAGATTGAGGTGAAAATCTACAGCGTGGATTTTTGCAAATAGCACTTAGTTAGTTGAGATTTAGAACTACAATAGTATTATTCTGAAACTCATAAATTGCCATGTAAATCGAGCCTATTATTTATAGTTTCAACAGTCATAGTCTCTATGGCCCAAACGTACATTTTATCATTGACCGTAAGAGGCAATTGGAGCAATTAAAGGATAGTCCCACAAAGTAAATGCGCACCTTCATCCAAAGCAGTTCTGAATTACCTTCAGATCGCGTTCCCACTCTAAACACTAACACTCTTTGCAGTGCAGAGTGACTCTGCACTTCAAAGAGTGTTTATAAAGTGAGAACGCAGACTGGTACAGAAAATGTTTCTCACTCTGAAGCTACAGGCCCTGCCACACTTGATGCACCTCTGAGAAGCATACACAATGAGTGCCAGCACTGCGCCTAGCTTCAAAAACATAACGATAGAATAGTTTCTGATGCTAGGCCCTGTTGGCACACAGCATGCATATTGCTTAGAGGTGAGTGGCACTGGCAGGGCCGAGCTTCGGAAACATTTCTATCTACATGTCGTTATATGACATCCCTTTATTAATGTAATAACTGCACTTTCACAATTCTTTTATTAACCTTCTTGCTTCTCAAATTTGCTTGAAAACGCACCATTTACCCACTCTTTTTTAAAAAAAATCCGGGGGGCGGGGGGGGAACCCCCCCCCCGAACCCCACTAAGATGTTTGGTTCGCTCGCCATGGTGCTGCACTGAAACACATATTTACGTACACCTCACCACTTTCAATTGCCACCAGCCACCATGTAATAGATCCATAGAAATCCAAGGAAATGTAGATAAATCCAAGTTTTATTCAGCTGCAGCACAGTACTTCCAATCTTCCAAACTCCCAGATTCAGTATAACATTTTTAGATCATAACAATTCTAAATGGAACTACCTGAATGGTGTGCATGTGCAACATGAGACAAAGGTTCTATTAAAAGGGAAATATGTACAAGGAAGCATTAAAAGGGAAATACCATGAAGTGAGAATATAACACATTTCCCCCCTTAAAGAAAAGGAAACGCATTCAAAAATAAAGAAGCATATATAAAGAATCAACCAATATAAACTATGGTACACATTTGGAAACTCTTCTGACATTCCATCTTTTTCCATCCTGGGTAACAACGCTATTATGATAGACACGCATAACTTTCATTGGCTTACCAAATTTGTTCTCTCCTTTGGCAACAAACCCTGGTTTACGAATCCTGACAACATCACCAACCATGAAAGCTGGTTGTCTAACTTTCATCCTAGAATCATAATTACATTTGTACTTGTCTTGTTTGAGCTCCACTTTTTTAGCCACATCCTTAATGTTCACATCATTCATTTGTTGACTACTACTTTTCTTGAACCACCAAGGACATAATCCTGAAACAGGGTCTCTACCTTTCAGCAAACGGAAAGGAGAGACTTCAGTAGTGGCATGAGGTGTAATACGGTATAACCATAATTTTTCTCTCAACTTATCTTTCCACAGTCCTCCTGATTTGCGAGCCCAAACCAGATCTTCCTTGAGGACTCTATTATACCTCTCCACAAGACCATTACCTTGTGGTTCATAGAGAGCTGTGGTACAGTGCTTGATGCCATACGTGCTCAAGAACTCCAACATGAGAGAGGACTTGAACTGTACCCCATTATCGGATACAATACACTCCGGAAAACCTTCTCTGGAAAAGATCTCCTTTAAAAACAGAATAACACTTTCAGTATTTGGATGAGGCACAAGTTTGACCTCTGGCCACTTTGAGTGATAATCTACAGCAACAATGGCAAATCTACATTCTTGTGGTAAAAAATTGAAAGGGCCAGCTATGTCAATTCCTAGTTTTTGCCACGGATGATCTGGCCACTTTACAGGAACTAAAGGTGCTGGATCACACTTACACGATTTATCACTCTCAATGCATTCGGGACATTCTCTGACAAATCTATCCACTACTCTATCAACCCCTGGCCACCAGAAATTGGACCTAATAAGTCTTTTCATAGAAGACATTCCCATATGGCACTCATGACTCATTTGTAAAATCACACTTCTGATAGCCACAGGTGGAATACATTTACCAGCTCTGAACAGAAGATCTCCCTCAATGGCCAATTCCTCAGCAACGTTGTAGAAAGGCGTGATCTCAGAAGGAACACGTTCTTTGGAAGGCCATCCCAACCTCACATAGTCTCTGACCTTACACAGCAAATCATCCTCATCCATGCTTCTCTTCCACATATCCTCCGATATGACTTTGTATTTTTCTGGAAACATTTCAGAAATGCTGGTTACTACTTCTGTATCTTCATCAATCTCAGAACTAGTACAGGGCAACCTAGACAAACAGTCTGCAGTAACATTTAACTTCCCCGGCACATATTCAATATCGAAACTATATTCTTGTAAACGTGACATCAATCTTGCAATGCGAGCTGTAGCATTTAAACCTCCACCAGGTGACAAAATGCTCACCAACGGCTTGTGATCAGTGCGTATGAGGAATCTTGCACCCCAGATGTAATTACGGAAATGCTCCACACCCCATACACATCCCAACAATTCTTTCTCTATGACCGCATACCGTCTCTCAGTTTGATTCAATGATCTGGACGCAAACGCAACATTCCAATCTTCCTTTCCAGAACGTTGAGAAAGCACACAACCTAAACCATAAAGACTGGCATCCACTGTCAAAATGCAAATTTTATTCAAACAAAATGGCCTTAAAGTTGGTGCTGACACCATGTCGAGTTTGACACTTTCGAAAGCTTCCTGCTGTTTTGAACCCCACAAAAATTCCACCTCCTTCCTTGTCAACTCCCTTAACGGTTCCATCTTTGTAGCAAAATTTGCAATAAACTTACTGTAATATTCGCACAGTCCTAGGAACGATAACAACTTATCCTTACAATCTGGTGCAGGAGCCTTTAAGATAGCATCCACTAGGGATCTTTTAGGAGCAACACCCTTACCAGAGATAGTGTGTCCCAAATATTCTATGGTTTTTTGAAACAACTTACATTTCTTACTCTTAATGGTAAGACCAAATTTATCTAGCATCTTGCACACATTCCTCAAATGCTCCATGTGCATTTCGTCATCTTTGGAGAAAACCAAGATATCGTCTTGGAAACACTTCACGTACTCACTCATGTCCTTAAATATATGGTACATAGACCTCTGAAAAACGGAGGCTGCTGATGCCAAACCGAACGGCATCCGTTTGAACTGATACAAACCCTGAGGTGTGATAAAAGCCGTGAGATGGCGTGACTCCTCAGCTAACACCACCTGATGATATGCCGATCTCAAATCTAACGTGGAAAATATCATACCACCTCCTAGCATACTCACTACCTCGTTGATATTTGGCAAAGGATGGCAGTCTACCACTATGTTGGCATTGAGTGCCCTCAAATCTATGCACAATCTCAAAGATTTATCAGGTTTGCGTGCCAAAACCATTGGCGAAACCCACTCGGATGACTCTATTTCTTCTATGACATCATTCTTTAACATGTCATTCAACGCATCACTTAATTCTTCTCTGACATTAAGTGGCACAGGCCTAAGTTTTTGCACCACAGGTATAGCTCGTTGTTTAAGCTTGATAACATGGGTGAACCCACTTAATCTACCCAATTTGTCCGAAAACACACTAGGAAATTCGTCAGAAAGAGTCTTCCAAACATTACTTTCTTCAACAGATCTGACTTTATCCTCTGACATATCACCATCATAAGACACCATGACAGGATCTTTGTTGCGTGGATTCAATGTAATGTGAAGTCTGAATTGATCCCGCCACCCCAACACATTCACTCCCTTCACAGCCACATACAGTTTAATATATGCAGATTGATCTTTAAAATAAATCATAGATGCAATGTATCCTATAAAATCAATACTTGATTCATTGAAACCTTTTGCCATTATGTCAGGAGGACACAATTCACCTTTAGAAATTATGTTCCTGTACTTCTCATCAAAATACTTTTCAGTTATGATAGTCCAGGGAGACCCAGAATCAGCCATCAACTCTAACTCTACTCCTTTAAACCTGACAACACATTTTGGGGACTCCAAATAATCCTCCTCAAGTAAACTTATGCTAATAATGGACACAATCATCCCACTTACTCTGTTTGATTCATCAGACACAGCATGTTCATATCTAACCAGACTTGAATCATAGTCTGTTTCATCTCTCACACAAGAAACTTCCTTTTCCTTTTGTAACTCCCACATCTAAAACAAATAATGCGGTTACGTGGTCCAAACTTATGATTTTGGGGACTTCTTCCAAAATTGTTCATAGCACATACTTCTTCAGTTAACTTGTCACTCTTACCACTCTTACTGCTTGTCTCTTCTATCGTTTTCATCCATTTGTTAGACTGCTCAAAAGCTTTAGCAGTAGAAATACACTCCAACAGCGTTGGATTTCCTACAATCCACAACTGTTCTTGTGTTTTCTTACATTTAACATTCACAATTATATTATCTCTAAGCATTTCATCTGTCATATCACCAAAATTACATGGCATGACTAAAGCTCTCAAACCTGTCAGAAAGTCATCAAAAGATTCATTTTCTTTTTGCGTTCTGGTATAAAACTTATAACGATTTAAAGCTAGGCTAGTGGTGGGTTTAAAACGTGTTTCAACACGAAGCATGGCTTCATCAAAAACCCCATTATCACCAGGAATGGGTGGTAAATTTCTGAAAATGGCTTGCCCTTCAGATCCCAGGCAATGTAAGAAAATATTTTTCTTCCTTTCATTCCCCATCCTTTCCCCATCAATAGCTTTTAAATATGTCATAAACTCTTCCTTCCATCTATTCCACGGGATGGGAGGATCACCTTTGTTTTGTAAAAATTTTGACGGAGGATCGAACTGCATGTTAAACAATAACAGTGAAAATAATTGCAAAATAAGCAGTATAAATGGTAATAATGCAATAAGAGTAAATAACTATAACTCAATAATATATACTAATGAGTACACAAGCTGTGAAAATAATTGCAAAATAAGCAGTATAAATGGTAATAATGCAATAAGAGTAAATAACTATAATTCAATAATATATACTAATGAGTACACAAGCTGTGTACATCAGCGAAATAGAAAAAGAGTCAGCGTAGGATTAAGACTTGCAATACGTGGTAATGCTTCTTGTGTAGTGATCTCGTTGTTAAAATCACTTTCTACGCGTGTTGTAATCAATTTCCGACAAGTGTGTTTCAAAAGTACCTTCCGTAATGTTGTAAACAAACATACGATGTTTGGTAGCGGTACCAGATGCAGAGTATTGTTTTGTCAAAGTATCTTTACCTTCAGTGAAGAAAACAAAGTCCGTTCGCAGCGCTGTTTACCTTCCGTTGAGGAACAAAACTTTTCCTTCGTAACGCTTGAGATAGAAGTAAACAAAGATGGCGGCTACCGACGCAATACGCATTACGTCATGCGTTGCGTGTAGCTTCCTTCCTCACCATGGATACAGCGCATGCGTGTGGCTTTGTTTGGATACCTTGGATACAGGTTCCTCGTCGGCGCATGCACGTTGTAACTGAATACTTCGCGTTTGAAGGAAAACACTCCCAAAAGTAAGGTTTTCGTTTAAAATGTACAAAATCCTCAAAAGTCAGCGCATTTGTAAAAGAAATATATCAGGAACTTTGCAATTCTTTCAGTGAATCCACACAGACGAAAAGAAAACGAATTCTTTCTTGAATCTTTTCCACTATATTTACAAGCCAAAGTCCAGGTTGCACATCCAATGATAGTTTTTTGAAGGAAAATCCAAGTATTTCTGTTGAATAAATCCAAGTACTTTTGGAGAATAAGTCAATCCAAAAGCTTCTGGAAAAATGGGTAAATACAGCAAATAGCTCCAAAACGTCCCAAAGTTCCAGTTTTGTACCACACCTGTGCTGCTAATGTAGAGTAGTAGGTACTGGTCACCCTCGTCGCCAATTTTGTAATAGATCCATAGAAATCCAAGGAAATGTAGATAAATCCAAGTTTTATTCAGCTGCAGCACAGTACTTCCAATCTTCCAAACTCCCAGATTCAGTATAACATTTTTAGATCATAACAATTCTAAATGGAACTACCTGAATGGTGTGCATGTGCAACATGAGACAAAGGTTCTATTAAAAGGGAAATATGTACAAGGAAGCATTAAAAGGGAAATACCATGAAGTGAGAATATAACACACCACTGCACGCCTGACCCGTTTCGTGTTATTCAGGTCTTTCCACCCATGCATATTTCTCCCTCTTATCCATAGCTGCCAAGGTTTCAGATTTCTATGTGTGACATTTTCATAATTTCTGTGTAATTATGAGTGACATTTCAAGGACTATGAGTGACACTTTCTCATGAGCAAAATCAAGCAGGAATATGAGGGAATCATATATATATATAGCAGATATGACACCCATTTGAGTATAGCCGCAAATGTTTCTGATTGCTTATGTGTGACATTTTCATACATTCAGTGGATTTATGAGAGTAATTCAATGACTAAATGTGTGGCACTTTCTAACGAACAAAATCATGCAATGAAGTCCATGGAAATAGACAAATAATAGAAATCACACTCATTTGAGCAACAAGAAATTCAAACTCTGCAGCAGGTTCTTTTAAATTTATTTTTTTATTTCTAAAAAAATCAACACCCACCACCACACCCTCAGATTCAGGTGTGGCTCAACCACATGTAACAAAGGGATCTCTCTGACAAAGACTGCAACCCACTAAGTTATCCACATATATTACAGTTCAATAAAACACAGTATGCTGATAGACTGTCTTTCAGTAAGCATATTAACCTTCAGTGCTACTTAATGGTTAGAGTGAAAACTGAAACTGCCACTAGATAAAACTCTGGCCTCTCTCCAGCGGAACATTAATCACCTGACTTATCTCTGACATAACAAGTCTCACTGTGCTGGGAAAATAAAGGCTGCTGCTTCATTGTGCCACACTGTCAAGCAAGGATATTAAACACTTTGCTCTAATAAATCATAAAAACTGCTAGTTTAGGCAAAACTTCCACCTTAGATGGCCCTGCATTTACAGCACAGACAGCCGTTACTTTGCCCATTTCCAAGGCGCTATGCCCCCTGCCATTCTCTTAACAAACATACCAAATGTCATCAGTAGAAGATTAATAAATTAATATCCGACTTACCTGAATCTCTTGACAACTGTCAGAATGATCCACAGAGAAGAGCTGCTGGCATGGCACTACAGAGATATATAGCCTGTCTCCTCTTCAGAGAGTAAGAGAGCGAGCCATGCTGACCTGCCTCAGCCAGTGCCACCCGCTCTCATGACTCATACCGGCATGCTGAGTTTGGGGCACAAGTTGGGCTCTGCCTGGGCAGGACACAGCAACAGAACATGTCAAGGTCAGGAGGAAGTGAGCAGGTGGTCAATCTTCGAACACCAGCTTCCTCCTTTAACTCTGGGCAATGCAGCAGGAGATTTCCTGGGTGTCTTGGGGCCCGGTTGGCAGGTAGGAAATTCAACATCCTGCCACAAAATGCCCAACGACCGGACACGCCTCCTCCGCAACAATGTATCGATGTGGGGAATTGACGTGACTCGGTGAAAATTAACAGAAAGCAGGTTTGTCGGCGCTAGTTTAAAGAGCGTCTTGCTATAATAAGGAAAGCCTTCTATGCCACAAAAAATTGACCGAGTATTTGGTGTATTTCATTAGGAAGATAGGTGTCTCTGCAGAGAGCAGTTAGAGACCAGCTTGCAGCGTCTCCTCAATAGTATTATCTGGGCACTGACCCTCCCGCAAGGAGAAAGTACATGAAGTGTTTGAATCCTCAATCCGCTGCCCTTACTTGCCCCTGATAACATTTCTACATGAAAGCAATGTGCTGCACTGACTTTCCACTACCTGGAAGTGCTGCGCTTTTTCAAATCAAATGAGCGCACTATAGCAGGCACAATCAATGTTACCAGACTAAAAAAAATTCGCTGGTATTCGCGCCAAGAATTTTCAATTCTATGAAGGACACGGATGCGAGGATTATGCTTCTTTTTCTTTTATTTGCTACTCACAGCAGCCAATGAAAAACCTTTTGTATGCAAATAAAACTACATTTCCCATGATGCTCGTCAATACATCACAACCTGTATAGCTCAATAAGAGCCATCTTGTTTCTCCTCCTCTTTCTTTTCTCGAACCTTGTCAGTAAAAAAACATTAACGATTTCAGTCCAAAATAAGGAACATGAATCCCAACAGTCATCCTTCAACATGGAAGAACGACAATAAAACTGCAAAGTGTACGTCTTATAAGCCAGAAGTACTTCTACTCCGTCTTCTTTTTCAGACCCTGAAAGGATGAGACAGGGAAAACCCGTAACTTCTGCTTATACAGAATAACCAATACATGTGGGTGGGTAATTATTACCAACATTGTAATAAAACTGTGTGGGATAATCCTCACCTCCGTGTCCTTAATAGAATTGAAAATTCTTGGCGCAAATGCTAGCTAATTTTTTATTCTATTACTGGACCGGAGGCTTCGGTTTATGCTAGTTTAAAGCTAATTAAAAACAACTACAGTCATATCACCACCGGTTTATAATAAACTGTTGAAATGGAGACTGAGAAAAATCAAACAGTATATCTTGAAATGTCCTGAACATTGGAAATCATCAAACAATCTTGAGAGGTATGACCCCACGAACAGACTGTGTCTCAAACATTTAGTTATGAATACCTTCTTCTGGCATAACTGCCATTAACCACCAGCTATCATAGCCGCAGGCACATATTTAAAAGGTTTCTATAATGTAATCAACAAGTATAACAAACCTCAGGTTGTAAAAGCCGAGTACCTCCCTTGTAAGCCTTAAGGCATGGAAACCACACATCAATTGCATTATTTGGAAAACTTAATTTGAATAGCTCCTGACAGGATGTAGTCCTGACATTAATTATAATGAAAACCTCCTGGAGTAGATACTGTACCTGTAAAATCAAGGGCTTGTCATGCCGTAGGAACACTGACAGGTAGAAAGGCCTCGTAACACAGCCTGACGATAATCGATTCCTTGTCACCATATTATTATTTGACCATTTATCAAATAAGGAAAAAACGCGAGAACCTCCCACAGAGAGGATTATCCTGGGGTTTTATGCTACCCATTACCTTTCAATAACTACCAGGAAAAACCGGCGCAAGTCCACCAATTTGCCTCTATCTGATAATGACCTGCAGAAACAGCTGAAAATGGCCGCTGTGAAGCGAACACTACCCAAAGCCACAAGAACTTCTTTCTGATCAAAACATTCACCATGTGGGGAAAAATCAGCCCTCGGGGAAATGACGCGTTGTGTACTTACCAGCGAACCCGGCCTCCCAATCTCGAGATTGTGTTTGAGTGGAAGGACCCAGGATTGTTAAATGAACGCCAGCCGCGTGTCCGAAAACCCGGAATATATACCGTTGGTGCCGGAAAATCCTTTATATCATAAAAACAAATGCTTGAAAATATACCACCTGGGGAGACTGTGTTACAGCATTGACAGGTTTCAAACCCTGATCCTGTGCCACCAAAAGGTACAAGACTAACCTTTAAGCTATAGCTCCTTGGTATATCATAAATTACAACTGTCCCAATTTACCGCGAGCGCATCTGCATGAGGACCCTGGAGTAGTGTAAAGGTCACAGAGCACTCTGAGCAGGTTGCCGCCCGTCTCAAGGAGTATTGGAAGACAAATGGAGACTACCATGCAAAAGTTGCTAAGATAGCTTCCACTAATCGGCGCGAAATTTGCGTCCCCTTCTCCGAAAATTGGATGGAACGAAGGGAAACATAATTCAGTCTCACCGACAGTAGTGGGACAGGGCATATATCATTTTTCCAATGGATCCGATCTCCAGCTGAAACCTCTGCAAGGGACAAATCCGTCCTGCCACTAAAAGGTCTGTGGAACAAGAATCCGAAAAGGCTTTCAACCACTGAATGTCCTTTGGGTGAAGCTGCCACCCATTGTCATCCGGAGATACCAGAAGTACCAGTCCGCCAATGTGCTCTGTTGCAATGGATTGTATTCTGCAATTACCTAAATCTGAGAACTCTGGCAGAATGCCAAAGGTCCTTGACCAACTCCACTAGTAAGACGACTTCGTACTCTCTAACTTGTCGATAGCCCTCACAGCCAAGATATTGCACATGGTGAGTAGGATATGTCAAGAGACCGGTGTGGGAAAAGACCCGAAATGACTGGAGGGGCAGGAGAAAAAACGGTGTGATAGACAATGCTAAGCACACCACTACTCTGGCAACTGCCCGAAATGGAACCCTCTGCATGGATAATCATCGGTAGGGGCTCCTTTGGAGCTCCCTAATTTGAAGCGTGTGAGACCTAGCTGAGCTGTGTAGGAATGAGATAACCCTGGAAAACTAATCCAAGAGACACAAGTGTATTGAGTTTATAGCCGGAATAGGCCATTACATATTGTAACCCCGCAGGAAATCGGAATTCGAAGAGGAGATCGGACGTCAGGAAAATGTGAGGCTAAGGCCTAAGTCTGTTAGATAAATCCTGCTAAACACGATTGGGAGGATTCCCTGTTCCCTTGAGGGAGCAATCACCTATTTATTAACTTGGTGAGCACTAAAGAGCTGCATGGATCCTGGAAAAAAAAATACCATCAACCCTCTGTTCCGTGCGATCAGTTATGGGTTTGGAGTATACAGGCAGGGGGCGCTCAAACAGAGCGTTTATGATGTGGTGATGGACACAAGTGAACAATAGTAGGACGGTACTACCAGTATAGAGTAAAACCCTGTAACCTCCAACTAGTGTTTAGGCGTGAGATGCCTTAACACCATGTAAATATTAGAACAGGTACTGTGCACACGTATAATATACAATTCTGGTAATAAAGTATTCGAGGACAAACGCGAATGACACTGGTAGTTTGGTAAAGCCAGGAATTGGTGCTTTATGTAGTTCGTTTTCGGATATACAAACGCCAGCCGACACGTGTTTCACCAAACAGGGCAATGCCTGTGACTCATCAGGGCTATAAAACATATTTTGGTGTTACCATGACAAAAACAATAGTCACCAGGAATAAAAACAACATTGAGGACACCAGCTAGCAATCCCAATGTAAGGCAGTTAATTAAATTACACAAATTGGGATAATGAAAAACAAAGAAAACTAGTTGTGCACATTGATAATCATGTGCAGAACGGTGATTCCAGCGAGCTGTGAGTGAAAAGAAAAGGAAGGGTGGCTACACATCGGTAATATGTGTATCGATCTGGAAGGCAGTGGTCACTAAAGATATATTCGTATGTTGCGCACATTAATAAACATGTGCAGAACGGTGCTGAGAGATTTATAAATAAAGAGTGAAAAGTGGACGGATGGCTACCGCTCCAGATACCAGTGAAACTACGTAGGACGCTGCACAAGGTGTGGTTGAGCTGGAAATAAACATGCAAAATGGCAAGTAGTGCCGTGTAAGGTAATGCTGTTAGCTATATAACGCGTGAAGGTAGTGTGACGTCGGTCAATGTGCATAAATGGTCTAATGGTATTCTAGTATGGTATAAATAAAGTCAGGCGTAATAAGGGATAAAAATTCTTTAAACTAGTCGGTGATGCACGAGCATACTAAAGGTAGAGCGGTAAACCATGCACGTGTGCCAGTGAGAAGTGACCAACATGAAGTGACTTGTAGAGGTATGGAGATGTACAGAGATGGTCAAAAATATTATTTGAAAAGTTCGAGAACACTTATTTGCATCAATATTATAAGACAGTGACAGTGTATTAAAGGAAAAAAGGAAGAAAAATAGTTTAGACGGCAGGTTTGACATGATCCTATTCAAATGTGTTTTAAACAAGATAGAAATAAATAAAACATCGCAAGTTGCAAAACGGTTAATGAGAACATTGGATTATTAAGGGTTACAGCACTTCGGCATGCATTGCCTATGACTAAAACATGATCCCAGTGGAGCTATTTGTTGTCTATGTGCGATAGCCAGAACGCGTAAGGGTAATGATAATGAAGCGGCATGAGGGGTTTCAGCGTGATCCTAAGTGATGCGAAAAGGAAGAGATTACCTGTTTGTGGCGTGGTCAGTACTCTGAAAAAAGAAAAGAAAACAAATGGAGGGGGTGGTCAGCTAACGTGGTGGAGAAAAACAGCCCAAAAGGAGGGATACGGCCATGGGCAGGCAGTAACTTACCGGGAACCGGTGGTGTTACCGACTATGATCGGAACAGTAGCGAACAAAGTGAAGGAAAAAATGGCAACAACTAGACGCCCTCCTAACGCTATATGTTAGGAATTGATCAAGCTAATAGGAATACCTAAACGGTCCGAAAAGGACCGACATCGTGGAAGACCCTCCAAATTCCATAGGGTTTGACCAAAAGCTAAATATGTCCACATATTTTAGATGCGATCAGTAACGAAGCTGCCCCAAAGGGGATCCATCGCCAAGGGCCAGTGCAGCCATGATGTCAAAATTGTCCATCCTTATGAAAGGATTGGCATCTCTCGGAAGAGATGGCGCAGATGACATTATGCAAATGCCTATCGCTATGTGTGTCCGGCTATGAATAGCAGTTTGTCCTGGCTTCCTTGCCAGGTTCGGGTAAACCCTTTCTGTGATTTTTTACAACTAGTCAGAAAAGAAGGAGACTGGCGTCGACGTCAGGCGACTCCACCACCGTAATTGGAGTATCCGGCCGCAGTGCCCCAACTGTAGACTATTGAGACCTTGTCGAAGCCCCGCCGAATGCATGCGGGCACCCCAATATCGGTCGTGTTGAGTGAGGTAGGGAGAAAATCATGCCCAAGGATTGCCACTTAAGAACGATTATGGGCGTCAATCAAGCCTTGCTACCCAGAACTAGGGACTGTCATATCTGGGGCCCTTTCGACCTACTCGAGGACATGGAGAACCCGAGCGTCAACAAAGTTATTTTAGGAGATTTGTGCGCTCCTTTCGAATGGATCACATCCTCCTTTTATATCTAACCCATGCAGTGCCAAAGGTGTCTGTATTCAATATTGTAGTGCAAACGCACAGCATAATGGAGCAGTAGAGGGGGAGCCAACCCTGTGTACACGAGAACTGAAAAATAATAATGTTTTAGCTACTCAGCAAAGCTGTAGTCAAATGATTACAACCCCAAGGGCGTCAGAGCCATATTGAAATACCAGGAGCGTGTGCGCACTCCAAGGGCCAGCCTATTATTACAGCGGGGAAGGCGTACCAGGAAAACTGCTCCATGTAAAACAAAAGGCACTATGAACCTCGAAGCAAACAGGGGACAGGGATGCGTGCGACGTGCGTAGGCCAAAACCGTCCAAATGTAGCCCAATTGGGCTACGCACACCAGAGCGTTATGACTCCATAACAGCACGCGGCCACTAGGGAAAGCCTTTGGTAGGGAAGCGCGAGACCGCCCAGTGAACAGAAACAATGATATGGAAATGACAGGAGTAATGTTAATTCAGAAAACCATATTTATTGAAACACCAGGCTTTGAACACATAACCTGTTGAGTAATAATCACAGACCTTAACCACTGGGTCACAGTGACTCCTTTGAAATGCCATAAACGGCAGCGTGGTATCTCCGGTCTTGTGGGAGCGTTTTGATTCTGTGCTTAGCCAGGCCAAATCCTTCTTATGAAGCTCAAGCGCAGGCCCAATTAGTCAAGCAGCAAGCAAGTATCAGCGCGACATCTCCGCTTCCGCGGGAACAGCCTTATTCTGGGTCCGGATGGGCTACACTTATTAGCGCTATCGCGCACACACAACCAGTGCAGTATTAATATTGACAAAATTCCTCAGAGAAAATAGCAATCCTTAGATTTAATATGCATTCAAATATAAATATAAGGTCAGATTTAAATGTAAGTTTGTAACTCGAAAAAACACAACCCCGATAACCAGGATTCGAACCCTGAACCACTGGAATAGGAGTCGGTGACTCGTTGCAAGCCATTAAGCGCGTTAATGTGAGGGGAGCATGTAACGTATAAACCTGTCAATATAAGCTGCCAAGGCAGCGTGCCACTTTGAGGCCAGCGGGAAGTGAAAGTAAACCTACGTTAATGAGATTTACCGCTCCCGGCGGGCAACGCGCATTACTACACTGCTCCCAGCAGGAGCCTTTCAACACAGCCGGAGGCACAATAATCACAGCGCGAGACAAGCGCTAATGGCAGAGCACTCCGCAACCCAGTGGAAAGCACGCGCTGCACACAGCGCGATATCACGCACAACCATGTAAAGTAAATTAACAGTCAAATAAACAGTAAAACTCAGCGTGATAAACGTGCAAGCACTACTTGCAATAACCAATACAAGCCAATTTAACAGTCAATATTAGGCATTAATCTTAGTGTAGCTCTTAATCCCTTCGACGCTGATGACGAGCTCAGCTCGTCATGAAGTACACCTCTCGTATACTCATGACGAGCTGAGCTCGTCATGAACCGCAGGATTTTAAAATCTTCAGCGCACAGCGGGAAAATGCGCTGCACCGATAGCGTTAAGCACTTAACTGTCTGCGTGAGCAGCAAAGAAAGAGGAGGAGAAACAGGATACAGTGGCTCTTATTGGGCTATACAGGATGTGATGTATTGACGAGCATCATGGGAAATGTAGTTTTATTTGCATAAAACATGTTTTTCATTGGCTCCTGTGAGTAGCTGATGGAGCAAGGTAAAGATCAAAATTTTGTTCAATCTTGCGAAGTTAACCTCTCCTAATAAAAGTAACAATATTTACAAGTTTGTGGTGAAATTATTAATCAATTAGTTTTAAAGATACATTCATCATGGGTTTATACGTGGGATTATTATGCTTTTTGTTGCAAATGCAAAGAAAAATTAATAAACTAACCTTGTCTATTGTCTTTGTCAGTATTAAATGCCGCTGTTTAACTAATGGCATGTGCTTCTTTTTTGTGCTTTTGTTGTGTCTTTTGTGATAAAAGCTTTAAGAGTTCCAGTTTTTTAAAAAGGATTGGTAAATATGATGCTGCTTTGTGTGCTAAGCTAGATAACATAATTAACCGTGTTAATTAGCAAAGAGGGAGGGTAACAGAATGTGTCTCAATTCTTTAATTAATTGATGTCTTGTATTTGTTTAAATATTAGTTTCTGAAGTGAGGCCTAAAGTTGACTCTGAGAAACATGGCTGACAGAGCTACAGACACAAAAGCTTGTCCTGAGTGATTTTCGCACATGCGCAGCTGTGAAGAATTTGGCTGCGAAGCTGTTATAAAATAAAGAGTGATTTTCTTTGCTGAGATGAGCGTGTTCACGGAGGCCAGCCAAAGACGGTAAAACGATATGATGGCCAAGGCCAGGAAGTAGATGTAAATGTCCTGAATTTGAAAAATGTTTCATTCTTGAGGAAATCGAGGATACAGAATTGAAAGGACAATGGGCCTTATATGAAGCCCGGATTTTGGACAAAAGTTGGATGACTTAATCGTGGTCTGACACCGAACAGCCAATGGGAAATGCAGATTCTTATGAAAGAATGTAAAATTTAGAAAGTTTAGCTAGAGAGAAAGGTATAAATTATGACACCATGAGTGGAGAAAAAACTCTTACTTCCCGACTCCTGAATGGTGTGCGTTACGCTGATGGACCTTTGGCGCATGTAAGGATACCAGCTGATTTATAATGTTATATTCCTTTTAGGTGAAGACAGATTGAGACAGGGAAACAGATTCAGGGAAAGGAAACCGTTATTTTATTAATTCTTCATGTTTCTGATTTGACTTTGAAATGACAGTTCTAATTTACACCTCTTTATTAAAATGCTGCTTTCTTATTTGCTTTTGAAATAAAAATCTTAAACCTAAAATGCTCTTCCTTTGAAAAATAAAGCTAATAAAATTAGATTTTAAATGACAAGCTGGTCTTGTTTATTCATGGTCTAGTTTCCATTAGTTGATCCATCAACCATAGTGGTTTGATTTAATTAAATGTTGTTTATAGTATGATAATGAAAAATAAACTGCAGTTGTACATATTAGTGTAAATATTATGTGAATAGAATATAAATCAAATCACATGATTCAGTTGCTCAATAATTGTCTCATTTGGGGTTATGGGCCTATTTAAGTGTTTTATAAATATTGGTGAGTATTGAGGTGTTAGGTAGCTTTTGTGAGACAGTTTTTCTATAGGAGCGCTGGATCAATTTCTTGGTAGCAGAGTTCGGTTACTATGGTAACTGACATGTTACATGATACTTACATAGGATTACATGTCTAGAACTTGTTAAGTTTGGTATATGTAGTCGAAAGGTTTTTTCCAGCAGTGTGAAAACTCCTAGTTGTGCCAGCATGAGTATTGTGTGACAAGTGAGGTTACACAGTGTATTTGTTCTGTTTCAAAATAGTGGTATTGTCATATATCACTAGTGTTGTGGTCGTACAGCACAAGTTTAGGGAAATTCTAGGTGTGTAAGGTAAAATGCAACAGTGAGGATTGTCTATGAAATCGTAACTTTTGAGTATAGGGACTTCTGTTCTGTTTTAAAACTCATTGTGAAAAGAGTAGTAGAATTTATCCAAGCTTGAGTGAAGGGTAAGGAAGCGTCGTCTCTCTTACTGGCGAATGTGAATTTCTATTGGTGGGTTAAAGTCCTACTAAAGATTCATGAATGCATGGTTAGGGATCTTTTCCGTATGAATGTGTGTAAATGAATGGGTAAAGTAGCCCTACTTTATCGATGAATCTGAATATTCTGTGAAAATAGTGTTGTCTATTTCACGCGAAAAGGATACTTGAATGTATGAGAAAACTATCACTTTATTTAGCGAAACAGACAAATGGTTTTGTTTTATGTGAAGTTATTAACTGAATTTCCTCGAAAATTTTGTAAATATGGAGCTGTGAAAATTTTTTGTAAGGGAGGGGTCAGTTTTAGGAGCGAGAGGCGGAGCAGCTTCTCTGCAGCGGTAGCATACGTCACCAATGCCGCGCTGTGATTGGCTAACATACGTCACAGTATTTGCGCACAGATTGGTTCACGTGACAAGTCAAGCTTACAGTTGATTGGCTTATACTGGAAAACAGTATTTCTATTGGCTGTGCAAGACAGTGATGTAGGCTAACCTGATTGGCTTGTTAGTGAGTTTCGCGCACGGATTGGTTGGTGTTGCGGAATAACAATTTCCTTGTTACGATCTTTTCGAAGTTGAGGAAATAGTTTAAAAACATGGATTATTATTTCAGGAAAGAGAAAAAGAAACTTACATGGTTTCAGAAGTTGAAAAATAAATTTAAAACTGACAAGAAAATTGCAAGGCGAGGCGGAAAATTAATTCATCAGCACAAAACGCCTGCAGCTTATATGCTAGGTGAATATTGTTACCATACTTGTCTCCGGATTGAGAATTGGATGAAATATACTAAGAATGATGGTGTTTTAGTATGGCCAGAAGACGGATCATTTAACGTAGTGGTTTTGAGGAATTTAAGAGAAAGAGTCGTAAATCTTGAACCAAGACCCAGACCCACACACTTTGAAGCTTTAGTTGAATGGGAAGATGAGATGCATGAATTAGAATGAGAGAGTAGAGGAATTCCAAAAAGAATAACTATAGAAACACATCATGATAGAATGCGTCGATGGAGAAGTGCAGACATGTGTGATGGCTTGTACCCATTAAGACAAATTAATGAGACACTAGTAAAAAAGAGTTCCCAAAAGAAAAATAATATTAGAGAAGAGAGTGATTCAGAAGATGCAGTTTTAGAAGAAATATATACCAAAAAACCATCACCTTTTCAACCAGTTTGTACATGGACTACTCCTCCAAGTGCCCAACCTAGAGAAATTATTGATGAAACTTCTCCTGAAACTAATTTGATTAATAATAAAACTCCAGAAAGAGCAGAAACAGGACTTAATTCGAATATATCTCCAATAAATAGTAATTTTACTGAAACTCCAGATCAGAGAAATGAAACCCCAAGGAATGATACCCCAAGAAATGGAATCAGAGCAGATAGGTATAAAGAATTACCAATACCAGATACTTCAGAATATATTCGTTATGCAAATGAATTAATACAGCAGTTAACTAAAAGAATGGAAGCAGTAACAGTACCTGTAACGATTGGACCTGTTCTTCCAGTTTTTGATCAAAAAGAAATCAGACATTCAGCTTTAGCTGTTCCATTAAATACGGAAATACAAAAAGTAACTGAACAATTTTATTCAGATTTAATTGAAATACATCGAGAGAGAATGAGAATGCCTAACTTAACTCTTAATCAAAGATTAACACGTAAAACCCCAATTGGTGCAGATTCTGATTCTGATTCGCCAGTAAAGAATATTAATAAAATAAATCTTACCCCAGAAGGTAAAATACTTGATGTTGGAAAACTGAAAGCAGATTTAGAAGAATTAATTATTGGAACAATTGGAACTGACAGTTTAAAGGCATATCAGGATGATGAATTATTGTTTATTTGCAAAAGCATAACATGGAAAACGAAAAACAGATATGATCAATTGAAAGAAATAGCTGCTGAGTTTGAAGTTGATTTGAGTAAGCAGAAAAAATCACAGAAAAATTGCAGGGTGGATTTTTCTGAAAAAGACATTGAAAACATGAATAATTCAGGAAGAATTACACATATAAAAGATTTAATTGCGATTTTATGAAAATTGGGTAAATTAAGGAAATGGAGAGCAAAATGGACAAAGAAAAGAGATGAAGACAGAACAAGTTTAAATTTTATCGTAAAAGAAAAAGATAAATTGGTAAATGAATTTCCAATGAGAGAAATAGCAGGAGGTGGATTTGTGCATGTCCCATGGACAAGACAGGACATTTTACTGTTCACAAATGATTTTCCCCGTTTGAGAGAAAAACCTGTGGAATGGTATCGGCAGGTAGAAAGGTTTGTGAAGGTTTCAAAAGTTTTGTGGGTTGATTTTGATGGTTTGTTTGACATAACTGTTGCATCAGATATTTGGACAGAATGTAAAATTTCTATAGATTGGCCTAGAGAAGCACCCACTCGAGACAAGGTAACAGGTGCTCCTTCAACAGATGTAATGAAAGTATATGATAAAGTAATTGTGTTTTTGGAAAACAAGATTCCCCCAAAAGAAGTAGATTGGGTCAAAATAGACAGAACAACCCAAGAGCCGAAAGAATCAGTTCATTCATTTTATGAAGGATTACTGCTGGTATTTAAACAATACAGTGGCTATGAGCATCTAAGTGAGAAGGATATGAGCCATTTTATATATAGATTTGTATATGGCTTGAGACCTGAAATTAGTGAAATGATAAGAACTGGAATAGTTGGGTGGCAATCACATACAGTTGATGATATTTTGAGAAAGGCAAAATACTGTAGTGATGAAATTGATGCTAACCAAAAGAAGCTGAAAGAAAAAGCAATGTGGGCACAGGTGAAAGTGGCTGCACAACAGATAGCAATTTTAGGAAATAAAAATGCTGATAAGAACCAAGGTAAATTTAAAGGTAATTATAATAAGCCAGAGTTAATGGGAAATATAGAAAAGTTGAAGCAGAAACTCCCATGTTTTAATTGCGGTGAAATTGGGCACTGGAAGCGTGAATGTAAGAATCCGCCCAGAAATTTTGTTAAAAACCAATCATTAAATCCACAGATGCAGAATGAGATAAATCAGCAGCAACAGCTACAGCGGCAGGTAGTGATTCAGAAAAGTCAGTTGCCACATCAGTTACGACAACCGCCACGTCCAAACTGTGTAAATTTGCAGAGATACAGTTCAGAATCAGGATTCAGCGTAGGTGAACAGGTAAACAGATCACCGAGAGTGAATGTGTCAAATCTGTCACAACAATTTCTGTTGAAGGAAAATGGAGGGTATGATTCTGATGATTACTTCTGACGGTGCCTGAGAGAGGAGGAAGAGTGTGTGCTTGGAGCCACTCTTGAGGTAGATCAATCTAGTCCATTTGTGAATGGTAAAGTGAATGATGTGGAAATTACTTTCCTAGTGGATACAAGTGCTACCCGTTCTACTGTTAAATCAGTGGAAATAGAAAACCTACCTCTCTCTGGGGAGAAGATCCAAGTAGTTGGTGTAGCTAATCAACAAATTAAAACAGATGTAACTAAACCGGTTGAAGTTAAAATAGGTAAATTTAAAGACATGCATAGATTTATAGTTTGTGATAGCAGTCCGGTAAATCTATTAGGTAGGGTTATACTCTGTAAGATGAATTGCGCAATATATTGCTCACCGGATGGTACTGAGCTGCAAACTCCAGAAGAAGATGGACTTTACAAATTAACAATGTCAATGGTTGAGGCAGAAGAAAGCTGATTATTTCCTGTGTTTGATAAAAACAATTTACCTGAAGAATTAAAAGACACAGTGAATGTAAAAATTTGGGATTTCACAGGAGATGAAATGGGTTTGATGAAAAATGTAGACCCAGTTCAAATAACAGTAAAACAAGGAGTAGATTATCCAAATGTTTCACAGTATAAAATGAAAGCAGAAGTGATTGAGGGAGTAATTCCTGTGATTGATAAATGTATTAAACAAGGTGTTCTAAAAGAAATTGAAAGCAGTCCATGTAACTCACCGATTATGGGAATTAAAAAGCCAAATGGAACTTTTAGAATTGTTCAGGACCTGAGAAAAGTTAATAAAATTGTTGTTCCATGTTGTCCAGCTGTACCAAACCCAGCGGTAATTTTATATCAGATTCCGCATGATGCAGAATGGTATACAGTCATAGACCTATGCAATGCATTCTTTACTGTTCTTTTGCATCCAGAAAGCCAACAGAATTTTGCGTTCAGATTCCAAGAGCGTATCCTAGCATGGTGTAGAATCCCTCAAGGGTACACCGAGAGTCCATCTATTTTTAATCAGTGGCTAAAGAAATCTTTGGAAAATCTAGATTTACCTGGAAAATCTACGTTAGTGCAGTATATTGATGATCTCCTTGTTGCTGCATAAACAAGAGATAATTGTGTAACAGATACCATTACTCTCTTAAATCATCTGGCAGATGAGGGACATAAAGTGTCTCCTGCTAAATTGCAGTTTTGTAAACAAGAAGTAAAATATCTTGGTCACAGAATTGCAAAAGGAACCAGACAGGTAACAACAGAAAGAATAAAAATGATTCAGGCAAAGCAACCTCCAAAAACACAGAGACAGGTTAGAATGTTTCTAGGCATGGTAGGTTATTGTCGCCAATGGATTGGTGGATTTTCTGTAATTGCAAAGCCTTTACAGAGAATGACAAAAGCAGACATAAAAGACCTGATTAGTTTAACAAAAACTGAATTGGAAGCTTTTGAACAGTTAAAAAGAAGTTTGTGTGAAGCTCCAGCATTGGGAATGGCAGATTATGAAAAAGAGTTTGAGCTGTATTGCAGTGAAAGAGAAGGTTGTGCATTATCAGTTCTGATTCAAAGACATAGAAAACTGAGAAAGCCAATAGCATATTTCTCAGCTGTTCTTGACCCTGTTGCGAAAGCATTACCTGGTTGCTTAAAAGCAGTAGCTGCAACAAGTGTGAGTTTGGAACAAAGAGAAGGAATAATAATGGGATTTCCAGTGAAGGTGTACGTCCCACATTCAGTTGAAATTCTCCTTACTAGAAGCAAGACACAGCATTTGACAAGCAATAGATTGACAAAATATGAAAAAGTGATTCTTGGATTAGACAATTTCTCGATTGCAAGATGTGTAAATCTGAATCCTTCTACATTGTTACCTGATGCTTCTGAAACAGAAATCAGAGACGAAATTGTTGATCATGAATGCTTGGATGTATTAGAATATTTCACAAAACCAAGGCAGGATATAAAAGATGTTCCTTTGCCTGAATCGATATTGTTTTGTTCATTGATGGTTCATGCTTGAGAACAGATAAAGGTGTTTTGTGTGCAGCATATTCAGTATGCACAGTTGCAGATGTGATTGAAGCCTCAGGTCTCAAAGGAATTCGTTCAGCTCAAGTAGCAGAATTGGTTGCTTTGATTCGATCATGTGAATTTGGAAAAGGACAAAAGATTACCATAGTGACTGATAGTCAGTATGGATATGGCGTAGTCCATGACTATGGCCAGCTTTGGTCTCAAAGAGGTTATTTAACTTCTGCGGGATCACCAATAAGGAATGCTAAATTGATTAAAAGACTGATAGATGGGATTTAATTACCAGAAAAAAATGCAGTAGTTAAATGTACAGCCTATCAGAGAGGAATGGTTTACGTAACAAAAAGAAATTCATATGCTGATGAAATTGCGAAGTTTTGTGCAAGACATAATGCAGCAGTCAATCGGGAAAAAGAAAATGAACGTGTTTTGAACTCACTTATGCTAATATCTGTAGTTGATACTTGGCAGGAAGTAAAACAATTGCAAGATGAGGCAAGTGATGAGGAAAAAGACACATGGTTAAAAGCAGAATGTAGGCAAAGAGAAGAGGATGAGATTTGGGTTTACAAAGATGACAGACCAGTAATGCCAGACAGCATGATTTCAGACATGGCACGTATGTACCATGGTCCAGGACATATTGGCAGAGATTCCATGATTAGGCTATTCAGGCAAACATGGTACAATCAAAAATTCAGAATAATTGCAGAATCATTTTGTCAGAGATGTTTGATTTGCCAGCAGATCAATCCAAACAGAAAGACAGTTGTAAGCACGGGAACCATAGGACGGAAGGGAGGTCCTTTTACCAGAATACAGCTTGACTTCATTGACATGCCATCTCACAACAAATTGAGATATGTTTTGGTCATTGTTTGTTTGTTCTCAAGATGGGTGGAAGCTTTTCCGACTCGTCATAATGATTCAATCACTGTTGCAAAATTGCTGTTGAGAGAATTCATACCTAGGTATGGATTCCCAGTGTCGGTTGAAACAGATCGCGGTACACATTTTGAAAACAGATTGCTAAAACTGATTTGTGAAGCCTTGGGTATAAAACAGAAATTACATTGTGCATACAGACCAGAGGCTTCATGTGTTGATGAACAAGTGAACGAAGCAATAAAAAATAGAATTGGAAAAATGTGTTTAGCAACAGGAATGAAGTGGACAGATGCACTACCACTTGTTTTGATGACTCTGAGAAGCATTCCAGATAAGAAAACAGGATTGAGCCCTCATGAAATTTTAATGGGCAGGGTCAGGAGGCAAACATATGTTCCTGTTGACAAATTGCTAAGCATAAATGATAGTGCAATTTTAGATTATTGCAAAAACCTATCTGACGTGGTGACTTCTGTGTTACATCATGTAGGAACTGAAGTGCTCGCAAAAGAGAAAGAACAAGCTCATTATATATTGCCAGGAGACTGGGTGAGGACAAAAGTGCATCGAAGAAGAAATTGCCTAGTACCAAGGTGGAAAAAGGCAAGACAGGTGATTTTGGTCACAACAAATGCAGTAAAGTGTAGGGGATTAAAAAGGTGGATTCATGCAAGTCATACTATACGAGTCCCAGGACCTGAGAATCCTGACGAAGAAGGCGATACAACATCTGATTCAGATTCAGAAGAAGAGCCTGAAGAAAATCCAGATCCTGAAGATCGACCAGATAGTCGACATCTGGAAGATTCAAATGCGAATGAGGCTTTGATTGAAGAGATTGTAATACAAGATTCTGAACAAGAAAATGACAATCAGCTAGATCAAGAAGCAGAAAAAGAAACTGATCAAGGAGTGATTCAAGTTCAAGATCAGAAGAGTATTGAAAAGCAGAATAGAAACTTTTGAAGAAGGAACAAAGACTCTGAAACTGGTGAACTGGAAATAATTGAAGAAGAAGAAATTCCAAGTACCAGCTATAAGAATGATTTTCCTAACAAAGTGTAACTGCTGAGTAAAGAAGTACCTGATTCTGATGAAGAATCCGACTCAGAAAAATTGATCATTAATGAATCAGCTGAAAACACAGAAAGTGAAACAGATGACAGTGAAGATGAATCCAAATTGAAGAAAACAAGAAAAAGAGCGTGGAGAGTCGAGTATAATTTGAAATAACCAAAAAGAAGCTAACAAGAAAAGTAGATAATTGGCCAAAAGAAATTGGAAGTATAAAATTTAAATTAGTGAATAGAGCAAAAGAGCAAGTTAATGAGATTTCAGGTCAAAAAGAGGAAGACTTGAGTAAGAAAAATCAGGCTGAAAAGAAAATAGAAGTCATTAGTAGCAGAGCAAAGAGAATAATTAGACCAAATCAGAAATATTAATCGCCAGTGTGGGCATACATTATTATCCCACCAGTAGTGGAAGTTCATAGCAGTCAGGAAGATTTTGATGATGCAAGTGACAATGATTGAACTTATTGAATAATTGACACAAGGTTGAAGAAACTGTGTTAGGAGACACAAGGTCGAAGAAATTGTGCTAGCTGAAAAATACATTTGATGTATGACATAAGGTCGAAGAAAAGCTGTTAGAAGAAATTTTTTTGAAAATAAGATTTTCTGTTAAAAAAAAAGGGGGGGGGAGTATATTTAGTAATTTTTTATTTTTATTTTTTTAGTTTAAGTTTTTATCTTTAAAAAGGTAAAGATGCCTTATTCTTATACTAATGAAAATTCGAGATGTTCAATTCTCAAAAGATGTTGCAAACTGTCTTCAATATGCATAATATTGATTATTTTAGTCTGGTTAATTTTAGCTGTTATTTTTCCTTTTGGTGTAGATAAAGAGAAGTATAAAGCTAACATGACAAGTAAAGTTGTGGTTAATTCTGAGAAAACTGATACTAATAGAATCATTGTACATAAACCAGAGATTCACCAAGATAGATCTATTGGAGATTTTTCTAGTAATACCTTCTAAAGACTTTTATCTGAATATGTTAAGGTGATGAATGAAAAAGATTGTTATGTGTGCGTAAAATTACCTACTTCTGTGTCAGAAGGGGTTAAATATAACATGATTCCTCTTACTTATGGAATAACTTGTAGTGTAATAACAAGTTTGTTTTATAAAACTGGTCGTCTTGAATTTTATTATTCAGACTATGATGACATTTTTGCAAATTTAAAGGTTGTAGAAAACTTGAATGAAGTGAGACCTGCTAAACAGATTAGGGAATTTTTCCTGACTACTAATGAACTTACATACGAGTATGCTTACAGAAATAATCTAACATGTAAATTGAGAACAGAAGAGAAAACATTCTTAAATATGGTGGAAGAGAGAAGGGCAATCTATAAGCGTAACGACATGACGTAACAGACTAAATCAAAGTTTTGGCAGTTTGAGGAAGAAAACTAAATGGTAGAAATGAAAATGTTGCGATTCATATAGACAAACCTGTTAGTGGTAAATTTTGTATAAGAAGAGATAATACCTTGTACGATAATTACTTTATTGGGGCAAGTCAATGTGAAGATACATATCAGATTATAGGCGGATGGGGATTTAAAGGAGGCAAAGATCCAATTTTTCCTGGAATTTATTTTATTTGTCACAATAAAGCCTATTACAGCCTTCCCGATCACTGGTACGGGACTTGTTATCTGGGATTCGTTTTTCCAACATTTTTTCATGTAGATAGAAATGCAGATGGGTCATTTGCAATTAGCAATCATGTGAACAGATTCAGGAGAAAAAGCTTTTCAGAAATTTTGGGAGACATATTTGGTGCATTAATACCTATGGTAGGAATTACCCTGAATGCAATTAAAATGAGAAAATTGTCCACAATTGTTGACAGATTGTCAACAGACACCGCAGGTGGTTTTCAATTTGTGAATACCGAGCTTGTTGCCATGAGAAAAATGGTATTGCAGGATCGTCTTGCGCTAGATATCCTGCTGGCAAAAGAGGGAGGAGTTTGCGGAATTTTACATGTCCAACACTGTTGCACATACATACCTGACAAAAGCCAGAATATAGAGACGTATATTAAAAACATTACAGAATTACATTCAGAGATAGAACCCTTAGAAGATGAGAGTTTTTCAGAACGTTTAAGCAAAAGATTTGCAGCAATCAAACACTGGTTTCAAGAAATTGGTAGTTCAATTGTAGGTAAAATAGTTTTTCCTTTAGTAATAGTAGTTTTAATGATACTTTTGTTAAAAATTAGTTGCATGCTACATAAGAGAAGAAAATATGTGACAGAAAGAAAGAGAATTTATAAGCTAAGAGATGAAAAGGAAAAGGAACTAGAGTTAGAAGAGTTTCGAAGAACTAATTATGAAAGAAGCAGAAAATCGGATGATGAGTCAAAGGTTTAGAATTACTAATATTAAGAAAGTCCAAAACATGTTCTAAGGTTGGAAATTTATGACATTTTGGGTATAGTTTGGTGATTTTGAAATCACCAGATGAGGGAGTTGATGGAGCAAGGTAAAGAACAAGATTTTGTTCAAACATGCGAAGTTAACCTCTCCTAATAAAAGTAACAATATTAACAAGTTTGTGGTGAAATTATTAATCAATTTAGTTTTAAAGATACATTCATCATGGGTTTATACGTGGGATTAATATGCTTTTTGTTGCAAATGCAAAGAAAAATTAATAAACTAACCTTGTCTATTGTCTTTGTCAGTATTAAATGCGGCTGTTTAACTAATGGCATGTGCTACTTTTATGTGCTTATGTTTTGTCTTTTGTGATAAAAGCTTTAAGAGTTCCTGACTTTCGAAAAGGATTGGTAAATATGATGCTGCTTTGTGTGCTAAGCTATGTAACATAATTAACCGTGTTAATTAGCAAAGGGGGAGGGTAACAGAATGGGTCTCAATTCTTTAATTAATTGATGTCTTGTATTTGTTTAAATAATATTTTCCGAAGTGAGGCCTAAAGTTGACTCTGAGAAACATGGCTGACAGAGCTACAGACACGAAAGCTTGTCCAGAGTGATTTTCGCACATGCGCAGCTGTGAAGAATTTGGCTGCGAAGCTGTTATAAAATAAAGAGCGATTTTCTTTGCTGAGATGAGCGTGTTCACGGAGGCCAGCCAAGGATGGTAAAACGATATGATGGCCAAGGCCAGGAAGTAGAAGTAAATGTCCTGAACTTGAAAAATGTTTCATTCTTGAGGAAATCGAGGATGCGGAATTGAAAGGACAATGGGCCTTATATGAAGCCCGGATTTTGGACAAAAGTTGGATGACTTAATCATGGTCTGACACCGAACAGCCAATGGGAAATGCAGATTCTTATGAAAGAATGTAAAATGTAGAAAGTTTAGTTATAGAGAAAGGTATAAATTATGACACCATGAGTGGAGAAAAAACTCTTACTTCCCGACTCCTGAGTGGTGTGTGTTACGCTGATGGACCTTTGGCGCATGTAAGGATACCAGCTGATTTATAATGTTATATTCCTTTTAGGTGAAGACAGATTGAGACAGGGAAATAGATTCAGGGAAAGGAAACCGTTATTTTACTAATTCTTCATGTTTCTGATTTGACTTTGAAATGACAGTTCTAATTTACACTTCTTTATTAAAATGCTGCTTTCTTATTTGCTTTTGAAATAAAAATCTTAAACCTAAAATGCTCTTTCTTTGAATAATAAAGCTAATTAAATTAGATTTTAAATGACAAGCTGGTCTTGTTTATTCATGGTCTAGTTTCCATTAGTTGATCCATCAACCAAAGTGGTTTGATTTAATGAAATGTTGTTTATATTATGATAATGAAAAATAAACTGCAGTTGTACATATTAGTGTAAATATTATGTGAATAGAATATAATTCAAATCACATGATTCAGTTGCTCAATAATTGTCTCATTTGGTGTTATGAGCCTGTTTAAGTGTTTTATAAATAATGGTGAGTATCGAGGTGTTAGGTAGCGTTTGTGAGACAGTTTTTCTATAGGAGCGCTGGATCATAGCAAATAAAAGAAAGAGAAGCATAATCCGAAGCCTCCGGGCCTGTAATAGAATTGGTGTCTGTCACTATTTTTGAACAGTGGCTATTTTTTAACAGTAGCTGCCCGTTCACTAGTCGCACCGTGATGACAATAATTGTTGAGCGCGTGAATTTCTGTTACACATTGTAGCAGCTTATAGCTGCAGACTCGCTTCCAAGCCTGCCTGAAGCAGAGTGCACGGCACGCTAGGATCAGTCTGACTGGGACAGAAATAAATCGGTCACTGACACTGGTCTTCTTTATCTGGCCGTCCTCGCCTCCCCGCCGGTACGGGAACACAGGGGGGAGGGGTTTATTCTATTGAGCAGACAGAGTCAGCTGCGTGCCGAGGAGTTGACTCTTACATTGAGTCCCCCATCGCTTCTGACAGACCTAACTCACTTCCTCGTTCTTCAGGACCTTGATGAGGCACTAATTAATATGGTCACATCCGGATTTAATCCCGGGCCCCCATGGTGTGCCACAGCCAGTAGCACCCGGCATTGCTGAGGGCAGCCCCCCCCCTCTTGATAATTGGAGCAGTGTGAGTCAATCTCAGTTGTGCTGTCTTAAAACTCTGCTGCGCCGCGGGCCGGTGCAGGCGCAATAGGCTGGCTCGACTGCAGACTTGTTACATTGTAGCACTCTCAGCCACTAGAGAGCTGAGAGTCAGGTGCGCAACGCCCATTGGAGTCACAGGGCTTCAGCCCCCCCTGTCGTGTGTGGCAGCCCTTGATAAGACAACCTCCCGGGCTCACACACAGCCGTACCCGAGTACTTCACGGGTCTTTTAAAGACCTTTTGCTTGTTAATGAGGCTCCACCTCCTCAGCCTGGGAAGACTCCTGGTGGCCGATAACACTGGCAACTGCACCGACACCCACTGACCACGCACGCAACCTAGAGGTCATCCTCAACGCCACCCTCTCCATGACTAAGCAGGTTAACGATGTCTCCTCATCCTGCTTCAACACCCTCTGAATGCTCTGCAGGATCTTCAAGTGGATCCCCACCGAAACGTAAAAAGTCTCCCTGTCACTCGTCATCAGCAGACTGGACTACGGAAACGCCCTCTACGCAGGAACATCGGCCAAGCTCCTGAGATGGCTGAAACGCATCCAGAACGCCTCGGCACGCCTAATCCTCCACATCCCCCGCCGCAGCCACATCACCCCCCCACTTGAGAGACCTGCACTGGCTCCCCATCAACAAGAGGGTAACCTTCAAGCTCCTCCTCCACGCACACAAAGGTCTCCACAACACCGGCCCAGCTTACCTCAACAGACGACTAAGCTTCTACACCCCCACCCGCCAGCTCCGCTCTGCCAGCCACGCCACAGTCTCTCGCATCCGAAGAACGACCGCCGCCGGCAGATCCTTCTCCCACCTCGCCGCCAAGACCTGAACACCCTCCCCACCAACCTACGGCAGAACCAAGACCTACTGGCCTTCAGAAGACTCCTCAAGACCTGGCTCTTCGATCAGTAGCAGCACCCCTTCCCCCCCCCTCCCTCTCAGCGCCTTGAGACCCTAACGGGTATGTAGTGCGCTTTATAAGTGTCATGATTGATTGATGGTTTTTATCCCTTCTTGGGGCCCCTGCAGCTCCACTCTGCCATTTGCTTGAAGAATCAGCCCCCCCCGAAATTTTTTCTTATCCCTCGCCCCCGAAATTTGATTCTAGGTGGGCCTCTGCTGAGAGTAGACATTAAACTATTATTCAAATTCAAATTCGAATATACTTTATTCGGCTTTTGAAAAACAAAACCATAAAAGTTCATGATAAATACAATTTACAATCTATATAAAAACATTTTAAATGACCAGAGTACAGTAAGGAAGGGTCCCTGACATAAAAAGTTATTTTCCGCTCTAAGGGTATGGCAGTATCAAAGGAGTTCGTGGTTTAAACATAGGAGTTCATGATTAGCCCTTGTTACATGTCCAGATATTCAGGGGGGAAAACACGGGATTATGGGGTAAAAGTCATGTAAGTCCCATATTGATATTGGGCCGTCTCTTACTCGAGGCGGGCAGGATTTCAAATAAGGTACTATGTTTCGGTCCCTAAATCTCACGAGTACCAGGTCCCCCGCAACGTCTTTGGGAAGAGAGCCCAGCCAACCAACCCTTCTAACACTCCTTATTACTCTGTATAGGTTGGGAGGCAATGGTCTATTTTTTGACAGCCAGAATTTGGTTTTATTGACTAAATCATATTGTCTCTCAATTTTTCCCGGTGGGAGAGAAGGTACACCCGCAAGGATGCACACGTATGGGGCCGCTTCCGGAGGTAAATGGATAGAATTAATTTTATTTTGACCTACTCTCGGTGCGGTCAGCTGTGGGAGGGAAACTTTAGTGGGGAATTTAGGTGTTTGTTGCCCTGAAGCAGTAGGGCTAGTGGGTTTTATTTGATGCCTTTTATCCTGCACAGGTGGTTTTGAGCCTAGATGTGTAGGAGAAGTCTTAGGGCGATTGGGTATAGCACTATGTTTGCCAACCAGCGGATTTAACATAATGGCTTTCTCTATCTCGGAAAGCCGTTCCCCTAACAAGTTCATTTTTTCTAGTAAGGGTGCTATCATGGAACTAAGCAGTTGTTCGATAATGGGTATTATTTGCAGTTGGGGAGGGGGTGCTATATCTTCCGGAAACTCCACAGACGGAGGAATCGTTGGGGAGTTTGCAGTGGATGGACACAGTTTTTGAATTTTAGGATTATTTCCATCTTTAAAGACATCGATATTTTTCCTTTTTGTAGATGGGATCTGAGGGGACTCATTGCTTTGTGTATTCGGACTGCAGGATTTATTAACAAATATGGGTGGATCTAGAAGTGTAACCTTGTGTGAAAGTAAACTAACATTTTTGGGGAGAAGGGGAGTATCCAATGAGGCATATGTGGTTTTGCAGAGGAGATTCAGCTCATCTAACAGGGAGCACGTTTGCCCACTGCTGTCTTCGTAGGTAAAATGGTCCCCCTTGGTGGTCATGGTGGTATAGGGATGTAGGACCTTGATATGAGAAAGAGTCCACTAATAGGAACACAGAATACTTACAGGGGGGCCTTTACCTACTATATAGTATGCCTACAATGTGGCAACCAAGGGGGGGTGGCCCGTCCCGTCCTTTTCCGGCCTTTGAGGGCCGTGGAGGGCCCGCCCTTTGCCCGGGCTTAGCCCCGGGCTATATCCCGCGCGCGTCCCGCGTCGCGGGATATGGATCACGATTTATTCACTGCAGGCGAGGGGGCGGAGCGCCGAGGGAAGAGGCAGCAGCTGTGAAGCCAAGAGCCTGCTGGACCTCGCAGTCCCTCGGCGCCTGGTGCGAATCAAATCCTTTTTCCCTACAGCAGAGCCCACACAGAGTGAAAGGCGCTATCAGAGCGCAGGCGGAGCACAGGAATCCCACGTCGTTCTTCCCGGGACAGCAGCAGTCAGTGAGCGGCACCCGCGGAGCGGGGGCCGCGATAAGTTTTTGTATTGTCCAGGCGGGGGCGGAGCGCCGAGGGAAGAGGCAGCAGCTGTGAAGCCAAGAGCCTGCTGGACCTCGCAGTCCCTCGGCGCCTGGTGCGAATCAAATCCTTTTTCCCTACAACAGAGCCCACACAGAGTGACAAGCGCTATCAGAGTGCAGGCGGAGCACAGGAATCCCACGTCGTTCTTCCCGGGACAGCAGCAGTCAGTGAGCGGCACCCGCGGAGCGGGGGCCGCGATAAGTTTTTGTATTGTCCAGGCGGGGGGCGGAGCGCCGAGGGAAGAGGCAGCAGCTGTGAAGCCAAGAGCCTGCTGGACCTCGCAGTCCCTCGGCGCCTGGTGCAAATCAAATCCTTTTTCCCTACAACAGAGCCCACACAGAGTGACAAGCGCACAGGAATCCCACGTCGTTCTTCCCGGGACAGCAGCAGTCAGTGAGCGGCATTAAACTATTAACTTACTGAACCCAGCTGTAGCTGCCAGCACGTCTGTGGGGGGCAGCTGAGTCGGCGCAGCGCACGCTGGCACCATGCCTAGCCAGAGTTTCAGAGTGGCATAAGTGCGTGACAATGCATTTCAGTGCCGTGATGCCGAACAAAACAATGAAATGCGTGTGCGTCACACCTAATCCGTGATACTTGGCAGACCTGCTTATCGAAGTTGAAATGTCGCCATGTATTAGGGTGACCAACCGTCCGGAAATTTCACGGACCTCACGTAATTGGGATCTCACGTCTGTTGTCCGTGAGGATCCCCTTTACGGGCGCCTTTTGTCTGTAATTTTGGCCATCACAGGGAGCAGCACTGCTCCCCTGTGAGCGGCCTCACACCCGCCTTGATGCGGGCGCCTCACGCTCCTTCTGGAGCACAAGAGCAGCCTCACCCACCCATTGTCATTCTGTATGCTAGGTAATTGCCACATACAGATTGTCAATGGGGCAGTCTGGGGGTGTTAAAGCATGTGGCGGCCTCCTCCTACCTCCGTGTACAGCAGGGCAATCTGTTAGAAAAAAGGTAAAACACCCATGCTGCAACGTGAAAAAAGTTTAATTAAAGAAGCCTGAAAAACAAGTTAAAAAGAACTGGTATACTGTCCCATCATTCTAGAACTAAAGTATTTTAAATAATATGTTCAACAAAGCCACGGTTGCTGCTTTTTTTATTTTAAGCAACTAACACCCATTGACAAAGCCAATAGTCCTGGCTTCTTGTTGTTGTAATGATACTTGCTGTATTATACATCTGGATGCAATGACAGAAACAACATAATACCAGTCGGATGGCACACTATGCTAAGCGCAGATTTTTTGCCAAGGTGTTTTAAACCACGCCCTTAATTACATCGAAAACACACTTTGAAGAGACCCCCATGTTTTTTTACACCACTTAACCCCTTGGCCACACCGGTAATTCCGCCGAGGCGCTTGGGGGGAGGTGGTGTTGTGCCTGAGCTGTCATGCTTGTGACGGAACCACTCCGTCACGAGCCACAGGCGTGCTGTGCTCATGACGGAGTGGTTCTGTCACGGCCCTGCCCACTCATCAATTCACCTGCACAGGCGCGGAATGGATGCCGCGTAGACGGGGCGGCCGCGGCGTGACGCAACCACTCCGTCATGAGCACAGCGTGACTGTGGCTCGTGACGGAGTGGTTCCGTCACTAGCACAGAATGGGTTAAAGCCGTGGAAACAACACAATGTCACAGTCACCTCACATCCTGGCACTGTGCATCATGCATGACTCATGACTTCTATGTTTTCAGATTGCCTATGTGCAGGGACATAGTGAACCCTCCCCCACCCCTTGCTTTAGGAACTACAGCGAGGTTTAGTTCTTGATGGGCTCTGCAGACACAGGCTCAGCTCATAATGTGAAAAGGAAAGTAAATAAGTAAAGGAATGTGTGAATGGCTGGGTGGATTACTGAAAGGATGAGTGGATGAATGAAAGGGTGAATAGATAGATGATGAAAGGATGGATGGATGGATGAGTGAATGAGTGGAAGTATGGATGGGAGAAAAGGGAAATAGATGGATGTATGGGTGGAAGGGTAGATGATGGGCGAGTGAATGGGTGTATGGATGAGTAAGTGAATGGATGGCTGGATGGGTGGAAGGGTAAATGGCTGGATGCCTGAGTGAATAGATGGATGAATGACTGTACGGATGGGTGGGTAGATGAATGATGAATGAGTGAAAGGGTGGATGAAGGGATGGATGAGTGAAATGATGGATGGAAGGATATATGGTGGATAGGTTTGCAAATGGTGAACATGTTTGGATATAGAAGGGCACACAGATGGAAGGACAGAATGAATGGTGAAAGACTGAATGATGGATGTGATGGAGCGAGATGTTGAATGAAATTTCGTTCAAGCTCGCAAAGTTAAACTTCCATAATAAATGTAACAGTACTAATAGCATGTGTTGAAATAATTAATCAATCTAGTTTAAAATTGCATACATTACACACAGGACTAATGTGCTTTTACGTTGCATTTGCAAGTGCGTGAAAAATAATAAACTAACCTTGTCTATTGTTATTGTCAGTATTAAATGCGGCTGTTTTATTAATGGCATGTGCTATATTCGTGTGCATATGTTTTGTTGTGTCTTTTCTGTGGCAAAGACTCGTGGAGAATCCTTGTGGCCTGAAAGAAGAAGGTGATTATACATGCTGCTTTATGTGCTTAGCTAGGTAACATAATTAATGAGTTAATATTTAGCAAAGGGGAGCGTAACAGATTGGGTCTCAATTCTCTAATTAATTACTGTCTTGTGTTTGTTTAAATAATAGTTTCGGTGAGAGGCCTTTTGGGCCTACAAAAAGATGGCGTATTTGAAACCTGTCTAGAGAAGAGCCTTGCACGACACGAGAAGTGGAAAGTTTTACCACGTTGACAATTTTGTCAGAAATTACTGTTGAATAAAGACGTGCATAATGCGCTCATGGAGTTTTGTCCAAGGACAGGAAGCGGCAGGATTGCCAAAGCAAGGAAGCTGAGAATTGTAACTCGAATTAACTAATTTTGAAACATTTTTGAGGAAACAAAATGACACGAACAATAGGGCTAAAGAAGAGCCCGTTCTTGGTTTGAAAGCGGTGATGACATGGAATGGTCTGACATAAGCCAGCCAATGGGAACTCTGAATGGCAGAAAATATGAACATTTTGAGAAGATTAGCTAGTTAGAAAGGTATAAAATCTGGCCCTACAGGAAGGAGGGGGTTCTTGCTTCCTGATTCCTGAATGACGTGCTGTTGGACTTCTGGTGCACGTAAGGACAGCTGTCTTTATTAAATATTCTTAGGTGAAGAGAGTTTAGACAGGGAAATAGAATTTAGGGAATGGAAACTTTATTTTGCTTTAATTCATGCTAAATGGTTTACTTTAAAATGTCAGACTAATAAGCCTTTCCTTGAATGAAGCTTTCAATTTTCTAATAAAATAATGATTTATGAATAAAATGCTCTTTTCCTTGAAATAAATGAAGCTAATAAATTATATGTTTGAAATGACAAGCTGGTCTTGTTTATTCATGGTCTAGTTATCATTATTAGATCCATTCGCCTTAGTGACTTAATTAAATTTTGTGTGATCAAAACCATGGTAAGAAATGATAAACTGCAGTTGTATATATTATTGTAAATAGTTTACGTATAGAGTGTTTAATTAGGTCACATGATTCGGTCGCTCAAAAATTGTCTCTTTAGTTTATGGGCCTTAGTAGTGATTCATGATTAATGGGGAGTATTGTAGAGATGAGTTGGGTTTTTGAGACAGTTTTTTATTAGGCGCGCTGGATCAGATGAAAGAATGATTACACCTTGTAGCACCCATTATCTTAAGTAACATTTCCTATACATTGACTTTCACGTTAATGAGTCATTGTCTCTATATAATGTGTGTGTGATGTAACATACGCCGACACCCTGCCCTACATACTTGGGATGAGTAACACTATAAAAGAAATTAAATACACATGAGAGACGGTCTAAGTGAAGATGAGGGCCACCAATGAAGGGTGGTAGCAAGGCCGGACTGGCCGGACCAGGCATTGGGTGTTTCACTGGGAGGCTGGAAAGGGGGCGGGGGGAGCAGTTTTATTACTGGGGGCTGGTACTGCAAAACTCCTTGTATATCCAGTAGTTTTAAATCACCAATAAAAGTGGCCTCACTTATATTCAGGTGTGGTTCACCATTATCTGGTGACTAATGTACCTGCTGAAGCAAGATGCAAATTTTGAATCGTCTAAGGTAGCGAGCTGCAGCCATACTGAAAAACCGTGATGTGCATGATTGTCTCAACCTAATATAAGCTTATTTTGACTTGCACCTAGGTGGTTATCTGTGGAGAAGTGTGGCTCACGGTGTAGAGCAGGCAGACCCAGAAGCTGAGGTCAGACCCGGGACCAGGGTTCAATTCCCGTCGCGGCAGGGTCTTGAGCTCAAATGTCCACGGACTCGATAATTCTCGCTTCGGTGCCTGTTCTAGTCATGGGTTCTCACTCTGCAACTCTGGGCATTAGCTTGCTTAATCTCCACAACGGCCCCCCGCGGCGGGATGCCTGGCTTTCACCTTGGGGATGCCCTGTAGGGGCTATCTCACAGGGAAAAGCCAGGACGGGTTCCCAATGCAAAAGCGCCGGGACACCCCGTTAGGGGTAGCCGTGCGCTATATAAGTACCGCGAACTTTAACTTTATCTATTTACTTACTTATATACTATTGCGCGACCACCTCTGACATGTCTGTAAAACTTACCTTTTGTCCCAATGTTTTGTCCTGAATTTTGACCTTTTGCCCTGAATTTTTACACTCACCGTCCTGAATTTGCATCTATGCCAGTTGGTCACCCTAGCATGTATGGCAGTATACATACCTGTCAACTTCTTGGCTGGTGAACGTAGGCGATTCCATTCAAATTAAAGAAGGTTATGCCCTTTAGGGATGGTAAGGCAGAGACGGCTATGCAGGCTTTTAACATTTAGAAAGGTGAATATAATTGAGAAGAGGGTGAAAACAAACAGAGTTCGTG
The DNA here is from genome assembly GCF_964263255.1 of Lissotriton vulgaris. NCBI lineage: Eukaryota > Metazoa > Chordata > Amphibia > Caudata > Salamandridae > Lissotriton > Lissotriton vulgaris. The sequence continues at coordinate 1,849,456,097 of NC_141687.1, forward strand.
CTATGTACATTCGCACAGCTGTATTTGCCCAGTGCTGCTTGCTCTACCAAGCTGCGCCTTCTGGACATGCGCTCGGCTCTCACACTGTTCGGGTGCCATGCGTAAAGAGTTTTCCTTTTCGGTCTCTTCTGTGTAATCTTGTCCTGTGAGATGGAAGAACACGAACGACTATCGTAACAAACGTTTATTAATAAATCTGCCTTCACATTCTCTGTTTCCTTGCGTTCCTTTTGCGCCTTATTTTTAAACCCACCGTGGTGACGTCAGGTGACGCTCCAGAGCCACGTCCCCGACGAGTTCATTGCGCGTGCGCAGAAAGGGACAAGATGGCGGACAGTGCGGAACTGAAGGTAAAGCGCAGCTGGAATTCACCGGCGGGGTCCGTAGTCTTCGCAACCGGGAAGGGATTGGAGAGGCAGGGTTAGGGGCAGCACAGGTTCCTTAAAGCTGGGTTAACCATGGTCTGACCACCTCATAAAGGTTTGCGCTGTATGGGCAGCGAAGTGGGCGGAGATAGGGATGTTCACACTGCCCATGGATGCGCATGGGGAGTGAAGCTGAGACCCTCTCCAAAGTGTAAGAAAGAATAGCTGCTTTTCGTCTTGAGCAGTTCTGTGAACAACGGCCACGTATAATAGCCGCCGTATTTCTAACCCTTTTCGTCAAACACTGATGGGCAATCGCAGTTCAAGAGAGGGTTAAGGAGTGTCCGTCCTACTTTGCTATGAAAGCTAGTTTCTGCGAGCGTTCTAACAATGTACCACATTAATGGCATTGTTGCCGTTTAAAACGAATCCCCTAGCTGAGCAGGAGTTGTATTTTCACACTGTTATTATTAAAGTTGATTGTTGCCATATATGCGTCTAGTTATTCTTTTTAAGGGATGATGCGCTACCTAAAGGCATTTATCATACGATACTATTGTATGGCAGCTTTTATATAGCGCTTACTGCCCTTATGTGGGGCACTGAAGCGCTTGACGAGGCGGCTGTGTTGTGAAAGGTGGTTTCCTCCGGTGGATTTTCTAATGTGACAGCAGTACATTTCCCTCTTAACTTATTGTTACTGGTGCAGTGGGCTTCTGAATGACGGTAATTTGCCAATTTTACTTCTGTCAATAACTCTGCCATAATGAGTGCTCAAGCAAGAGGGTGGTCTAGGTCTAGAAGTGGATCTGGTCTTTCCTGCTGCTCTTGTTATGGAAGGGCATCACCCTGGTTCAGTGCAGCGCTTTCCTTTTCACTGTATTGGAGCTCATGTTTCGTCTGGGGTGGTCACAATGATTTATTGCTAGGGTGTACTGTTATTATAGCTGGACATGTCAATTGTGCGTTCAATTATGCCACCACGTCGTTCTCGCTTATTGCTATTAAGTTCTCATATTGGATGTTGTACGCGAGACTGTTACTCAGGGACTGTCGCGACTCAGACGTTCTTGCAAAGTGTGACACCTTCCAGTGTGTTATTATTGCGGGCCTTCCCTTCGCTCTCTGTTATTATTAAGGTTGATCGCTTACGTGGTTAGTTGCGTACTTGACTCTATTGAAATTGGTATATTTACGGTTGCAGAGATGCAAGTACTTCGATCGCTGTCATTGTATAAAATGACGTCCTCGTGGGAGTTATTTAGCGTAACCTACGAGTATTTGCTTTTTCTAGATATTGTGTTCATGAAGTATTTTTTTCCAACCAATATAACTTGTATATCACAGTCCATGAATTTGATTGCTTATGGGTGCCTGGGTGAGTTTTTGTTTTTAGGTTGTGGGTGGCTGCATTTGTGAGAGTTCTGAAGCTCAGATTGAAGGCAGTTTTAATTTCTCATTGTGTCTGTTCAGGTTCATGAAAGTATTACGAATACATGCACATCCAATCCTTGGCCTCTCTGCAGAGTGCACAGTCCAGTAGCCACATACCTACCAGTTCTTGTGATCTTATGAGTTCCCAAAGGAGGTACTCGGCTGTCTAAATTTTGACAGCGCCAAAGAAAATGCAGTAGGAGGGGACATGGGTTCAAGTGGAGGAGATAAAAGGAAATGCTTTCAAAAGGAGACATGTTGCGTGTGAGTTACGCAGAAAGGATTTCACAATAATGGGATAAAGGTGGTGCAAGTGTCTAATAGAACGAGAGACTGCAGAGTAAAGCACTTTAAATGGAAGTGATTGAGACCGTAACACCTTCCACAGACCTTAATAATGTTCAGTCGCAGACTCGTATTTTCAGAATTGAAACCTTGTCAATCCTAATTATATACAAAATCACTTTTATGTAGTTGATGTTGCTAGCAAGCATTGGCAAATGCAATATGACTGGGCTCTTCTAGGCATATATATCCGTCGTTGTTATATGTCTGTATTCAATAACAGAAAACTTATAGTGGCGACCAAACGCTGGTTTAATGCACGCTTTGTGAAGCACATAATTTTTGTTTTAAGCCAGGCCCCACACCACTTCTCTTGGAAAATATTTAATTGGCTTCCTTAGCCACACCGATTCAAGACATTTCTACTACACCCACCTTTTCTATACCACTGAAAGCTCAGCTGTAGACTAAATTGCATGTTTGTCCCTTCCGCCGAGTTTTTAGGAGAATATTTCATGTTGGGATTGGGACATTTTTTGACCCCCTCTCTCGTTCTCTATGCACAGTGAGACCTCTTGGATGATCGGTGTTTACTTCCTTTTCGCAAATACGTTGTAATGGCAGAAGAGCAACTCTGGTACTTGCGCTTGTATTTGATTAATTCATCATAAAAGCAATCGTCTTCCGTCTGATATTCAGGCTGGGGTCTGGTACTTTGCCCTAACTCATTATGCAAGCAAAGTGCTGCCCATGTTGACTGTCCATGATTAGGCAGAGGCAGGCCCCATTTCTTATTATTGTAGGCGAATTCTATTAGCTAATTTAATATTCATGTTGTTGCCTGTATGATTATGGACCTGACTGAGACACTACATTTTTCGAAAAATGCCCTCTTTTACATGTTGGAAATGTTAATGCTTTATAGAATTTGTAATTTCGTCTGCGACATTCCGTTTTTTATTTTTTGCCAGAAATAAAATGTAATCCGTGTTGACCTAGTTTCAAAGGTAACAGTTCAGTCTAAATTGCACCTGTTCAAATGGCGGCCCAATCATTATAAATACGAATGTTAGGCTGTGTCCCAGATGAACTAAAAACACAAACCAGCATATCTCCGTTTCTTCCTCTGTCATCTTTGGCCTCACTTGTGAGATACCCGTTGTTGCCCCTGGGGCATATAATCGCCATTTAAGGCAAGTCAACTCAAAAGTGATAGTCTGAAATGCGGGTTCAAGGCTGATATACCGTTAACCATACCTGCTAAATCTGTAGTGGCACGGACAGGCGTTAGAAAATAGGTATAGAATGCATCCTTCCTATTAATTATCAGTTGTTTATTGTAGCATTGAAGTGTATCGCTTTTGGAATGCCTATGTGAGAATTTTTGGCAGAGGTGATACTCGTGTCAACGAACTTGGACGACAGAGATCCAGTTGTGGTGCCCTCATTTTGATGCAGTCGTACAACCTTGCTGCAGTGTCCCAAGTTCTGTGTTCTCGAGCGTTGTCCTAGGGAGTCAAGCTACACTTGGGCTTGTGCTAGCTGTCAGTCAGTCAGTCAGAATATCTTTATTCGACTTATTCCAAGTCATACAAAGAAACAAAAACAATAAAACATGACATAGGATACATACATAACCCTACATTGTGCTAGCTGTCTTTAATTTAAGCCTTTCCGAAATAGTGCCTCCAACTGAAATATTGTTGCAAATGTACCATTCGTAGCAAAAGCATAACGCCGTATTGGGTCCGTACTGTGGTGTATTGTAATTTGAGACTAGGTTGAAATGTATTGCTTATTGGATTTAAGTATTCATGCCAGGCGCGTACAATGTTACATGTGGGTACAACTCCTCCTAGGGTACCCGTGGATGTTTTTTTTTGGCCGAGGTGGTACTGATGTCTGCGTTTTGTCTTTGTACGATAGAAAGCTGTCAGCGTGGGCTGATGAGGACTCAGTTTTACCTGTCGGGGGAGGGGGTGGTGATGTAAATGCGTACTTGTCTAACGATTCTAATTGTATCTGGATATTATTGAGATCAGCGATCGAAACCCTCCCATCCACCGTTCTGTATCCCTGGAGTATATCGGGCTGGAAGAGGTTAATCTTTTGCTCTTCTCCCCTCCCCCTCCACAGCTGATAGGTCAGAAGCGGGGCCTCATGTGCTGGCTCTGCTTCCCTCCACCCTCCCCCACCCTGTCTCTAGACCTTATTTCTTCAGCTCCATGAAATGCATTAGACTGTTTGTGTACACGCAATCGTTTTGACACCCTGGATTTCCTCTCCTCGTTTACTATATCTAAACATCACCATGTGCATTGCTCCCTCCTTTGTAAGGAAAGTTGTTGAGCAAAAGTGTGAGATCTTTAGCCAGTATAATCCTTACTGCCACTGGATCCCTCCTGCTCTCACAATGACTTTTTTTGTAGCTGTTTACTGGGGAGAAGCTCTCTTTCCTTGATGAATTGTAGACACTACCACCCCTCTTTCTGGGGAGGGCTTTTTGCCCGCGGCTACGTCTTTTTTCTGTTTGTGGGTACTTGACTGAAGCCTGTCTGCGTTTTTGGTCTTCACGAATGTTTGTATAGTATTAGAGATGCTTTTGTTATGCATGAGTCGTGTCATGATGCATATAAATTACTAATTTTAAAAGATCCGTGGCCCATCGTCCATTCTCCCTGTCAAGAGGTATTCACCTGTGTTGATGTTAAGAGTTTTTTTAGCCCCTCAATTTCAGCATAAAGCGGTATTTAAATTCCTTGTTTCTACTAGTGAAACCCAGCACAGGTGAGGTGAGCCAACCTTGGGGCTAAATTACCGACCTGGAGAAAAAAAATCCAGTGCTCTTAGCAGGGAGTCTTATTTTTTTATCGTGGTAGTAGTTTGTACAAATTGCGGATAAGTAGCTGCTCATTTTTTATTCTTCAGATTGGTGCTGCTAAAGCGCGCCTAATGTGACACGGTCCACCTTTTTTATTATCGATTACGTCCTCATTGGCAGTCATATGATCGGCGTGGTTTGGCGCGTTGCTCCATGCCCTCTTTGTAGTGCATGTTTCATACATATCGTATTTCTTTCTGTCCATGGACCTTTTGTGTCTGCTGCCTTGCTCAGCTGGGTCATTCTTGAGTGTTAATGCACTCGTTGTTCAGTGGCGAATGCGTCGTGGATGTAGTTTCGGGAATCAGTTCACACAGGAATTATTGGTTATTATCAAATAACGACAGTTGTATATGCCCATGCTGCCGTTTTTGGCTGCGTTGGGCTTAGCTCCTTCCGCTCTGTTGTAGACTGGAGTATGCGTGACTGAAAGTGTGGATGCAGAGTGTGGTCCGCGGGGTAAAGAGGTGAAGTTTAGCTTCACTTTCATACATCGATGCACTGATGAGAGAGTAGCACATCCATACTTATCTTTTATTTGCACCTTATTCAGTATCCTCCTGATGGTCACAGTTGGGAGTTTTGGACACCTAAAGGACCGAGTTTTTATAGGCAGTCTCCAAAAGCGTAATGTTATTTACTTAAGACAACATTGGTCAGCGGGCTTAATTTCTTAAACACTTGTGCCTTCCGGTAGCAGACATCGCATCCAGTATAGCACCTGATGCCCGTGTTTAAGATGAGCTGTTCATCTGTGTTGGAGTTATTATTGAGATATTTAGGCGGGCAGACGTTACAGTAACATTGGGTCTGTAACTTTAACTGATGCTATCCCAAGTACCATTTCTAAGCCATGTATGTATTAATTTCATTGGACTTTTTGCCTGCGTTCCCATGTAAAACATTAAAAGCAGACGGTGCTCCAGAACATTGTGTTGAAATTTGGGGAAAAAGGTGAGCAATTTCTTTTTTTAACCTTGATGTATCTTATTTTGGGGCACAAGAGTGAGCACATCCCCTCTGAGGATTAAGCTGGGAAGCAGATTTTGTAGAATCTACAATACCTCGTTTGAGTTCCCTTTTGTGGATATGTTAATGGTGCTTCTGAATCTTAGTGACAATTTTCTAACATGGCTTTTCTTTATGCTTTTCATAACCGTCCTTCACTAACTGGATCTGTACAAGATAAACATTTGCTGTTAACGTTTGTAAGATCAGTTGTGTGTTCTTCAGGCACATAAATATTTTGGTATTGCATAGACTGCAGAGTCAACGCTGAGCTAAGGCTGTTTGATTAGACACTTGAGCAACCAATGACACCTATTTCAAAAACACACAGTTTATTAATTCAAGTCAACAATTTGAACCGTCTAATGGTGCCAACTGCTAATGTACAACAATGTTGAGGCATCCTGTTATGTATGTCCTTACTATTTTATTTCCTGCCGTCTCCACCGGTGACATCTAGAAACCACATACTTTTCCATGGCACTGTTGGTGGTCTTTGGGCAAAGATATCGGAGTTGCTGTCCTCATTGTAACTTCTGGCTGGTCCTCATTCATACTTTAATTGTGATCCAGTTCTTGACTACAAACCTAAATTCACACACAGTATACAATCTGTGAAGTTGGCTCCTCATTTAACATTGAGAACGAGAGAAATTTGGCTTCCAGCATGAGAAGAATTTCAAAGCAGAGCCCACCTGTGTGATCCACCACATAGTCCTGTGGTTGTAGATGAGTTGTGGAGTGGAGTCTGGTTAAGATCACAGCACTGTTATAACAGCATCCCGATCTTTGAAGAGTGGCTGTGAAACAGCAGCAGGGTACCGTCTCTCGTTAATGCCTGTAACATCAGAGGCACCAATAGGCTTGCCTTGCACTGTGATATCTACCATGCCTCATATCCACCAGCTGGTGTTAGCAAGCACTGCTGTGGCTCTAGTTGTCCATTAAGGATAGGGAGTTGGCACTGGCCTCTTCTCCCCATTCGAAGGCAAGTGAGCTTTGGTAATGTTTTCAGCCTAGATTATACAATGTGCATCACATAAAGGTCTTTGTGTTAGCTGCATAATTTATTCGCAGTAAGGAGTGCCATTGATAGTGTGTTTTATATCAAATGTTTTGAATGTAGTTGTCCGCCATTTTTTTTAATGAGCCGATGATGGCTATGTGGGCTCATTATACACAACTTAATAATTTATCCAGTTTTTACCTGTTGAAGAAGTGAGTGCTTTGCCAGTATTGTGACCAGATTACTGGGTGGCCCTAAAGTGTCAGATGGCTGACTTGTCTCTATTTGTCCTGTGGATGACTTGCAAGACGAACAATGTAAAAGAAACATCCTGGAATTTATAAACTTGGTTGCCATGGTAGTGGAACAAGTAGAAGTACTTAATGACTGGCTGAACTCAGAGGAGTGGGAATAACAATATGAATTATTGCCCCCACCCCCTTTGTTTTTACGTGCAGCTAACATGCATGCTTTGATATGTTTGGGGTTTTTCAAATTTACTGTGGGCTGTTTTGCTCATTATTTTTAATTTCTTTTATTTAGTGGCATTCTTTTTCTAAAGGGATTTTGAAGTAAATGGTATTGTTTGGTTGTGGGTACAAGTTTCTGTATCTGTTTTTGGTTATTGTACTTTAGAGCTATATGTTAAAAAAGCTGGAACTTTTGTCTTGAGACTGTTATTTGCCGTTAGGTATCTCATGATTTGGTATTTGGATTGAGGAGACTTGAGTTTTTTTCTGATTTGGTGGGTGAGTAGACCATAGCGCTGTTAGAATAAGTGATTCTTGACTATTGCATTGTTGTGTGAATCAAAATGCATGTAGGTTAATTTGGATTAATTAGGTAAGTGCATATTGACTTTTTTAAGCTAGTGTGCATGTCGTCTAGCTGATGAGTTTGTGAGTTTTGGTGCCTTGCACTTGCTTGTGGGCTGCGGTTGCAAGCTGTTGCATATGCATCCTACTGTTTTTGGCTTGTTTTGTAGTAGGTGGATACGTGTTGTATCTGCATGTTAAGCCAAGTTTTGTTTTCAGTACTTAACATTTTTGTTGACCTAAATTAGAGAGAGGGGTATGGTGTTTTTGTTTTGCAATCTCCAGCTTAATGTGTTTGAACGTGTTTTTTTTTTTTTAACTCCCATCTGCCATGTCAAACGACCGTGGTTGTTCAGTCATATTCCTGGGCTCAGTTTCTGGCTACATTTTCACACTTGGTGATGGGTGATTGTGTACTGTTTTTGACATTAAACCTTTTTGATGCATGAACTGTTATCTTTGAATTTGCCACTTTTTATTTCGGATATGTGTAGAGGGGTATTACTATTTTAGTTAAGTTCAGAAGTCGAAATAGGACAGTTTTTGACACTTAAAAAAAATATATATATACTGTTATGTCCACAAAATGCACATAAAGGGCGAGCTTTAATAGAGCCACCGAATTCTTTGTCGGTTTGTGTAATGCCTTCTGACAAAGGAATTTGTCGCCTAGACAATGATTGCGTCGTTTTAGCAGCGGTAGACTCTTCATTCCAAGCTGTGGTATAGAGGAGGGTGAGCCGGTCTTGTGACAGCAGCTTGTTTTCACCACAGGATATCCTCTGCAGCAGTGGTTCTGCTTCCAGGACGTACCAGTCTTATTTTGTTAACTGTAGAAACTTAGCAGATCTGTAAACTGACACTGAGTGCAAATTCTGACTGATACCAATGATCCCAACAGCGAAAGCAATCTAATAGTTAAACCTTACTGACCCTGTATTGTCTTCTGCTCTAAGTGTAACATCTTCTAGGTAGGTGTATGTATCCAGGTGAACAAAACGGAATGGATAACAAAGACTGTTCAGAAACTACGTTGATAGTTGATATACCCAATAGAAGAAACTTTCCTTAGGTAGTAGAATACCTTTATTGAGACAATGTTCTATTTAGAAAGAAACATTTCTAATGATACAAAATTGCTCAATATATTCTTTACACCCTGTTAAAATTTGAGCTACTCCATAATATCAAAATTACTCATACCTATACCATCAATTGCCTCTTGCCTTGCATGGTAAAATGTTTTTTAAAAATAGACCTCATAAATCTTCTGAGAATTCTCAAAAACAGTGAAAAATCTATTAAAACACTCCTAATTGAGTATTTGACATTATGAGAACAGATTTGCATACTCTCTTTGGCTTGTACTTTAGAGCAAAAGCCCTGAATGGTGAACATAGTCAAGTCAAGTCCGGAATTTATATAGCGCACTACATACCCAGAGGGTTTCAAGGCGCTTAGGAAGGGGAGGAGGATTACTTGTCAAATATCCATGTTTTAAGTTGCTTTCTGAATGCTAGGTGGTTCTGGGTAAGGCGAAGGTGAGTGGTGAGTGAGTTCCATGTTTTAGCAGCCAGGTATGAGAAGGATCTGCCTCCCATGGTGGTCTTGTTGATGCGAGGTACAGTGGCGAGGGCTTGGCTGGAAGAACGTAGTTGGCGGGCGGGGGTGTAGAAGGACAGTCGTGAGTTGAGGCATTCTGGTCCGATGTCGTAGAGTGATTTGTGTGCGTGGGTTAGCAGTCGGAAAGTCATTCTCTTATTGACGGGTAGCCAGTGGAGGTCTTTCAGGTGACCAGAGATGTGTTTGTTGCGTGGGATGTCTAATATGATCCTGGCTGAGGCGTTTTGGATTCGTTGGAGTTTTTTCTGGAGTTTAGCGGTGGTACCTGCGTAGAGGGTGTTTCCGTAGTCCAGTCGGCTCGTGACCAGAGCATGGGTGACAGTTTTCCTGGTTTCGGTGGGGATCCAGCGAAATGTTTTTTTGAGCATGCGAAGAATGTTGAAGCAGGATGAGGATACGGCGCTGACTTGTCTGTTCATTGAGAGTGAAGAATCCAGGATGACGCCTAGGTTCCGTGCGTGGTCTGTCGGGATGGGTGCTTTTCCAAGGGCTTCCGGCCACCAAGAGTCATCCCATGCAGAGGGGGATGTACCTAAGATGAGGACTTCTGTTTTATCTGAGTTCAGTTTCAGACGGCTGTGTTTCATCCATTCGGCAACTTCTTTCATTCCTTCGTGTAGGTTAGTTTTGGCGGTGCTGGGGTCATTGGTGAGAGAAAGGATTAGTTGAGTGTCATCCGCGTAAGAGATGATGTTGAGGTTGTGTTGGCGGGCGATGGCCGCGAGGGGGCTCATGTATACGTTGAAGAGGGTGGGGCTGAGTGAGGACCCTTGGGGTACGCCACAGATGACTTCAGTGGCCTCGGACTTGAATGGTGGAAGGCGGACTCTGCGTTCTTCCGGTGAGGAACGAGGTGATTCATTCAAGTGCTTTTCCTTGTATTCCGATGTTACTGAGGCGTTGTAAAAGGGTGCTGTGGCAGACTGTGTCGAATGCTGCAGAGAGGTCGAGGAGGATGAGGGCGACTGTGTCTCCATTGTCCAGTAGACTTCGAATGTCGTCTGTTGCTGCGATGAGGGCGGTCTCGGTGCTGTGTTTTGCTCGGAAGCCAGATTGTGAGGAGTCGAGGGATTTGTTGGCTTCGAGGAAAGCGGCGAGTTGGTTGTTGACAGCTTTCTCGATTACTTTGGCCGGGAATGGAAGGAGCGAAATGGGGCGGTAATTTTTGAGTTCGGTGGGGTCCGCTGTGGGTTTTTTCAGAAGGGCGGTGAGTTCGGCGTGTTTCCAGTTTTCCGGGAAGGTGGCGGAGTTGAAGGAGCAGTTGATGACGTCTCGGAGGTGCGGTGCTATGACGGAGTCTGCTTTGTTGAAGATGTGGTGAGGACATGGGTCTGTGGGGGATCCTGAGTGGATGGAGTTCATCAGGCGGATGGTGTCCTCAGTGGAGATTGGGTTCCAGTCATTAAGGGTGTTCACGGGGGGAGAGTGTTCAGCAAATGGTTGGGTGGGTTGGTCTCCGGGTTGGTTGTCGAAGCTGTTGTGGATGTCTGCAATCTTGTTGTGGAAGAATGAGGCTAGGGAGTCGCAGAGGGCTTGAGAGGGGGTGATGTCATTGGAGTTGGCCGAGGGATTGGAAAATTCCTTGACGATGTTGAAAAGTTCCTTGCTATTGTGGGCGTTGTTGTCAAGTCGATCCTTGAATGCTGTTTTCTTGGCCTTTCGGATAAGTTGGTGGTGAGTGCGGGTGGCGTTTTTGAAGGCGTCCTTGGTGCTAGTGGTTGGGTCTTTTTTCCAGGCCTTTTCAAGGGAGCGGCAGAGGTTCTTGGACTTCTTAAGATCATCGTTGAACCATGAGGCCTTCTTGTTGCCAGGTTTGCTTTGACGTTTTTTCAGTGGTGCTAAGGTGTCGGCGGTGTTGGATAACCATTGGGTGAAGTTGGCGGCGGCTTGGTCTGGGTTAGAAGAGTGGGCTGGGGTGTTTAGAAGGAGCGATGAGGAGATCTGGTCGGTGGTGATTTTGTTCCAGTTTCTTTGCAGAGTTGGTTGGAGGTGGTTGATGGGTTTTGGCTTGTTGTAGGTGAAGTGAATGCAGCTGTGGTCAGTCCAGAGGAGATCCGTAGTGTGGCTGAAGGAGACATGATTGCTGGATGTGAAGATGGGGTCGAGTGTGTGACCTGCGATGTGGGTGGGGGAAGTGACCAGTTGTTTAAGTCCGAGGTTGGCGAGGTTGTCCAAGAGGGTGGTGGTGTTGCGGTCGTTGATCTTTTCAAGGTGAAAGTTGAGGTCTCCCAGGAGGATGTAGTCTTTGGAGGGGAGCGCGTGAGGAGTGATGAAGTCCGTGATGTCTTCACTAAATTTTGCGCGGGGTCCTGGTGGTCTGTAGAGGAGGGTGCCTCTGAGTGTGGTCTTGGGGTCGATGTGGATCTGGAAGTGAAGGTGTTCGGAGTTGGCGAGGTTGGCGTCAGAGCTGGTTGAGATGCGGATTGATTTCTTATGGACGATAGCGATTCCTCCTCCTGTGTGGCCGGTACGGTCCTTGCGTGTGATCTTATAGTCTTCAGGGATGGCAATGGTGATGTCTGGGGCGGAGGAAGCGTTCATCCATGTTTCTGTTAGGAAGGCGACGTCCGGAGAGATGGTGTCTAGTAGGATTTGGACTTCATCTCCTAGTTTACTTTCAGGCAAGGCAAAGGTATATGGGAATGCATTCTTGTTTCCAAGAAATGTCTAAGTGAGGGCAATAGAACCCCCTCCTCCCCCCCAAATATAATCCCCCTCCTTACTAAGGGCATGATTACCATGTATGTCGGTCGGACCGTACACTGCTATTGCGGCAGTCAGGAAACCTCCCGACAAGCAGTTGGCAGTCTGGCTGCCCAATTACGATTGGACCGCCAGGCTGCTGGTCTCAAGTGCTCTTTTACTTGGTGGCTTGTGCTGCGGCCCAGGAAAAAGGCAGCATCACAAGCTGCTGTGTAAAGGAGCACTTCCTGCACCTCATGGCACACGGTGCATGACGGTGTGTTTGGGCACCACATTTGCTCCCCTGGCCACTATACAGTGGCCCACTATGGAAGAGGGCCCTGTTTGGGGCCTGCAAATATTAGTTTCCGACAGCCTTTTCATGGTGGTTTTCCTGACATATAAAGGCTGTCGGAAAGGGATATTGTAATTCTGACAGCTGTGCCTGCCTCCGCACCAGCTCCATTTGGGATTGTGATTCTGAGCTCAGCCCTTACGGGATCACTGATCCTGTTGGAGGCGGCAGTCTTCCCCATACCATTTAGAGTCTGACCTTCTGGATGTACTCCGGCAGTTGGCCCGTAGGGCTGTTGGTCGGACTAACACAGACGTCCTGTCGATGACGGCCTGACCGACATCGTAACAAGGCCCATAGTGAGACCAGTAAATCTGCTCTGTTGAAAACAACTTTGGGGAGGATAGGGTTCACACATTACTAAATTATCTGTCTGTATTGGGTTATTTTTATGGCTGTTTATGTAGTTTACAAGCGTTCTAGCCTATTTTCTCTAACTATACCTCACTTCCTTCCAACATAGACTTGAAATGTTGTTTGGAATGTCATGCAAAGTTAGCTTGTAAAAGAAGTGAGGGAAAGCAGCGAGACTCCCAAGACTTTCATTGCCGCTTGCTGCAAATCACCTCTAAATCACTCTAAGATTAGTGATCAAAATAACGAGGCAGGCGCTGGAAGTTGCAAGGCGACAAACAAGTTTATTGCTCTAGAGGAGAGTAAATCACATCAGACACTGGGGCTATCGTCAGGAGGTGCTCTAACTGCATCTCTGTGGCATGGCCTTTTATACTATTTTCTGTCTGTTTATTACATGGTAAAACATTCCTGACATCACTTTATTGCATATTCAAACATCCTTGGAATCCCCGCCTTAAGCTAGTTCCCACACAGACCTTGCTACAATCTTCTCCCACCCAGATGTAACAGACGATCGCTATCTCACAGCTGGACATTCCAACAGGATCTAAAAGTACGTGGGATCGGTCAGATCTAAGGGTTTGGGTAATTAAGTCAGGCTCCTTTGTTGGTAAAACAAGCCCTGCCATGTGTAGGCAATAAACAATGTCCACAGAGGTCGGTTAGTGCCTGGGACCGGACTGAGTGGCCAGGTGCAGGGAAGGAGGTTATAAAAGGGGGCTTGCCTGTGCATGGAGGATGAAAGGACAAGTGGGTTTGGCGCGGGAAGTGACTCCGGGGCACTGTCATGCTGACATGGTTTTATGACCCCAGTATGTGTGCTCGGGCTTAATCAGAGCGTGGGGAATGATGGCGGGGTGAGGGTGACACACACAGGTGACCAGCAGTGTATGAAATAGCCGTGATGGCCAAAATGGTTGCCCCTTACGCAAAGGCCTATGTTACACAAGATGGCGCCGGCAATGTTCATATTTATCGTCTTATATTCAACAGTCGCCCCTTTGAACATATAGGGGCCAGCTTGTCAGTTTGCGTCAATGTCCATGATGTCCTGTACCTCTCTGTCATACATTGCTTTCATGTTTTCGCACCGAGTGTCCAAAGTCTTAGAGCGCAGAGAATGCAAACAAAGAGAACACAGGGGCGGTATACAATGTATCCCCTGACAACAGCCACATATTACCAAGATCGGAACCAAGAGGACCATCAATATCTTCCAACCCCATTCCTCTAATATGCCCCAAAACCAATTTCTCAGTGTCCAAGTCTCTGGTTCTTGGTGGATCTCTGATGCCAGCCTGTGGAGATGTTCAATTGCCTTGTAGACTGATGGCGAGCTGTCAGGGACGAAAGTGCAGCAGCTGGCACCGATGATGCGGCATGCTCCTCCACGGTCTGCTTGTACCAGGTCTAGAACAAGACTGTTCTGCAAAGCTACCAAGCTAGGGTGACCAACAGTCCGTAAATTTCACGGACGGTCTGTAATTTCGGCCGTCTGTCCGTTGTCCGTGAAGGATCTTTTAACGGACGCCATTTGTCTGTAATTTTAACTGGGCACCGGTCGCAGGTCCCTGAAGCCGGCGCAGCTTCCACCCACCTTCCTTCTTGACTCCGATGCTGAGGTCGGGTGTAACAGACCCGAGGCAGTACAAAAGCTCACATACCCAGCAGCATTGGAGAGGCACAGCGGGGTGGCAACCCTCACACCTCCAGCCCTTGATGAGCTGTTAAGAGGTGCTTGAAGGTGACTGACGGGGGGCGGAAGCTTCAGGAGCATCTATTCGGATGCAAACAGCCCTGAATACGCCATGTCTCCACAATTTAGAGGGGCTTCACGCATTCCATTTCTGCCCAGGGCTACTGTGACACCAGAGATAGGTCAGAAATGCGAAGGTCTGGAAGCTGGGAACACTGCTTTCTGGGCCTGGGAGCATTCCTGCAGGAATGGGTGCTCCCTGCTGCCTCGTCACTACAGGGAAAACAAAACCCGAGCTAGAAAAGGGGGACGCAATAAAGAGTAATTTGGAAATGCAATACGAAAGCTCAGTCGTTAATGTATCTAATGTGTGAGTAAGCGCTGCATGGTCCAGTCGTAGATGGAGAATTCTGTGCGTTAATACACCTGCTGCATGGACTTGTCTGTACAGCTTCTATTCTGGTGAGATCGCTCCCTCTTATCACTCGACGCATTAGCGATTTATTAGGAGAGTATTACGACTGAAAAGAGAAAGCTTCACATGTTAGGAATTTGCAAGATGTACTCATAAATTTACCTACCTTGCACCAGAGGCCGGCTCATACTCCGACCAGACACGGGGCCTCTCTTTTGATCGTGCCTGTGATTGGCGTTTCCTTTAATCGGCCAGTGGGCAGTTTTGCAAGTAGATGTGTTACAACGCGCTGTTACCTTAGAAGGCTTGGAGAGTGCTTGGTCATTTAAAATTCAGATGATCGAGGCCAAACTCTCTTCAATGCTTTTACTTGCAACTGCTGTGTCTTTTTCTGCTGTCAGAGCGGTGACGATAATTTATTTAAAAATAGTGTCTCTGGCCTTTTGTTTCTACCATGCCTCCCTCCATATACAGAATACACACATACGCTGTGTGTATGTTATAGATGGACGCATGGTAAAAACGAAAGGCCAGGGACACTTGTTTTATTTTATTTGAAATGAGTGTCCCTGGCTTTTCATTTCTACCATGCACACACATTGTGTGTTTCTGTTGTATATGGAGGCATGGCAGACACCAAAGGCAGCACATTTCATGATTTAAATGAAATCATGAAATGTGCAGCCTTTAGTTTCTACCATTGCTCCCTCCATATACAAAAGAAACACGCACACACTTCTATGTGTGCAGAGCTTTAAGTGGAATGAAAAAACTGGGGGGGAGGGGGGGGAGTGGGGGGTTCTTTTGTAGGGGTGGCCAATGTAATATGAGCGTTGCTTAACACTGTTAAGCTAAAAATCTGTACTTCGCATAGTGAGCTGCCCCACTGGTATTGTGCTTCATGTGTCATTGCCTCTCCAGATAAATAATACGAGACACACTTATAGGGCCTGTTTCCGTTGGTTGGTTGTGCTTGGCTTGGGGGTCATTTTGCAAGCAGACCATTTAGAGGATTGGGCTAATTTTTGATTTGTTTCGAATGTTTTCTTCATATTTGTGCTTTAACATGCTATATTTGGATCCCCGTTTTTCTCCAGTTTGCAGTAAAAATGTGGTGTAAAAGCCACCATTTGATTCAACTTTTTAAAAAAAATTCTTGTACACCCTCCTTTTGTGTTTTGGGTTTGCTTGCTTCGCTCGCTTGATCGTTATATTAGGGTACAACATTTTTCGCCCCACCACTTTCAAAATCCACAAGCTGCCCCAGGCCCTACCCCACCCTGGAAGAGACCAAGATGATACTAGAATACTGCATGCCCACCCTGGTGGATCCTGTTCCCCCTCCTGTGATGGCTCCTGTCGTTCCCCCTCCCACCCCCCACCCCAGTGATGACTCCTGTTGTCCCGTCCCCCGGCCTGTGGTGGCTCCTGTGTATGGTGACGTTCAAGGCTGTTTCCACTGCTAGCGATAGGTGTCGGATGGCTTGGCTGTTTGCCATCGGGCCCCATAGCGGGACGAGTCCTTTTGCTGCATCAAGGAACTGTGATGCGGCAGAGTCTGCTTGTTCTGTGTCTTTGGACCACCTTTCTCTGTGATGGATTGCAGATGCTGTGTAGGTTGGCGGCAGAACAAAGGCAATGTAGCAAGTGCCCCCCCAGCCTTTTGGGAGCCAGGTGTAGGCTTTGGTACCACAGATAAAGTACAGTCTAGGCACACCTCCCCCATCCCCAAAGATAATATAAAAAGCCTTGGGTTTTGGCTTGATAAATCTCGGACCCTCAACACCCAAGCAACCAAGACATCTGCGACCTGCTTTGGAATCATCAGGATGCCGAAGAAAATCCTTCCGCTTCTACCCTTTGAAGCCAAGCAAGTTGTGATACAAGGCTTAATTCAATCCCGACTAGATTTTAGTAATGCCTTGTACTTGGGGGCACCAGAATATGTCCTGCAAAAACTCCAGCGGATTCAGAATTGTGCTGCACGCACGCTGCTCCAGCTCCCACGAACAGCGTCAGTAGATTCCCGGATCGGGACTTTGCACTGGCTCCTTGTTAGGGAGAGAATCAAATTTAAAGCCATGTGCATCTTCCACCAAGCCTTCTGGAAAACTGGCCCCAAGATTAATCACCCTCTGCTTTCCCCTTACCACCCCAGCAAACAACTCCGCTCCGCCAAGGCATTCCTGGCCGTAGACCCTCTGATTAGATCTAGAGCTGGAGGCAGGTCCTTTACCTTCCACGCCGCCAACCTATGGAACTCGCTCCCTCTATACCTAAGAACCAATCCTAAACTGTCATCTTTTTGCAAGCAGCTCAAAACCTTCCTCTTCACTAACCAAAACGAAGTCCTAAGCTGCTGCTACCACGAGGCAATATCCTTTTTCTTCTCAGCGCTTGGACGCCCGTGGGCAGTAGTCGTGCTTAATAAAACCCCTTTTCATTTAATTTAATTTAATTTAATTTCATTCATTTCATACAACAAATGAAGGGGGGTCGGCAGTGTTCAGAGTCCTCGTTATCTGGCAAGAGCTGTGACCTACGATCTTAGTCCCGTGGCCTTCGATGCAGACGAGGCCTGAGACGTTCACCACTGATAGGGCCACAGTTAGAGTTGCAGCAGTTCGTTTCTTCAGATAGGAAAAGGTGGGTCTGGCTGGGTTGTGGTACACCTGCATTTCAATTCTTTCTTTGGCAGGGATGTTCATAGGAAAGGTTGCATTCGAAGTCAGAGAGCAGAAGGGAGCAGAGGTTCTCCCCATCTTGTTCAACCAGAACTCATTGTAAAACTGTTTGATGGTCCCATCGGACGTGGCATTGTCTTTGTAGCATTAACCAGGCAAGGCAGGATCCATGAACAGAGAAGGGTGAAGGGATGAAAGGAATGGAATGTTCAGTGGCATGAGGTAGCAACCCACAGATCCAACAGTTGGTGGAATTTGCGGCAAGATTGTGTTGGTGCAACAATTGTACAAAAGAATTGTTCCAGAACTCTTTGCGCCGTTCTCGGAGGCGCGCTGATAGTGACTCCAGATAGTGTTCTTTCTTGGTGGTGGGTTGCATGGTGGGTGACATTGTCCTGTAAGCAGGAGCATTTTCTTCGAGGTACCAGATGGCAACATTCAGCAGGAGGCAGGTGAGAGATGCTGCCAC
This sequence comes from Lissotriton vulgaris, assembly GCF_964263255.1. Classification (NCBI taxonomy): domain Eukaryota; kingdom Metazoa; phylum Chordata; class Amphibia; order Caudata; family Salamandridae; genus Lissotriton; species Lissotriton vulgaris. The sequence continues at coordinate 1,849,474,172 of NC_141687.1, forward strand.
AAGAGTTAATGTCTTTGCACTGTGCAGTTTGGCAAGTTTGGAGTCGTCGCGGTGGTTCTTCGATCGTCTGGGAACTTCTATCACCTTCAAGAGACTCGACGAATGGCAGGACCACATATTTTCGTCTAGCGTATCTCCCAGTAGCCTTGTAGTGTTAGCTACCGATCTGAGACTGAGTGGCCTGCTTGTCGGAGCACTCTTTTTCGTCTATCTTAAATTGTACCCCTCCTTGGATGGTGCTGTCGGGGTCAGGAAACTCTGCCAATTCAAGTGTCTGTTTGTGGATAGCAACTCAGGGTGGGTCGGTCTTTGGTCAGGAGCTCTTCTTGGCTGTTCACTTCTCCGGGGGCTGTCAGTGTTGGAGGTATCTTCTTACAATGGTGCGAGTGCACCCAGTACTTCTTTCCTTCCACTCGAAGGGCAGTTCGGGTGGTAATCGGGAACTGCCAGGGGCCCGTCCACCTGGGTTCTAGACTCTTCGACCTCTGGAAATTTCGAATCGGCACGAAGTCCCCAGGCTGGATATCATGTCCTCGGCCCCTGGACACATCTGGAATGGCATGCAGCACCTGTTGGTGGATAAGAGTTAGTTTGTTTGTCAATTTGTACAAGTAATCAGACATTAGTATGTCCGGGACATCCTGGATGGAAGTTGGTTTTGGTGCCGTCCAAATGTTCATAGGCCTGCCAAAAAACCACTTCATAGGGGGTTAGGCTGTGTTTTGATGGGGTGGAGCGCATTGATAGCAATGCCAGCGGGAGAGCGTCTGGCCATTTCAACCCAGTTGTGGCGACTATTTTTGCTAGCTTCAGTTTTAGCGTGGCATTGTCTCTCTACCAGGCCCGCTGATTGGGGGTGGAAAACGGCGTGGAACCTTTGCTTTACCCCCAACCCCTTCAATATGTTTTGTATAACTTCCACTACAAATTGGGGGCCATTGTCGCTCCATAAAATTCTACAAAGGCCATATCTGGGGAAGAATTATTTTAGTAACACCTTCGCTGTGGCGAAGGCGGTGTTGTCACGGGTGGGGTAGGCCTCCACCCATTTATTAAAAGCGCACATGATCACCAGTACGTATTTAAGACTGTGGCACCTTTCTAGCTGGATGTAGTCCATTTGGAAGACTTCAAAGGGATGGTTGGGGACTCCAAACCCTCCCCGCGGTACTACGGTACCTCTCCCTGGGTTGTGTTGCAGACATACTAGGCATTGTTGTACTAGGCGTTTTGCTAATTCTGTTATCTTGATGTTATGCCATACCCTGGTGATCAATTCGGCCATGGGGGCAGATCCTATAATTGCGGGTAAATGTGCCATGGTCAATATAGGGATCAGACAGGCATTTGGCAGCAGGCATTTGTCCCCGTCTTTTGTCCTCCAGCAGCCTTCCTCGTCTTTTAGTCCCAACCGAGCCCATTCAGTCAGTTCGTCCTGTGTGCCTTTGTTTCTATGTCCCTTACAGTCGTTCTAGCATCAGTCCATTGTTCTGCTTGTGACCTGGTCACGTACATCCACGTCGTGGTTCTGTCCTGGGCTGTGGTTCGGGCAGTAATGTCAGCTAGTGCATTTCTCTGGCCAATGAGGTCGGTCACTTTCTTATGAGCCTGGCACTTAATTACTGCTAGCTGCTTGGGGAGGAGGACTTCTTCTGTTAATGCTGAGACTAGATCTCCATGTAGGATGGGAGTGCCGTATGATGTCAGGAACCCTCTTTCCCTCCATAGGAGCCCAAAATGATGAACCACCCCAAAGGCATACTGGCTATCAGTGTATATGTTGACTGTCGTGCCAGCTGCTAAAATACACGCTCGTGTAAGGGCAATGAGCTAAGCTGCTTGGGCGGATCTCTGGGCAATGCGGGCTGTCTCTAGGATGGTTCGGACTGTGGTTACGGCACATGCTGCTGAGGTGGTGCCATCGGGAAGTTTGAGGCACGAGCCGTCTACCCATAGTTCCCCGTCTGGTTCTGGGAAGGCAGTGTCTCGGAGATCTACTCTCTCTTTCTTTGTTTGTCAGTGAGGGTTATGCAATCGTGTAGTGGAGTCACACCAGGGTCGGTCTCGGCTAAGGGTAACAATGTCGCAGGATTGAGAGTGGTGCATCGATTCAGGGTGATGTGTGGTGCTAGCAGGGTTCACTCAATCCTGTCCGTCTTGCGCTAGTCAGGTGTTGGGTCTTGGTCTGGTTCAGTAGTGTGTCGACTGAATGGGGTACAAACACTGTGATTGGGTTGGAAAGCACTATTCCCTCACTCTGGCGTATGGATACAGCTACAGCCGCCACAAGGCGCAAGCATGCTGGCAGCGCTCTTGCTACTGGGTCGAGGGTGGCGGCAGCGGAATCCTGGCCAAAAACCAGTTAAAGCTATTTTGGACCTCCCCGATAAAATAGTGCAGAAAGTAAAAACATTGATATCCGAGAAAAAGATAGACTGGTCCATAGTGACAGCGTGCCGCCAGAAACCACAGGAGGATGTCTCTGAGTATTTCTCGAGATTCAAAACCGCGTTCTCCGACTACAGTGGACAGGACATGGACACTGCGACCGGACATCACTTATTCGTGCAGAATTAAGTCAAAGGATTACTACCGGAGGTATCCCAGAAATTACAGACTAGCGAAAGTAGTTGGGCAGCCTCTAAGCCAGCGGCAATTCTCCAAATGGCCCAGTATTATGAGCATCAGAAAAACAAGAATGACAGAGCCACAGAAAAGAAAAAGAAAGATTTGAAGGCAAGAGTAAGGAAAGCCCAACTCCAAGGGGTGAATACAGGACGGGAACCGTATAAAGGAGGATACCAACAGAATGTCTCTAGAGTGCAGCCCCCGAGAAATGACTCAGTAACACCATATGTACGATGCCAGGACTTGGGACAAGACCAATGTGCATTCTGCAAGAAATACGAACACTATAAATCTCAGTGCCTAGCCTTATTAGGAGCTAGTAGAGGCAGAGGGATGAGAGAAATGCCACATGAACAGGGAGGAAGAGGGCGTGGAAGAGGGTATGCGAATGAAGCTAGCGAAGGAAGGTCAGGAAGAGAACGCATTTGACCGCTCTAGACAGAACATGTGCCAACAGACCGATTATGACAATATGTATGACTTTACATAGGATAGCCAGGGGCAAGGGAGGGATCCAGTCGAGCTCTATGTTGACCACCAAGGCCCATATGTCACCTCAAAGGTCCTGGGCACAGAGTTGCCATTTTTGGTAGACACAGGAGCAACACGTAGTGCACTATCCAAACGACTGATTCCATGGGCACCCTTGTCTGGCTCACATATAACCTCAATAGGATTTGACGGTACGCCCTCCACCAACCCTTTGTCCAGACCGATCCCCTTCAAACTTAAAAACAATGTTATCAACACGACGTTCCTACTCTTCTCTAACACCCCAGACGCCATTATGGGTCTCGATCTACTGAAACGCTTCAGTGCGACTATCAGATGTTCGCCAGACTGAGTAAGAGTCATCTTATATGACCAACACCCAAGAGATAATCCATCCCAACACATGTACCCCATTTCCGAGGCAGACCCGTCCTACTAGACACTTTACCCTCACATATGTGGGCTAGGGCTGATTCTGATGTAGGACAAATGATGATCGACCCAGTGCACATTTCTATACAGTCGGAATCAGAATCTGCCCTAACCCACAAATCTGAGGATAAAGTGTCTAGTAGGGACGTGTCTGCCTCGGAAATGGGGTACATGTTTGGGGATGGATTATCTCTCGGGTGTTGGTGATAGTCATATAAGTTGACTTACTCCGTCCGGCGAACATCTGATAGTCGCACAGGAGTGTTTCAGTAGATCGAGACCCATAATGGCGTCTGGGGTGTTGGAGGAGATTAGGAACGTCGTGTCGATAACATTGTTTTTAAGTTTGAAGGGGATCGGTCTGGACAAAGGGTTGGTGGCGGGCGAACCGTCAAATCCTATTGAGGTTATATGTGAGCCAGACAAGGGTGCCCATGGAATCAGTTGTTTAGATAGTGCACTACGTGTTGCTCCTGTGTCTACCAAAAATGGCGACTCTGTGCCCAGGACCTTTGAAGTGACATAAGGGCCTTGCTGGTCCACACAGAGCTCGACTGCATCCCTCCCTTGTCCCTGGCTATCCTATGCAAAGTCATACATATTGTCATCATCTGTCTGTTGGCACTGGTACTGTCTAGGGCGGTCCAATGCGTTCACTCTTCCTGGCCTTCCTTCGCTAGCTTCATTTGCCTACCCTCTTCCACGCCCTCTTCCTCCCTGTTCATGTGGTATTTCTCTCATCCCTCTTCCTCTACTAGCTCCTAATAAGGCTGGGCACTGAGATTTATAGTGTTCGTATTCCTTGCAGAATGCACATTGGTCTTGTCCTAAGTCCTGGCATCGTACACATGGTGTTACTGAGTCATTTCTAGGGGGCTGCACTCTAGGGACATTCTGTTGGTATCCTCCTTTATACGGTTCCCATCCTGTATTCACCCCTTTGAGTTGGGCTATCCTTACTCTTGCCTTCAAATCTTTCTTTTTCTTTTCTGTGGGTCTGTCATTCTCGTTTTTCTGATGCTCATAATACTGGGCCATTTGGAGAATTGCCGCTGGCTTAGAGGCTGCCTAACTACTTTCGCTAGTCTATAATTTCTGGGATACCTCCGGTAGCAATCCTTTGACGTAATTCAGCACGAATAAGTGGTGTCCGGTCGCAGTGGACATGTCCTGTCCACTGTAGTCGGAGAACACTGTTTCAAATCTCGAGAAATACTCAGAGACATCCTCCTGTGGTTTCTGGCGGCACGCTGTCACTATGGACCAGTCTATCTTTTTCTCTGATATCAATGTTTTTACTTTCTGCACTGTTTTATTGGGGAGGTCCAATACAGCTTTAACTGGTTTTTGGCCAGGATTCCGCTGCTTGTCTAATGTGTCGAGTTGTTCCCAGGTATGACCGAACAATTCTGTGTGGTTTATCTTTCTGATCTGCTTCCACACATCGGCCGGCAAACATAACCCAAAGAACAAGTCCATGTCGGCAAGTGTCATTATCGTGGATTCCAAAGCGGTACTTAGTTCGGTGTAAAAGGCAGTGGGATTCTTCTGTAAATCTGGAAGAGATTTACGGAATGTCAGGATGTCCTGCCTGTCCCATGGCTGATACACCCAATTGTACACTACCCTCCTTTTAGCGTCCTGGTGATTTGTCATCATGAGTCTCTTGTTCTCTAGGGGGGACCCAATATGGGCAGCCTCTTTTATCGGCATCATGTTATCTAGCTTCTCTATTGGGGGAGTCGCTGGCTTCGATGCTCTGTCTGCATCTATCCGCCCTTGTTCTACGAGGTGGCGGAATACTTCTAACGTGGACAAGAAGAGTTCTTCTACCTCCCTGTCGTTCTCGTCTCCTATGTCGACTTTTCTGTAAAGAGCCATTAGCCTCCCTGGTCCTACATCCTGATATTTCTCTTCATAGGCAGAAAGTGCGTAGTAGCAGAAGCGCACAATGAAGAACCGCTTGTGGCTTGCGTCATAAGAATTGCACATGTCAGTCACATACTCTTCTGTTTCTCTCCTATTCACAAGGTTTTTGACTAACTTATCAATGTTTGTCCGCTAGTGTGTACTTAATCGCGGAACCCAGGGTAACCCTTTTTCTATTGGTCCTATTATCACTAATGCGATTGTTGATGAGGCACTGGGTGTAAGTGGCTCGATTGGAGCGGAAACGATTGTGGCGTCTCCGCTGGTACCTTGCTGTTCTTGTTGCTGTACTACGGAATGATTAGGGGCATAAGGAGATGGCATGTAGATAATCGGGGGACCCAGTAAGAGGTAATCGTTTATTCTTTGTTTAGCCGGTAACTCTGGGTACAGAGTTGAAGGCGTTCTAACAGGGCACTGGCCCAATATTTTCGCTTCTTGTTCACTTTTATCGTTCTCTTTCTTTGATATCATCTAACTTTTTACAGTTCTGGTAAGCAGACTTTCGTGCTTCCTTATCCTGCCTGGCTTTATCTTTTCGTTTGTTGCATTGCTTTTTTTCGCCATAGGCCGAAGTTGTCGAGCATGGCTTGAGTAGTTTTCTTTTTAAAGAGCACTATTTCTAAAATTTCTATTTTAGCGAGATTGAAAGATCCCGTCAGTGGATACTGATTTACCCGGTCCTTTCTAGTATATTTGTGCCATAGTTTGCTATAAGCAACAATGGCTACTCCATATTTGACATACATGTCCTTATTAGGGGTGCCCTCCTGCGGTGCTGGACGACTGACCTCTAACAAACGGTCCGGTCCAAAACAATCAAACAATTTTGAGAAGACAGGCATGACGTACAAGCGGTCAAAATAAATATCTCCATAGGTCGTGGACAAAGGTCTGCACTACCTGTCCTTCACTGCCTGCAAAGAGGGAATATTCTTATTCTACGCTTGTTTGCAAGCAGGGAATACCTCAATTACTACCAATAACGGAATACTAGTATTCAAGCGAGCAATTTCAATACAATCAAACAACTATTTGTCTTGTATCACAACATTACCCGGACCGTTACGGACAGTTTCTTCATCGTCCCCTTCCAGCGCCAGTTTGTCCTCTCACTCCAAAGATGCAGCGTTCCCGCAAGGTCCCAGTCAGGACCGTAGGTCACTCGAGAGAGGTCCGTTCGGAACCGGTGAAGTTCGGATGATCGGCCGCCAGATGAGGGTCTCTTTCAGGCAGGTGCACTTTCCCGATCGTTGCAGATGTTCCCTCCGTCGTTAGGACCTCTCTACCGGACCCATGTGTCGCTGATGGCCCTCACGTTGGTGCGCCAATTGATGAAAAGCAGCGAGACTCCCAAGACTTTTGTTGCCGCTTGGTGCAAATCACCTCTAATTCACTCTAAGATTAGTGATCAAAATAACGAAGCAGGTGCTGGGAATTGGAAGGCGAAGAACAAGTTTATTGCTCTAGAGGAGAGTACATCACATCCTATGAACCTTCAGGTAAATCAAACTGTGGCTATCTGTTGGGGAGTCATCAGGATTCTGAGGAGAATCGTCCACTATCTCTCCCCTTAGGCACGTAAACAGACTGTAGTCGCGTTGCGGTCTTCCCGACTAGATTACTGCAACGCTCTATATGCAGACATCAATAATGGCGATATTCAACGCCTTCAGAGCGTGCAGAACGCTGCAGCGAGATTTGTGTTGGACGCCCCCAAGTCTTTCTCTGCCACTCTAGCCAGGAAGAAGCTCCATTGGCTCCCGATCCAGCAAAGAATTGTGTTTAAAATCCTATGTCTGGTTTTTGGAGCGCTTCTGGCAGGACCCTCAGATGCCTTAGGCTCTCTGCTCATTTCCTACTCTCCTAGCAGGAGCCTTCATTCCTCCAACATGAATCTTCTGTGCGTCCCGCGTAGTAAGAAAGTCAGATGGGGAGGCAGGGCCTTTGCCACCGTGGCCCCGTCTGTGGAATGCCCTCCCCTCCGACATAAAGATGCAACCTTGGTTGTCTCTCTTCTGAAAAGCATTACAAATGTGGTGCTTTATTAAAGCTTATCAATAAGCTTGCTATTTGGACATTTTTTGGATTAGGCGCCTTGACGCCCTTTGGGCTAAGTAGCGCAATATAAGACTGATTTCATTCATTCATTCATCAGACACTGGGGCTATCGTTAGGAGGTGCTCTAACTGCATCTCTGTGGCATGGCCTTTTATACTATTTTCTGTCTGTTTATTACATGATAAAACATTCCTGTCTAGTTCCCACACAGACCATGCTGCAATCGCCCCCCACCCAGATGTAATAGAGGATCGCTATCTCGCAGCTGGACTTTCCAACAGGATCTAAAAGTATGTGGGATCGGTCAGATATAAGGGTTTGTATTATTGATTAAGCCAGGCTCTTTTGTTGGTAAAACAAGCCCTGCCATGTGTAGGCAATAAACAATGTCCACAGGGGTCGGTTAGTGCCTGGGACCGGACTGAGTTGTCAGGTGCAGGGAAGGAGGTTATAAAAGGGGGCTTGCCTGTGCATGGAGGATGAAAGGACAAGTGGGTTTGGTGCGGGAAGTGACTCCGGGGCACTGTCATGCTGACATGGTTTTAAGACCCCAGTATGTGTGCTCGGGCGTAATCGGAGCGCGGGGGATGATGGCGGGGTGAGGGTGACACACAGGTGACCAGCAGTGTAGGAAATGGCTGTGATGTCCAAAATGGTTGCCGCTTACCCGCACGCAAAGGCCTATGTTACACAAGATGGCGCCGGCAATGTTCATATTTATCGTCTTCTATTCAGCAGAAGGGCAACATACAAATTACCGTTATTTCTGTTCAGGTGGTAAGAGTTAATTTTCTATGGAATGTCTGTATAAACCAACCGTGTGCTTATAATTCGGTTAAGGCATCTGCTTTCTATAAAGCAGATGGGGAAGAGGAGTTGGCCTAATGGCTATGGCGGTCGTCCTCGAATCTGGGAACTTGGTTTGTCTCGACAACGATGCTGAACTTCCTGTGATTCTGGGCAAATCACTCTATCTCCCCGCTCCTAACAAAAAATGAAAGTGCCTTCATGTAACGCAACTGGTGCTATGTAAAGTGCTCTGATACCCAATACCTCCGGGTCAAGTTTGCGCTACATAAAACTCTTACAAAAAATATATATATAAACACTATTTGAAGGCTGGGATCAAGACATTGGATTTCATATCTGTAGAGTGATTGCTGTCAGTAGTATTTTGCCCATGTAAGCTTTAATGAGCGGATCAAGTGAGTCCTCCATATTGTTGATTAAATTTAACTAATGTTGCTAAAATGAGTGAGGCTGATATTTGTTGTAAACTGGGTTGTCTGGTAGTTATAAGAGTACATTTCTTCTAATAGTTTAGCATGTAATGACTCTGTAGTAGTATTGGGTTTATTACCTTAAATCCGTTTTTTCAAAATTTCTCTTGGGTGATTTGCTTTGCAGTAACTGTATAGGGTGATGCATTTTCTTTGATGGCCCATTGCATTCCAATCCAATAAGTGCATAATCAAACCATTTGCATAAAGTAGGCGTGAAATGTGTACACCTTTTTGTTTTTTGTTTTTTTTAGTCTAAAGGGGTTTGTTTTTCTCAAAGTCCACAAGTCATCATGGTAGAGCCCAAAAAGGGCAGATGCCAATACGCACCCATGTCGAAGTGTATTACAAATTTAGATTTTACTTGATAAGAGCCCCAAAAGATCTACACCACTTGAGGCTAATTAGAAGTTTGAAAAGCTTGCATAGACTGTGGTAGTCTATTTGTGATGTTCCAGACCCTCAATTTCTCCTACGAACTCCCTTGAATCTACCAAATTAAATGCAGTACGAAAATCACCACATCATCTTTGAATCCCCTCAATTGACTAGCAACCAATGGCCCATTAATCAAAGCAGTGATCCACTGTCCAGTGGGCTCATGAAATCCTCCTTGCTCAATGGGAATTAGATTATTTCCAGTTGACCTCTCTTCTAACTGGTCAATTGATTTTTGTATACGGTCCATGTATGAGATTAGTAAATAAACGTAAGATGATTCAGTGTACTTTTGAAATGTACATTTTTCCCTAATAAACTACAATGCAAGCACTCCACATGAGATGGAATGATACACCCAACAGTCAATGGGGCAAGTGAAATGACATGTTTAGCAAATGAAGCTTAAACACTGGGCTATACTGCCCTTCAAAGCAGTAATGTAATTCTCATTTTTTGCCTGAAAAGAAAGGTTTGGCTAGAAGTAAACACTGAGTGGACTTGAGGCATGTGGAAAAACATGCAAAACGACAACACGTCGAAGTTAAGGCAGAAGCTACCCATGCCTGAAAGCACTACAAAATAAAATGACAGAAAATGTAAATCTTTGTCGAAAATGAGAACGTGCTGCAGCATCTTGTAAATACATCCATCACCCAGCATTAGCCTTTTATAATACTATGCAAAAAGATGACAAGGGATCATGGAGGGGATCGGGGTCTACAAAATACTATCCCATCCACCACGGGTCGGAACAGTCCACATAACATGTGGGAACAGCAGCCAGGAATAAACGATTTATCAGAAGGTCTATTTTGAAAATTGCATTTATAATCTAGCTACCATTTCTCTGCTTTGGATATGTGCTCCAGGGCCTCGTTGATCTTCTGAGCTGCCATGGTATGTGTTCGAGTAAGTCACAGAGACCTATCGTGGAGTAACTGCCAAAAGATTCACTGAATACACAGCTGACAGACTGAGGACTGAATCGCCAGCCCCGCCCTGCTGCTAGTTTTCTGCATCACTCCACATTGCATCACTGAATCTGAAAGATGGCTAGTCTTTGACCAGACAAAGCACACTCGTAGCAGCCATTTTACAGTAGAGCGTCATTTGACAATTTAGATCTGGACACATTTAAAAAAATCTGTTTGAGATATTGCTTCTTATATTTCTATTAAAGTTATTTTTTTGTGTGGAAAAAAAATCTGTAAGATTAATCAGGGGTGTGGAATTTAATAAAATCTACTTGTCCATGGGGCAGGTTGTTTCATAAATCTACTTGCCCTGTAACAAAATCTACTTGCCCCTTTTGTGCCATGTCATTCAGCAACAAATTATGACGGCTATCTCATTATATAGGAGCTATGAAATAGCCTCTCTGATTATGCCAAGGCTCCTTCCATACTAGAAATTGCCTTCTGTTGCCACTTTTGCTTAGATCAACATACTGGGACTGAAGGTAATGTTAAGCAAATATTCCAGAATTGGAATGTACTTTTGAGTCTGTGCAAACCTACTCTGTTTTTTTCTCTCTTTCTTTTTCGCTGTCTCTTTCTCTCGCTCTCTCACTGTGAGTGACCGCACATTCTCTTCTTTCACAAGGAGCATATTGACAGTCAGTGCCAGGAACTACTGTGGCAATGTGTGCTTTAAGACCAAAATAATTTTTGCTTTTGGCAATGTTTGTTGTAATTGTGAGGGCCTGGCAGCTCCTACACCAGTAAGCTTTTATAAAAACCTTGTAAAAACAAGTCACAAGTTCACAAAACCAAAAGGCTGACTAACCACTTCAGAACTACTGGCTTTACCAATGCTTGTTTTAAACATTTTTATTTTAATTTTCTTAAGACCTTTATTGATGCCAAAAGGTTCTATACACAGCTCGATGCCTACATCCATGGCGGGCCGGCAATGCAAGTTGACGTGTAATAAAGCATTAGAGGTGGGAAAGGAAGGTACACAGCAAGCCGCCTACAACCTCATCGGGCCTCGTCAGGTGGGCGAGTATTAATATTGACATTCAAAAAGGTCTCAAACATTTATGGTCTAAAAACCGAATAACACAGTAAGGGTGCCACTGGTCACCAATTTAACAGGATATAATGTCCACAAGTAATGATTCCTGCCACACAGTTGCGGTAATACATGTTTTACCCTATACTCCGTTACCATATTTAGTTATGTCCCGACCTGCTTGACCTCCCACATGCATCAGTTCCCATACCTGCCATGTGCACCATCCCCGTCAATGCGAGAGTCAGTAGTTGCGTCTGTGGTTGTGGTATGCTCCAGGAGAAAAGTCTGGAGAGGAGCCCATATGTCGCGTGGGCAAGAGGAAGGTGGTAAGAGTTCTGCATAGTAGTTCAACTGTTCTTGACAATATATAGATCGTGTAGCCAATCGTTAAATTTAGGAGCTCTTCCTCTGCCCCACCTGCAGGCGAATTTTCGTTTGGCAAGGAGGAGTGCCAAGGAAACATACTGACGTACCTTAGCGGGCAGCGGGTCAGTGTACCCCATGAGTGTGGTGAGGGGGTCTTCTGAAAAGTGTATCCCAGTCATTTGATCCATAGCGAGCATAACCTACCCCCAGTAGCGTCGGGCAGGCAGGCAGGCAGTCGCAAGCCAAATGCTTAAAATCAGCTCCCACTTCCCCACAACGATCGCAGTGATCGTTATCTCGTAAATGTAAGCAATGCTAGCATGCAGGTGTGTAATACAAGCGGTGAATGTATTTGTAGTGTATGATGCGCAGTCTACTGCTGGAGGAGACCTCCCTGCTTCGGCGACAGCAGAAGGGCCATTGCTCTTCAGCAAGGGGAAACCATTTACCTTCCCATTTACTCTTAGCTGAGGGAAGGTCATACCCGCAATCTATTTGGGTGGTGCGATATTGGAGTAACACTACATGCATGGGAGTAGTTTGCTGCAAAAGGGCATGAAGGGGGGGGGCATGATGGAAGGCTCCTTTGGAAAGCATGAGGTGAGGGTCCGCATGTCCTGCCTGAGCCTAATGTAATAAAACTGTTCTAGGGGGAGTGGGTGGTTTGGGTGGGGGGGGGGGGGTTCCGAAGAATTCCTCACTAGTGCAACATTTGCTTATTAGATAGTTGTCCCCAGGTGAGGATGGACAGTTTACAGAGAAGGTGGCGACAGCCCCCTTCCTGTGTGACCGGGAGGTCGTGTCTTCCCTGGAGGGGTAGTAGGGGTGAATAAAGTAGGGGGCAGTGGGTTCTTCGAGCTAGGTCCTGCTAGGCACTAGTAGTGCATTGAACAGTGGTGGAGGCCAGGCGTCTCGGGACCACAGGCGTTCTCAAGTATGCTGAGCATGGTGTGGGATTCATGTATCAGTCCTCTATCGCCAGTTGGGGCATGTAAGGGGGGGGGGTTTATCCAGTAGGCTGCAAAGTGAGACTGGGCGCAGTTGAAATAGAGTTCCAGATCTGGTACCTCAAATCCTCCGGCAGCAAAGGGTCGTGTGAGGATGTCCCAGCTCAGCCTAGCTTTTTTCCCGCCCCAAACAAAGCGAATCAGTTGGGTTTTGATCTCTTTAAAAAAAAATGGCGGCTTGGAGCGTAGGGGATGTTCATAACAGGGTATAGCAATTTGGGTAATACCACCATTTTTATCAGGGATGCCCTGCCAGCCATGGAGAGGGGCAACGCAAGCCATCTGGAATTTTGTTTCAGTTAGATCAAGTGCGTGCCTGTAGTTAGCCAACATCAAGTCGGTCCGGTTTCGAGAAATAACAATTCCGAGATAGGTAAGCGTATCCCCACACCATGTGAGTGGAAAGTCTGCCTCGAAGCGCGTGGTGGTGTCCATAAGAGGGTATATCTGGGGCTTCCCCAGTTGATATTGACCCCAGAGAGATGGCCAACCAAGATGAGTAGCCTGAGCATGGGATTGAGACTTTCGTCTGGATTGTGCAGGTACAGCGTAAGGTTGTCGGCCTATAGGGAAATAAGTATTTGCCTCTCTGGGTATATAAGAGCATGATCCTGGTAATGCTGTCGGACTTTGGCCTCCAGGGGTTCAATTGCTATAGCAAAAAGTAGGGGCGAGAGGGGACATCCCTGGCGAGGTCCTTTGGCTATTGTGAAGGGTGGGGACTGGACGCCGTTGGTCATGACCCTAGCCTGTAGGCCAGTGTATAATAAGTTTATCCAGGCCAGAGAAGGAGCGGGAAATCCCATGCAATGCAGGACAAAGGCAAGGTAATCACCTTCTATTGAATCGAACGCCTTAGTGGCGTTGGAATATGGCAGAGGCGTTTATATCGGGATCAATATCATGGAGGACCGCGAACGCGGTGCGCAGATTATGAGACGTGCCTCTGTTTAGTACAAATCCCGATTGGTCTGGAAGAACTAGGGCAGTCAGAGGGCTGACGTGGTTGGCGATCAATTTTGCTAATATTTTGGTGTCGATATTGATCAAGGAAAGGGGTCTATATGAGTCACAGTGCAATGCCGTCTTGCCCAGTTTGGGCAGGGAGATTATGCGCGTCTCTCTCATCGTTGGGGGCAGTATGCCTGTTTCACGTGCCTCTTCAAAGACATTTCCTAGCACAGGGATGAGTAAATGGCTAAATGTTTTGTAAAATTCGGCTGGGAGGCTGTCTGGTCCCGAGGCCTTGCCGGATTGTAATTGCATTATAGATGATACAATCTTTGTCTTCATGGTGTGCTAGGAGAAATTCCCTTTCGCCGTTTCCCATCCAGGCTATTGCAGTATCCTCGAAGAAGGGGGTAAGTTCTATGTGTCTTGTACAGGGTTTTGTAGATGCTATGGAAAGCTCCTACGATCTCTGGAGTGTATCTGTGTAGTTGACCGTCTTTGTCTTCAATTTCAATGACCATGTTGGAGAAGTGGGGAGGGCGAATCAGAGATGCGAGCGCTTTCCCTGGTCTTTCACCCTCTCCATATCAGCGTGCTTGACGGTATTTCCTTCTTGACCTACATTTCCACTCAGCTGTCTCCTGATAGTCAGTAAGCAAGCTTCTCAACCGAGCCAGTAATTCAGGGGTGGGGGCATCCTGCATCATATTTTCGGTCTGTTCCAGTCTCTGAACCGTAGAGCGGATATCCCGCAGGATTCCTCCACTTTTTGCAACAGAGTCCTCAAATGGTGACCTTAAATGCTCCCCATATCGTAGAATACTGCTTGTCCTAGTCTTCATTTTTTACGGGAAAAAGTCAGTTATTTCCTGTTCTAGTTCTTGTTTGAACACTGGATCTAGCAAGCTTTGGGGGCTCAGGCGCCAAGAAAGGAAGGGCGAGTTGTCGTGCGGGGGTTGAGGGTGATGAGCGCAGGGAAGTGGTCAGAGTAAGTGCGGGAGAGGTAAGAGGCGTGTGACAACCATGGGGCAAGACCTTTAGTGAGGAGCCACCCATCTATTCCCGACCATGATGAACGGGCAGTGGTGTAGCAAGATCCCTCCCGAAGCTGCTGGTGCAGGTGATGCCAGGCATCGATCAAATCCTAGTCTTCGACAATGTTTTTGAGGGTGTAGTGTGCATTGGAGTAGTGGTGCGGTTGCGAGAGGTCTAGTGTGGGGTCTAAAGTAACATTAAAATCTCTGCCCCATAAAAGATGCGTTGACCGGATGTCTAGGATATTTCCCCAGAGTACACAGACAAATTCAGGGTCATCATGGTTTGGCCCATAGCAGGAAAATTACGGATTGAGTTGCCAGACGACCCCAAAGGATACTGGAGCAGCCCTGTGAGTTTTCGAAGGGATATTATACGGGTGTAGGGGAGGGAGCGCTTCACCAATGTAGCTGTGCCTCTGGCGTAGGAGGAGTATGAGGAGAAGTGTCTATATTTGCCCATCCGGATACAAATGTGGTCGAGGCAGTGGGGTTACGGTGTGTCTCCTGTAGCATATCACAGTGGATATTGTGGCGATCCAAGTAGGAAAGAATGTGTGTGTGTTTACGGGGGTCACCCAGGCCCCGTACATTCCAGGTTAGGAAGTTATATGCAAGGTGTCTAAGGCGGTCTTCCATGGTGGCTATACAGAGGTTTGGCATTAAAATGTGGACGCTGTCTATTTTGGTCTTGCAGCTTGGGCACACGTGTTTGTCGATCCCATGGTTAGTGGCATAAAAGAATCCCCTGTCCCTCTCAAAGAGCAGTGCAGGGTTCCCCCTCTCCCCTCCCACACCAGCAGCCCAATCCTGCCGTGGTCCATTCCCCACCCCCTTTCCCAATTTAACCTTTGTGCCAGATTCCCAAGTGGGGAAGGTGGGCTAAACATTAGCATAACTGTAAACTGCAGTTCGTAGGGGTTTCCTGTCTGGTCGAATCTAGAGGGCAGACCAGAGTCGCCTCGCTTGAGCGAGGGTGCCCTGGCAGCATGGTAGATATTCATCTCATTACAGTGTCTGTTACGGTTACCAGTTGTGATGATCTCCTCCAATGAGGTGATGAGGAACGTCCTTAGTGGAATGAAGACCAATTCTCCACTCTAGTCTACAAAGCAGATGTTCTGTTAAAGTTGCATAAGAATCTATGTTTGGAGGGGGGTCCTCATAAAGGGAGCGTGCATCTCTTGGGGATTGGTAATAGTACCAGTGTGCCAGGAGCATGTTCTTTCTTGCCATGGTAGTGCACGATCTTTTGTAATATTTTGAAACTCCTTATGGAGTGCATGCCCAAGTTGTCATGATTTGCAGCTCGTAGGGCATTGCCAGTACAAAAGGGAAGGGGTCCCAGTACACTGTTATTCACAATAAATACAAATTAGTATAGGAATAGAAAACAGATAAAAAAAAACTGTAAGGTACATTGTTATTTGATCACAATGCGCCAAATAACAATGTATTGTACACAAAAATGCAAGACGTCCTCCTCAACAAGCATTTGCAATGCAATAGGTCTCGCATTAGGAAAGTTTGAGCTATTGTTCTTGTAAATGACAAATTATTTATGAGTTAGTTTTGAAAATAGTGAAATTGACATCTTTTTGTGACATTAGTAATAAAGCTCGAAACATTGAGAGAACATATTTGAACCAGTTGTTGTTGAATGGTTGCACAGATTGATGCTGTGGTGGCGCGGAGTGATGTTGTGGTGGCGACGAGTGATGCTGTGGCGGCGACGAGTGATGCTGTTGCGTTCAGTGATGCTGTGGTGCCCCTGGGTGATGCTGTGGTGCCCCTGGGTGATGCTGTGGTGCCCCTGGGTGATGCTGTGGTGCCCCTGGGTGATGCTGTGGTGCCCCTGGGTGATGCTGTGGTGCCCCTGGGTGATGCTGTGGTGCCCCTGGGTGATGCTGTGGTGCCCCTGGGTGATGCTGTGGTGCCCCTGGGTGATGCTGTGGTGCCCCTGGGTGATGGTGTGGTGCCCCTGAGTGATGGTGTGGTGCCCCTGAGTGATGGTGTGGTGCCCCTGAGTGATGGTGTGGTGCCCCTGAGTGATGGTGTGGTGCCCCTGAGTGATGGTGTGGTGCCCCTGAGTGATGGTGTGGTGCCCCTGAGTGATGGTGTGGTGCCCCTGAGTGATGGTGTGGTGCCCCTGAGTGATGGTGTGGTGCCCCTGAGTGATGGTGTGGTGCCCCTGAGTGATGGTGTGGTGCCCCTGAGTGATGGTGTGGTGCCCCTGAGTGATGGTGTGGTGTCCCTGAGTGATGGTGTGGTGTCCCTGAGTGATGGTGTGGTGTCCCTGAGTGATGGTGTGGTGTCCCTGAGTGATGGTGTGGTGTCCCTGAGTGATGGTGTGGTGCCCCTGAGTGATGCTGTGGTGGTACGATAGATAGTTAGTGAGGGCGATAGATAGAGAGAGTGAGGGCGAGAGAGAGAGAGTGAGGGCGAGAGAGAGAGAGAGTGCGAGAGAGAGAGAGAGAGAGAGAGAGAGAGGGCGAGAGAGAGAGAGAGAGAGAGAGGGCGAGAGAGAGAGAGTGAGGGCGAGAGAGAGAGAGAGAGTGAGGGCGAGAGAGAGAGAGAGAGTGAGGGCGAGAGAGAGAGCGAGAGAGAGAGCGAGAGAGAGAGCGAGGGCGAGAGTGAGGGCGAGAGCGAGGGCGAGAGTGAGGGCGAGAGTGAGGGCGAGAGTGAGGGCGAGAGTGAGGGCGAGAGTGAGGGCGAGAGTGAGGGCGAGAGTGAGGGCGAGAGTGAGGGCGAGAGTGAGGGCGAGAGTGAGGGCGAGAGTGTGAGGGCGAGAGTGTGAGGGCGAGAGTGTGAGGGCGAGAGAGTGAGGGCGAGAGTGTGAGGGCGAGAGTGTGAGGGCGAGAGTGTGAGGGCGAGAGTGTGAGGGCGAGAGTGTGAGGGCGAGAGTGTGAGGGCGAGAGTGTGAGGGCGAGAGTGTGAGGGCGAGAGTGTGAGGGCGAGAGTGTGAGGGCGAGAGTGTGAGGGCGAGAGTGTGTGTGAGGGCGAGAGGTGTGAGGGCGAGAGTGTGTGTGAGGGCGAGAGTGTGTGTGAGGGCGAGAGTGTGTGTGAGGGCGAGAGTGAGTGTGAGGGCGAGAGTGAGTGTGAGGGCGAGAGTGAGTGTGAGGGCGAGAGTGAGTGTGAGGGCGAGAGTGAGTGTGAGGGCGAGAGTGAGTGTGAGGGCGAGAGTGAGTGTGAGGGCGAGAGTGAGTGTGGGCGAGAGTGTGTGGTGGGCGAGAGTGTGTGGGCGAGAGTGTGTGGGCGAGAGTGTGTGGGCGAGAGTGTGTGGGCGAGAGTGTGTGAGGGCGAGAGTGTGTGTGGGCGAGAGTGTGTGGGCGAGAGTGTGTGGGCGAGAGTGTGTGGGCGAGAGTGTGTGGGCGAGAGTGTGTGGGCGAGAGTGTGTGGGCGAGAGTGTGTGGGCGAGAGTGTGTGGGCGAGAGTGTGAGGGCGAGAGTGTGAGGGCGAGAGTGTGAGGGCGAGAGTGTGAGGGCGAGAGTGTGAGGGCGAGAGTGTGAGGGCGAGAGTGTGAGGGCGAGAGTGTGAGGGCGAGAGTGTGAGGGCGAGAGTGTGAGGGCGAGAGTGTGAGGGCGAGAGTGTGAGGGCGAGAGTGTGAGGGCGAGAGTGTGAGGGCGAGAGTGTGAGGGCGAGAGTGTGAGGGCGAGAGTGTGAGGGCGAGAGTGTGAGGGCGAGAGTGTGAGGCGAGAGTGTGAGGGCGAGAGTGTGAGGGCGAGAGTGTGAGGGCGAGAGTGTGAGGGCGAGAGTGTGAGGGCGAGAGTGTGAGGGCGAGAGTGTGAGGGCGAGAGTGTGAGGGCGAGAGTGTGAGGGCGAGAGTGTGAGGGCGAGAGTGTGAGGGCGAGAGTGTGAGGGCGAGAGCGAGTGTGAGGGCGAGAGCGAGTGTGAGGGCGAGAGCGAGTGTGAGGGCGAGAGTGTGAGGGCGAGAGTGTGAGGGCGAGAGTGTGAGGGCGAGAGTGTGAGGGCGAGAGTGTGAGGGCGAGAGTGTGAGGGCGAGAGTGTGAGGGCGAGAGTGTGAGGGCGAGAGTGTGAGGGCGAGAGTGTGAGGGCGAGAGTGTGAGGGCGAGAGTGTGAGGGCGAGAGGGCGAGAGTGTGAGGGCGAGAGTGTGAGGGCGAGAGTGTGAGGGCGAGAGTGTGTGTGAGGGCGAGAGTGTGTGTGAGGGCGAGAGTGTGTGTGAGGGCGAGAGTGTGTGTGAGGG